>NC_136067.1:854611240-855211240 GCF_964261635.1 Lissotriton helveticus
ACTTCAATTCCCGGATTCTTCTGTGGCACTAGAGTGATGAGCACTTTTTGCTGAAGAGATTGCACAGCTAGGAGCATTGCAGCCTTCTTGATAGGATCGCAAGCTCATAATACCAGACGGAGCGAAGGGAGGTAAATTCTATACATTGTAACCTTCCCTGATAACCTTCAGGACTCACATGTTTAAGGTAGGTTTCTCTTAAGCAGATGTAAAGTGTTTTATTTAGCCTCCAGCTGGCCTCCCAAAGCCATCACTTGCATAGTCAGAAATGTTGAGACTTGTTAGATGAGGAAGGCTTTCCTTTCTGCTCGAAGCATCCCAAGTAAGTCTAGCCACCTTGTCTCTTATCTTTGAACAACTGATGTGAGAGAGGACATCTCCTGGAAGGCTGACAGAAAGGAGGCCTTAATGATGTCACGATTGATTGTAAAGAAAAAGGAAACTTTTGACGCAAAGAAGAAGAATGCTACTTTTTGTGAAAAGTCAATACAGTTTCTCCTCCAACGATGTTATAAAGAGCTTTATTCCTTCAAAAGATAAATGTAAATCTTCTTAGCTGCATCTTTATGCCAATCATCCAAGAAAAGGTTCATGCTTGCTGCAATAGTTTCCCCTTTTCTGAAACTGAAATATGCACAACATCAAATAATATATCTAAGACGAATTCTGCATGTCTCTCCATTGCTTCTAGCAAAGCAGAACATTCTGATCCCTCCATCATAGACTTAAGGAGGTCTTTGAAGTGTGAAATAAGTGAAGTAGCGAAATAATCTGAGTACATTTGTACTCTCATGGTCAGATGTGACCTTACATATTATAAAGCTGATTAAATCTTTTTTTCAGTAGAATCTTTAAAGATAACATCTTCTGCCATTAATATACAGCAAACAAAGCTGACCAGAACAGAGTTTAACAAAACAGATTTGGCAATAGTCTTTTACATATCCTCAGTAGGATAAAGCCTTGACATAAATCTAAGGGGCATATTATCAACAAATAGCGATATTTATCGCTAAATAAGCTTAACAAAATTTTTTTTATCACCGCGCATTGCCGGATTTTATCGCAGAGATAACGTGCTATTAGCAACGTTTATCTCCAAAGCGATAAAATATTCGGCGATAGCGGCGAAATGTGTTAATATCGCTGGAAATTCAGCGAAATTCAGGCATTATCGCTAATAGGGACTTAACCTGAAAATCCACCTCCCATTGGATATACGGGCTAAGAAGTGGTCTGAGCAGGCATTAGGATTTGGTGATATTCGCGCTTAACGCGAATATTTTAATCGTTACGAGTGCGTTGATAATAGGCGATAGCGATGTTAGTGACTGCTTTCAGTCGCTAACAGGTTGAGTACGCCCACTTTGCATGTCATTAGCGATAAATATCGCTGACATGCAAAGCGGGCCCCAAACTGCTCGCTATCACCTAAAAGCTGTCGCTAACTGATGTTAGCGACAGCTTGCTAATAGGGCGATGAAATTATTGCCGCTTTGCGGCCAAAAACGGCCGCAAAAGCGGCGATAATCTCATTTTGCCTGCCTTGGTAATATGCACCTATGTACTTTAATCCGGCCTGGATCCTTTCATTCTCTTAGGAGTACATCATGGATATGTTAATACAAAGAATGACCCAGGAGAGTGCACTGAAATTGTCTCAGTATAAGTCCTTATGGTGCATCTGGTATATCTTCTAAAGGAAAACCATACTATAGCAAATTTTCACTAGCACCCCATGGAAAATGTCTTTATCAATATACTAGCAGCCCGTCCCGACGTTGTGCGGGTGTGAATTGCTGCCGGCCAGTAGTATATTGTTTTGTAGGAATTTGTTTTGATAGCATTTCTTATCTGTGACAGGCCTGTGAAACGCTCCGATTCACAGTGCACTGCTGATGCACTTAAGAGTGCGCCTTCAGTAGTGTGTGAACTCGAGTTTCCCTACTTCATTTTTCCTTGCAATATTATATAGCGCGAACTCAACAACATGGCACGAGCACAATTTACATTACAGAAGAAAACATTCATTTGTGGTAGGCACGGGGAGACAAAGCGATTTGCCTGGAATCACAGGATGTTGAGCTGATGCCGAGATTCGAACCTAGCTCCCCAGCTCTAAAGGTTGCAATTCTAGAACTTGTGGCGGGAGGTGTGTCTAATAGTGTATGTCGGTGCTGGCCATCAATGAGAGAGACCTGTGCATTTTTCAAATGGGTGGTGAAAAAATATGAGTATGTTGCTGGAGATGTGGGCCGCCGTGCCACCAATGTACTTACCGGGGGAGGGTAAACACCCATTATTCCGCAACTTTCTTTCCGCATACCATCACTCCGCATACTTTCATTACGAAAGTACCATGACTCCGCAATGCCATTATAACGCATGGCATTACATTTTATATGGTTTTACCACTCATACATTTACAACGAAATTTGTTGTAAATGCATGAATGGTAAAAGCATGTTTTTTTTTTATGTTTGGATAAGGTAAGTATGGGTATAGGGGTATATGTTTTGGGGTACTGAGGTATATGTTTTGGGGTGTTTGGGTATTTTAAGGGTTCAGATATAGTTTTGGGTTATGGGGTACAGGGGTAGTTTTAGGGTTTAGGGATAGGTATGGGTTTTGGGGTACAGGGGTATTTTTAGGGTTCAGGGCTAGGTTAGGGTTTTGGGGTATAGGGGTACTTTTAGGTTTCAGGCATAGGTTTGGGTTTTGGGATACGGGGTATTTTTAGGGTTCAGGGCTAGGTTTGGGTTTTGGGGTACAGGGTATTTTTAGGGTTCAGGGGTAGGTTTGGGTTTTGGGGTACAGGGTTATTTTTAGTGTTCAGGGCTAGGTTTGGGTTTTGGGGTACAGGGTATTTTTAGGGTTCAGGGGTAGGTTTGGGTTTTGGGGTACAGGGATATTTTAAGGGTTCAGGGATAGGCTTGGGTTTTGGGGTACAGGGGTATTTTAGGGTTATGGGGTAGGTTTGGGTTTTGGGGTACAGTGGTATTTTTAGGGTTCAGGGCTAGGTTTGGGTTTTGGGGTACAGGGGTATTTTTAGGGTTTTGGGATAGGTTTGGGGTTTGGGGTACAGGGTATATTTAAAGGGTTAAGATGGGTTAGTGTTTAAGGGTGTTGGGGTATTTTAAGGAGTAAGGGTGGGTTATGATTATGCAGGGGTATTTAAAGGGAGCAGGGTGGGATTAGCACACAATATGAGACATGGCATGAAGGGCGGAATGTACCACACGCCCCCAGCGTTTGTCACGCACCCAGCACACGCCCACAGCACAACGCAGACACGCCCACAAGGGACTACTTTGCTGGCACGGTTCTTTTACCTTTTAAATGTATATGGTGGGCGTCTGCATAGCCTATGTCCTTCTGCTGCAACTGCCCTTTCCAAAGCTGCATTGGGTGTTGTGATTGGTGCTGTGGTTCCTGAGATTACCCGCCTCAAAGGTTTGGGCTCTTTCTTTATTATAGTAGTATGGATTTGGCTCTCTGGTCAGAGGCACAGAGTCCCTCATCCTTCTTGATTGAAGAATCAGAGTGGGGACTCTCATTTCTCTCAGGACTAGCCAGAGAATGAACATGTAAAGGCATACAGACATCATTTAAAAAAGATTCTGAAAATTCTGTCCTCAAAATCCTCTTCAGATCACTCCCTAGACCACCTTTCATGCTTCCTTGGAGGAGAACGGGAGTGAGAGGCACAAGAAGAGGAAACCTTCAGATGGTGCCTCTTTTTCATCTACTTGGACATAGTTCAGACTCTCACCATTCTCAGGAGTAACCCTTAATTGAAGGCAGAATGGAGCCAAAAACATCATATCTGAAGACAGCGTGCTTTAAGTATGGTCTCTAACAATGTTTTTATATGTTATGTGTATTTGTAAAGTGCACTGAGGGTGCAAAGGAAAAAGCACATAGGTCATAAATGTGCATGAGTATACAATATAAACCTGCTCTATGCGTATAGGAATGCCATAACGGGACCACAGGGGAAGACTCACTCTGACACACTCAAGGCCTGCTTTTAACCTTATGAATGCTGCTTACCACCACCAAGCCTCTGATAAGTGCTCCTATAATCCTCATGGGAAGAATCAATGCTTAACCTCATGCTTAACCTTTGGTCTTTTTGAATCGGTTCCGACTGGCATCAAAGAATCCGAGTCGGTTGGAGCAGATTCGTACGCTCAATGGACAGCATTTTCGCCCGACCGATTACAATGTCGAATTCCAATAGCCTTTCCGAAATGAAAAGGCTATCAGAAACTGACTTTGGGGGCTCCTAGCAGGCCCCCTTCATCCTGAGTTCTCTGGGTGGGGTCTGTGGGGGTACCCAAGGGACCCTCCTGTGAAACCATGTACAGTGTGGTAGGCACAATGGGGTGCCCGCGACAGGGTGCAAGGTTTTCCGTTGACAACCATTTTCCCCATAGGAGTTTGTGCTGTCGGTCAGGACACAGGCTCCCATTGTAGTCAATGTGAGTCCTTCCGAATGGGATTCGGAAGCATCATAATCAGTCAGGCGGAACCAAAAACCGCCAGTGAGTCGGAACTGAATTCGACAAGGAATTGGTCAGTTTAGTTTCCGACCGAGATCGTAATGAGGCCCTTAATGTACACCTGTATTTTCATATTTCTTAAATATAGATAAGAACAACTGACCCAGATGAACAATTACAACTAATAGAAAAAAAATATGTAATTACTGAGATTGTAATGAGGTCCTTAATGTACATCTTTATGTTCATGTTCTTAAATATAGATAAGAACAATTGACTCAGATGAACAATTACAACAAATAGAAAAAAAACCTTTTTTATTTTGGAACACCAGGCTAGGCAAGCATACATAAATTCTATAAATATAACTAAAAAGGGCATGATCACCACTTTATAGTCAAGAATTACTCCAGAAGACTAAACCCAAAAGTAAAGTACATAAAATAATTAAACATGTAACATTAACAATTCTAGCTTCTAATTTTTTCAACAGAAAAAATCAACTGCCTGGACCTTAAATTTTCTCAGAAAAAATATCACAAACATCTAATATGTAAGTAAAATGTGCAAAAATGTAATACATGTATACATAATGATATTAGATCAAAATAATATAAGTTTAATTAAATAATTGTCATTGTTCCAAAATCCACAGAGAAAATGTGCGCAAGATATTCATATATCAGATTCAGATTCAGATTCAATAGTCTTTATTCGAATTTCAAAAATTCATAAAAGCAGTCTTTTATACAGAACTAGCAGCCCGTCCTGACGTTGTCCGGGTACGAATTGCTGCTGGCCAGTAGTTTATTGTTTTATAGGATTTCGTTTTGATAGCATTTCTTATCTGTGACAGGCCTGTGAAACGCTCCGATTCACAGTGTACTGCCCTTGACCCTGTCACCAGGTAGGTCGGCCCCCTAGCCACTGCGTGGTCCTCCCCGTGCTGTGCGCTGTGCTACGCTCTGACCGCTGTTTCCTTTGTTTTCTCAGGGGTAACCTGTGCCGTGTTTTTTTCGCTTTTCGTTTTTCCCCTTTTGCCTTCTGTATAACTGTAATTGTTTTCCCCTTCGCCTCTGTACCCTGCGATTGTTTCCCCTTTTGCCTTCTGTACCCGTGATTGTGTCCCCCTCGCTCGCCCTTTTGCCTTCTGTGCCCCCCTGCTCCCCGCCTCACCCCCTGCTTCCCGCCGCTGCTCCCTGCGGCCCCGCCCCCTGCCGTTCCCATTCGACACCCCGCTCCGCCTCCCAGCTGCTCCTCCCTCCCTCAGCCCCTCATATGGGGGCCGCCCGGCGAACGCGCAGCGGACGCGCGCAGCGGGCGCGCCAATTGTGCGCCAAAGGCAAGCCCGTCTGCGCCCGTCTGCGCCCGTCCGCGCCTGGACCACGCCCAGCACCAGGACCCCTGGCCCCTGAGGATACCAGCCCACGCGACGGACCTACGACGCCGCCACCCTCAACACACTCAAACCTGGCCGGAACCCCGCCTGCTACAGAGCCACCCCGAAACGCACCCACGGACCCTTCACCTGCCAAGCCTGCAAGTTCACCTGCATCCGGACCTGCACCGCACCCGACCAACCGAGCACCAGCAGCAACCACCTCAAGTGCATCCTGCTCAACACCCGCTCCATCCACAGACACGCCGTCGAACTCTGGAACCTGCTCGACACAACATCACTGGACGTCGCCTTCCTTACAGAAACCTGGATGAACGCCTCCTCAGCGCCTGACATTGCCATAGCCATCCCGGACGGATACAAGATCACCCGGAAGGACCGCGTCAACCAGACTGGAGAAGGCTTCGCCATCGTACACAAGAACACCATCCACATCACGACCAACCCGACGACATCTTCACCGCCGCCGAACACCTCCACTTCCAGCTACACACCGATCCCAAGACCACCCTCAGAGGCACCCTCATCTATAGACCCCCGGGACCATGCACACAATTCAGCCCGTACGCCCTCCCCTCCGCTGACTACATCCTCCTAGGGGACCTCAACTTCCACCTGGAGAACAACAAGGACAGCAACACCACCACCCTGCTGGACAACCTCGCCAACCTCGGACTCAAGCAACTGGTGAACACCCCCACCCACTACGCTGGCCACACGCTTGACCCCGTCTTCTCCTCCAGCAAGACAATCTCCTTCAGCCACTCCACCAGACTCCACTGCACTGACCACAGCTGCATCCACTTCAACTTCAGAAGAAACACGACCCACCACCACCCGCAACAGATTCCTCGCAGGAGCTGGAGCAAGATCACCACCGAGCAGCTCACCACCTCCCTCCGCCAGAACCCTCCCACCAGCACAACGGACCCCAACGAAGCAGCCAGCAACCTCACACAGTGGCTCACCAACTGCGCAAATGACCTCGCACCACTGAAGAACCCTCCCAGCAGACCCGGCAGCAAGAAAGCCTCCTGGTTCACCGAGGAACTCAAGAACTCCAAGAAGAACTGCCGCACCCTCGAGAAAGCCTGGCGCCACGACCAGACCACAGACAACATGACTGCCCTCAAGCACGCCACCCGCAAACACCACCAGCTGATCCGCACCACCAAGAAGACAGCATTCGCAGAACGACTGGACAACAATGCCCACAACAGCAAGGAACTCTTCAGCATCGTCAAAGAGTTCCCCAACCCCAGCGCCGGAAACAACGACATCACCCCCTCGCAAGACCTCTGCGACTCACTCGCCTCATTCTTCCACCGCAAGATCGCCGATATACACAACAGCTTCGGCGCACCTACCACGCACCCAACCACCGAACCAACGCCCCCCACCACCACCCTCTGCGCCTGGATCCCGGTCAGCACCGAAGACACCACCCGCACAATGAACACCATCCACTCCGGATCACCAACCGACCCCTGCCCCCACCACGTCTTCAACAAGGCCGACTCCATCATCGCACCCCAACTCCGGGACATCATCAACACCTCCTTCAACACCGTCACCTTCCCGGAGATCTGGAAGCACGCCGAGCTCAGCGCCCTCCTGAAGAAACCAACAGCAGACCCCACCGACCTCAAGAACTCCCGCCCCATCTCGCTCCTCCCTTTTCCTGCCAAAGTCATCGAGAAGACCGTCAACAGACAGCTTGCCGTCTTACTCGAGACTAACGGATCCCTCGACTACTCGCAGTCCGGTTTCCGAGCCAACCACAGCACCGACACCGCCCTCATCGCAGCCACTGACGACATCAGATCCCTGCTCGACAACGGGGAAACAGCGGCTCTCATCCTCCTGGACCTCTCTGCAGCGTTCGACACTGTCTACCACCGCACCCTAGTGCAGCGCCTCAGCAACATCGGAGTCCAAGAGAAGACCCCAAAGAGTCCGCCTCCCCCGTTCAGATCTGAGGCCACCGAAGTCATCTGCGGTGTACCACAAGGATCATCACTCAGCCCAACCCTCTTCAAGGTCTACATGAGCCCTCTCGCAGCCATCGCATGCAAACACAACCTCAACATCATCTCCTATGCCGACGACACCCAGCTGATCCTCTCCCTTACCAACGACCCCGCAACCGCCAGAACCAGCCTGCATGAAGTGATGAAAGACGTCGCCGAGTGGATGAAGAACAGCCGCCTGAAACTGAACTCAGACAAGACGGAAGTCCTCATCCTGGGATCATCGCCCTCCGCCTGGGATGACTCCTGGTGGCCGCCTGCCGTGGGCAGCGCACCCAAACCAACGGACCACGCACGCAACTAGGGCGCCATCCTGGACTCCTCCCTCACGATGACCAAGCAAGTGAATGCAGTCTCATCATCCTGCTTCAACACCCTGCGCATGCTCCGAAAGATCTTCCGATGGATCCCCACCGAAACCAGGAAGACGGTCACCCAGGCCCTCGTCACCAGCCGTCTGGACTACGGGAACACCCTCTACGCTGGAACCACAGCCAAACTCCAGAAAAGACTCCAGCGCATCCAGAACGCCTCAGCACGACTCATCCTGGACATCCCGCGCCGCAGCCACATCTCTGCCCACCTGAAAGACCTGCACTGGTTCCCCGTCAACAAGAGGATCACGTTCAGACTCCTCACCCACGCACACAAGGCTCTCCACGACTTGGGCCCGAAGTACCTCAACAGCCGCCTCACTTTCTACACACCCACCCGCCAGCTCCAATCCGCCAGCCTCGCCCTCGCCTCAGTCCCAAGAATTCGGAAATCCACCGTCGGAGGAAGATCCTTCTCCTACCTGGCAGCCAAGACATTGAACTCCCTCCCCACTCACCTACGGCTGACCCAGGATCACCTCTCCTTCAGGAAACTACTCAAGACCTGGCTGTTCGAGCAGTAGCGACCCCCCCCTCAGAGCCTTGAGACCCTTACGGGTGAGTAGCGCGCCATACAAATTTTTGTGATTGATTGATGCACTTAAGAGTGCGCGTTCAGTAGTGTGTGAACTCGAGTTTCCCTACTTTATTTTTCCTTGCAATATTATATAGCGCGAACTCGACAACATGGCATGAGCACAATTTACATTACAGAAGAACGCATTCATTTGTGGTGGGCACGGGGAGACAAAGCGATTTGCCTGGAATCACAAGATGTTGAGCTGATGCCGAGATTCGAACATAGCTCCCCAGCTCTAAAGTTCGCAATTCTAGAACTTGTGGCGGGAGGTGTGTCTAAAAGTGTATGTCGTGCTGGCCATCAATGAGAGAGACCTGTGCATTTTTCAAATGGGTGGTGAAAAAATATGAGCATGTTGCTGGAGATGTGCGCCGCCGTGCCACCAATGTACTTACCGGGGAGGGTAAAAACCCATTATTCTGCAACTTTCTTTCCGCATACCATCACTCCGCATACTTTCATTACGAAAGTACCATGACTCCGCAATGCCATTATAACGCATGGCATTACATTTTATATGCTTTTACCCGCATACATTTACAACGAAATTCGTTGTAAATGCATGAATGGTAAAAGCATGTTTTTTTAATGTTTGGATAAGGTAAGTATGGGTATAGGGGTATATGTTTTGGGGTACTGAGGTATATGTTTTCGGGTGTTTGGGTATTTTAAGGGTTCAGATATAGTTTTGGGTTATGGGATACAGGGGTAGTTTTAGGGTTTAGGGATAGGTATGGGTTTTGGGGTACAGGGGTATTTTTAGGGTTCAGGGCTAGGTTTGGGTTTTGGGGTATAGGGGTATTTTTCGGGTTCAGGGGTAGGTTTGGGTTTTGGTGTACAGGGGTATTTTAAGGGTTCAGGGCTAGGTTTGGGTTTTGGGGTACAGGGGTATTTTTAGGGTTCAGGGGTAGGTTTTAGGTTTTGAGGTACAGGGGTATTTTAAGGGTTCAGGGCTTGGTTTGGGCTTTGGGGTACAGGGGTATTTTAGGGTTCAGGGCTAGGTTTGGGTTTTGGGGTACAGGGGTATTTTAGGGTTCAGGGATAGGTTTGGGTTTTGGGGTGCAGGGGTATTTTAAGGGTTCAGGGCTAGGTTTGGGTTTTGGGGTACAGGGGTATTTTAGGGTTCAGGGGTAGGTTTGGGTTTTGGGGTACAGGGGTATTTTCAGGGTTCAGGGCTAGGTTTGGGATTTGGGATACAGGGGTATTTTAGGGTTCAGGGGTAGGTTTGGGTTTTGGGGTACAGGGTTATTTTCAGGGTTCAGGGCTAGGTTTGGGTTTTGGGGTACAGGGGTATTTTTAGGGTTCAGGGGTAGGTTTGGGTTTTGATGTACAGGGGAATTTATAGGGTTCAGGGCTAGGTTTGGGTTTTGGGGTACAGGGGTATTTTTAGGGTTTAGGGATAGGTTTGGGTTTTGGTGTACAGGGTATATTTATAGGGTTAAGATGGGTTAGTGTTTAAGGGTGTAGGGGTATTTTAAGGAGTAAGGGTGGGTTATGATTATGGGGTGCAGGGGTATTTAAAGGGAGCAGGGTGGGATTAGCACACGATCTGAGACATGGCATGAAGGGCGGAACGTACCACACTCCCCCGGCGTTTGTCACGCCCCCAGCACACGCCCACAGCACAACGCAGACACGCCCACAAGGGACTACTTTGCTGGCACGGTTCTTTTACCTTTTAAATGTATATGGTGGGCGTCTGCATAGCCTATGTCCTTCTGCTGCAACTGCCCTTTCCAACGCTGTATTGGGTGTTGCGATTGGTGCTGTGGTTCCTGAGATTACCTGCCTCAAAGGTTTGAGCTCTCTCTTTATTATATTAGTATGGATATCATAAAAATATCCCATTAAAATTTTACAATACATTTCTAAAATTCAGAATTTGGACAACAGATTATTATAGCAGCAAATTTGTAAGAGATATTCAAGGATTTTCCATCATTTTACGTACACGAGTGATAAGTCTCAAAAAAGTGCTAGTGCGAAAGACCACTTCATCAGTATCCAAGGAAAGTAACATCAAATAGGATTGGAGAGAGGTCTGCGTTTCTTAAAATACAAAGATAAAAACCATTTGATATATTTTAAATAAAATTTAAATAAATAAAATTTGCAGAAAAAGAAAAAGTGCAAGTCATTTTGTATGCTCACTCCGTCACAGGACAAGGCTCGTAATGTGATTTTGAGTGGTAGCCCAGGGGGAAACATAATAAAAATCGTACAGTTCCTGCCCTTTAACGGAACAGGAGTGATCTTTCCCAGCTGGTCATTGGTAGAAAAAGGTAAAGTGGGAGTGGATGTCTATACAACTCATTGCTCATATAATCCACAACTGATGATTTATTACGTTCGCTTTTTGTCCTTTCTGAGTTATAAAGTGCGTATAGTGGATATTTTACCTCATTCTTATCCTTAGGTTCGATTCTGGAGGGGTCTGAAAAGGGGTGGCCTTTATCCACCCTGCATAATGTATTATAAACTCCAGAGAGCCAGGGGATGGCCATTCCTTTTTCACAATTAAGACAGTCACTTATAATTTCTTATATCAAATCTCAGAAAGGAAAGTTATTATTCAATCATATGGTAAATACTTACAGCAAACAGAGCAGAAGCAGTGAGAAAATGCACAGACAATGCGGAAAAAACTCGTCTAATACACATTATGGGAGAGCTCCTACAAAGAATGAAATTCTTGAAAACATTATAGAGAATAATCATCTCCCATAGAGCCAGAACTAGGAAATCTACCACAGAAGTTCCTGCTTCTCCAAAAATATTTTGGGAAATAAATAACACTGAAAACATAATTGTAAAATACACCAATGAACTTTTCCTTTTATATGACAACACCACAAATGAAAGCAGAATAATTATATATGCAACTAACAACAATCTACTTGGATTAAGAACGAGCAGCACATGGATGATGAAAGGTATGTTTAAATCATGCCTTCCATCATTCACACAGATATACACAATCCTTGGACAAAACCACAAAATAACCACACTGCTAGTCTGCATACTTCTACCAAACAAACAAAGTGCAACAAACCATAAACTACTGACAGAAATAAAAAAACAAAGCTAACAATTGCTATTGCAAAAATGACCCTAAATTTAAAAAAAAGCAATGATTTCAACAATAAAAAAAATCAGGGATGTTATTACCACTTTAATCAAAGTATATGGAGATACCTCCAAAAATCCACACTTAGGTCCTGATTACGAATTTGGCGGTCTGACTGCCGTACCGCCATTGGCCATTGCGGCGGTTGGAAGAATGCCGCCAGGCCGGCGGCATCCCGACTGCTGTATTATGATAACACTGCTGGGCAGGTGGTGTTGTGTTGGCGATGCAATGGCGGCAGCATGCTTCAGCTCATAGAGAGCCTGAAGCATAGGACAGCTGCACGTTGGTGCACTGTGTGCCATCAGCCATGTTGTGCATGGCACACAATGCATGTACTACAGTTCAAGCAGAGTGCAAGCATGTGCCCCTGTGCTCAATCTCTGTGGGCTAAAATGCCCTGGGGCCCTGTTTGGGGCCCCTTTCCTTGCCTTTCTGCCGACCTGTTCATGACGTGTCCTTGTCATGAACATCTCATCATAAAGGCAGGTCTTAATCTGCACGGCGGTGCTGGCATCTGCACCACTGCTGCAGGCCAGTGCTTTACACACCGCCACCCCATTAGCATCCAGAGCCTGGTGGTGGCGGCAGTCTTGTGTCAAGATTGTGGCGATCCAGCCACCTTTCTCGTAATCGGGTGGTCGGGCTGATGAGGAGGCGGCAGCTGGACCGCCACTGCAGGTACGGTGGTCTTCAGATCGCCATACTCGTAATCGGGCCCTAAGAGTTGAATATTCAACAAACGCTGAACTAGTCCATGAAATAAGAACACAATATGCCCTTGCCTTTTCCCAGTAACTGAAGTGGTAAAACACTATAATCTATTCAAAAATCACCCCACTACCAAAGGCCAAGGACAAATTAAGCCCCCTAATGGACCAGTTCTGAAGATACTCAGGATGGCAGCCAGCACCATTCTGGTCACCAATGCCAACCTACGTGTCATATACGATGGTGGAATGTAAATGATAGCATCATGGCACAACTGCCAAAAAACAAACAGTACAATAGCAGGTTGTCACATTTTCTTCCAAGGAACATTAGGATGATACCCCTCTACACTCTTACCAATTTCTACAAATATTAAAAAAGAGCAATCTTATCAGCAATTAGGACAAGAACGATCCATAACCCAACTAAAGCATAAAATAGTCAAGCAAACCAAAGAAATGCACAAACGCATACAATGCCAAAGTCCAACCATTTCCTAACAATCAACGATTATCATACTTTGACACCATAGCAAGAACATTACTCTAAAAATACAAACCGACAAAATAAAAACAAAATATAACCCTGAACAACAAAAACATACCTAAAAACATATTTATAAATACGATTACAATTATTTGTACAAACAAGTCTAAAATACATACTTAACCTTAAATAAAATACTGAAATGTAAAAAATTCTTGGATAAATAGTAATAAATATGCAAGCTCTAAACAACTTGAATAAATTCTTGGATAAATAGTAATAAATATGCAAGCTCTAAACAACTTGAATAAAAACTTTGAAAAACGCACAACACATGATGCAAAAACAATAGATAAATACAACACAAGGCACATTATAAAGAACATAACCATAAAACAACTTTAAAACACATAAACATCTCCCACCCGTAAAAACTAATATGAAATTTAACGTACATTATGTAGCTGAAGTCCATGAACTTGAAATAATCCAAAATATAAGAAAAGTCCACAAAATATTTGAAACAAATCCCCCATAAAATGCAAAAATGAAAACAACAAAATAAAATATCCATAATAATCCATCAAAACCCCCCAAAATAAAATACTCAAATAAAAAAGTACAAACGCCTGTTAACTTTGTTATTGAAAAAATGTGACAATATTTAAAAATAAAACCTATCTTACAAAAACAACGTATTTTAGTTTAAATTTGACTTCAATTTCACGTACATTATTAAACACACATAAATAAATGCATCATCTTTATTACATTATTAAAAATAATAACAAAAGAGCAATCATCACATAAACTACTCAATAAAACATCGCTTAAGTTAATAAAAATTATACATAACAATATAAAAAATTCTCAGAGTAACGCCATCTTATTGCATTTTTTAAGAATCTCCATACAGAACAACATTTGAAAGGATCAGGCACCATACACAGATAATAAAAATCTTGCCTCCAGTGCCAAAACCCAAGAGCTTTTAAAATAGGTTATAAATAGCTGTGTTTAAAAGGTTCAAAATACTTACAAAAAAGGGTAAGGTACATTAATTTCTGGTAATAGGTGCCATCACAATAGCACAAAATAATAGATTGTGTGTCATACTGTCCCAAAAGTAAACAAAGATTGCATCTGATAGAGCCCAGCCGGAACCTGGTCAATGCAAATCTTTTAGTGACATTTGTGACCTGTGAGAGATAAGTTGAATGACCCTGACATGTCTTAAACGTGATATAAACCCTCATAGATGGTTTCCTACGTTCCTTCACCTCTCTAACAGCAGATGCAAATCTCAGAAACTCCTTCCTAACAAAACCAGCCTCCCTTTTATTTAACAGATGTGGGAATAAAAAGCAGCTCCTGACATCCCAAACTTTCAGCAGTGCTCCTAATATATCTTAGCCATGGGATGATGTACGCCAGATCACATGCCAAACAGTTAGAAATGATTTCCCTGTTCAAGTCAGTGTGTGTATTCCCCAAACCACAATCCAGAGGAGAAGTGGTACAAGCTTAATATGATCTTCAACAAAACTGAGGCCCAATTCCTCGTGTAAGGAGAAATGGGGACTACCTGGTCTCATCCAGAGCAATCACCTACAAGAGCGATTCTCTTCTTGTTGTAAACTTGGGCAGTCCCCATATCACCATATAGATGCTTAAAGGTTATGATCGGTATACATTTAAGTTTCTATAACTCCAGTAAGGGAAAGATTAGTTTAGAACCAACTCTAGATGCTAACCCAAAAAAACGACGCCCATGGAGGTATTAAAGCCTCACTTCGGTAAACATGGCAACCAACTGCCCCAGAATCAAAGTTTGCCTCAATGTAGGAGAACTCATTAATCCACCTGATAATTTGCCCCTTTATCACCATGGGCCCAGTGTTGCATTGGGGCTTACCACACATCATATACTATGTTTTAGATATGTTAATTTCTAAACCGAGATCTTCCATATATTTGACAAAATATATGGACAAAAGCATCAATAATACCACGTAAACCATATGGTGTTCGTGAAAGCAAAACCGAGTCACCGGTATAGGTTAGAGCCAGCACATATTTAGCTTTCCCTTCCGGTAGATCGTTACCTTGTGAGTGTGAAACCAAAAAGAGTATAAACTGTTAATATATAAAATAAATAAAATAGGGGCTAAAACTCATTCCTTGTAAAACACCCATAAAGAGGTTAAAGGATGCAGTACACTCACCCTCCTTCCCAAACTTAACTGATTGTAATAGCCATCCCGAGTATGGGACGGCACAGCCTTTCCTTCCAAAAACAACAACATGCATATCCTACACCAGCCTCAGTATATATGCACGTTTGAATGATGTGTGTTTGAGATGATAGTCACATACCTGTTCCTGGGGTGGGTAGACTACAACCCTAAGAAGCCACCATTTCTGCCAAATAGAGATCACCTGTGCTGAGAGAGGATCAGGAGTATTTATGCCACTCCTCTCCAATGAACCGGTGCTTCTCAATCCACCAAGACACAGTTCAAGAGTTGCCTGAAGCTCCTACCCAACATTCCCTGTCAGCTTTTTTTACCAGGAGAGGTGTCAAAATGTATCATGTCTGACACGCTCTCCCAACTCCAGCGTCAGCCGTCAATGGCGTCGTGAGCCCAGCTGCATCCAAGGCAGCTCGCACCTTCCAGATGTCCTCTGCACCCGCTCGCCACCTCCCCCTGTACCGGCTTCCGCACAAAGTGGTGAGTTTAGCAATAGTGGGGAGGAAGGAATGGCTTTCATTTTAGCTTCGCTTTCGACCGATGGGACTGCTGCGATGCAGAATGCTCTTCAGATTCGAACTATTGTGAACTGTTCGCACACACAGAAAGCTGTGGTGTGAACGGAGACAACATTGGTTAGTTTCTTTTGCAGGGCATTTCACAGCTCGCAAGCACGGAGATCTGCGATGAGAGCTAGAGCCACATTTATGTTATTTGTATTGCACAACATTGAAACCGCATGGAGTGTGTGGGAATAGACCAGCAACTAGCCCTATTCTCCTTGCATTAGCACGCACGGAAGCTACACGCATATAGTCGTCAAGAGGGCTTATAGTAGGAGCGTTGAGGGACAGTACATAAAACTTGGCAGTCTTGTTTCATCTGGCTTCTCTCCTATGTGGAGTAACAGAATTAGAGATGTGACGCCATCCATGGCCAGTCCTATGTTATAGCTTATTCTCTTTTTAGTTGTGGCTTGACATTTCTCTGAATAAGTTGCTTCTTCTTACCTACAGGAAGTATGGGTTCCTTGAGAGCTATTCCTATCCTGCTGGTATCACTTCCCTCCTAAGCTGATCGGAGTAAAATATATGTAAGTTACATATGTGTAATGGACGCTTTGTGGTTAATGTTTACTCATAGACTTAATCCCTGTTAATGCACCCCTTTTCTTTGTTTCCACCTGCAAAGGGTCTCCAACTACCAAGGGTGCTGTATAGCAAGGCATAGGAATCGGAGAGGCCTTCTCATGGCTTGCCACGAAGTTTAATTGTTTTATCCACTTCCCCTTTCCCCTGTGGGTGGTCTTGCAGGAGGGTTCTTAGGTCACCCTTCTGTGGGTCGGCACAGGGGGGAGTGGGGGAACTTAGCAACGCCATCGCCACTGCTCTTTTTGTACTATAAGGTTAGTGACCTGTGTTATTTGCTAACCTGGCACTGATGCACTGATCTCCTCATGCAATTCCTGTACGAATTCAACTATCGCTTGAAGCACGCCAAATTTAGATATAAAATCTCAAGTTTACCTGATCAGAGGCACTGCTAAGATCCATAAAAGCAAGACATAATGATCCCCTTTGAAAATCGTATATTTCCCTATTAACAGATGTAAATTCAAACACTGCTCTTGAGTTCCAGTCGAAACCCATACTGCACTAAACTGAGGATATCATTCTCTTGGGTTCAACCCTCAATTCTATGTAGAATAATATGCCCCACAATTTTAACCATTGAATCCAGCAACAAAATCGGTCTGTAGCACCGGGGGTCCTTCCTGTTGCCTTTCTTAAAAACAGGTACACAAGCCGTTTGCCATGAGGCAGATATTTTCTAGACAGTAACATTAAGAACTTTAGTGATGATGAGTGCCCACAGGGGGGCAGTGTCTTCATAGAGGTCCATTGAGCCCCTGCACCTTATTAGACATACTATCTCAAATCACTGCTGCAAAGTCATCAATATAAAATCCAATCTCCAAAGGGAAATGAAAAGCAGTAACCATCTCCTCCTTCCCCAAATTTTCTCGGAAGGAGTAAATCTGCTTGAAATGATGTACCCAGCATTCAGTAGTAATATTGGACCTTAGCACCTCGATTTTCACATTACTATAATTCCCTTTATTTACGATGTTCCAAAATCTCATAGTGTCCTTCACTTTACTTGCCTGCACAAAATTCTCCAACATTTCTGCATTGATCTCCAAATTCCTATTTCTAATAGATTGCTTTTATCCCAGCCTTTGCATAAATAACATATATTGCTCAAATACTTTGTTATACACACACTACTAGAATCTACAACATAAAATTACAGCAATTTTATAACACACTTGGGGTAAAGATTTCGTATTTCTACTCAATTCTAAGTCACATGGGGAAGTACTGGACTTTGATTCATGTAGATTTCCCACAACATGTAAGCCATATCGGGGAAAATGTTTGAATTTGAGGGTTGTATATATACTATTCATGCTCCAATCATAGTCACATGGGGCAAAGTGTTGGACTTTAATGGGTGGACATTTGCTATTACCATTTAAGTAAAAGCCACATTGGGGAAAGTGTTGGACTTTGGGGGTGGAGTAACCTTCCTATTCCCACTCCAACCTAAGCCACATTGGGGAGGAAAGTGCTGGACTTTGGGGGGTGTATATTTACTATTCCCACTCTAATCATAGTCATATTGGGGAACTAGTTGGTCCTTCAGACATGCACATTTATTACTCACACTCCAATCTAAACCACATTGAGGAAGTGTTGGTCTTGGAGGCATGCAAATTTGCTACTCCTACTCCAATCTAAGCCACATTAGAGATAGTGTTGGACTTTTAGAGGTGTAGAGTTAATATTTCCACCCCAACCTTAGCCACATTGGGGAAAGAGTTTTGACCTTGAGGGGTGTGGATTTACTATTCAGACTCCAGTCTAAGCCACATTGGAGTAAAAGTTGGACTTTGAGAGATGTTTACAAAACATTAACTTTAACAAGAAAACATATACCTACGAACTATTAGCAAAACATTTTTTTTAAATAAAACAATACATTAAAAACATTATAAAATGAATCAAACCAATTCAAAGAATAGAACCCAATTAAAAATCACAAAAAAATTGTTTAACAATTCAATGTAATAAGACCCCCAAATTATAAATGAATGTATACATAATTGAAATTTAAATTTGCACAAAATATTATTGAATGTAATAATTAAACATGAATGAATATATTATATATATTTATTACATAACATTTCAATTATTAAGCATATTAGCATAAAACGAATAAGAAATATTTCATTATTTGGACATACATAGAAATCAAAAACAAAACATAATTATTTTCACGATTTTTAATACAACAAATAAGGGGCTTATTATGATGGTGGGTGGACATTAGTCCGCCCATCATCATACCTGTGCTGGGACCACCCAACATGTTGCGGCGGTCCCACCAGCCCAATTAGGATGCACCGACCAGTATGGCAGGTGCATCCTAGCCTTTTAACATGGTGGACGGTGCTGCTGGCTGCAGCACCATTTGCAATGTTAAAATACCACGATGTGCATTTCCATGCACAATGGGGCAGGCACTACGCGGTGCCTGCCACTTTGTGCTAGGAAATGTTGGGGGTACCATGGGTACCCGCAGTGCAACTTCAACCCACCCCCACACAGAGGGGGCCTGCAACGGGCCCCAAAACCCAGTCCCGGCCAGCCTTTCCAAGGCCTCTACCAGGGCACATCCTAATATGGCGGACGGGCCACCCTATTAGTGGCCCTTTTCAACCCACCAGGCAAGGGGTGCGATTGCCACCAGCTGAAAAGCAGCAGATGGACTTTACTTCTGCCGCAATACCCACCCCCATCCTAATTTGGCGATGGGTAAATCTCATTGTGATGGTGGGAGGATCGCCACTGCCGGCCCGGCGGTGGCAGTCCTCCCGCCATCATAATGAGCCCCTAAGTACCTGTATTTTCAGAACATATAACCAAAAACATTTATATTTTCATTAATATTAATTTACATTTTATTTATATTAATTTACTTTTTTCTAAATTACAAAACCAAACAGCAAATGCTCAATACAAATTTAAATATATTGTCATTGATACTGGTTACCATATTTCGCAACATACTACATTAGACAAATACATTTTAAAAAAGCAATTGAACAATCTTTTTAATTTTTTTTAAATGTGAATATTAAATTGCAAATAAATTACAAATATTTTCAAAAACAAATGTTTTAAATTCAAAATGCTGCCTATCATTTTGCCCTACAACCCCTACAACCTTTTTGAAAAACATTAAAAACTATTGCAAAGAATAGAAAATGCAAAATAACACAAACATAATAAAAAAAAGTAAAAAATTAAAATTATTAATTAATGCTTTTAAAATATAACACTCTACATTAACAGTTGTTGAATTACTTAAAGAACAAACTAAAGAAAAATAAATATAAAAAAGTTTAACTTTAAAAATACCTTCCACCATATTCAACTATAAACATAACATCTGGCTCCTAAAACATTTTACCAATTTATGTATCATAAAATATAAAAACAAAATACAAAAATAAATGTAACTAAAATATAGAAAATAATATATTACATATTTTGATATTAGACACAAGTATATTCTTGACAACAATATATAAAAAAACTATATATTTACTTGTGATATTTGAAGCAACAGCATGTTTTTAATCGCAATACAAGTACAATGATATTACTGTATGACCATACTTTATGTACAATATTTTGGTATAAGGCGCATGGGGCACAGGCTTTCTGCTGCATTCTTAAATTATTGTGATGTATGCTGCTGTAGGGCTGGAAAATGGCTTGCAAACCTCACTGACAGGAGGTAGGAGTTCCACAAATAGTGTAATTCTTTTCATGTCTAGCTTCTGAGAGCAGGTAGAGGGAACAAAGGGATAGAAATGACCCAGTAGGGGAGAAGTAATAGTATTTCAAACACACCTAATATTTACTGATCTTCCTTTGCACTATTTATTCCTGTTTGTGTACCACAGCCTGTTCCTGTAATTTCCACGCCCTGTTACGAAAGATGCAAGTGATGCAAAGTTTATACAAAAAGGTAAACTTATGAATTTGCTGGATACCAGAAGCTTACATAGACGAGAGAGGATATTACTTCTGTTAGTTAGGCCAATTCAGCAGTTTGTTCACTTGATATGAAATGCTAAAATATAAAGACTGCATTCAGAATACATGACAGTAGGATGTTTTTGTGAACAATAACTGTAGTTAAGGCTTAGTGTTCAGAAAGAGTGTGTGAATGGAAAAACAATGGTCATCTAGGACCAGGATTCAAAACACAAGGTTACGGGTGATGTTTTGAGTATTGTATTAGAAACATATAATAAAATAAATGTTTGGAATTTAGCAATAATGTCAGTGATTTTGAATAAGTATTGCAGAAATTATTTAGAGGAAGCCCCATGTGCATCAGTAGTTCACTATCAAAGTTAATGATAATAAATGTGACTCCATCAATTCTTTCAATTACTAAGGCTTCAAAGTATTATCAGTGGCTATGTTGATACAAGTGTGAAAAAAATGTAACTTGGCTGGCAAAGAAAAGAAAATGGCACAAACCGTGTCCTTCTCAAAACTTCCAATATGTGTGTACTTTACCAGTCCTTCGAGGTAAAAAATGCCTTTTCAGAAGAATGTAGCAGCACAAAAAAGATGTTTTCTGCAAGAGAATGTCCCCACGGAAAGAAACATTTTGCTTATCTTCTACGGAATCTTACTTTTTGTGGATTTCCACTGCTTTTAAAACAAGAAAATCGCCAATTTCATCAAAGAAAAGTTTTAAAAAATGATCCACAAATTAAGAGTGAGCTAGTCTTCCAATCGACCGTTACCAATTGAGGACTATTTTTGTAAAAGGCTTCACGACTTGCAAAAAATCCGTTTTGAATGTTTAGAGTGTGCTGGTGTGATGGAAAGCAAAACAACAGGCTTTCACTTTGCCTAACGCAGGTATGTTTCACATACTTTGTACTTTCCAAAAGTCAACATGTGGCATGGAACCATGACAGTGCTGAGAACACACCAGGACAAAGATGGAAACTTTGTTAGGCGAGTTCATGGGTCCTGAAACCCATCATTAATATGGAGTACTGACCTACCCTGGGTAATAATGAAATGACGCACCATGACAACCATGCTTTACTCGCAATTATTCCTAACATTCTCTAAGCTGGTTATGAAATCTCATGGCAGCAGTGCCGTGCTCTATTTATTTTCTTCTCCAAGCCTCTCGTCTACTCATGTAGCTGGCTTTTACTCTAATGAGGGGCTGATGATGCAAGCCTCCACCACAGAAGAGCTAATTCATACCTCAGCCATTACGTGCAGACATTATTTTCTCTAATGATATATCATTTTGCACAGCAATGCTCTTTTTCAATGTAATCTCAGACCCACAGCGATATTTAGTACGAATCAAAACATATAATTTCCTGAGCTCAGCTTTGGAGCTGTCGTCTTGAAATGTTAATTATAAATGGTGCCATTCTCGCCAAGCGCTGTTCATTTGCCACATCATCTGATTAGCCGCAGCAATGTGTGCGTATGAAATCTGAAAACTGTTGTCTCCATTCCCCTATTGCTCTGACGTTTTAGCCATCTTCATCAATCTAATGGTTTCCAACATGTTGGGTTTACATTTGGCAAGTAGGATTTCACTTAATTGCAAGAGAAAGAAATTGAAAGAATAAAGTAATTCATTTAAATTCATTTTTACATCTGTATACCTGCAGTAACTCGTCAGAAAATACCACAGAGTGGACAATGGCAGTGTTATGTGGCTTACATATGATATGGGAGGTATCCTGACGTAGACGTGCCAGTCTGACGAAGCCCATACTGGGAGCATCCCTTCTTCAACACTGTTGGAGTCATTGGTTTCCAAATTCTACATTAATCAACCTAAGGCAGATACTGATCATCAGAGACAAGAGCCAGGCTTCAGATAGGGAAATAATGTTGGTTCAAAGATTAGAGTAATTCTCCTTATGTGTTGAGTGTAAAGGAAATGGAGATGTTTTGACTTGTAAAATGGCTGTTCATGTGCACTCGCCCTTGCTCATCCCAAACTTAAGCATATCCAGTAATTGTTCTTGAGCCCAAATCACCATTACAACTGTTGTACGTGTTGACTACTTTGATTTTATTCAATATGCAATATTTACTAGCTTATCGGGCATTTACATATCATGGTGTCCAATCAATGACACGATCAGATCACTTCCTACCATAGAGGGCAGACTCTAAACTGGGCCTCTCTCGTTGTGTATGTTGTGTGTAAATAATGTTCAATAAGTTCTGCTGTAGTTGTATTTGTAATAGGTAATGGTCCGTTTAAATTGCTGCACTGCCTTTCTGCAGGAGATATTACCTTTTGGAGCATCAGTGTTGATTCTTTCCTTTGTGCACAGTGCAGGTTAGCACAAAAAAAAAATAGAGAGAAAGGATGACAGAACACTAAAAGAAAACCTGCATGATATTATCTCATCCATATTCTCCTGCATACACTATTGGAAAATGCACACTTGTATTGTGTTTTCTTTGATAATCCTATTTATTGCTGAAGTCACCAACACGAGTCTCATTTGAGATGTAAACCCCACCTTCCCATATTACCTCAAAGTTAATTAGATGTTCCTCTCACTCGTCGTCTCCCTGCTGTGTCCCTTCCTGAGGTGAGATGACATGCACGGAAGCTGTAGTGCGTGCTGTAGACTAGTCACGTGACTTGTGCTGTGAGAAGTTGCTCCCCTCCCCAAGCACTTGGATGAATAAACCAGGCCCATGGAAACATTAAGATCTGGTCTAAGCCACTGACCATTAAATACATGAAAAGAAGTATTAGCAATGAGAGGCTCTGGCAACTAGTGCTTTAAATGAGCAGGTACTGTCCAGTACACAGTACCTGAAATTCTTTCATTTGAGTGGAAGAAAACCTAACTCTTCAGCTCTGCTGTAATACATTTAATGGGAGAGTACCGGAAATTCTCCAGGTAATCTGAATAACAGGAGTCTCAAAACTTTTCTGTTATAAAAGCAACTTCTCTTTAATGAAACTCACCCCAAGCTACTAATAGTGGTGCTGTACTAGTGACCACCCCATCCAAGATTGTCAGCAGTGATCACATTAGTATATAAGGCAAGATTGTCAGCAGTAAAGTAAAAAAGGAATTATAATTTTGGAATGCCTCTAGGGGGTAATACATAACAGCCATAGCTGTAATCCGAGTAGCATTCATAATAATAATAATAACATGAGCAATATGTATCCCCAACACCAAATGATTTATCATTCAAATAATAAATAGTTTTAAATACATTTTGAACATTCAACCATTTTTCTCCAAAGCATCAGCTTGTGAGTTCTGAAAATACAAACATTTTCCTCTCAAATATGCGCTTTTTAATTTTGCTATACATATATTAATTCAACCTAGCAGATGCTTCTATATTAGTAGGCTGGACTGACCCCAGGAGAGCTACTGGTAGCTCACAAGCTACTCGTTGGAGACACCTGGAATAGAGAGTATCTGCCCTTAGGTATTTCCATTTAATGCAGTGCTTACAATATGCCCATTAGCCCCTTTAAAAAAAAATATTCAAAGCTATGATTAGTCTGCCTTCTTTGGTTTGCCTTAGTGTCTGTTTCACTGCGCTGACAGTCCCTGAATATTCCTTGCTGACAAAAACTACTAGAGGGCCTTTCTGTAATTAGGTAATTCAAATACATAACATTAGGGTAAGTGGGCCGTGGCGGAGCTGTGAAAACCTGTATGAGTTAAAGGCTGCATCAGCTGGCACAAGTAAACGCAGTGGGAGGGTGAGAGCAGAGGGGAAGTCGACAGACAACGGAATAGGTATAATTAAATAAATAAATACCACCTATTCTGTCGTCATTCGGCTTCCCCCCTGTAGTGCCATGCCCACCCTCACCGCGCTTACCTGTGCCGGCCGCCACTGATTAAAGGATTAACACACCTTTTAACCTCTTGGTAAATGTAGTCAGGAAACCATTGAGACAATGTGCTGTTTTAAATGAATACAGCATATATCTGTCAACTTTTCCTTGAGTTTCACAATGATACATTTAAGTCTTGCCGTGCAAATTCAAATTAAGCATATTTTAATTATCTAGCTTTTAACACACTGAATGAATCACTTTTTTGGTAGTGTGGTGCAAAACAAGGCTTATTTTTAGTTTTGGCTGATAGAACAGTTGTCTGCCGCATGTATGGTTACCAATGGTTTAACTCATATGCAAATTGGGCTCTGGTTCAGTGCCAGAAGAGTATCGCTCTCTCACGTCATGCTACTGGCTTACAGGGTGTATTCTTCCACCTTATATAGAAATGCATGTTGTGGTATTTTACATGTAGAAAGTACACAATTTCTCATGTTGCAGAAGCTTTGTATAAATCAGTGGCTCTTAACTGGTGATCCTTGGACCCCTAAGGATCCGCTAAGGCTATTCAGGGGGGTCTGTGATTGCCTAGAAAATGAAATAATATTAACAGATTAATAAGGTGTATATAAATAAAGAAGAGAAATTTTAAATTGGAAACTTTAAAAGGTTCTGTAAACGTTAAGGAATTTGAAATTGTAGGCTAAAAATTAAATTTGTATCCTCAGATTTATTGGTGAAAGCAGTGCAAGTGCATCAAACTGGCTATAGTATGTATGATGAGTGGCCTCAATTGAAATTAGAAAAGCTCAAACATTCCCATTACAATTATTTTTTTCTGCAAGTTTGTGAATTAAATAAAATGCTTCATCATTTGTGTATTTGTTTAACGAATGCTTGTTTTTGCAGTTCAAATCATATAAAATGCTTAGCCCTGGGTCCCTGGCTTTCAGTAATGCATGAAGGCCTGATTATGATGTGATCGTGTATTCGGACCTGTGCCTAAACCCTGTTTATGGACAGGTTAGAATTAAAAGGTATTTAACGAATCGGATAATTATTGGATGCATCTAATACCTCTAGGATCATAAAATTTCGGCAGGTCAAACCTGCCAAAATTAAGCAGGGGAATAGCACATAATATTTACCGTATCAAGCAGGTTTTTGTGCTTTAAAGACCAAATTCCACCTTATTCCACATAAACTTGTAATAGGTGGTATTTATCGCACCTGATAAATAATTACTCCATGGTATCATTATTTATCAGGTGCTCTAAAAAGCAACTATACTCATAATCAGGGCCTTATTGGGAGTTCCCGAATTCCAATAATGATTCAGTGAGGGTTCCCTGATTCCAGTAATGATGAAGTGGATGTCCACAGAAGTCCAAATGTTAAGAATTGCTGGTATCAATAAAGCAATCCTTGTTTGTTGTTGTGTACTAAATCAGCCTTTTAATTGTCATCTTTATTGACATATAGGGCCTGATTTTGATGTCGGGAGGAATCCCTTCCACCCGACACCGACTCGGTTCTGGAATCGACTGACACCCGGTCGGTGGTCCCGACCGCCTCATTAGGATGCGACTGAACACTGTTGAGTCACATTCCTATATTTCACTATGGGAACATGCATTACGGCCATAAACCGGCCGTAATGCATGGTCCCATAGTGAAATGGGAGGTGCGGTTCATCTCTGCACTCCGTGGCAGGCACCAAGGTGCAGGGATCAACAGGGGGGGCACCATGGGTGCCGCCTCAGCCTCCAATCAGATGTAGTAGACCAAAGGGGACCCTGTGATGCAGCTCGCGTAATGAAATTTGTTTGATTTATTTAATTGTTTACTTACCTCCGATCAACCATATTCCGGTGTTTACTACCCCCACCCTGCCCCTCCCGCGCCCCGCCACACTGCCCCACGGAACTCCCTCCACAGGCCGCTATTGCTTGCCATCCAACCTTCATTTCACAGTGTCATAAAAATACTCCTATAAAAAAGGCAAGGGAGTCTTCACTTTAGCCCTGCTTTAGTTTTTATGTGAAAATCTTATCAAGACTTTCACTACAGTGCCCAGGGAATCCCAGGTACCACGTGGAAAAAAAATATCACAGCAAAGCCAAGGCACCATGAGGTCATGTTCAAGAGAGATGCGTGCCATGCG
This sequence comes from Lissotriton helveticus, assembly GCF_964261635.1. Taxonomy (NCBI): domain Eukaryota; kingdom Metazoa; phylum Chordata; class Amphibia; order Caudata; family Salamandridae; genus Lissotriton; species Lissotriton helveticus. Next base: position 854,637,833 of record NC_136067.1, read on the forward strand.
AATGCTGATACAATAGAACAAACAAACGGTCTTAGGGAACCCACTCTACTGATGCTGCTGACTCTTTTGCTGTCTGTACCCTACAGCTCTTATTATTGTACTGCCTATCAAGTCTCACCCTTCCTTGCACATGTTCCTATACATCACTTCTTCCTTCACGACACAAGTCAAGGTACACAACACTACTAACGATTTGCACTTTTACCTCTGTGTAAAGTACAGCTTTTTCTTTAGTCAACTCATCTTGGTCCAGGGAGTGCATTTTGATTGCTGTGCACGCTGTGCTAGAATGGACTCCATTTTCTTCCCCCATCAACGCTCTGGTTTGTAGTGAAATAATTATTTTCTCTTTTTCAGCAAGATTATTAGGCCTACTGACATATCACTGTATTGCATTTTTTTTATAATGCAGACAGTGAAAGTCTAGACTAGAAAGGCATATGCTGCTTTTCACTTCCGGGGTACCATATCAACTCTCTGCTGCTTGCACATGTTCTATATTGCACCGCAGTAAACATAGACAAAGGACACATGGATTCCCAGTGACTGATTGACCTCAGCAGAGCACACAACTCCAGGCAGGCTTTCTCAGAGAATGACGTTCTGCTGCAGTGCAGAAACACAGACCTCTTCTCTGTGGCAAATAGAGAGTTGGCCCAGCTGTGGGACTAATACGCACGTACTAGTCATTGACCCGGTAAAATACGATATAAGAACTTGTCATCACATTATTTGAACATAATACGGCAGACATATTTTAGTGAGCTACGGATCTGCAGTTATATTTTGTTACATTTTTTGACGCAGATTGAAATTGCATTAGGCACGCGCAAAGCTCGCCAATTCTACTGTATTCAAGCTCTGGCAAATATCTCAGACCGCTGGATCTAAGGACCCAGTCTGTCAGGTCTAACTTTTACGTGTCAGGATTCCTTCACGGCAGCAACATTATTTTTTGGCGGGCTTTTGTTTGGATGAAACAACATTCTCCCCATTTGTTCGTGATTGATGATAACATGAAAGAAAAAAAACCTTCTATGGTCTGAACAGCCTGCAGATATCAGCCGGGATCCTGTTCACGACTCAAAAGACGTCAGTTCCTCTCACGTCAGTTATCTTTTTTCATCAACCATGGGATAGATTCGTCCTGCAATCAAAGTAAGAATGTAATAATTACACGTCTTTCATTTATTTTAGCCAATTTCTCTTCTTGAAGAATAACCCTTTTTCACAGAAAAGATTCACATAGTGCATCATATGTATGAAGCAAGAAAGACTTTCTAGCAAGGTTTGTTGAATCTCTGAAGTGATGTTTCATACTTAAGGGCATACTCCGGAAGAGGGGTTTAGTTCAAAGGTTGGCAAAAAACAAACAGTCAAACACAAACAGATTCCCTTTTCACTTGTTAAATTCTCTAACCGAAAAAAATGTTGTTTACAAAATGATAGCAAAACCCAAAAGGACCATTCTATTGTCTGGTAAAAAAACACAATCCTGTAAAAAATAAAAACAAGTGAACTTGTTTTTATTTTTTATTTTTTACAGGATTGAAAGGTGAAAAGGGAATTTGTTTGTGTTTGACTTTATACATACCCCGTCGCTTTTCTCTGTATAAGGGTGACTCCCTTGTGTTTTGGGGAAAATCATACAAGTCTAGGGGAACAGAATGGCAGTCCACCTAGCCCCCCACTAATGACCACACCTCCCTGGAATTAATGTATCACAAAATAACTGGAAATGCATGGATTTTTTTTTTCAGAGCACATGGCTAATCGCAATCACCAACAATAACCACAAGCCTTGGGTTTCGGAGTAGCATACTGTAGAGCCATGTAAAGCGCTGCAACAGCAACTCCGGGGAGTAAATGCTATATAAATACATTTACAATTTAAGAAGAAAATGAAAGGAACATTGGACCTAACAATAAGTAAAATACAGCTCATCTTTAAACATAAACAATACTCATTTAGGTGCATTAAGGATCAGGAACAACAAGACAAATAAGCATAAAAAAATCGCATTGAAAGGAACAAACATGAATTTACTCATATTTTTATTCTGACTGAATTTCTCTGTCAGACTTTCTTCGAACACTTCACTTAGGTCCAGGGTCAAAATACTTGGTCTGGCTCTTCACGATTGAATTTATCATGTTACATATCACCAGAAAACAGATGGAAAGCATTCTGGAGGTGTAGTTTGAATTAATAACAGCAAGTGCTAAAATCCATTGGCCAGATAGTACATGCTCCAGTTTCTATATCTACAAACGGTGCATGGTAATTGCAGATTCAATGAAAAATTTACATTCATTTCCAATTCATCCAAGTACAGCTTTAGAGAGTTTCCACTTTAGACCTTCCAAAGATTAAGCCCCGTATGGGCAAGATCCAAACTGAGAGCTTGTCACCATATCATTACATTCAAACGAGGGAGCGTGGCCAAGCCGACCAAGATGGCGGACGCATCTTCCTAGTGCTCCGTTCGGCAACCTGTGCCTCAACACATTTAAAAGACCCCAGATGCCATAGTCCCATATAAAGCACCACGCCTGATGGACAGAACCTCAGGGGGCGACCTGGCGCGCTCGTACGAGCGATAGCGAAGAAGACTGCTGCCCCGCGGGCGACATCATCGGAACGGCTGGCTCCTACAAAATGGACGGCTCGCTCTAATTCAAAACTTGGGCTGAGATGGAGAGCGGAGTGGTGCTTGTGAAGCTGCCCCCCCCGATCCGGCGGTGACCAGGAATGCGGGCTGATCAGCTGAAATGATGCTGGGCTGCCAGGACCGGAGGTGAGAGCTGTGGGGGCACTGGCGGGATCTGGGCGGACTGTGGCAGCCCGAGCCCAGTGAGCAGCGGGGAAAGAATCACCGGAGCGCTCCCCAACACGCAGCGGGCCCACCGCCAGTCAGCGGACCATGGCGGGGAGGAGGACAGAGCGGGCGGGCACCCGGCAGCCCAGGGAGCATGATTAACACAGGCTGAGCCTTACGAGCAACACCGGGCAGCGGAGGGGTCAGAGGTAGTTGCGAGCCATTTCTGGGACCCGCGCTCCAACGGGCAGTCGCAGCCGGCTTCAGACCGGGATACCTTCAGCAGTGGCGCCCCCCCTTGCACGGCACTGGGATCCGAGGTGCGCGGGGAAGGGGGCATCCCAAGAGAGTGGTGGCAGTCGGGATCCGGAGGCTGTGTGACAGATAGGGGTAGCCGGGAATGACTCCCCCTCCCCCCTCAAACGGAGGCCCCTGCATGGTGTTCAAACTGCTTTATCACTACCCCAGGAATGCACCGGTGATATAGCAGTAAGAGGGGGCAGAGGGGAGAAGGAGGAAGCACAAACCCGCAGTATTCCACGACAACCACAGGGCAGCCCAAAGGAGGAAGGCGACGACCGCTGGAGCGAGCTCCAGAAGAGGTGGACTGAGGCCCGGGCACCATTGCATAAAGCACAATGGAAGACCCCCAGAGGCACCCTGTCACGCAGTTCCATCACAGGAGACAACGACACGATACCACGCGACAGTGTTATCTGACACCCCCCCACGCACAGGATCCCCCAGATGACCTGATAGATGTCCCCACTGAAACCTCCAGGGAACACTAGAGGGCCCGTTGACCCAGGTGCCCCTGGCCTCCAAGCGGGGTTCATGCCCGGGCGCCAGACTGAAAAAGTGAGCCATTGACACCCCGCACCACATCTCAAGGACCACTCTGACCGGTACCAGCAACGGAAATCAGCCACTGTGAGGTGGTCATGACATTCGGACCCCTGAGAAAGGCTAGTGCCTGCAGGGCAGTGAAAATAAGAGGACGGTGAAGGACTGATAGGAGAGAGACTGAGAGAGGGGCACCAGACCCTTGGGCAGAGGACCCTCATTCGACCACTGACTGCCCCTACCTGTATCGGGAGTAGACTCGGTTAAGCACAACCCCTCTAGAGAAGCCCTGCCCCGCACAACTCCTACAACCCATGGATACCCGAGCGGACGCTGAATATCACGGTCGACGGAAGTGCTCACTACAGGGATCAGACCGAGCAGGAGAGGTGACAGTACCACGGGAGATGTTGAACATAGCGGTCTGCCACACCCAAAGCAAGAAACAGACCAACACACCCTGAGACCCTGTTCCCAGTGGATATCCAGTGACACGATCACCATGGGTCGCCAAGGCGCAACAGGAACAGAGCACGCCTCCGGACAGCAGAGAGTGACCTCCCCGTACCCCAATGGCACCCAGTCAGACGGAGAACCACCCCAGTCGATGTCCACATCCGAAAAACCAGACAAAGTCCTAGCAGCCATAGAACATTCTAGAATCACTATGAAAAACAGATTTGGTGAACTGGCCACGGACCTCAACCTGCTTCGAGACGACCATAGAAAATTGGCAGACAAGGTCCACCAAGGGGAAAAGACGTTACACGAAATGGAACCACAAATATGGCACCAGCAAACCGTCTTGAAAGATCTACAAGCTCGGATAAAGAGCCTAGAGAGCAAGACCGATGACCTCGAAGGGTGTCCCGAAGGAGTAACATTCGTATCATAAATCTTCTGGGAGGCGTGGAGGAGCCAAACCCGATCCGTTACATCACGACATGGATCACGACGTTCAAGCAAGCAATGGATGACCCCATATTTCTCGGTAGAGAGGGCGCACCGGGACCCGGCCAACAAGCCGCGACCGGGACTACCGCCTCGCCCCTTTCGGCTGAAGCTCCTCCACTACTAAGACAGGGACACCATCCTTCGAGCAACCCAACAGCATGGGAATCTTCGGGTGGAAGACAAGCAGGTCATGCTGTTCCCCGACTACTCCACCTTCCTACTCCCCGACTACTCCACCTTCCTCGAAGTTAAACGCGCCCTGCGGCAAAAGAACATACAATATGCTCTATTATTTCCGCCCGTCTAAAAATAATTCACAACGATGCCACGCACTTCTTCACGGTCCCTACGGAAGCACGGACTTGGTTAGACCAACACGTGACGGCCCCGGGACATTCCAGGAGCTCACAAGACTACCGCCCGAGTAACCGTCCACGGCGCCCATTCAAGAAAGTCACCCTCATGCAGCTTAGTACACAAACAAACTCCACCACAAACAACTCCCCAGACCTAGAGCAAATCATAAATGAACGCAGGAGAGCGCTACAAGAAGCAACGAAAATGAAGTCGACAGGAGGTAGTTCAGATTGAGACAGAGGCCCGCGTTTGTTCAGCTCGGAAGAAGAAGACGGCAGCGACACACGCACGTCGCAAGAAGGCTCAGTAACCCCCCGATAGTAACTCCTCAAACTGCGGATTCACTGATATAATGGATGTGACATCTCGAGAGACAAAGTCAACAAAGTTGGGAAGCAGTATTAAGACATCCACTGATGAGACAATGCCTCATTCAGAAGCAACAATGCTGCAAGTGGTCATTGGGGGACATCATAACCAGAGCGGAAAGTAGTTTGAAGTAAGCGGCAGTGAACAGAAACGGCATCTATGGGTAAGATCTACTACATAGTCTATAAGCAGGTGGCGGCAGTGGTAGCAACCAGCAGAGATGCACGGCCACCCCCCTAGCAATGAACTAGAGTGTGTATATGGACCACAGTTTGGATGTATCGCCTTTCCCGTTGTTTATTGTTGCCCCCTTCCTTTCCCCACTTTCCCAGACATCCATAAAGGAGCGAAGACACAGACATGTTGGACAAGGAGGGTGTGTGAAGGACTGGCGATGTGCCGAGGGGAGGGAGCAGCGGGCGGGGAGGTCGCCCTCCAAAGGGAATTTAGGACTAAACAACGGACAGGATTGCACCTAAGATCCCAAATACAGATATAACAGTTCTCACATTGAATGTAAGTGGAATGCACACAGCCAGCAAAGCGCTATAACATATATAAATACATAAAGAGACAGCACGTGCAGATACCCCTGCTGCAAGAGACACATCTGACATCCAAAGAGGTAGAGCGCTTACGTAAAAAATGGCGCGGCATAATATGTGCCACAACCTACTCCGCTTTTGCCAGAAGCACCCTAATCTGGATTAGACCGGGGGTGCCGATCTGGGAACAATCACGGGTAGTGGACAAAGAAGGGCGATACTCATTCCTAGTGGGGCAGTTAGAGGGTCAACCACTATTAATAGGAAGCATATATGCACCGAATGTAGAACAAGAGCAATACTGGAGACGTCTTACGGGAATACTGACCCAGCATACATCGGTCCCATAGCTCCTGGGAGGGGATGAAGTACCGAGTATTCTCTACCACCTCCCAATTATAGTTACAGTAAACCCCAAATACCAATAATTAGTCAGTTGGCAGTGTAGAAGGTCCAAGCATTTATTATGACAAACAAAACTCTGCCAGAGGAGCTCCCTGCGACCTCTCCCCACGAGGTCCGCCAAGAAGACTGCTGGCACACTGTCAGTACATCACATATATACAGTTGTATTGGCATCAACATATCCCAACATGGAAAAGTACAAATTGGTACAAGCTGGCACAGACAGAAAGGAAAGCCCATATATGGCACACAATGCACTCCTGGTTTCGCTCATCCTAGATTTAGCAAGGTCGAACGGGTGACTCCCTTCTGCCGTCTCTGAGACAGTCCACCCCGCACCCCTCCCGGAATGTGCTTATCGGTCCTTCTTCTGCTACCTATAACCTTGACAGGCCTAACGAGCTGAAACAGCAGCTTTTAGCAACAGTTGGTTTATTTCTCAGGAGGACGACTCTGGTGCAGGGAATGAATGGGGCTTGTTAATGTAATGCGTTCAGCAAGGCCACAATATGGTGTTAGAACGTGAAGTGAAGCAAAACTATAATGCGTAAGGCTAATGTGTACTCACATAAAACGAAAGTATTTAGTGACATCATGCTAATCATTATTTACAACAAGGGGTGGTGATGGACAGAGTCTCTGAATTAAGCAGAGTACTCTCACCCAGTCAAGAGATCAGGGCTAGATCCAACACCGTTTTTTAGCTCATTGCACCATCTCAGTTTCAGAACCTGGCTGTATGCAAATTAGTCTGTCCCTGGCCCAGTGCATCATGGGAACAGGGCAGACCAGACTACAAAAGCCAATTCTTACACTGGGAAGGAAACAAGCTTCCGGGGACCGGTTTCTGGCATTACAGCCGTCTTCGGCCCGGCTTGCTTGAATCCTGATGGTGCAATGAGCAAGGGACTCACATCTGAGTATACCCTTCCACGCTTAGGGTGGACAAAATTATTTACAACAAGGGGTGGTGATGGACAGAGTCTCTGAATTAAGCAGAGTACTCTCACCCAGTCAAGAGATCAGGGCTAGATCCAACACCGTTTTTTAGCTCATTGCACCATCCCAGTTTCAGAACCTGGCTGTATGCAAATTAGTCTGTCCCTGGCCCAGTGCATCATGGGAACAGGGCAGACCAGACTACAAAAGCCAATTCTTACACTGGGAAGGAAACAAGCTTCCGGGGACCGGTTTCTGGCATTACAGCCGTCTTCGGCCCGGCTTGCTTGAATCCTGATGGTGCAATGAGCAAGGGACTCACATCTGAGTATACCCTTCCACGCTTAGGGTGGACAAAATTATTTACAACAAGGGGTGGTGATGGACAGAGTCTCTGAATTAAGCAGAGTACTCTCACGTAGTCAAGAGATCGGGGCTAGATCCAACACCGTTTTTTAGCTCATTGCACCATCCCAGTTTCAGAACCTGGCTGTATGCAAATTAGTCTGTCCCTGGCCCAGTGCATCATGGGAACAGGGCAGACCAGACTACAAAAGCCAATTCTTACACTGGGAAGGAAACAAGCTTCCGGAGACCGGTTTCTGGCATTACAGCCGTCTTCGGCCCGGCTTGCTTGAATCCTGATGGTGCAATGAGCAAGGGACTCACATCTGAGTATACCCTTCCACGCTTAGGGTGGACAAAATTATTTACAACAAGGGGTGGTGATGGACAGAATCTCTGAATTAAGCAGAGTACTCTCACCCAGTCAAGAGATCAGGGCTAGATCCAACACCGTTTTTTAGCTCATTGCACCATCCCAGTTTCAGAACCTGGCTGTATGCAAATTAGTCTGTCCCTGGCCCAGTGCACTGGGACAGGAACAGACTAATTTGCATACAGCCAGGTTCTGAAACTGGGATGATGCAGTGAGCTAAAAAACGGTGTTGGATCTAGCCCTGATCTCTTGACTGGGTGAGAGTTTTCTGCTTAATTCAGAGACTCTGTCCATCACCACCCCTTGTTGTTAATTATTTTGTCCACCCTAAGCGTGGAAGGGTATGCTCAGACATGAGTCCCTTGCTCACTGCACCATCAGGATTCAAGCAAGCCGGGCCGAAGAGGCTGAAATGCCAGAAACCGGTCCCCGGTAGCTTGTTTCCTTTCCAGTGTAAGAATTGGCTTTGTAGTTTGGTTTGCCCTGTTCCCATCATGCACTGGGACAGGAACAGACTAATTTGCATACAGCCAGGTTCTGAAACTGGGATGATGCAGTGAGCTAAAAAACGGTGTTGGATCTAGCCCTGATCTCTTGACTGGGTGAGAGTTTTCTGCTTAATTCAGAGACTCTGTCCATCACCACCCCTTGTTGTTAATTATCATGCTAATCATGACATATCGATTATAAGTATTGCTGATCATGACATATCGATTATAAGTATTGCTGATCATGACATATCGATTATAAGTAGTACTTAATGGGAAATCGATTCCGGTTCCTCAAACCCTCCTTTTAGCGTGATGTGGCTAAATACAAAATCAAGCAGTCAATCTTCAAAAATCTCTTCATTAATGGTCATTAGTTCATGTATTCCTTGTTGCAGCATTTGGTGTTTAGTAGGGACAGTGGTAGGCACACAAAGCATAGTCACTCGGGAAGCACAGTAAGAGCAACATGCTGGACCACATTGTATCAGGACACAACAGGTAAAGATGATACCGGCTGCCCCGCCCAGGATCAACAGTAATTTCCATCCCCAAGTGGACAAGAGGCCCCAGAACCAACCCGATAGTGACCAGGACCCATTCTCGGTGTGCATTTCAGAAGCAATACGGTGCAGTTTCTGGATGGCCAGATGAACAGAGGGGGCGGAGTCAGGGATATATATGCAGCAAGAACTGCCAATCACGCGGCATGCTCCGCCCCAATCAGCCAAGATAACGTCTAAAACCATACGGTTTTGGAGCGCCACGAGTCTCGTCGCTTGAAGCTCCACAGTGAGGTTGGCTAAGATGTCAGTTGTTATGTTAATGACATTTTCCACTATTCTAGACAATCTCCTTATCTCCCTGCTATTGAATATGGGACCCCAGAACGGTGTCAAACCCTTGCTAAAATCGGTGAATTGCTGCAAAGAGGTGTCTGTTTGATCAACTTCGGTCATATCAAGTTGCCTGCGTTGTCTATTGGGCAATGCAGTGGAAGCAGTGCTTACAGGGAGAGACCGTGCAGGGTGTAGCTGGTGTGTCTTGTGGTAGTCAGATGGTGCTATGTATACAGGTGGGTAGAGGAAAGACAAGTAACAACGTCCTGCCCAATTGCGTGGTAACCAGGTATATGCATTCTCTCCACAAACAAAATACACATTGGGTGGAGTTATCAAAGGAGGGCTAATGCGTTTCTTCAGACGATAGGTGTAATTGCAGATACTATCCCCAACCTGTATCCGGCCCACCCCTTGCACACAGAATCCCGAAGAAACATTCAAAATAGGAATAGGTACAACACGGTCTCTGGTAACATTGCGTTCAATAAAAAGCTGAAAATATTGCGTGGCATTGAATTCTCTAAAATCATAAAGTTCATTTTGTAACCAGGTCTTGTTCATTGCTACCAAATACAGCTGTATACATGCCTGTGGGTCTATCCTTCCCCGTCCCCCGTTTCCTGTTTGGTTGAAACCATAGTGTGCGCCAACATAGTCTAAAATTATATAATGCTCATTAACATCGAAATCCCTGCGATGTTCACCCCAATATCGGTATATGGCAGAGAACAGTTTGTACCAAGCCTCACAACTGCCCAGATAGGACAAGGGTAACGAGAGAAACAGATCATGATTGTGTACTGCAGATGGTAGAAGCCCACAAACCCAGCAATCAGTAGTGTTAGTGACACTGTGCGTCTGATGAAGCATTTCAACAAATACATTTTTAGCATATTTCTGACGGTGTCGTTCTTTGTAAGGTGCCAGAGTGAATAGCAAATGCTCAGAGGGTGCAGCAGTGGACGGTAGGAACTTCTGCAAAGGGTATTCATACTCTAAATATACGAACAAGCCCATGAACACCGCTACAATAACAGCTATAACCACTACAAATGCTACTTTGACCTTCGTGATCCATGTGGAGAACATTGGCTCATAAAAAGGTACGTGTCGTGGGGCAATTGGGAATTCTTCTTCTAAAACAATATGACCAAAAGGGTACATTCCTAGCTAAAAGTCCAAAAGTAAGCCTAGCAGTCCGTCCTGCCAGAGGGTTCTTCGTCCCTGTGTCCGTCAGAGTCTCACAGGCAGACTCCTATCGTTCATCTCAAACAAAAAGAGTAAGTAGTGCTCCAAAATCTCCTTAGCTGCACAATCTAGGCCGTTTTTCAGAGTTGAGTCTTCTTTCTGAACAGAGCACAATGATCAAAGTTCCAGCTCTCAACGGGTTCAGTCCAGTGTCTCGCTCAGCCCCTCAGACCCGAAAAACTAGCAAACCCTGTCTTATGCAATTCAGTCTTTCCCTATCTCCTGACGATGGGGTCTGAGGTGCCGTATTTTGGCTTCCTTGGCCGTAGGTTGTATCGCACATTACCCGGCACTTCCTGGTCAGAAAAGAGTGTGCCAGGTGCTTTTCGCACATGTGAACTTTCACTTGTCGGGGTACTGAAAGCAGGATTCAAAGCATTTGCAGATTCAGTAGAGACCAAGTCAACTGGTCTCGCCTCTCTCTCCTCTAGCCTGGGTTCGATCTCACAGGCGTCAGAAAAGGGTACGAATGCAGCGGCTCTTTCTGTTTCCTGCGTCAGAATTCCCCCGTGCGTTGCTGATCATAGGGAAGCGGAAAAGGCAGCCTTTTTAGATGGGAGACGTGGATCCAATGCTTTCTCCCGTCCACTTTAACCGCCGTCCGCGTAGCCAGGAGAATCTGTCGTGGCTTGGACCACCTTGGAGCCAAGCTGGTGTCTCGTTCAAATTTCTTCACCAGTACCCACTGGCCGGGTTGCAGTCGATAACGGGGGCCCTCTGGCAGCGGCTGCAGTACAGAAGTTACCTGCTGATGAACAGAACGAAGGTCTTTAGTCAAAGCATAAAGGTAATCGATGAACAAAGGATATTCAATGCCTGCAAAAGATCGTGGTCTAGGTACCCCCCACACGTTAGCAGGTCTACCAAATATTATCTCATACGGAGAGAGACCAGAACGAGAGTGTGGGGTAACACGTAATGACATGTGGGCTAAAGGTAAGGTGTCAGGCCATTTTAACCCAGTGCTTTCCTGTATCTTGGCCATTTTGAGCTTAAGGATGCCATTATATTTTTCCACGAGCCCTGCTGACTGCGGATGTCGGGCAGCGTGGAACTTTTGTTTAATGTGCAGGCCCTCGCAGATATGCTTGACAAGGGCCCCATGGAAGTGGCCCCCATTGTCCGACCAGATCAAACGGGGCAATCCAAAGCGGGGCATTAACTCTTTTAGAGGGCTTTTGCTGTGGCCATGGCAGTATTTTCCTTGGTGGGGTAGGCTTCAACCCATTTGCTAAAAGCACAAACCACCACCAGGACGTATTTCAGGTTATTGACGCGCTCCATATGAATGTAATCCATCTGAAGCACTTCAAACGGCAATGTAGGAGGTGCAAAATTCCCGCTTAAGACACTTTCCCCTTTCCCTGGATTGTGTTGCAAACGGACCATACTGTATTGGACCAAGCGGACAGCCGTCCTTTGGATATTCGGGTTGTTCCAAACTGGGTCCAGGAGCCCGCAAATACCTTTTGCTCCTATGTGTTCAGGCCCGTGTGCCATGGTCACGACAGCCTGTACTAGTGCATTGGGCAATAGCCATCTCTGCCTTTCTGTCAGATCAATCCAACAATTATTTTCATCCAGTCTTCCTACCTCCGTTTCCCATCTCTCTAACTCTGCAGGTGTAGCCTCTTTCTGCAACTCCCTCACACTCTCCATTGTATTATCAAACAATTCAGAATCCTCCACCCATCTTGCAGAGGAGTTGACGAACATAGCGGACATCGGTGTTTGTGCTGTCTGTTTGGCCACCTGATCCGCAAAAGCATTTCCCTCCCCCACCTCATCCACTATGGCGTTGTGTGCACTGCATTTGATGATAGCTACCTTTTTGGGTAGGGTGAGGGCGTCTAACAGCTGCAAGACCAAGGGACCGTTCTGTATTTTCTGGCCATGGGAAGTAAGGAAACCCCGCTCCCTCCACAACCGCCCAAAACTATGGGCCACGCCAAAAGCGTATTGGCTGTCAGTGTAAATGTTGACTTCCAATCCCTCACTCAACTCACAGGCTCGCAACAGGGCCATAAGTTGGGCAGCCTGAGCTGACCGGTGAGGTATTCGGAATGTTTCGACAACTGTCTTCAAAGTCGTAATTGCATATGCAGCTGTTGTTGTCCCATCTGTTAGTTTAAAACAAGATCCATCTACATATAACTCCCCTTGAGGGTCATCTAAAGGGATGTCAGTAAGGTCAACTCTGCCTTTAGTTTCTTCTTCGGTGCGATAAATGCAGTCATGGAGATCTGTATTATGTTCACTCGTAGGGATTGGTAGCAATGTGGCAGGATTTAATGTTGCACATCGAGTAATGTTAATATGTGGTGCAAACAATGTCAGTTCATATCCAGTGAGACGTGCACTTGTAAGGTGTTGCGTTTTGGTTTTATTTAGTAATGTGTCCACTGCGTGCGGCACCATTACGGTCAAATTAGAATTCAAAACGAGCCCTTCCGACTGCCGGATTGCCACCGCAACAGCTGCTGTGGCCCTCAGACAGCTAGGAAGTGCTCTTGCAACATTATCCAATGTAGCTGACAAATAAGCGCACGGTCTTTGCTTACCACCAAAGTCCTGCGTTAACACTGAAAGTGAGAAACCGTCGACCTCGTGTACGTATAGTACAAAAGGTTTACGATAGTCAGGAGTGCCTAAGACAGGAGCGGAACACAAAGCAGTTTTTAAAGAGTCAAAAGAGTGCTGGCATTCATCCGTCCAGGGTAGGGGTTCATGCACATCTTTAGTAGTCGGGTGCAACAGAGGCTTAACAAGCAAGGAAAAGTTAGGTATCCATTGGCGACAGTAAGAGGTAATGCCAAGAAAAGCGCGAACTTCACGCTGCGTGCAAAGTACAGACATGTTAGAAATGGTAGTGATACGTTCAGGTGTTAGTCGTCTACCCTCCTTTGATAGTAGATGACCAAGGTAGGTCACCTCCTGTCGACAGTATTGGAATTTAGATAATGATACCTTGTTCCCTTTAGCGGCCAGATGGTGCAACAATTTAACCGTGGCTGCTTTACAGCCTTCCTCCGTGTCAGAGGCAATGAGCAAGTCATCCACATATTGCAAAAGGACATTGCCATCCGGCAGGTCTAAGTCGTCCAGCAAAGCCTTAAGGGCTTGGCTATATATACTCGGGCTTTCAGTATAGCCTTGAGGTGCGTGACAGAAGCGGAAGCTTCGACCAGATAACGAGAATCCGAAAATCTGCCTGCTATCAGGGTGTATGGGAATGCTGAAGAAAGCATTTTTCAGGTCAATGACCGAAAAATATTGGGCAGTAGGTGGGATCATTGTGAGAATCGTGGTGATGTCGGTCACCACGGGATATTGCGACACCACTATTTTGTTAACGGCTCTCAGGTCAATCACAAAACGGTAAGCAGCACCCTGCTCACCAACATCAGAGTTCCTTTTCAAAATCGGGAGGATCGGACTATTGCAAATATTAGCCGCCGTTTCTTCTACCACTCCTTTATCGACTAGGTCCTGAATAATGCGCAGCAAAGCCCGTTCTCCTGCTGGTGCTATTTTATACTGTGGGATGCGCGGTAGTTTTGCGCCTTGTTTCAATGTAATGTGAACCGGAGGAATATCCAGCTTACCCACATCCGCATCCCCCGTTGCCCAAAGTGTAGCGGGAATGCCATCAAACTCAGACGGAAGGCGTTCCCCTTTTGCGAAACATTGTTTTACGTGATCCTCATATTCATGGCCATCATGATAGTACTGCCTGCCTTGGTGACCGTCAAAATGGTTCTTGTCCGACTTGCCTGATCTCTCTTCTCTGTGCATGTCACTTCGGTCGGAGCCGCCTCGTCCTCGTCCTCGCCCTCGAACCGCTCCGTTCTGGGCAAGCAGAAACGGACACTGTGCTTTCCAGTGCCCCTCCTCTCTGCAATAGGAACACTGGTTCAGACCTATTGTCGGGGCTCCTCCTGCACCTCTGCCTGTAACCGCCCCTCTGGACATAGTTCCTCGGCCTCCTCGCCCCCCTCCTTGTCCCCGAACTACTTGCTGCAGCAATACTCGAGTTTTAAGATCTTTGGTCTTCTTCTCCACCTTCTCTTTATTCTCATTCTCTCTATGTTCGTAATACTGGGCCATACTTAGAATTACAGACGGGGTAGAGGTGGTCCATGTGCTTTCCGCCGCCTCTAATCGGGCAGAGATTTCCGGAGCCAAGTTCGTAACAAACCGGTTAACAAACAACCTAGTTTCACCTTCAGTTGCCAAATCTTGCCCACTAAAATCAATGAAAACTTCTTCAAACCTTGTGAAGAAGTTGGACACACTTTCATCCTTCTTCTGCCGACAGGCAGACAATTTATCCCAGTCAACCTTTCTGGGCGGTAGCAAAGCATGCATGAAGGCTATAATTTTTGCTGGCAAGGACGTTATTTCAACTCTTGGTTTGTCTCCTGGCTTGCGATCCTGGTCCCACCCCTTCAACTCCTCCCATGACCCCCCTAGCTCAGCATGATCTGAGTCGTGCACCTGTCGCCATATGTCAACAGGTACTAATAACCCAAAGAACAACTCGACATCGGCTAGTGTCATTACAGTGGAGGCAGCTGCCTCAGTCAGTCCTTTATAGTATGCGGTAGGATTCTTTCGGGGGTCGGGTAGTTGGGATTTCAGGGCCAGAACCTCACTCCTCTTCCACGGGGTATAAACCCATTGTTCCTGAAACCTAGCGGCTATTCCTGCTCGTGTGATTGCTTGTTTACCATCCCGTAGTTCAGGGACCTCGGGATGGTAAATAGGATGAACCTCCCGCATGGGATGTTGTGAAGTCCACTGAGTACTCTTCAAAAACAATCTTCCTCAGTACTGAACCAGTGTATCTATATTCTTGAACACCTCCCTAGGGGTCAGACTATACTTATGGGACCCCGCCCGAATATTATACAATATCTGAGGGGCAGTCCCATCCTTGAAACTGACCTCCCAAGACCAAATGAGTGAATTAGACATCTGGAATATCACGTGTTGCTGCATAACCGGCTCCAAATCTTTGACCGTACTCCATATGTCAGTCACGGTGTACGAGTCACTCCTTATCCACCTAACGGCCTGATCCTCTAACACTTCCTTTTCGCCATATCCCACAGATGCTCTAGTAAACAATCGTTTGCCTTCCATCCCTCCGAATGCCCCTCTGGGAGTCTGCTCCGGGATACCGGAGGTGGTATTGGCCGAGGAAGGGACCCACTTGGGAGTCGGGGTACTTAGTTGTATACATAGGGGTGCTGGCGCCTGCATGGGATCGGGGACAAGCGTGGCCAGAGGGCCTGGAACGCTAGCAGCCCGTTCAGAGGGGACAGAGTCCCTTTCCTCTGGTGCGGATGCTCGTGGTCTGGCCTCTGGCTGGACAGGTATTGCGGGATATACGCGCTGTGGGGCATATGGCGGAGGAGGCCTCGCATCCAGCAATTCCTCTATCTCATCTTCAGTTCCCTCTAGAGTTACATAGCTTGGGTCCACCTGTAGTCTAAATTGTCTGTCTGCAATCTCAATATTCTTTTCTATTCTATTTTTGTCGTGAGCAATAGCTTTCTGAGTTATAGTCTGTCCTTGCTGTATCTTGAGGAGCTTCTCCGATCGAATGCGCCTCCTTTTTGCCTCTTTCTGCCATTTGTTAAGAGTATCGAACATAGACTGTCGACTACGTTTAATAAAGAGGCGCTCTTGTAAAAACTGAAGCTTCTTTTTGTCAAAAGATCCAGTTTTTGGCCACTGCAATTCTACGTTATCCTTAGTGTATTTGTGCCATAAGGAATTAAAAATAAGGGGGCCAATACCGTGCTTGCAATACATATCATGGCTAGGTGTCCCTTCCGGAGGGGCGGGCTGACTCTCGTCCAGCCTTACACTATCGCTATGGACACAGCTGAAGCATAACTTGCTAAGACACGGCATTTTCCTTTCCTTTGTTGTATTTCTGCTGAAAAGGAATACGTTTTATTAATTACAAAATAACCGAACCATATGTCGTTCAATCACGGTGCTCTCATTCACATGGCCATGTCTTCATTTAAAACCATACACACTTTGCATTATGCGGCTTCGAAATGACATAACATGAAAACACAAAACGCACCAACAGGAACACAAATATTTGCAATCAGAAAGTGGAGCCCGTCGACTCCCACCTATGGAGAACCCTTTTTCTACTATTCAAAAGCTGCGAAGAACGTTTTCCAACAACAGTCTCGTCCTCAGACTGCCTGGAGATAGTTACACAGGTTTTAAACCACAGACCGGCCTACAGGCCATCCGACAGTATTCATGGTTCACCTCCCGAACTATTCTGGCTGAGCCCGCGTTTTAAGCGTCGCTCCAGATTTGTCCGGGTGCTACCCAATCTCAACCATCGGCTTTCCCGAGAACAGTCCGACCGAGCGAGAACCGCAGTTCCCCTGAGGCGTGCAATCCCTATCTCCAGTATTTTACACCAAAATACACCAGGAGCGTCCGCACGTGCAATCTCGTCATTGCCTCCGTCGGACCCCCTATTCAGAGTTTCTCCGTGACCATAAGTCACCAAATGCTGAGTACCAAATCTTATTCAGGGTTTCTCCGTGACCGCAGGTCACCAAATGCTAAGTACCAATATCCAGATCTGCAGACGTAATCCAACAAAACGAGACACACACTCACCTGGTGCACGCAGGTCTGATTGAACGTTCTCCACTGCCAACTCTCGATAAGGCCAACGTGGCTGGTTCTCGGGTCACGCCCGAAGGACTCCGGCGTGGGGCTACTAGTAGCTGAGGTCCCCTGGATCGGGAGGGCGGAGCAAACCCCAAATTCTTGCTGGTCTATTCTGAACCCCCCGATCGAGAGCTCCCTTTTTAATGTCCCTTCGATCGTCTGTGAATACAAAGGGACAGCCCCAACGCGGAGTCCCGGCGGAGTCGCCAACTGAAGTACCGAGTATTCTCTACCACCTCCCAATTATAGTTACAGTAAACCCCAAATACCAATAATTAGTCAGTTGGCAGTGTGGAAGGTCCAAGCATTTATTATGACAAACAAAACTCTGCCAGAGGAGCTCCCTGCGACCTCTCCCCACGAGGTCCGCCAAGAAGACTGCTGGCACACTGTCAGTACATCACATATATACAGTTGTATTGGCATCATCATATCCCTGTGAGTATGAAAGGGGTTAGCCCTTAAAACTCAGGACCTGGGTCAGTTGGTCAGTACAAATAAGAATGGTCTGAGTGTAACAAATGTAATATGCATATATATACAAATTCAAAATAGAACCATGTTCACCTAGAAAGTTTTAACCAATCAAAAGAAACAATTTAATTTTTTGTATTTCTTTCCGGCGTTTTATTCAATCATAGCCAAAGTTGTGTTGAACAATTTATGTTAAAGACATGTAATTGTTTCGTCATTACATTCTGTATTCGGAATCGGTGCTCTCAGTGGAAAGGGAAGGGTAGGTGAGTACGTGAGGGGGACAGAGTAAAGGTGTTGTGACATAAATAGTTGCATCCAAGTTAAAAATGAAAAAACCTCTACAACCAAGCTAATGGGCAAAGGTTCCCAGTTTTGCATCACACATAGATTTATGAGAATATATCTCTTAATTGGCTCCTATGGTGTGTCAAGGAAAAACGGCGTATTTCTACGTTTCGACCCCTGATACGCAAGAAGGGTGATTCACAGCCTCATGTTGGGGTCTTCGTCAGGAAGAGGAAAGAGAGCCTATGGGGTAAGTAAATACATAAATCAGAATTTCGCAAGCGTGAACAGGCATGGTGATAATTATCAAAGTGGTGATGTGGGTGGTTACCTACATCAGCCGACGGTCATTGAATGTGCCGTCTGCAGGAGGGGCTTTCAAATGCTCCGGTAGAGCTGAAATATAATAAAGCAGGTGCCATCAGGGCCCTATGTTTTGCTAAATCAAAAGTAATATCGGGGGCAGGTAAATAGAGGAACTTACTTGATGTGCCGGCGGAAACTTGGCACAGGTAGATCTGTCCTCGATAGGGGTAGTTTGTCTGAAACCAGAAGGGGAGGCTATTTAAAAACATGGAGTTGCCGTGGTGGTAAATCAGGACTGCAGCTAATTTGCACTAGAAATTGGTAATACAACAATTACCTTTCAGGGTTGGATTGTCACTTCCACCCTGCTCTCCCAAACGCGTGTTCACTCGCGGTGGGGGTCTCAGTGCCGGTACGTTTTACTGAAAATAAAGCGGACCTGGATTAAGTTTACTCGATCCGCTAGTCCGGAAATTACAATGAGTGTAGCCAGCCTAGCAGTGTGGACTGTACATACCTTCTTGAGTACGAGCGCGCGTCAGCGCTGTTACTTCACGGCAGCCTGCATCCGAAAAGACTCGCGGTGCAGGCGCTCAATGCCAGTGAAGGCTAGATGCAGAGGGGGCTCGGCCCGGCGGTCCAATGGGATCAGGGCTAGGTTCGCGCGTACACTGAGGCTCGCTTAAAGGGATAGTGTCCCTTTCTGGACATCAAATTAATTAATTTTGATTTAATCACAATTTGTGTATAGATAGGGAAACATCAATATGGAACTTGAGACCCTATCCTATACAGAGGATTATATTAAGAACCTTATCGGGGGTGAAACAGGGACTGCTTTCTTAAGCTCAACCAACGCCAGTGTAGATCATTCTCTCAACGAAAAGATCAACAAACTTGAGCGGTTGGAGAAAAAACTGGTCCGTACCAAACTCCATGGCCATTTACTGACTGGCTACCTCAAGGCCAATATCATCCCAACTGGACTACAAGTCCGAAACGAACCCGCCATTTTTGTTGATAATCCTAAATTCAAAGAAGGGTTCAGTTTTGTGGCTAATAACTGCTCCAGGCACTGGATGGTGCTTGGAGTTGAGACCGCCAGAGACCAAGTGGAACAACTAACTAAGGAAATTGATGACCTCAAGGCCGAGATAGCCAACCACTCAGCCTTTTCCGATGCTAAAGATACTCTTGACAGATTAAAGAAGAGTTTGAAAGACTTTGACGTGGAAACCCAGAATAAAAAATTGGAGAAACTCGCCAAAGATATTCAATATTACGACCGCAAAAAGACCTACCCGTACCTTCAGCCTGAATACTACAGACAAGACAACCAGGGCCGTTTTTCCAACCGAGGCAGGGGAGGCTATAGAGGCAATAGAAGATATACGAATTTTTCGGATTCATCATACAGTGGTGACAGCGAGAACGGTCACCCCACTCCCAGCACTAGCTACCAACAGCAAGACCAGTGGTACCAACCACACGAACAACAACCGCCTTTTTTAGGGGACAACCAGTGGAGACCCCCGCGAGGACGCGGCCGGGGAGGGGCATGGAACAACCGCTCGAACCGAGGACACAACCAACAGAATTGGGACAACGGGAGACCACAAGGCAATACCCCCAAGCAAGTACGCTTCCAGCAGGAAGACCACGGGGAGAGGAGCACCAGGAGGAAGACATACAGATGGTGAACAATATGGCGAACAGGACCAACCCAATCATCAACCTATCCAAACATACACTGTCCTCGAACGAAAGTAACATTCTCTGTAAAGGTCTATCCTATGTACCTACTGCATACCCGAATAAATTCAACGTCCAGTCTGAACTGACACGGTTTTTCAGAAAACTAAGGCTGAGATATTTCTTTAGGAATAAACCAACGTCGGCAATGACTGCCTTCACCAATCTAAGACCACCATCCACGTTTATGCCCACCGCATCCTCAGTGACCCACGAAATTTTGACATATGAAAGTGTCGTCATGAGAGATGTCCTCAGAACCATTGACCAAAAACACTATGTGAGACACAACATCACCAGTGGAGAGAGGTCCGCTCTGGAATCACTGAGGAACAACAAGGCAATAGTGATTAAGCCAGCAGACAAGGGCGGATCCATAGTGGTACTGGACGTAGAAGACTACAAGGCGGAGATTCTATCCCAACTATCAGACGGTATAAGTTATAGACTTCTAAGACGTGACCCAACTAAGGAAATACGCACGGACATCACTGCCATAACAACTAAGGCATTGGAAATGGGTTTTCTCTCCAAGAAGGAGTTCGAATATCTAAATGTAGACCAACCGAGGACACCGACCATCTATGTCCTACCCAAAGTGCACAAGGATCCAGCTAAACCACCGGGAAGACCCATCATCTCGGGGTGCGGCTCTCTGCTGGAGCCCCTTTGCAAGTATATTGACGTGTTCCTGAAGCCATTAGCAGAGGCCACCCCTACCTATCTTAGAGACACAATGCAAGTCATCAATTATATAGACCAAAGGCCATTTAACAAAGAGGAACAGATTTTAGTAACGATGGACATCGTCTCCCTCTACACCAGCATCCCCCAGAGACCAGCATTGGACTGTATGAGGAGAATGCTGGACGGACGGGTGCAACCTACCCCAGTCCCAACTGAATTCATAGTGGCCCTACTGGACATTGCAATGACTAGGAACTTCTTTGTTTTCCTAAATAATTTCTACGAACAAAGCAAAGGAGTAGCGATGGGTGCGGCCTTTGCTCCAGACTTAGCTATTCTGTTTATGTCTGAACTGGAAAAGGATACCATCCTCTCACACAACAACCCCTACAGAGCGATGATTACATCATGGCATCGATACATCGATGATGTCTTGATGATATGGACTGGCCAACTTGAATCTCTCCAGGCCTTCCTGGCATGGCTGAACAACCAGTCGCCGGATATCAAGTTTACCATGCAATCCAACACAGAATCGATTGACTTCCTGGACATCAGTATAAAGGAAAAGGAAGGATACCTCTACACTACCCTATACCGAAAGCCGTCTGAAAGAAATTCCCTGCTAAGATACACCAGCCACCACACCAGGGGCTTGAGAGACAACCTTCCATTCGGGCAGTTTCTCCGCCTTCGGAGAAACTGTTCCCTGAAAGAAGATTTCTTCAGGGAATCGGATGATCTGATCACCCGTCTCACTGACAGAGGCTATCCCAAACGCCTAGTGAAGAGATCCAGGAAAAGGGCGTGGTTTCAAGATAGGGCAACTCTATTGGAACCAAAGATGAGAAAAACATCGCAAGAGCGGATGATATGCGTCACCACCTTCTGCACCGAGAGCAACGCCATCCGAAAAATTGTGAACCAACACTGGGACCTGGTAGGAGAAGTTTTGCAAGTGCCTGAACCCCCTATGCACGCTTTCAAGAGATCACGGAACGTAAGGGACTCGGTGGTGAGATCTCTACTAGAAACCCCACCGGCACCGACAATTCGGAACCTATGGAACTTACCGGATTTGTTAGGCCATTTCAAATGTACCAAATGCAAGGCCTGCCCACTGTGCTTGGAAACCAAGCAAATACGTTACAACGACCAGACAGTAGACCTCAAATCGATGACCAACTGCAACACAAGCGGAGTGATCTATGCGATTCTTTGCCCATGCAACCTGATGTACATTGGACAAACGCAGCAAAAAGCAAAGAACCGCATCTTCCAACACTGCAGCAGGATTCGCTGTGCAACCTTAGGGGCCCCTTTGGTTGAGCACTTCACTGAGAAAAACCATCCCCCAGAATCCATTCGCTGGCTGATAATTGAAAAGATCACCCTCGGCCCCCGGGGTGGCAATCTGGCGGCCGCACTGGACACAAGGGAATGCAAATGGATGCAGAAGTTTCAAACCATTGCCAAGGGACTTAATGAACTGGAGGCTAGTTTCTCGCAGATGGCGGGACTAAATCCCGAATAGACCCTGGGAATAATGCCTTTTGTCTCCCTTGAACCCATACTATGTAGTACACCTTTAGTATAACACATGACATTACACAGAATAGCTCTGAGAGCATCCATGAGGAATGTATACCATATGCCGTAATTTGTCAAACATCAGCGTCCAGATGCATTCTTCTTGATATGCTGCAATGAATCTGTGGAAATGTATCACATTATATTACCACCGGCTTCTCCCTGACCCGGGGAGGGGTCCAGAAAGTATATGTATAGATGCCATCTGTGTACATAATGTCTGGTCTTAGACATGTTAATTTGGAAATGTATCACATTGTATTACCACCGGCTTCTCCCTGACCCGGGGAGGGGTCCATAAAGTATAGGTATAGATGCCTTCCAACCAGTAATATCTGTATACATAATGTCTGGTCTTAGACATGTTAATTTGGTGGAGCTAATGCTTGGAGATCCATTGTTTAAACATCAGACGCTGTTATTGCAGTCGGCATGCCCCGTGACTGGTCAATACCAATGTAGTACGGCCCGCACAGACAGCATGCCCGAGTCACTGCCTTACACCCCCATATGCCAGGCATCCCCCTGCGACACCATTTGAGATTCCCCTGTGATGATCGCCTTCGATCCGATGACTAACAGCCGGCCCTCGCCTCCAGAAAGGGACACTATCCCTTTAAGCGAGCCTCAGTGTACGCGCGAACCTAGCCCTGATCCCATTGGACCGCCGGGCCGAGCCCCCTCTGCATCTAGCCTTCACTGGCATTGAGCGCCTGCACCGCGAGTCTTTTCGGATGCAGGCTGCCGTGAAGTAACAGCGCTGACGCGCGCTCGTACTCAAGAAGGTATGTACAGTCCACACTGCTAGGCTGGCTACACTCATTGTAATTTCCGGACTAGCGGATCGAGTAAACTTAATCCAGGTCCGCTTTATTTTCAGTAAAACGTACCGGCACTGAGACCCCCACCGCGAGTGAACACGCGTTTGGGAGAGCAGGGTGGAAGTGACAATCCAACCCTGAAAGGTAATTGTTGTATTACCAATTTCTAGTGCAAATTAGCTGCAGTCCTGATTTACCACCACGGCAACTCCATGTTTTTAAATAGCCTCCCCTTCTGGTTTCAGACAAACTACCCCTATCGAGGACAGATCTACCTGTGCCAAGTTTCCGCCGGCACATCAAGTAAGTTCCTCTATTTACCTGCCCCCGATATTACTTTTGATTTAGCAAAACATAGGGCCCTGATGGCACCTGCTTTATTATATTTCAGCTCTACCGGAGCATTTGAAAGCCCCTCCTGCAGACGGCACATTCAATGACCGTCGGCTGATGTAGGTAACCACCCACATCACCACTTTGATAATTATCACCATGCCTGTTCACGCTTGCGAAATTCTGATTTATGTATTTACTTACCCCATAGGCTCTCTTTCCTCTTCCTGACGAAGACCCCAACATGAGGCTGTGAATCACCCTTCTTGCGTATCAGGGGTCGAAACGTAGAAATACGCCGTTTTTCCTTGACACACCATAGGAGCCAATTAAGAGATATATTCTCATAAATCTATGTGTGATGCAAAACTGGGAACCTTTGCCCATTAGCTTGGTTGTAGAGGTTTTTTCATTTTTAACTTGGATGCAACTATTTATGTCACAACACCTTTACTCTGTCCCCCTCACGTACTCACCTACCCTTCCCTTTCCACTGAGAGCACCGATTCCGAATACAGAATGTAATGACGAAACAATTACATGTCTTTAACATAAATTGTTCAACACAACTTTGGCTATGATTGAATAAAACGCCGGAAAGAAATACAAAAAATTAAATTGTTTCTTTTGATTGGTTAAAACTTTCTAGGTGAACATGGTTCTATCATCATATCCCAGCATGGAAAAGTACGAATTGGTACAAGCTGGCACAGACAGAATGGAAAGCCCATATATGGCACACAATGCGCTCCTGGTTTCGCTCATCCTAGATTTAGCAAGGTCGAACGGGTGACTCCCTTCTGCCGTCTCTGAGACAGTCCACCCCGCACCCCTCCCGGAATGTGCTTATCAGTCCTTCTTCTGCTACCTATAACCTTGACAGGCCTAACGAGCTGAAACAGCAGCTTTTAGCAACAGTTGGTTTATTTCTCAGGTGGACGACTCTGGTGCAGGGAATGAATGGGGCTTGTTAATGTAATGCGTTCAGCAAGGCCACAATATGGTGTTAGAACGTGAAGTGAAGCAAAACCATAATGCGTAAGGCTAATGTGTACTCACATAAAACGAAAGTATTTAGTGACATCATGCTAATCATGACATATCGATTATAAGTATTGCTGATCATGACATATCGATTATAAGTATTGCTGATCATGACATATCGATTATAAGTAGTACTTAATGGGAAATCGATTCCGGTTCCTCAGGGATTACAACTGCGCCTTAGATGTCAACCTGGACAGATCCCACCCTCTATCTACACACTCGTCAGCACACAGACAAACAGAACAATTAAGGCAATGGGTGGAACATTGGGCACTGGTAGATGCTTGGAGGGCAGAGAACCCAGCCATACAGATATATTCCTTCAATTCAATCACTCACAACCTTTGAGTTAGACTAGATAGCTTTCTGTGTTCCCCAACACTCCTCCCCAAGGTACAATACATAGACTACCTGGGCAGAGTGGTCTCAGATCACGACGCACACATCATTACTCTAAGATGGAAACCACCTCACCCCCCGGTACCGACATGGAAGCTGCCCCGCGAGTGCCTTACCGATCAGGCATTCCGCCAAACACACGGGGATCACATACAGGAATACTTCACGCTGAACACCGGCATGGCATCCTCCACATCAGTAGAATGGGACGCATTCAAAGTCGAAGCCAGGGAGCATTGCATCCAACAAATAGTGGGGGTACGGAAAACATTGGAGAACGCATTATTGGCATCAGAATCATGACTGGCAGAGCTATCGAAAGATAGCGATAAAGGGATAGCCACCCCAGCACAAGTTGCACATGCTAAAACAGTACACTCTGAAACCCTGCGCGATCCCCGTAAATACAACTTTAGAACCTATGCCACCAAGGTACACAGGGAGGGTAAAAGTACCGGAACGCTGTTAGCTTGGTTAGTTAAGCAGGACACGGAGGCGAAACCAATTACGGAACTCAAAGACAAACAGGGAAACCCTAGGCACTCTCAGATAGACATATTACAGGTGTTCCAGGGCTTTTACGCTGACACGTACAGTTCTCCTGTACAAATGCCGCACCAAGAGCTGACTCAATTCCTGGGCCCATCAATCATGCCCAGCATCTCCTCCGCAGACAAAAAACAACTAGACACAAAAATCAAACCCCCGGCCATAACGCGCGCAATTAGAACACTGGCTCGCAACAAAGCCCCGGGAATGGATGGGTTCCCGCTAGAGTATTATAGCACCTTTGCACCTCAGTTGGCACCCCGGTTGGCGGCCATGCTGGACGCTGTCAATGCCCCCCTAGACGCATTGCGACACAAATGGGAGGATGAGGTGGGCCGGGCATTCCATGATACAATATAATATCATACACCGCGCATATCTAACTCCACACCGACTACACCGATTTTACCCCGACACACATTTTGCTTGCCCCCGCTGCCAAGCTCTGGAGGTGGCCTTTAAACACATGTTCTGGGAATGCCCGGTACTTCGGCAATACTGGGATAAGATCCTACAGTCGCTCCAGGTGGTGACCAATCTCCCAAACATATCCGCATGGGAGAAATGCGCCTTGGGAGTATGTCGTCAAAAGAAAACTATTAAGTTACAGTGGCGTTTTGCATCCCTGGCCCTGCTCCTAGCGAAGAGGGGAACAGCCATGTATTGGCGTGCCCCGGCGGTACCCTCAGTGGAGGCATGGGTAGGTGCTATGAAAAAATGGGGCTCAGCGGAGGAAAAGGCACTCAGAGATGAGGAAGTCAAAGGGACATACAAACATCCTGTCTCAATGGAATGGGCACAGATGCTCTTTCAATTCATACAGGAAACAACAGCGGAGGTAACTCCTGAAGCCACGCAATCCCAATCCCAACACTCAGCTCTACCCCCCGCAACACAGGTACCAGACCCTCCAGAATAACTGAGCAGCACTCATCACCAAAGTAATATCTAGGATAGACTAGACACACCCCCATGCAGCCCCACAGACCATCTCTCCCTCGTTCGGCACACGTATCGACACTACAGTTAGCAATCACAGCCAGTCACACTGCTGCACACCACAATGCTTCCCCTCGATCGCTCCTATCCCCCCCTTACACCTGATCTCCCCCCACGGTTCACAGGTTTGTTTTCTCCCCTTGGTTTGTTTCGAAGCTAAAATTATCCGTCAGGGAATACATTCCCGAATCCTGATTTAGGGATGACATACGTGGGTAAAGGTGAGGGCGAAACACTAACCCACACCACCAGGATACAAGCCCAACAAGACACCGCATGACATTCTACAACATATCAGGTCCGGCTGGTGGACGACTCCCGGGCAGATGTAAGTCACCCTACCCAAATTGTGTTGTTGTATGATAAGATCACTAGATACATTGGAAAAGCGAATTGTTAACTAAATACCTGTAATTACATGTCATGACATTTCAATGATGCAACAACAACTTGTACCAGGAAATGTGAAAATCTTAATAAACAAATTTAAACAAAAAAATAAAAATATCATAACATTCAAACAAACCAACAAAATCCTATATTATCAAATATTAAGATACCTATTTGGTCCATACAATTGAGTGGCTACTTTAGTATCTTTGGACCTCATTCATAGAAGCTGGCATCCCCATCATCCCTGTCAACAAGACCTCAAGCTCCATCCCATGTAAACCTGTGTCCTTCTAAAAATGGATTTAGACCTGTGTTAGAAAAGGAGTTCCTGGTTGGCTGTGGTATGCACCCAGGGGACTACCACTCTAGTCAGGGTAAGTTATATACACACTAAAAGATAACATGTGCTTAGCCACTGGTAGTTTGGCACAGAGCAATCAGGCTTATCTCATGAGGCAATGTGTATAGTATTTATGCAACACACACAAACAGTAACACAATGAATACACCACAGAAAAACTCCATATAGGTTTCGGAAAGTAGAGAATATTTATCTGAGCAAATTGAGACCAAACTGAGAAAAATCCAATCTGTAGAAGATTAAATGCAAAAACAGTGCTTAGAAGTCACTAGAGGTCAAAAGGTTACTTGACGTCGCAAGGACCCAGTAGAGATGTAAAGTTTGGGCCGACCGCGATGGGGGGCAGGTCGGCAACAGAAACCACGCAGGACCTGCTGAGGAGGTACCTTGGATGGAGCAAAGCGTTGATGTGGAGGGCATGATAAGCCGATCTTTTCCAGAAAGCCCTTGGAAATCAGTTGGGTCAGGGATTTGTGGATCCGCAGGGAGTTGCAGGCGGCAGGGCAACAATCAGAAAAGCAGTCCTTCAGAAAAGCAGTCCAGTGGAGTCCTTTAAGCAGCACATCAGTCCTTCTGATAGAGTGTTAGTTCACAACCCAGAAGTGACTGATTTTAGGACGGTCAGAGACGTAGTACGTATACCCAAAAGTGCCTTTGATGTAAGGGGTGACTTCAAAGCAACTCTCTAAAGCGCACAACAATCCCTTTCTAAACAGTCCTGTCTGCCAGGCTACCAATGGGGGTTAGTCAGTGCTTTGTGTGTGGACAGGACACTACCTATCGAAGTGTAAGTACCAGCCTCTCCCATTCCTCCCTGCCCAGAAAGATCCATCAGAATGCAGATGATTTTTTAAAATGTTTTGTATAGCGCGAACAAGACCCTTACGGGTATCAGGTTTATGAACAAGGGGGTTAAACCCATATGTAGTCACTGGGACCTGGGTTAGATAGATACTGAGAGGAAGGGGTCCCAGTGTATCAAGGAAATAGTTACAAACAATTTAAATAGAATTAATCAACAACAAATGTTTTGATCCACACAGTTTAATTCACAGTGGGATAAAGTATATCTAATATACATCATATAGAAAACAATCAACTGTATTTAACGTCATACAGTGCCCCGAGGAGGAAGAAGGAACGTGATAGTGAGGAGATCGTGAAGTGGTGGGATTAAGTGACAGTAAAATCAATCTTTTAGGCACTTATTCACGCTATCAAGGAAGTAGCAACAACTTGCATATCGCATAGTGATATTATTCGGAGAAAGGCATACAGCACAAGGTACAGTGTATATACAAAATGTTGGCGTGAGGTTGCCACAATAAAAACAAACAGTCGACGTTTCGACCCTCTTGTAGTTGCAGGATCGTTTAACCTTGCTGTGGGGTCTTCATCAGGACCATAGGGGGAGGGTTGGGGCAAAGGACCTAATGGGGGTATAATGAATTTCGAATTAGAGGGTAGTAAATCAACCTCAAAATTATCACATAGGTGGAGACAAACATGTTTCATGGGGGTCATTAAGGTAAGTTAATATCATTGATTGGACGCTGCAACATTGTGCGAGTCCAAAGCTTAACAAAAGGTAAAATCAATTAATGCCCAGGAGTTTGAAAATGGGCTTAAGTGAAAGCCTGGGGAAACAGGGACTGATACGCTAGACTGGCCATACACTTGCTGACGGTGGTACCCAAGGAGAGGTGGTAAACAATTAAATGGGGGGTGGTATTACGTGAAAAGCTCAGACTTAATGCGCGACCATACGTATACTGGAGGCGATCAAAAACGAGAATTAGGGATGACTACTTGAGGCGCTAGCGTGTACCAATGGGTACAACATCAACCGTATGGCAAGTGTTACTTATGCGCTGGAAATTAGAATATTGAACCAACGTGGCTCCCAGCAGAATCAAACCAACTGGAATGGAGGACGAGGCCAACCTTCCAAACAAGTTCAATTCCAACCGGAACTACATGGCGAGAGGGTGACTCGCAACAAGACTTACTGTTGGTAGAACCAGTGGCACCGGTTGATATCCTGAGCCCTATTGTTAACATCTCTAATCAACCACTCAGCAATACTGAAATTCAAGTACTCAGTAAGGGACTATCATATGTCCCCACATACAATCCAGACAATTTCATGGTAAGAACTGAACTATATAAATTCTTTCGGAAAATCCGACTAAAGTATTTTTTCCGCAACTCGGAAACACAGTTGAAATCATCTGTTACAGGCCTACGACCACCATCAACATTTGTTCCCTATGCCAGCAGTATGTCTAATCAGATTCTAGCATATGAAGCTGTTGTCTGGCGGGATGTACAACGGGTTCTGCAAGACAAAACCTTTGTTCGATATAACATCAGCAAACCCCAAAAAACAGCCTTACAATCACTGGCAAAAAACACCCAAGTCGTGATAAAACCGGCCGACAAAGGCGGTGCCATTGTTATACAGGATCTATCTGCTTACAAATCTGAGATTCTACGCCAACTACAGGATGCCAACTGCTATCAATTATTTAGATCTGACCCCACCAGATCCATTGCAACAGAGATCCTTGAAATAACACAAGAAGGATTGGATTTAGGCTTCCTGTCCGAAAATGAATTTCATTTTCTCAATAACAAATACCCACGTTTGGCAACACTCTACACTCTACCTAAACTCCACAAAAGCATGACAAACCCACCTGGTTGGCCTATTGTCTCTGGCTGTGGGTCCATTTTGGAACCGCTGGGAAAGTACATTGACTTTTTTATCAAACCACTAGCAGAGGCAACACCATCATACCTTCGAGATACTATGCACACCATCAACATAACTGAAAGTATACCTTATGATCCATCCGAC
Source organism: Lissotriton helveticus (assembly GCF_964261635.1). Lineage (NCBI taxonomy): Eukaryota > Metazoa > Chordata > Amphibia > Caudata > Salamandridae > Lissotriton > Lissotriton helveticus. The sequence goes on from NC_136067.1 coordinate 854,667,936, forward strand.
CAAATACTAGCTACTTGTGACGTCGTTTCCCTTTATACCTGCATCCCTCAACAGGAAGCCCTGACGGTGATAGCCCGTTGTCTCCAGAAACGTCCTGCACCTGTCCAAGTACCATCTGAGTTTATTGTAGCTTTGCTGAAAATCGCAATGACCCGGAATTTCTTTCTGTTTGACACCAACTTCTACCTACAAACCTCTGGAGTTGCGATGGGTGCTCCGTTTGCTCCTGATGTAGCCATTCTTTATATGGCAGCTTTCGAAGAGGATACTGTTTTCAGTCAACTTAACCCATTCAGAGACCAAGTTGGCCTCTGGATGAGGTATATTGATGATATCCTCCTGATCTGGAATGGTAGCCAAGACCAACTGAACAATTTTTTCACCTGGCTCAACCAACAATCTCAACAGGTCAAATTCACAATCACATCAGACAGTAACTCTATTGACTTTTTGGATGTTACAATTTACCATGAATCTGGAAGACTCCTCACCAAATTATTTCGCAAACCGGCTGAGAGAAATTCCCTATTGGCCTACAACAGTCATCACCCCCGTGCCCTTCGTGACAACCTGCCCTTCGGGCAATTCCTCAGGATACGTCGCAATTGTTCCACCAAAGATGATTATTTCTCTGAATCTCAGGACCTATCGAATCGCTTGCTGAGCCGCGGTTATCCAAGACGTTTGATCAAAAAGGCTCGTAAACGGGCATGGTTCTATCCCCGTGAGGAACTACTAGTGCCAAAAAACAGAACTGACCAGGAGCAGAGTCGCATTGTATGTGTAACGACTTTTAACACCAAAAGCAACAGTATCAAAAAAATCATCAACAAACACTGGCATTTGGTTTCTGATGATATCAAACAACCTCTGACACCGCTTCACGCATTCAAGAAAGCTAAATGCATTAGGGACCACGTTGTTAATTCTTTCTTATCCCCTGAATGTCAACCCACGATTAACACCCTATGGAACCTACCACCAGTCATTGGTCATTCCAAATGTGGCCATTGCAAGGCCTGTGACTCAACCATACAGACGAAGGATTTTGCATACCTCAATCTGACTGTGAAACTCAAATCCTTTAGTAACTGCAATTCCAGCAACGTCATCTATGCCATTGTGTGCCCATGCCATAAGATCTACATTGGGCAGACCCAGCAGAAAATTAAAGCCCGGATACTACAACATATGAGCCGGATTCGCTGTGAGGTTGAAGGCGCACCACTTGTAGAACATTTTAAGCTGAATAACCATTCACCAGAAAGCTTGCGATGGTTGGTCATTGAAAGAGTAACACTGGGACCACGGGGTGGCAACATCTCTGATATTCTCAACATACGAGAACTGAAATGGATGTACTTTTTCAATTCCATTGAAACCGGCCTTAATGAATCTGATAGTTCATTTTCCCAATTGGCCACACTACTTTAATTAATCCGATGTGATAGTTCCCCATCAGTTAGCTTTGATACCCTACTCCCCACCATGTTTCCAATCCTACTGTGGCTATACCAATGTCAACATCACTGTTTAAGATGTAATATCGGCTATCTTACTAACTGTCGAGCTTTTACCCTCATGCTTGAGAGGTACGCTTTAATAATTCTGATAACTACAATCATGGTAAGTCTCACCATGTCCCCATGTGGCTACATTATTGTTATGCTGGTTGTTCCACACATTCACACGCTGTTGAGCCTTTACCCTCATGGTTGAAGAGGTACGCTCGAATTACATGTACACTGTTCTGCTTCTTCTTCTTAACAATGTGTTTTCAAATTGAGTTCCAACTTCACGTTATCATGATATTTGTAAATATTTATATATGCTTCATTACTGTTTTGGGAACATCCTTATTTGCAGCGCATAGGAACTTTTTCTAATTCTCTCCAGTCCCATCGATCGTGCCTGACGATCTAGTCTTTCTGCTAGTTCCATTACCAACCTGGGCCACCACGTGACTCATCACCATGACTCCCTTCCCAAACGAGGAAGCGCGGCATTTGCACCGCAACTCGCGCACGGAGCTTTTCAAGTCAATCATATCGAGTAAGTAAATCTGTGCTCGATGGCCATTCCCCGCCTCAAATCTTCTAACTAAGATCCTTTAAACTAAATACCCCCCATTTTTCTTGCCCTATCAGACTCATCTCGAAACCTCAAGAAGTCTGAATTCACCGATCCTTGAAATTACCGATCCTTGAGATTCAACATGACGCTAGCAGTCGGTAAGCCGCCCCCCTTTCTCGTCGCTGGCCTTGGCAACATGTAATTTTGTACATTTGACATTACATTATTGCCTGCTCATTCTCCTAGATGCAGCACCATTCCACCAGATTTTAACCATCTGACCACTCTAACCCGAGTCAAGCAGGACGCGGACTTTTGGTAAGATAACTCTCAATGTGCCCGAGTTGCCAGCTAGAGCTAACCCACCATTGGTCCATTATATTTTCAATATTCTAATTTCCAGCGCATAAGTAACACTTGCCATACGGTTGATGTTGTACCCATTGGTACACGCTAGCGCCTCAAGTAGTCATCCCTAATTCTCGTTTTTGATCGCCTCCAGTATACGTATGTTCGCGCATTAAGTCTGAGCTTTTCACGTAATACCACCCCCCATTTAATTGTTTACCACCTCTCCTTGGGTACCACCGTCAGCAAGTGTATGGCCAGTCTAGCGTATCAGTCCCTGTTTCCCCAGGCTTTCACTTAAGCCCATTTTCAAACTCCTGGGCATTAATTGATTTTACCTTTTGTTAAGCTTTGGACTCGCACAATGTTGCAGCGTCCAATCAATGATATTAACTTACCTTAATGACCCCCATGAAACATGTTTGTCTCCACCTATGTGATAATTTTGAGGTTGATTTACTACCCTCTAATTCGAAATTCATTATACCCCCATTAGGTCCTTTGCCCCAACCCTCCCCCTATGGTCCTGATGAAGACCCCACAGCAAGGTTAAACGATCCTGCAACTACAAGAGGGTCGAAACGTCGACTGTTTGTTTTTATTGTGGCAACCTCACGCCAACATTTTGTATATACACTGTACCTTGTGCTGTATGCCTTTCTCCGAATAATATCACTATGCGATATGCAAGTTGTTGCTACTTCCTTGATAGCGTGAATAAGTGCCTAAAAGATTGATTTTACTGTCACTTAATCCCACCACTTCACGATCTCCTCACTATCACGTTCCTTCTTCCTCCTCGGGGCACTGTATGACGTTAAATACAGTTGATTGTTTTCTATATGATGTATATTAGATATACTTTATCCCACTGTGAATTAAACTGTGTGGATCAAAACATTTGTTGTTGATTAATTCTATTTAAATTGTTTGTAACTATTTCCTTGATACACTGGGACCCCTTCCTCTCAGTATCTTACGGGTATCAGAGCGCTTTACAGTGCAGATGCGAGTAACAAAAAACAAGCATAGAAAAATATAGGTACGTCCAATGGAAAATAGTAACTAATACACCCTAGCAAGTATATAACAGGTGTATATAGATAGTTCAGGCAAATTTAGCCATGAGAATCGCTTTCACTTCTTTTTTGAAGAATGCGGTAGAAGTGTTCTGTCTCGTTTCTGGGGGAAGAGCATTCCAAATCCTGGGAGCCATTCCTGAGAAGGTGCGGTTGTATGTTTTCTTCTTGACAAATCGTTGAGGTTTCAGTAGAAGATTATTGGAGCTCCAGGTGGATCTGTTACCACACGAAAGCACCAGTTTTTGAGCTAAATAACTCAGAGTTGTGTGATGTAGTGCCTTGTGCATCATACAAGCAATTTTGAGATTAATTCTGGTCTCGAAAGGTAGCCAGTTGCGGGGTCACATGTCAGGGGAGATGTGACTGTTTCTTTTGGAGCCTGTGATGAGTCTAGCAGCTGCGTTGATTAAGGCTCTAAGAGGGGCCGTCGGCGACCTGGGAAGGCCGCATAGAGTGTCACTCTCATATTCCACTTTAGGTATAACTAGAGCTTGAACTGCCTGTTTGAACACATTTGCGGGCAGGAAGGGTTTCAGTCTTCTCAAGGGGTTCAACTGAAAATGTGCTCTTATTGTAGAGGCGCTAAGGTGTTTCTGTGTATTTAGATTTCTGTCCAGAGTCACTCCCAATGATTTTGCTGAGTCGATAATGAGAGGTTGACCTTTGAGTGCTGTTAGGTGGTTCATCCACTCGAGGATGGTGGTCGATTGGTTGGGCAATAAGAGGAATTTAGTTTTAAGGGTGTTTAGTTTCAAATGGTTCTCGGCCAGCCAGCTCTGTGTTTTTTGAAGCGTTGAATTAAGGGATTTGTTGTCTTCAAGTGAGTGGATCTTTATGTAGAGTTGTGTGTCATCTGCGTACATGTGATAATGGACATTTAAGGAGCTGAGAAGGTCATTGAGTGGTTCCATGAAAAGGTTGAAAAGTGTAGGTGAAAGGGATGATCCCTGCAGTACTCCTAAAGTGACTGATATGGGCTTGGATAAGGATTGATTAACCTTGAATCTTTGTGATCTATTTTGTAGGAAGGAGGTGATCCAGTTTAGAACAGATAATCCCATTCTGTATTTCAGGAGATCAATCAAGTTGTCGTGTTTGATGTGTCAAAGGCCGAGGATAGGGCAAGCAAGATTAGTAAACAGGCTTCATTTTGGTCAAGGATTTTTAATGTGTCATCTATTATATGGGTCAAGGCTGATTCAGTACTGTGACCTGCATGGAACCCGGATTGGTATTGGTTGAGCAGGTTGAATTGGTCTATGTGTTTGCCAAGCTGTGTGTGAACACATTTTTCTAAAAGTTTGGCCAGAGTGGGGATGTTGGATATTGGGTGATAGTTATTTAAGTCTGATGGGTCAGCCTATGGTTTCTTTAAGATAGGGGATACCTGCCCTGTTTTTAGGATTTTCTGGGATGGTTCCTTGAAGGAGAGATGTGTTTATAATCTTGGTCCATAGAGGCAATATGGGATGAAGTCTTTTATTTAGTTTGCGGGAAGAGAGTCTGTGAAGTGGCTGGAGGGGTTCAGGGCAGTGAGCGTTTTTAGTATAGTTTCTTCACTGTAGGTGTATGAAGGAGGACCAGGCTGCGTTGTTTTTGAGGTTTAACTTTGCGGAGCATATGAATGGTGCAACTAGCGGGGGCCGTGGAGTGTCCATGTGAGAGTCGGTATGAGATATTAAGTCGTTGAGCAGGTCCGTCTTTATGTTTTCTGTCTTCATAGTAAAGAAGGCTGCAATTTCCTCGCAATTGGGTAGTGTGTCTGAGGTTGGCTTGGGGCACAGGGGTACATCCTTAGATTGAGATTTGATTAGTTCAAATAGCTTTTGGGGATGGTTCTTGGCATGGTCCAATTGCTTACTGAAGAAGTCTGCTTTTGATCGTCTAATCTTTCTGTAGTAGGAGTTCCTCGTGCTTCTTGGTAGCTTGAGATGGTCAGAGGATGGTGCCGATCCCCATCGTAGTTCAATTAACCTTAGAGATTGTCTGTCTTCATTTAGCCTACCATCATACCAGGGTTTTGAGTCTTTTGTGGTTACTCTTTTTAGTTGTAAGGGAGCTAGTTTGTCTAGTACTGTGTTCATGGAATAAAATTAATGATTAGTCAGACATTTTATAAGCCTTCAGGGTGAAGCAGGATGTTAGGACTGGAGGTTATGAGTAAGTCGGAACCAACATTTTTTAGATTCCTCTTGCAAATTTTTGTTCTTGTGGGTTGGGTAGAAAGTGATTTAATTCTTTCATTGATGTGGAATGTAATGATGTGGTGGTCAGACCAGTCGCGGTGGAGGATCGATTCAAGCTGAGTAGAGTCCATTTTGGAAATTATTAGAATGAGGGTTGAGCCTTTATCATGTGTGGGGTTGTCACAGGTTTGGGTAAGGTTAAGGTCTGAGAGGAAGGCTATTAGGCGATTGACTCCTGGGTCGTCAAGGTCATCCCAGTGGAGATTGAAGTGACCAAGGAATATTTGAATATTTTGTTGACCGTCATTTGTAGCTAGAATATCCATGAGATGTTCGATGAAGGTGAGATTATCCCCTGGCGGGTGGTAGACTGCGTGTAGTGAACATATTGGTTTATAATTAATAGTGATGTCTAAACAAAGGTATTCACAGGAGGATAATACCGGGGAGTGGGAGTGGTTCACTGCGATATTTCTCCGATGTATGCAGGCAATACCACCACCTGGTCTTTCAGTTCTATCAAGTCTTGTGATGTCATGATTTGGGGGAACTAGTATGTCTAGGAATGGAGTAGATGATTCATTTATCCATGTTTCGGTCAGAATTAGTAGGTCCCATTCATTAGTGAGAATGAGGTCAGCTATATCGGCTGCATGTATTGAGGCCGACAAACAGTTTAGAAGAATACATTTTAGCTGAGTCTTGATGGGTGTTGTAGTGGGTTTGTGTATGAAGGGGACTCGCATGAGGTTGTTTTCCATTATACCTCTAGAGATGTGTCTTGCAACTCTATGGGTATTGGAGGGAATGGATGGGATTAGGGAACATGAGTGCTTCGGCTGCAGATGAGCCCCACCTTCATGTGTTTGTGGCTGTTTAGAGGGAATTCACAAAGTGTAGCTGTAACCCAACCAAAACATGTATTGAAACTGGCTGTCAGGCACAAAGAGTAGTAAGTACAGAAAAATGTTCACTTTCTAAAAGTAAAAGAAACAAATGATGGACTGAATTCTGAACAGGGCAAACATTCACCCCCAGTCACAAAGATCTGGGTTTAATCCATCTTTGTTTTGATCTCCATGCCACCCTAGTTAGGAGCCAGCCATATGCAAATCGGTTATGACCCTGTTCCTCATGGGAATGGTCCAGCCCGAACTGCCAAGCCAGGTCATCCCTGTTCCGGAAACAAGCATTCTGAGACCGGTTTCAGGGCAACACCCCTCATCAGCCAGGCTAGCTTGAATCCAGTGGCGCAGTGAGCACGGGACCCACTTCTGGGCATACCCTTCCAACTTAGGGTGACAAAAGGAACAAATGATGGACGGAATGCTGAACAATGCAAACATTCACCCCCAGTCACAAAGATCTGAGTTTAATCCATCATTATTTGGCTCAATTCACCTCTCCAGTTTGAACCCAGCCATATGCAAATCAGTCTTGGCCCTGTTCCTCATGAGAACAGTCCACCCCAACTGCTAAGCCAGGTCCTCTCTGCACCAGAAACAAGCATTCTGGGACCGGTTCCTAGTTGTAATGATGGACTTTCTCTCAAGAACATTTTTGATTAGTGCCGTCTTGCTGCCTATCATTTAAAATGCATGACTGTTCATGTTGGGATTGATGCTTGTATAACCTCGTGATTTTTTTTGTTGCTGTGAGAATGTTTCTGGTTGATTCCAGGCTAGTCAATAGTTGAGTCATTTGTCTTTGCTCACTTGCCACACTGCTGCTTGAATAGTTATAGGGCAAATTTAAGATGCTGGCTTATCTATCATGCAGCAGTAGTGAGGGCTGAGCAAAGTGTACACTTTGTGAACATACCCCACTCTAAATCTGTGCTCCCAGACAGTGCACAGGTGGTTCGGTGGCATGAATTCTAGAGCTTTCGTGCATGTCCTTCGGGCCCCCGGCCCTAGTTCACATAGATAAACATATCATTTATGATTTTTGCATAGGTACTTTACAAGTAGTATCTTTAAGATTACAAGATCTCTGCATTTATGGTGGAGACTCTGCACTTAAAAAGAAAGGACTGTTCTTTGTGAATAGGAAAAAATCCGAAGTGTAATTTTTTTAAATATCTAACAGCATTGCGGACGACACTATACTGTAAGTCCAAGAACCACAGACTAACCTAGACCCTCTCCTCAGAGAAATTATGCGCTTTGGTACATATTCTGGGCTGGGCATCAATTGGCACAAGTCGATGATTTTCCTTCTTATGACCGGCACAGTCCGATGGGAGCTGGAGTTCCCATTGGAGTGGTGCACAGATTCAGTTAAATATTTGGGAATACATATCCACTTAGACGCTAAACATCTCATTAGACTGAATTATGAGCAGGCCATTACGGCCCTGGAGGCACAAGTAGATAAATGGCTCAAACTTCCTTTATCTCTGGCGAGCAAGGTGGCCCTTATTTAAATGGTCGTACTCCCTAAATTTCTATATTTATTTCATAATATTCCGATTTCCCTACCAAATACTTTCTTTATGAATTTACGTTCTCATGTGATACGACTGGTTTGGGGTAACGGGGCAGCATGGGTGAAATAGCAGATCATGATATTGCCTTGCGACAGAGGGGGATATGGTGTCTCAGACATGCAGTTATATTATTTATTGGCTCAGTGTAGCTTCGCTCAGTCGTGGTACCACCCGGATTACAGAATTCCCTATCTCCGTCCAGAATCCGATTTGGTCCATCCAGACCGTCTGACATCAGTTTTGCCTACGGGTTTCCCCAGAGAGCCCAAGGACATTCAACCGGCATCGACGACCAGTTGAGCATGGGAAAAACTTTGTCGTCTCACCTGCACATCTGTCCTTTATTCCTCCACACTACCGCTCCCGAATGCTAGATGCTTTCCTATTACGGGTGAAACACTTGTACAGCGCATGCGCCAAATTCAATATAGCCAAAATGGGAGATCTATTTCCTGGTGGCCACATTTTTGATCCAGATGACGTGTCTCGATTCCCTACTCAAGCTCCAAACATTGAACTTGGAAAACTATGATAACATACTACTTTATACAGTAGATCTCACTTCATTGTACACCTCCATTCCACACTCAATGGGAATTGAAGCTATTGAACATTTACTACTAAGAACGGATATTCAGGAAAGTTTTAAAATCTTTCTAATGGAACTTTTGGAGTTTACTCTATTTCATAGCTACTTTACATGGAACGAGGCATGGTAACAACACAAAACAGGGACATCAATGGGAAATTCGGCAGCCCCTGCCTATGCTAATATTTTCATGAGCAGATTCGAGGAAGAAAACATACTCGAAAAACCCATTTGGAACAATCATGTCAAAATGTTTTTAAGGTTCATAGACAACATTTTTCTTCTTTGGGAAGACTCAAGACAAATTTTAGAAACTGAACTCTTACAACTTAATGACATAGATCCTCGTATCCAATTCACCTACGAAATCCAAGAAGAGTCCATAGCATTTTTGGATGTGAAGGTCATCAAGACACAGACAGGTCTTCAAACAGATTTATTTAGGAAAAACACTGACAGAAATAACACATTGCACTATTCTAGCTTTCATCCTCAACCTCTCAAAGATCATTTACCATATAGTCAACTCATAAGAGCAAAGAGAATAGTATTGGATCCCGAAAGATTAAAACAACAATTACAGGACATGACATCAAGATTCAGAACACGAGGTTTCCCTGATCATATCCTCGGACAGGCGCAATAACGCTGTTCAGATAAAACAAGAACAGAATTATTATCAGCTCAACAACCTACCATCAAGGAATCCATCACAGTAGTATCCAAATACTCAACTGCAAGCAAAAAATATAGAAGTATTATCAAAAAACATTGGGAAATTCTTCGAATTGAACAGGATTTCAATCACATCTTTGACACGGATCCTATCTTCGCTTACACCAGGACCAAAAATCTAGGAGAACTCATAAAACATTCCAACCATAAGCCCACCCTACACAAAGGAACTCTCCCATGCTGGAATTGCAATCATTGTCACAGCATCATTAAGGGTACTACCATCAATCACCCTATGAAGGGACATAAGATCAACATAAGAGCCACAGCCACGTGTGACACCTCTAATGTGGTGTACATGTTAAAATGCCCGTGTGGAAAAACATATGTGGGGCAGACTGAGCGCAAGATAAAAATCAGACTGAATGAACACAAGTCAAACATTAGAACGAAACAACCAAAATCAACCGTGGCGCAACATTTCATTGAAATAGGCCATAACATTAGCCAGTTACGATTCTGCATTCACGAGAATGCACCCAAAGTTGAAGGTAAAGATAATTGTAAAGCACTGCTACAAAGAGAGAACTATTGGATTTCTACCCTGGCCAGCATGACTTCCTACGGCCTCAATGACCGTATGGAATTCACTTGTTACCTATGAACAGTTCACTGCTCCTTAACCCGAAGAGTGGCTTCAATGCCATTATTTTTATGTTTTAAGCCACTTTACTTATTTATAACAGATGCATACATTATGTGTTTTCATGAAATTTATATGCCTGAAGTTATTACTTATGTACTTACCGATCACCACGGGGTTCACGTTTTTGTTGACAGACACATACCTCCCACCTTCGAGCACCCCGTTTTTTTCATACAAGTATCTTTATTGATACCATTGGAGCACAATCCAACAGATTATCTTCACATTTATAGATCTGCCATTTTCACTGTCCTACTTGAGCACACCCGTTTTTATTTTCCGCTTCCCGTATATTTTTTACGGCTCGTTCCGAGCCAGCCAATCATTTGTAGATAATTATTTTCACGTCGCTTAGCAACGCGACCGGCAAATCTCTTCAGCTATAAGAACATCCGGGGCACTCTGATCTCCTTATGGTTTACGAGAGAGACGCGAATACGAACATTCAAACGGTGACACCGTAACTGAGAGTTCCTAATCCGGTCGACTTAACCTATTTAAATTAAACGACAGAACTTTAATGCTCTTCTCGATACTTATCCACGCACTAAGCGAATTTCGATTAGGCACGTCCCGAGGATCACACGCGCCCGGATATCAACAAGCATGTTCACAAGTCCTTGCACCCACATATATCTTCGTTTACTACGGCATCCGTTAGAAAAGCACGACTGCACATTATTTATTCAGTCACCAGCATTTATAATAGCACCATTTGCCTCCATTTCTTTACCAACACACCACCATATATTCACCTATATTCACCGGTGCGAGTGTTTTATACCACTTATCAGTCACGATTTTACACTGTTTATGTTTAAGGTCAATATGCGTTATATTTTGATAACCATACTGAGTGTAGCATAATTTCCTTTGTTGTAGAGACATCCCCTGGAAGAAGGCAATTCTATTGCCGAAATGCATTGGGAGTGTATAATGTTTGACAGTTGAATGCAATGAAGAACCGCAATACATGAATATATTATCCTTGTGATTACAACAAGATGAATTAAAAACAAAGAGTTTCATCAGAAAGATTCTGTTTGTATCATTGACTACCTTGAAGAAACCTTCCAAGCAGAAGGACATTTACTGGAGCCCGGGGGACACATCCCACATCTGTGGGGGTGCAACCCTTTACTATTACGTTCTACACTCCCCATCAGAGAGTGATACCTCGGAGCACCGTACAACTAACACAACCAATTACTAACCACAGTAGTGTGCCCAATCAAACCCCGTTGATCGATTCCCTGAGACAACCTTAATGGATACATTTGTTCTCATGAGATTACGTTCTGCATTGCGCACTATCGCCCCTAACTTTCCACTTGAATCCCCGTCATTTTCTCCACTCACCATGGTCATAGAAAGCAGGCGAGGAATACATCTGATATCCAAGCTTTATAAAACGTGCAGATCTCATCCCAGTGAAAGATGATAGAATACGTAAGGCTTGGGAAGAAGATTTAGGCTCCCCAATCTCAGATGAACAATGGTCTTTCTGCTGCTCAGTCACCAAAACAGTCTCAATTAACAGTCGTCATAAATTAATACACTTTACATTTTTCCGTAGAGCATGCATAACTCTGGCTAGAGTACACAGGATTGACCCATCTAGGCCTCATCACTGCCCGAAATGCAATGCCCCCAGTGCAGACTTTGCCCATTTGGCATGGACCTGCCTGCGCATTACCGCATTTTGGGTGCTAATGAATAACACTATAAGCAGTATGGTGAACGGTCCAATGATACCGCTGCCTGAAATCGCTTTGCTAGGATATGTGGTGCAATTTCCTCCCAAGATCCGCAGATTTGTCGCCATCTGCCTGTTGCTAGCTAAAAGAGAGGTTGCCATTCATTGGGGTGGGGAAACTGCTCCATCAGTAAAAAGCTGGCTGACCAGTTTAGTCTCATGCTCCATTAAAAGTGAATCATATGCAACCACGACCCCCCCACCCCCCCACCCCCACCTCCAGACCCAAAGACATATGGGCTCCGTTTAGGAATTACCTGAATGCACAGCAAGCAGACTGCTACACAACAAGAGCAAGGCATTGTACCTACAGGTGTTGGGTAAATTGCCCCAGCATATACGACGACTTCCAGGGTTGCAGTACACAGGTATACATATTGGGTTGCAGATGGTGTCTGTGCGAGTGTGGTTTCACTGTATTGGATTAAGCTATAAGATACGTCGCCACTACTCACTGCCCGAGGCTGAGGCGGATTATTGTCATGAATGGGATTAATTCTGACGGTATTGTCCTACCCTAATTGTCTAGACTGTAATGACCATTCATATAAATTGTGTACTACATATTTCTCTCTATCTATATATAAGCATGTTTCATGGCTGTTTGCTAATCTGTGAACATGCTAAATAAAGTAGAAAAAAAAAGATCTCACAGCATTGTGAGGCCATAGAACTCACTGTGCATGGCCTTTACCTATATGCTATGAGGACTGAACAGTGTGGGTTTTCGAAACATTATGTGCCTGTTCCTTGAAAACCTTAGTCTTTGCACATGTTATATGTGGTCTCATCAGTGAAGTCATCAATGCTTTCATATGCAATATTATTAGTCAATGCCAGTGTTGATGTCATCAGTGATTATTTGTGAGGTCATGAGCAGCAAATAGTGGTGAAATGAGTTGTGGTTCACAGAGCTTACCATAGCTGGGACTTTTCAGTGTTTTTTGGTGGTTAATTGTTACCTAACTGTCGCTATAGCTGTAGGGAATGTTGGCGGTTGTTTTTAGTAAATTAAAGTTAATTTGTTACCACCAAAGGTAACCATAGCTTACCTTTAACAATTTTTTCAGTGTTTTCCTTTGTATCATACACTGTGACAAGCATGATGCCATTGAAACCATTGGTGCAGATCTTTGAAAAAGGAACTGCAACCTCTGAGCACAGACCTCCACCTATGTGTAGTGTCTTGTTATAAAAGAATGCTGGAACTCTTTTAGTTGCCACTGAAAACCATAGGGCTGTGACGTACGTGTTGGAAGGATGAGTTGAAGGCGGGCTTAGAATCTTGAATTCTAACTTACACACAGCAGAATAAAGATGTGGAAAATTACTCTCTGTGTGTGGTGTGCGTATGGAAAGTGCCTGGGTAGGCAGGCTGTTACACTATAGTCAAGTTCTGTGGTAGGTCTTTCACCCCCAAATAAGCTTTGATTGGCTTTTTCCATACATGGGTGGCCCTGGATGTATGGTTTTGTCTAGAAAGAGACCCTGTGCCCAGTACTGTCTCATCCAACCTTTTGCATAAAGGCGGTGCACAGGAAGCTTAGAATGCATGGCCTGTACCAGCTCCAATTTCCTCAAAGCAGCTGTGCACTGCCCTAAGCCATGCTCAGCACACTCTTGGGTACAATCACATTGCCAGACCCTGTGTCATCCCTCTTCCATCCAAGCCAGCAATGCATGGTTTGCAGTTGTACGTAGCTGTCACAGTATGGATGCAGGCCCTGGGCTACCAGGAGCCCAGCACCCAACCCTAGCTCACCAACTAAGATGTGGATGGCCATGAGCTGTGCTCAGTGGTCTTATGGTGCATGGACTGTGCCTAGTACTCATTCTATCCAAATCAGCTGCACACAGCCTTTGGAAGGGCAAGGGTGAGGCCAGGTCTCTGGATACATCTTGCGGCAAGCCCCTGTTCTCCTGAACCAGCTGCAGCCACAGGTTCTCCTTAACCAACTACAGCCATAGACGCACAGAAAGGAAGAACAGAGGACCACACAATCTCTCATTGCGAGTGGCCTCTTTAATATCACTTCGGATGAAAGCAGGAGTTTCTACCTTAATTAGTATTGTTCAGTCACACAGTAGTACTATTTGAATTAATACCACCTTGATTTACCTCAGGAAAAAGGCCTAGAATTACAGAAGGAGATGGGGAAATTGGTGAGGTAACACCAATCAATAAATGTGCTTTCCCATGACACCGGGGCCATTAGGGTTTCATTATTTGTGATCCAGCTGTAGAACTGGAGCCCAGAATTACTAATAATCCTTGAATTGGTAGTACAAGGTTCTGTATTACTTCCCAGCAAATACAAGGGAAGACATAGATGGGGAAATGAGCTATAAACAAAGTGGGTCAGCTACAAATGACTGAGAAGGACCCATACACAGGTATATCACAAAAGGAGGAGAAGAGGAGGAACAATATTTGCTGTCACAACGAGCGGGGGGTAATTGGAGAGGGAGAGAGAAACCAGCACAAATGCAAAGATATCCTCTCACTCTTCCTCGTCAGTCCCTCCCCGCCCTTTTTAGTAGGAGCTTGTTCCTTTTTTATGCTAGTGTAATTTTGAGTAAATCCTCGATTTTGGTGCAATACTTGATACAGATAATTTTTGCTTTCCTTACACTTCTGTTGACAGTATACGTTTTGTGTGCCAGAATCTTGGCTCCAGCAGCAAATATCTTGAAGTTACAATAAACGTGGATGTAGGTCATGACCCATGCACACGTTCCCAACATGAATTTAGAAATTGTATAGACAATACGATGAGTAGGTATCTTGCATGCCTGTCATACATAAAACATTTATGGCCCATTTACAAGAAAGTGCTGCAGCGCGGCACCATACGCCCTTTAACTGCGCCACACTGCAGCACTTTCAAAGCACAGGGATGCATCATATTTACAACAATATGACGCATCCCTGTGGGTTCCCCTGCACTAGTGCACAATCAGCTGCCATGCGCCACGCAGGCACTTTTGCGCTTTGGTGCAAGAGTGCCTGCGATGAGGGAGGAATGTTTTTGTGCTTCCTGCACATAAACAATCTGAAATGTTTTTCAATGATTGTTGATGGACACCTTCCTGCACATAAACAATCACAAGAGGCAATTTCTTCGTTCTGTGTGTACTGCAGGATGCAACGGGCATAGACAGAGGAAAAAAGAAGGAGAAATGTAAACATTTGTCCTCGTTGAATTCACCCACCCTTACTTTTTTGGCTTCCTAGTCACCATTCCCCTATAGCTCAGCATGCCACTTATCCCCTTCCCTCTTCCTGTCTTCCTCTATCCCTTTCATCCTCAGCATACCTCTAATTTCTTCTCTTAATCTCTGCCACTCCTTCTTTTACAGACCTGGGAGCCCTCTTGCCAGCTATTCCCAACCCTCTCCTCGTATTTCTTTGCTTTTCCCGTTGTTTTTCGGTGTGTTATCCCCAGTCTCTTACACCCTCCTCTTACTCGTGTCTCCCCTTCAACAGCTTTTCCTTTCACCCTTAATAACCCTATTTAAGGGTCTGAATCAACAGCCATTGGTTGTGAGCACCCTCCTTTCGGCCAACCCCTAACAAGGTTAAAAATATCAAATAAAATTAAGATGTATTAAAAATGTTGCCCCCCTGCTTTACGCTAACCCATAACATATTATAACATACCATAATATTATAACATAAAATACTATTCCAGTGGCAGAGGATTTATTTAGCACGTTCTCCTAAACTTGGTGGATTTTCTATTATCAGGGCCCATCTCATTCTTGGAGCTTCCTGCTAAGTGATATTAGCAACATCATAAATTAATTCGGCTTTAGGGAAAAAAAACAAGGATCATTTATCTCATTTATATGTGGCTAGGTTTTATGTAAGCCTTTAGTCATGCACATGTTCTCCAAGGGCACTCACTATATAATCAAGAAGATGGAGATGTGGCTGAATGGCCAGAGCCACCAACTTTGGAATTTAGGAACGTAGGAACCTGAACCCAGATGTAAAAAGGTATTATGTTGGGTTTGAATTACTTTTTCAATGCAGACACGATACACATTTCAGTTTGGAATGTACAATCCAAGTGGTGATTCCATTTGTTTGTAACAAAAAGTTTTGCAATGCGCTGCCTTGTGTAATTTTGCATTAGGGAGGCATGTAATGGGTGGTGCATGGGTGTTCCCGTGCATCCAGCTATGGAGTTTAATGCAAATCCATAGCTACAAAGACTTGTAGACATAGATTTATGCCAAAATCCTGCACCTGTCTGAGCCTAGTGTAACGAGAAGAACTATCTTTATTTCTCTTCGTTCTTTCCTCTTACATGGGTGTGGCATTCTGTCTCACACATACACAGAGGAAATAGCCTTAAGTATAGCTTTTGTGCAGGAAGGGCCCACTTCCTGCACAACAACTATGCTGACAACAAAGTAGACACCCTAGCAAAGTAGACACCCTCGCACTATGCCTCAAGGATGCTTGGGGTGGCACATGGCAGCACAAACGGCGCCAGCACATGGAGAGACCAGCACTGTGCCATTTCCCTGTAGATATGGCAAAGTTCTCCTCTCTTTGCTTGCATTGCGTCATATTTTAGTAATCTGGCCCACAGTTTGAATCGCAGCCTTTTCTCAATATCGTGTACTTCTGGAAAAATCACCTAATGTTCCCTTGCCCAAAATTTATGGTACGAAAACTTGTTTTCTTGTAAAACGCACTTATGTCTTTCAGCCAAGTTCGCGCTATGTAAACCCCCCCTAAAAAACTGTTATTTTATTGGGAAATATTTGTAGCTGCGCCGTCCATCCTCAGGAGTTACCCTTGGCATCAGTATTTGCCATTGTGTAAAGGGTATTTTTTAGCACACCATTGTGCGTAACAAGCAATTAAAAAAAATCAACAATTGTCATTGTTTCATTTGCTTACGTCATCTAGTGTACAGGTTCTCTAGATCCTCAATAGTTTACCGCCCACCATCTTTTTCATCTTCATCCATGAATTAATTCACCTTGGTACACCATTTGTTTTCTAAGGCCTTTGTGGATGGTGTTTCACTGTTCTCCACCCATATATGTTGTTTGTAGCCCACTGCGAACTCCACATTCACCCCAACGTCTAAGTATATTAATCTTCAGATCATCACTGTCATCATGTGTTACCTGCAAGGTTGTGTCGAGAGTAACACTGTTAGACAGCACTTTCTCCACAGTAGCCGGGATTCAATAAATATAACTCTTTAGCACTTAAGTGTTGCTGGATTTAAAATACGGCGCCTCTGTCACGTTTCGTAAGCCTGCTGCTCTCAAGAGACATGCTAAATCCAAGTGCCTGCATTGCCTCATTGCACAGGGCTGCATTGCACTGGTCTGTGAAGGAAAACAGGTCTGGGGATATCCTCTTGACAAAGCTTTGGATGAAAACCAGGCATCGACTTTCCCTTCTCCCTTTCAGCTCTTACAGTGAGGCTCAGACTAGCATAATGCAACAGGAGTGGGTGGCACACGCTTCAAGCCTGCCTTGTATGGGTACAGATGTGGCAAACAAACGAAAGGAGATTCCTGAGGTCTGCGGCAACCAGAGCTTCCCCTACACTGTCACACATATCTGTAAGGTAGTAATATTCAGATTTTTTATTTTTAGTTTTATGTAGTGTGAAATTGATCTTAGGGCAATAGAGTGCTTTAGATCAGCATTAGATTGCACTTTTTTAGGCACATCCTTGACTAAGGGCCTGATTTATAGCTTTAGCGCTGGGCTACTCCATCACAAATGTGACAGGTTCCGTCCACCTTATAACAAGTGACATAGAATATAATGCCAAGCTATAAATCAAGCTATATGTAATCTGCCTAGAATCACCTTTGATTTTGCAATGACTTGTCACAAGGAAGCAATTCATCTAATAGTCTCAAGGGCCATTCAATGTAATTTTATTGTACTGCTCACATTTAGCCCACTGAGTCTCGGTTTTGTTAAATGTTTCTTAAAAAAAAAAATGCAAATGAAATGCCATAACATATACCATATGTGCACAAGCACTGAGTATAATGTGTTATGTATTAAAACCCTACCTTGAGCCCAGTGACGGCTACCCACATGACTCCTAGAGCACCTCCTGGTGGCACTGTTCCCTGGAAAGGCCTAATGGTGCATGAAGGGTGACTTGAACCCTGGTGCAATTAAGGAAGATGTGCCCTACTTCCACTGGTTGGATAGTAAAAGACATCGAGACTTAGGGTGCACTGGGACCTTAACACTCCTCCGTCCTGGTGCAACTGCATCTGATGCACTATGATATAACACAACAGAATAGGGTTACATCAATTTTCTACCCAGTAATGATCGCCTGAGCCAGTATTACATATATAGCGCACGTACCCTGTTTGCGCGCAGTGCACCTTTCAAGAGGTGCGCCGGGCGCAAACAGGGAAATCTCTCCCCATTATGCAGACTGCGCTTATAGGAAAGTACATTTCTGTTGCAGTACCCCCCACACACCTTTTGCCTGACTCTGATGCATCTTTAACTGAGTTGTAAATAATTTTGTCCACCCTAAGCGTGGAAGGGTATACTCAGACATGAGTCCCTTGCTCATTGCACCATCAGGATTCAAGCAAGCCGGGCCGAAGACGGCTGTAATGCCAGAAACCGGTCCCCGGAAGCTTGTTTCCTTCCCAGTGTAAGAATTGGCTTTTGTAGTTTGGTTTGCCCTGTTCCCATCATGCACTGGGACAGGAACAGACTAATTTGCATACAGCCAGGTTCTGAAACTGGGATGGTGCAATGAGCTAAAAAACGGTGTTGGATCTAGCCTTGATCTCTTGACTGGGTGAGAGTATTCTGCTTAATTCAGAGACTCTGTCCCTCACCACCCCTTGTTGTAAATAATTTTGTCCACCCTAAGCGTGGAAGGGTATACTCAGACATGAGTCCCTT
The DNA here is from genome assembly GCF_964261635.1 of Lissotriton helveticus. Taxonomy (NCBI): domain Eukaryota; kingdom Metazoa; phylum Chordata; class Amphibia; order Caudata; family Salamandridae; genus Lissotriton; species Lissotriton helveticus. Next base: position 854,686,764 of record NC_136067.1, read on the forward strand.
GCTCATTGCACCATCAGGATTCAAGCAAGCCGGGCCGAAGACGGCTGTAATGCCAGAAACCGGTCCCCGGAAGCTTGTTTGCTTCCCAGTGTATGAATTGGCTTTTGTAGTTTGGTTTGCCCTGTTCCCATCATGCACTGGGACAGGAACAGACTAATTTGCATACAGCCAGGTTCTGAAACTGGGATGGTGCAATGAGCTAAAAACGGTGTTGGATCTAGCCCTGATCTCTTGACTGGGTGAGAGTATTCTGCTTAATTCAGAGACTCTGTCCCTCACCACCCCTTGTTGTAAATAATTTTGTCCACCCTAAGCGTGGAAGGGTATACTCAGACATGAGTCCCTTGCTCATTGCACCATCAGGATTCAAGCAAGCCGGGCCGAAGACGGCTGTAATGCCAGAAACCGGTCCCCGGAAGCTTGTTTCCTTCCCAGTGTAAGAATTGGCTTTTGTAGTTTGGTTTGCCCTGTTCCCATCATGCACTGGGACAGGAACAGACTAATTTGCATACAGCCAGGTTCTGAAACTGGGATGGTGCAATGAGCTAAAAAACGGTGTTGGATCTAGCCCTGATCTCTTGACTGGGTGAGAGTGTTCTGCTTAATTCAAAGACTCTGTCCCTCACCACCCCTTGTTGTAAATAATTTTGTCCACCCTAAGCGTTGAAGCGTATACTCAGACATGAGTCCCTTGCTCATTGCACCATCAGGATTCAAGCAAGCCGGGCCGAAGACGCCTGTAAAGCCAGAATACCGGTCCCCGGAAGCTTGTTTCCTTCCCAGTGTAAGAATTGGCTTTTGTAGTTTGGCTTGCCCTGTTCCCATCATGCACTGGGACAGGAACAGACTAATTTGCATACAGCCAGGTTCTGAAACTGGGATGGTGCAATGAGCTAAAAAACGGTGTTGGATCTAGCCCTGATCTCTTGACTGGGTGAGAGTATTCTGCTTAATTCAGAGACTCTGTCCCTCACCACCCCTTGTTGTAAATAATTTTGTCCACCCTAAGCGTGGAAGGGTATACTCAGACATGAGTCCCTTGCTCATTGCACCATCAGGATTCAAGCAAGCCGGGCCGAAGACGGCTGTAATGCCAGAAACCGGTCCCCGGAAGCTTGTTTCCTTCCCAGTGTAAGAATTGGCTTTTGTAGTTTGGTTTGCCCTGTTCCCATCATGCACTGGGACAGGAACAGACTAATTTGCATACAGCCAGGTTCTGAAACTGGGATGGTGCAATGAGCTAAAAAACGGTGTTGGATCTAGCCCTGATCTCTTGACTGGGTGAGAGTATTCTGCTTAATTCAGAGACTCTGTCCCTCACCACCCCTTGTTGTAAATAATTTTGTCCACCCTAAGCGTGGAAGGGTATACTCAGACATGAGTCCCTTGCTCATTGCACCATCAGGATTCAAGCAAGCCGGGCCGAAGACGGCTGTAATGCCAGAAACCGGTCCCCGGAAGCTTGTTTCCTTCCCAGTGTAAGAATTGGCTTTTGTAGTTTGGTTTGCCCTGTTCCCATCATGCACTGGGACAGGAACAGACTAATTTGCATACAGCCAGGTTCTGAAACTGGGATGGTGCAATGAGCTAAAAAACGGTGTTGGATCTAGCCCTGATCTCTTGACTGGGTGAGAGTATTCTGCTTAATTCAGAGACTCTGTCCCTCACCACCCCTTGTTGTAAATAATTTTGTCCACCCTAAGCGTGGAAGGGTATACTCAGACATGAGTCCCTTGCTCATTGCACCATCAGGATTCAAGCAAGCCGGGCCGAAGACGGCTGTAATGCCAGAAACCGGTCCCCGGAAGCTTGTTTCCTTCCCAGTGTAAGAATTGGCTTTTGTAGTTTGGTTTGCCCTGTTCCCATCATGCACTGGGACAGGAACAGACTAATTTGCATACAGCCAGGTTCTGGAACTGGGATGGTGCAATGAGCTAAAAAACGGTGTTGGATCTAGCCCTGATCTCTTGACTGGGTGAGAGTATTCTGCTTAATTCAGAGACTCTGTCCCTCACCACCCCTTGTTGTAAATAATCTTTAACTGAGTGAGCACAGTGTTCCTGCTAACCAGCTTCCCAGTGCCTGTGTTCTTTCCCTAAACTGTACCATTGTTTCCACAGTTGGCACACCTCTGGCTCACATGTAAGTAAGTCCCTTGTAAAAGGTGCCAGTGGTACCAAGACCCTTGTGACCAGAAAGGGTCGCTAAGGGCTGCAGCATGTATTGTGCCTCCCTAAAAGAGCCCTCACCAAACACAGACAGATTGCCTCTGCAGCCTGTGTGTTTTGGTTGCAGATACAAGTGAAGTGTCGACCTGCTTACCAGCACTACAAGAGGCATAGGTAAATCAGCCATACAGCAGGCCTTAGTGCCCTAACCTAAGGCAGAGTGCACTATACCTAACCTGAGGGCATAACTGCATGAGCAGATATGGTCCTATGTCTTAAACATTTATAAGTGCACAGTGAAGCCATACTGAGTACATGGGCTGGGAGCTTGTCACAATGAGTTCCACTGCTCCATGATGGCTCCACCGAATTCCAAGATGTTTGGTCTCAAACATCTCAGATTATTGTGCCCACACTGATGCCATTGTTGGATTCATTATTAAATGCAATCAGGGAGTTCCTCAGAAATTCCCCCTGAAAACCTACCAACCTACTAGTATGTGCTTGACTGGTCTGCTCTAGCCTGCCATCTCTAGACATGTTTCTGACCCCCTGAGGTTGGAGCCTTCTGCTCTCATGGGTCAGAAACAAAGCCTACTCTGCGTGGAGGTACTTCACACCTACCCCCCCAAGCAGGAACAACATTAAAAGGCGGTGAGCCTCAAAGGCTTCCCGTCCTTTGTTATGCTGACCAGGGCCTATCCAGCTAGTGGAGATGCCCACCTCCCCTGACCAACCCCCACTTTTGGCGGCAAGGTCAGCGGGAAAATTAGTAAACAAGAGAGGTGTGTCCTCTTCTCAGCCAAGACCACCCCTAAGGTACCCTGAGCTGAAACGACCCTTCTTTTGAAAATATTCCATATTGTTCTGGAGGTTTCTAGCCAATAGGGTTAGCAATATGACCCCTTCCCAGAGGGAGTCAATATACAAAGGGTGTAGGCACCCTAAAGGTGAGTAGCCCATTGGCTACCACCTTCTAACCCATGTAACACGCTAAATTGAGTATCTAGGGGCTCTCCTGATCCTTAATCCTCAGACTGGTGACACAGCTGCTCCTCCCTCCCACTTCGCCATTTATGGCGGAGACCACGCGAACGCGCAGCGATCACGCGCCAATTGAGCGCCAAAGGCAAGCCCGTCTACGCCCGTCTGCGCCTGGACCGCGCCCAGTGCCAGGACCCCTGGCCCCTGACGATGCCAGCCCACATGACGGACTTACGATGCCGCCACCCTCCACGCACTCAACGCCGGCCGAAACCCCGCCTGCTACCGAGCCAACCCGAAACGCACCCACGGACCCTTCACATGCCAAGCCTGCAAATTCACCTGCCTCCGAACCTGCACCACTCCCGCCAAGCCAGGCACCAGCAACAATCACCTTAAGTGCATCTGGCTCAACATCCGCTCCGTCCACAGGCACGCCGTCGAACTTTGGAATCTCCTCGACACAACATCACCAGACGTCGCCTTCCTCACAGAAACCTGGATGAACACCTCCTCAGCCCCCGACATCGTCATAGCCATCCCGGATGGCTACAAGATCACCCGGAGGGATCGCATCAACCAAACCGGAGGAGGCATCGCCATCGTCCACAGAAACACCATCCGAATCACGACTAACTCCGACGACACCCTCACCGCCGCCGAGTACCTTCACTTCCAGATACACACTGACCTCAAGACCACCCTCAGAGGCACTCTCATCTACAGACGCCCGGGACTAAGCCCACAATTCAGCGAAGCCATCGCATACTTTGTCAGCCAGCACGCCCTGACCTCCTCAGACTACATCCTCCTAGGGGACTTCAACTTCCACCTGGAGAACAACAATGACAGCAACACCACCACCCTGCTGGACAACCTCGCCAACCTCGAACTCAAGCAACTGGTGGACACCCCCACCCACTACGCCGGCCACACGCTAGACCCCTTCTTCTCCCCCAGCAAGCACATCTCCTTCAGCCACTCCACCGGACTACACTGGACAGATCACAGCTGCGTCCACTTCAACTTCAGGAGAACCACGACCCACCACCACCCGCAACAGGTTCCCCGCAGAAGCTGGAGCAAGATCACCACCTACCAACTCACCACCTCCGTCAGCCAGCACCCTCCCACCAACACGAGGGACCCCAACGAAGCAGCCCGCAACCCCACACAGTGGCTCACCAACTGCGCCGATGAACTCGCACCACTGAAGAACCCTCCCAGCAGACCCGACAGCAAGAAAGCCTCGTGGTTCACCAATGACCTCAAAAACTCCAAGAAGACCTGCCGCACCCTCGAGAAAGCCTGGCGCCACGACCAGACAACAGAAAACATGACAGCCCTCAAGAACGCCACCCGCAAACACCACCAGCTGATCCGCACCACCAAAAGGACAACATTCAAAGAATGACTGGACAACAACACCCACAACAGCAAGGAACTCTTCTGCATCGTTAAAGAGCTCTCCAACCCCAGCGCCTGCAACAACGACATCGCACCCTCGCAAGACCTCTGCGACTCACTCGCCTCGTTCTTTCAACGCAAGATCGCCAACATACACAACAGCTTTGGCGCACAGACCACGCACCCAACCTCCGAACCAGCGCCTCCCACCACCACCCTCTGCACCTGGACCCCGGTCAGCACCAAAGACACCACCCGCACTATGAACACCACCCACTCCGGCTCCCCAACCGACCCCTGTCCACAGCAGATCTTCAACAAAGCCGACTCCATCATCGCACCCCAACTCCAGGACATCATTAATAGCTCCTTCGCATCCGCCACCTTCCCGGAGAGCTGGAAACATGCCGAGCTCAGCACCCTCCTGAAGAAACCCACCGCGGACCCCACGGATCTCAAGAACTTCGGCCCCATCTCGCTCCTCCCTTTTCCTGCCAAAGTCATCGAGAAGACCGTCAACAAACAACTCTCCGCCTTCCTCGAGACAAACGGATCCCTCGACCCCTCGCAGTCTGGTTTCCGAGCAAACCACAGCACCGAGACCGCCCTCATCGCAGCCACGAACGACATCAGGTCCCTGCTCGACAATGGGGAAACAGCTGCCCTCATCCTCCTGGACCTCTCAGCAGCCTTCGACACCGTATGCCACCGTACCCTGATACAGCGCCTCAGCAACACCGGAATCCAAGGAACGGTCTTGGAGTGGATCATCTCGTTCCTCGCAGGAAGAACCCAGAGAGTCCGCCTCCCCCCGTTCCGATCCGCGGCCACCGAAGTCATCTGCGGCGTTCCGCAAGGATCCTCGCTCAGCCCACCCTCTTCAACGTCTACATGAGCCCCCTCGCAGCCATCGCACGCCTACACAACCTAAACATCATTTCCTACGCTGACGACACCCAGCTGATCCTCTCCATTCACCAACGACCCTGCCACCGCCAGAGCCAGCCTCCAGGAAGGAATGAAAGACGTCGCGGAATGGATGAAGCTCAGTTGTCGGAGACTGAACTCAGACAAGACGGAAGTCCTCATCCTGGGACCATCCCCCTCTGCCTGGGACGACTCCTGGCGGCCCCCTGCCCTGGGCACCGCCCCCAAGCCAACGGACCAGGCATGCAACCTGGGCTTCATCCTGGACTTCTCCCTCATGATGACCAAGCAAGTCAACGCCGTCTCGTCATCCTGTTTCAACACCCTGTGCATGCTCCGAAAGATCTTCCGGTGGATCCCCACAGAAACCAGGAAGACGGTCACCCAGGCCCTCGTCACCAGCTGACTGGACTACGGGAACACCCTCTACGCTGGTACCACAGCCAAACTCCAGAAAAGACTCCAACGGATAACGAACGTTTCTGCACGACTCATCCTGGACATCCCCCATCACGGCCACATCTCTGCTCATCTGAGAGACCTGCACTGGCTCCCTGTCAGCAAGAGGATCACGTTCAGACTCCTCACCCACGCACACAAGGCTCTCCACGACATGGGCCCCAAATACCTCAACAGCCGCCACACATTTGAAGAACCGGGTTATTTAAGACCCAGCGGCTCCAGGGGCATGCCCAAAGTCTTCGGGTATCACCTGTCTTAGAACGCAGAGACACGGGACTCTTCTTGGTGGCATTAAAGATCAAATTTATTGGCTGCAGCCAGTAACCGAAGTCCTAGAAGTCATCACGGTATGAGTTCTCAGGAGACTGCTCAATTTTACAAAGCAAGTCATCCCTTTTTATGCCAAAAATCACATTCCAGACAAATACCTAACATTTACAAACTGTCCAATCACATGTATCCTCACCCAAAGTATCGCATGACGGTAAAACCCACTCTCAGTTACCCGGCCCATGATCAATCATTGGTCAAACCCAACATTCTTCTTAAGACAGGTCGAACGAACCCATAATAAAAAAGGGCACATCCCCATCGTAATTAGACCATAAAGAAAGGAGCAGAAACAGATGAGAGTAGGATAAGACATATTTGTGTGCAATGAAGTTTTACGATGTCTTGTGCTTTGATCCTCAATCTTGATCAGCTACTGGGAAAGGAACTGGCCTAACAAGTTTGGCTTCAGGCAAGAGAGTCAGTTCACTCAGGTCAAACAGGAGTCAGCACGAACTTTAAGTACATGTATTTAAAGGACTTGTTCAGCCACAGTCATTGGCCTATGTGAGGGCAACCACAAAATGGATGCCATACACAAAATGGAACCCAAGGGTTCAGAACGAAATCCCTAAATACATAGTGAATCCATCGGTCTAACGTGATGAAAACACTCATACTTGTCGTACTAACTAGTTACGGTTCGCTAATATCAAATTCGTAACGAAACCATGACCTTTATGAAACGGGTTCAGAATTCACGGAACCTCACATTCTACGCACCCACCCGCCAGCTCCGTTCCGTCAGCCTCGCCACCGTCCCACGAATTCGCAGAATCACCGCCGGAGGAAGATCCTTCTCCTACCTGGCGGCCAAGACATGGAACTCCCTTCCCACCCACCTACGGCGGACCCAGGACCATTTCTCCTTCAGGAAAAAACTCAAGACCTGGCTGTTTGAGCAGTAGCGACTCCCCCTCCCCCCAGCGCCTTGAGACCCTAACGGGTGAGTAGCGCGCTATACAAATTCGCTGATTGATTGATTGATTGATTGAGTGACCATAGCCCTACTGGCCTTTCTGCAGCCATCAAAGACCCTGCCACAGAGGACTGACGTCCTGCAGCCCAGCGACCTCCAGAACCCTGAGAGGACTGCCTGTCTTCTAAATAGACTCCTGATCTCCCCGGGACACCGGACCTGTCCAGAAGAAAACCAAGTTTTAAGACCAAAGCTCTGCTCGTGGTACCTAGAACTCGACCACCTCTGCCCCTAATGCCCATAGCCAAGCTCAAGAGGCCAACCATCCAGAAAAGGTTCCCCGGTGCTCCTGAGCAAGAGTCCCTCATGGGTTGACACTTGCTGAACTCCACATCAACGCCTGCAGCTTCTGCACGACGACCCCACCAACTGTGACTACACTGGTGAGCTAACTTCCGACGCTAAAGGGCACCCCTGCACCTGGAACCCCTGGGCCTTGGGGAGATCTCCCGATGGTGTCCCGATGCTCCAGCACATCTCAACTTATCTGTGCAGCTGTATGTTTCCATTGATCGGACTCCTGGCCTGAGCCTGCAGTCTTTTTCCAAGTTCAAGATTCCCCATTGCTTTGCATTGGGCGCCCGACACTGTGTTGACACTCTGCACCCGGCCGCCCTTGTGCCGCTCGAGGTGTACGTTTGGTGCTGTCTTGTGGCTCCCCCTGTGCTTACTCTAACTCCTGGAGTTTGGGTTCCAAAACCGTACTACTCACCTGCAAGTAGTACCACTTCCATTGGGTAAACAACGTTTAGGACAAAACTTTTTTCCCCGCATGGAATCAGAACGCGATCATTACAACGACCGCGTTGTGATTCCGCATACCATTACTACGCAAGTCGGAACAACGACTTGCGGAGGCGTGGGGTAGGTGTTGGATTTAAAATCCAACACCTTCCCTAGTGTCAGCACAGACTGGAGTTGGAATAGTAAATTATACTATTCCAACATCCAGCGCCCCCCCTCCGCAAGTCGTTGTTACGACTTGCGGAGTAATGTTATGTGGAATTACAACACGTTCATTGTAACGACTGCGTTATGTTATGTTATGTTATGTTATGTTAAATTAAACTTATTAAGCGCACGTACGCCCATAGGCTTCATGGCGCTGTGGAAGACTGGCAAAACATAACATGTGACAGAAAGAAAATTAACTAAGGGTAAGCTTGCTTAAAGAGCCAAGTTTTAAGAGCCTGTCTAAAGGCTAACAGATCTTCGTGGAGTCTTAGTGGCAGTGGCAAAGAGTTCCACAGGGAGTGAGCTAAGAAATGGAAAGATCCTCCTCCCTGGCGTTGTTTCCTAATCCGGGGCACAACTAACAAGTTCTTTTGGCCAGAACGGAGGGCACGGGAGGGAGTGATTCCATGTGGGAAAAAAGACAGCGGGAAAAAAACCTATATTGCTTCATTTGCCCTCTTTCTCCATTGGATAACATAAGTGCAAGGTCCTGAGTTTGACCTTCGCACCCGGCAGTCCCCTTGCCACTGGTGCAGTTTTGCCACCAGCCTGAACCTTACTTGGTACTGATTCTTCACCCAAAAGCTCAAAACAGTAAATCATTGACTTACCTGCCTATTGCTGATTGTGTATCCTCCCATAGGATAACATTTTACTGATTGAAAAATGCAGTGTCCACCTTTTAAATTGAAAAACAGTGATTTTGCAAAATGTATTTTACTCCAACTAAGTATCTTTGTTTCTTTAAAATAAATATACTATAAGTAATATTTTTACAAACCATTGGTCTCTGACTTATTCACTGAATGTGTATAATCATTTCTTGCCTGTGTGTGTACGACAAATGCTGATAAGCCTAACTGCTCGCCCACACTACCACAGAAGAGAGCATAAGTATTATCTACTTTAGCCTCTGTAAAGTCCCTGGGGATCCACTGGACTCTGTGCACACTATACCTTACTTTGGAATAGTACATACAGAGTCAGCTTCCTACAGTGCTGCCTCCAGGGTAGGTGCACACTCGCATTCAAGGAGCGCATTCAAGTGAAATACAGAGTGGCTGCTTCAAAGTCGCTCTGTTTTTCCAAGTCAGAGAGCATTCCCTTTCAGTGCACCTCCTAAAGGCATATTTGCCTCTGCGCCCATGTAAGAAATATGGCATGGATGCGGGGGCACCGTGATGCCATCTTTTGCATGATTATAATTCACCATCTCATGAGAGTGCTGGTGCTACATGTGCACCAGCACTATCAGTGTTACAGAAGGTAATGCACAAGCTTCTGCTGCCCCTTTTGTAATACCCTTGGGCCCCGGGGGCTCACAAAGTGGGTGCACACTCCCATTGAGCCCCTGGGGCACAATGTAATATGGTCCTTGGACTGTACCTGGATCTCCTTTCCTGCTGGGAGAGAAATCAGCAAGAGGCCCAGTCCTGTGTACTGTAGTCTCAGCCTGTCATTTTGGAGCCTAAATTATTAACCCTGACCAGGGTCCCCTTCAAGCATTTCGGTAACATGAGTTGAGATGCATTTTAATTTTGAAATGCAAAGGGAGATTGCAAAATTAGTCGCCCCCTGGCCTGTGTTGGAACTTGTGAGGCTGCTTTAGCAAATTAAACGCTTGCATTTCACATGTAAATTGTAAGCAATTATTACACGCTGATGTTACTTTTGCCAGGCATGAGTCGCCTCATAAGCAACAAAGCAGGCCTGGATAGGGAGGCTGGGGCATAGCCCTGAGAGAGCGCCATTTACAGTGAAATTTGTAGGGGTGCAGCATATGTACAAGTAGTCAGCACCCGCATATATAGAGGCCTATTAATCATAGTTAGATGCAAGGTATGAAAAGTGCTAAAGTGAATTGGTATCAGAATATGTGCAGAGCCAACGTTACAAAGTGCAATCTATGCTTGCTGACATGTATAGATAGAACTTGAGATCTGCTTTATCTGAAACGTAACGAATTACATATATATAAATATGATTTGCTTAAAGTAGAAGATGCATTTACTGTTTAAGGTTTGATGCCTAGTGAACTAAGAGAACAAGTTAATGTAAAACGTTGGGCCTATAATACAAGCAGAGGCCTAGTTAATGGAAACGGTGCAGGCCTGTTGAGAAATGTCTTGCTTAAACATTGAGCTGTAGACAGGATTGATAGATGTGACCTTTAGAAATGTTGCAATAATCATAGACTGCGAGTTATTTGCGTGTATTCCTTTGCAGGCGCCTCATCGAGCAGATAGTGTAGTAGAAGGGCCCATTGTGTGTGTATGGTAGGATTCTAGACCTAGACATGAAGGAGTAGACCCGGAATTCCAGGAGGCAACTTGAAAGGATGAAGAGCCTGAGACCCAAGGACGGCTGAACGGACAAAGATGGATCCTCGCCATGTGGAATTTTACAGAACTCAACACCTTCTAGAGGGACGTACCTATAGGCGTGTCGACAACATTGTGGGGTTTCGTATTAGGGACAGTACCCCGAGGGTGGACGCAGGGCAGATGGCTGAGGAGCTAGAGAGAGCAGTCGCATGGGCAAGGAGCTTAGCAGCAGCGATGGAAATTTTAGTCTAAGAGAGAAGGTGGCGAACTTCTTAGGAAGTCTCCACGGCTGACACCTTTGGTTAGGTTGGGCTATTGTTGAGTAGGGATGTCATCTAGCATAGAGTAGGGACAGACTAATCTGAATTTATGTCTTTTATCCTGATGAGCACCAGAACACAAGTCATAGCGATCCTGTTTAGTTTAATGGTTCTGGAATTGATTCTCGTTCTTTTCATTAGTCGGTTAAGACTTTTCCGTAGGATTATGTTTGTATTAGTACCTGTTTATCTTCTGAACCTCTTGTTGAGGTGCCTGTATCTTCAGTTATTTTTGGTTATGTAATAAACCCTTTAAATTCAGTCTTTAGTCAGTGGTTCTTTGGGGAAAGTAATGGTGGTTAAAGATTGAACTGTTTAGTTGTGATTAGATTACCTAAATTTACTCTATGGCAGGTAAAAAGGTCCAGTCGACCTGTGACGGGATTCTGGAGAATGGTAAGCAGACTCAAGAAGTGAAATCCCGCCTTTTCAGTTGGTAGCAGTTTAGGATGGTTTATCTTCTGGAGTAAGGGTAATCTAGAGGTAGGTTGAGATTTCCCCGAGGCCCATAGAGAAGAACATGAAGAGCGTCCAGAGAGCCACGGACGGAGGATGGCGTTCCATGGAATCTGACGGAGAGTAACAGTACGGCGGAAAGCAGCAGGTCGGAGGAGAGTGAGTATGAAAAGGGTCATGCGTTGCTAGATTGCGGTGTTATGTTGTGTCATTGTGTTGTAATGTCTTGCGGAGTTGAATGCCTGTAGGGTGAAAGGAGATCAGGTTGTGATCGCGCGCAACCGGTGAAAATCTTAAGCTCAAGGAGAGTTTAAGTGGTTTGGGTGTATCGAACATCCAAAGTAATTGTCGACTGTTGTGAAAGGGGGTCATGAGGTACCATTGATCGCCCGAAGGAGTGTGCGGGTAACGGACGCTGGTCGGAAGTTACCGGATGTTGAACAGTTGAGGTGATTGTCTGTTTGCTCGCAGACAGGCATTTGCCGGGAAAGGTGACAATTACAGTTAGACTGTGGCTGTACAGTCAGGGAGGTGGTTGCTTGATCGGAAGTAATCATTTCTAGTGTATGATTGGGACGCATGCGTGACCGGCGAGACATCGGAGAAAGGAGGGGAACTGCTGTGAAACGGAGGCGAGTGACGTCAGAAGGAGCCGCGCTGTGATAGGGCGGTTGGTGTGAAGCCGCGCTGTGATAGGGCGGTTAGTGTGAAGCCGCGCTGAGATTGGTGGATTGTCATCAGGAAGTAAACGAGGGTTGTAAACAAGGAAACATTGTGGGTTTCATCATGAAATGTTTTAAAGTATTGCGGAAATGTTTCAAAGGAGAAAACAAGATAGAACCTCGGGGCGGGGAGGAAGCTCCACCCGATGATACTCCAGCTTATTACATGGCAACGAATGTTGGGTTGCATACCATATTGTGGCTTGATAATTGGTGTAAGATGACAGATGGAAATGAGGAATTGACTTTTCCTAAATAAGAAACGTTTAGACTAGAAGTGTTATACCAGTTGAAAGCAATTATGGCTGCATTGCGACCTTTGCCCAGACCAACACAGTTTGAAGCGCTCAATGCATGGATCAGGGCAGCCCACGACAGGAACAGAGACAGGAGACAGGAAAGAGTGAAGCGATAGGTAAGGGCGGTTCAGAAAGCGAGATGGGATGCCATGGAAAAGAGATGGAGGGTACAGACCATTACAGTAGATAAGTTGTATCCGTTACTGGAAAGTACAGGGGATGGGCAGAAAAAGAGTACAGAAGATGAAGACAGCGAGACAGATGACAGCCTGATAGAGAGGTTGTTGTCTGAAAGGCCACCCCCATACAATCCAGAGCTAGAGGGAACGCAACAATCGAGAAAGCACTGGGAGGCCCCAACAGGGGAAGGTGGAGTTCCAGTGGGGAACGGATGGGACACCTCAGGGGACAAGTTTACCCCAGATAAGGGAGAAAAGGCACCTCCACCCTCACCGGTAACAAGAGTAGTGGGAAGATTTACAGTACAGAAGGTACGGGTGGAAGAGGGTGTCCATTCTCAGAAACTGCCAGACGCACTTACAGTACCGGTTACCATAGGTCCCATAGTATCAGTGTAAAATCCAGAACAGAAACATAATGAGAATTCACCCCAGATGGGGAGTGAGAGAAATGCAAGCGATGGTAGAACTCATGTGGCAGATGGGTGGAAGACATTACCTCGACCTGTAGAACGGAGCACCCCTTTGGTAACATCGGCAGACCCTTCAGAAGACAGAGGGGGTTGGAGGGGATCGATGGATCTGAGAGGACCAAGGCCGAAGTCGATGAGGGAGTTAAGGCCAGATTTGAGAACTTGGGAAGCAGTTGTGGATACCCAGAGCGATAGGTCGACGAATGTGTTTGAGTCGTAGAACGAAGAGAATAGGATGGTTTCTCACTGTGCAGCTAGCGAAAGCAGACAAGAATGGGAACGCGGAGGTGTGGGAAGCAGGGGGACGTCCCACCACACCTCTGGAAACAGCAGGGAGGAGTGGGACTGCGAGACCTGTGAGGGTAGAAGGGTTCCTCCTAACACACCTGAGGAGAACAGAAGAGAGAGTCAGAACGGCACGGGGAGGGACTCTAAGGAAACTTCTAGCCAAGGCACATTGAGAGCGGCAATAAAGGCAAGAAGGTTAGACGTGCTGAGACTAAAGTCAGAAGTAGAGGAGATTGTGGAAGGTACACTGCCTTTAGAAAGGATTGAATTATACGAACCAGATGAGCTATTGTTCGTGGCAAAGGATGTCACTCGGAAGGCTAGGACTGCTCATGAGAAACTCTCAGAATTAGCGAACAAGTATGAGGTGGATTTGACAAAAACGAAAGCCCTACAAGGGGGCCATAGGTTACAGTACTCAGATCAAGACCTGGAAGAAAAGAGGGTGATCGGGTTAAAGACCCATATCAGGGAGCTGATCATGGGAATCCGAACATGGTCCAACTTGGAGAGATGGGAGGAAAGGTGGTCAAAGAAAAAGACAGTTAGGCGGAGTGTTATTGGGACACCCCCGGGAGGAGGGTTACGGCATGCCGAAGCGTACCCCTTGCGGGAGGTGGCCCATGGGGGATATGTACATGTACCCTGGAGCAGGGGAGACCTGGCTGCCGTTACTAACACTTTCCCAAAGTTGCGAGAGAGCCCAGTGGAATGGTACAAGCAGGTAGAGAGGTTCGTTAAAATCTCAAAAGTACTGTGGATTGATTTAAACACACTGTTTGACATTGTGGTTCCAAGTGATTTGTGGATAGCCTGCAAAGTCAGTGTCGAATGGCCCACAGCGGAGCCAGAGCGAGATACAGCCACAAACGGGACGTCACCTAGGGTAATGGCAAAGTATGAGCAGGCGATCACGTGGCTGAAGACTAAGGTACCACCACAGGACATAGACTGGGTAAAAATAGATCGGACTAGGCAGGAACCAAAAGAGACGGTGCATGAGTACTATGAGAGGCTATTGCTGATTTTTAAACAGTACAGTGGATTAGATGTGATGGATCCGAAGGATATGGGACAGTTTGTATCCAAGTTTGTGCTGGGATTGAGGCCTGATATCTGCCTCATGATACAGCAACATTTGATCTGTTGGCAAAACAAGCCTTTAGATGAGATTTTGAGGTATGCAAGGTACTACAGTGATGAGATAGATTCGAAAACGAAGAAGCTTAAGGACAAACTGATGTTAGTCCAGATGCAAGCAGGAGGACAGGGCCAATCAGGAAATGGAACCTTGGGAAGGAAGTCAGGGGGACAGAAAAGAGACAATGAGGAAGGTCCGAGACCTAGGGTAGATATAGCGACCCTGAAAAAGACGACCAAGTGCCACCAGTGTCACGAGGTCGGGCATTGGAAACGCGAGTGCCCCCATAATCCGGACAACCAGGTGCAGGAGGAGGAGGAGGAGGAAGAGGAAGTCGAAGCCCCTCCGAGGCGGAAGGTGACAGTGACTAAGCCCCAAATGACAAAAGGGGGGACATCGGCCCCTAGGGCTCCGGTTCCTCAACCACCTAAGATTTCAGCAGGGAATAAGGTTTACAAACAGATGCCCTTCATAGTAGAGGGAGATGAGCACTATTATTTTGATCCAGTGTCAGGACGGTGCCTGAATGGGGAGGAAGACTGTACCCTCGGAGCAGTACTAGAGGTAGATCAGAGGGGACCCTTTGTAGAGGCTGACGTAGATGGACACCCCACCACCTTCTTGGTAGATACTGGTGCTTCCAGGTCTACTGTGCGGTCCGCAGTGGTCCCTAATTTGCCCCTTTCAGGACAGACTATTCAAGTGGTGGGGGTTGCAAACAGAAGAATGACAAATCCCCTGACTGAGCCAGTTCCGGTAAAGATCGGAAGTTTCAGAGATAGACACCAGTTTGTGGTGTGTGATTCTAGCACCGTATGTCTGCTAGGAAGAGAACTTTTGTGTAAGCTGAATTGTACCATCTATTGTACCCCCAAGGGAGTAGAGTTGCAGACTAATGATAATGATGCCGATTTTAAGGTTGCAAATTCGCATGTGTGCATTGAACTGTACCCTGCTATAACAGTGGAAGAACTTCCCCGGGATTTGAGAGATTCAGTCGCACCGGAAGTGTGGGACTTTACGGGGGAAGAGATCGGACTGATCAAAGGAGTAGAGCCTGCTAGAATACAGATAAAGCCGAACGCTGACTTCCCTAGAACACCACAGTACAAGCTGACCCCAGAGACACTTGAAGGTATAAAACCCGTGCTTGAGTCCATGATTAGACAAGGGATCCTGAAGGAGGTTATGGGCAGCCCCTGTAACTCTCCGATAATGGGCTTGCAGAAGCCAAGTGGGAAGTACAGGATAGTACAGGATCTACGAAAAATTAACAACATAGTTGTCCCATGTTGTCCAGTGGTACCGAATCCAGCAGTAATACTGTTTCAGATACCGTTCCAAGCTGAGTGGTTTTCTGTGATTGATTTGTGTCAAGCTTTCTTTTCCATCCCACTGCATGAGGAAAGCCAATTTCTTTTTGCGTTCAAAATAGAGAGTCGCGTATTAACATGGTGCCGTATCCCACAAGGGTATACAGAGAGCCCATCGATCTTTAATCAGTTGCTGAAAAGGAATTTGGAGAGTCTAGTACTGCCACAGAACTCAGTTCTTGTACAGTACATAGACGACCTCCTTGTTGCGTCAGACTCCGAAGACGCTTGTAGGATTGACACCATAGCCTTGTTGAACCCTTTGGGAGAGAATGGGCACAAGGTATCACCTAGCAAGTTACAGTACTGCCTGCAAGAAGTGCAGTATCTGGGTCACAGAATAGAGCAGGGAAAGCGGAAAGTGTCGCCTGACAGAATAGAAACGATCATGAGAATGACTGTGCCCTCGACCCAGAGAGAGGTTAGAATGTTCCTGGGCATGGTTGGCTACTGCCGACAATGGATTGCAAACTTTTCGCTGAAAGCGAAGCCCTTGCAGAAACTGACGCACAAGGATGTAATTGATCCGGTACCATGGGACACAGATTGTATGATGGCTTTTCTCGAGCTGCGAGAGGACTTGTGTCGTGCTCCGGCTCTGGGAATGCCAGATTACCACAAATCATTTGCATTATTCTGCTGCGAAAGGGAAGGATGTGCTTTAGTAGTTTTAGTGCAGGATCATGGAGGAGTCCGTAGACCAGTTGCCTACTTTTCGGCTACCTTACACCCAGTAGCCGCAGCGTTGCCCGGATGTCTCAAATCCGTTGCTGCAACAGGTGTCAGCATTGAAAGATGTGAGAGCATAGTGATGGGATATCCACTGACAGTGCATGTACCTCATTCTGTGGAATTGTTGATGACCAGGACCAGGACGCAGCACTTAACCAATAATAGGCTCACCAGCTACGAGCAGGTTATACTTGCTGCGGAGAATGTGACCCTCAGGAGGTGCTCTGTCTTGAATCCTGCTACTTTGTTGCCGTTACCAAATGATATAGATGATGATTGGGAAGACCATGATTGTCTCGATGTAACTGAACTATGCACCAAACCAAGGCCGGATATTGTTGATGTGCCGTTGACGGATCCCGATGAAATTTACTTTGTGGACGGCTCATGCATAAGAGACAATACTGGTCAATTGAGAGCAGCGTTTGCTGTTTGTACTATTTCTGGAATAATTGAAGCAGCCTGCCTGGAAGGAGTACACTCTGCGCAGGTGGCTGAGATCATTGCGTTGATGCGTGCCTGTTTGGCAGCCAACGGAATTCGGATTACCATCTACACCGACAGCCAATATGGGTTTGGGGTGGTTCATGACTTCGGTCAGTTGTGGTCTCAGCGGGGTTACATGACGTCATCTGGCTCCCCAATCAGGAATGGCGAATTTCTCAGGTTATTGCTGGAGGCCTTGCAGGGTCCTGCAGCGATAGCAGTGGTTAAATGT
Source organism: Lissotriton helveticus (assembly GCF_964261635.1). Lineage (NCBI taxonomy): Eukaryota > Metazoa > Chordata > Amphibia > Caudata > Salamandridae > Lissotriton > Lissotriton helveticus. The sequence goes on from NC_136067.1 coordinate 854,704,000, forward strand.
ACAGCTCACACCAAAGGCACGGACTTCGTGACTATGGGGAATCGTTATGCTGATGAAGTTGCACGTTACTGTGCAGAGCAGGGATATTCATATACTGAACAGACGATCGAGGGGCCAAAGGAGAGAACTGAGCTAAGCATGATGCTTGAGGTGGCAGATACCTGGGAAGAATTGAGAGACATGCAAGGACAGACCTCAGATTATGAGAAAAAGGTGTGGGAATCGGCTGGTTGTGTCAAGGGAGATCTAGACATGTGAGTTTCAGCAGATGGAAGAGCTGTGTTGCCGAATGAGTTGGTGAGTGCGATGGCACGACAAATACATGGTCCTGTGCATCTGGGAAGGGATGCGATGTTGCGTGTGTTCAGACAGACATGGTACAATCCCAAATTTAGACAGGCTGCGGAAGCAGTATGTCAGAGATGTGTGACATGTCAACAGATAAATGTTGGGAAAAGAACACCAGTTACACTGAGTCACATTGGAAGGTCTGGCGGACCTTTTTACAGGATGCAAATAGATTTCATTGAAATGCCGAGGTGTAATAGCCTTAGGTATGTTTTGGTGATTGTGTGTGTGTTCTCTAGATGGGTTGAGGCATACCCTACTCGCAGGTGCGATACTCACTGTGGCTAAACTATTGTTGAGGGAATTGGTGCCACGATTCGGGGTTCCGACCTCTCTGGAATCGGACCGAGGAAAACATTTTAATAGCGAAGTTGTGAAGATGCTCTGCTCTGCTCTGAACATTGATCAAAGACTGCATTGTAGCTACCGCCCAGAGGCTTCTGGCATAGTAGAGCAGATCAATGGGACCCTGAAGGCCCGAATGGCAAAAGTGTGCTCATCCACGTCCCTGAAATGGCCCAATGCACTGCCGTTGGTATTAATGAGTATGCTTAGTACCCCGGATAGTAGGACAGGGCTCTCACCTCACGAAATCCTGATGGGGTGGGCTATGAGACTGCCATCTATTCCTACAACTGCCTTGCTGAATATCACAGATGACCTGATTCTTGATTATTGCAGGGGACTATCTGATGTCATCCGTTCTGTGTCCCTTCAGGTGCAGGCTGCTGAAGTTCCGGCTGCTAGCGACCTCTGTCACGACCTGTGCCCGGGTGACTGGGTATTCGTGAGAAAACACGTGAGGAAGAGCTGCTTGGATGTACGCTGGAGAGGACCTTTCCAGGTGATACTCGTGACCACTACTGCTGTGAAGTGTCGCGGATTGCCGAATTGGGTCCATGCTTCTCACACCCGACGAGCTCCAGCACCTAAAGAAGGAACAGCTCCTCTTGTGGATGAGAACAATAACAACGAAGAGGATCCGAAAGAGGGGACAAGTCAAGCTGTGGGGGTGCCGGTAGAAGTTGGAAACTCCCCTGATCAAGCTGTGTATGATCACGACGACAGTGACACTGAATCCGCCCCAGAAGAAGGAAGTGGCGGAGAAGGTGATCTGAGTGCAGAAGAGGCTGACAGTGAGGAAGAACAGGGTGCGCAAACGAGAGGCCGGCGAGCAAGAGGTGCAGAAGCTCATTCGCCCGAAAGACGGAGGCGAATGAATGTGAGATTGGCTTCCGAAAGAGAACTCGCCCCTGTGTCCGAAGAGTCCGATCCGGAAGGAGAAAACGAAGGAGCGGCGGAGAGTGGTCCGAGAAGGTCAAGGAGGGTGCGAGTGCCGTGCCAAAGATATGCCACTCCAGAGTGGACCTATCCTTTCACAAATGTTAGGATTACCAATGCCAGGGGTACTGAGGTCCGGGAGGGTGAGGTCAGTGGAAGTGACCAGCACAATCCCCAATGTTAAGCTGCAAGTGGTGCTGTTGATACCTGGACTTGAAATTGAAGGTATCCTAACACTCACCATTCCTAATCCCCCTCTCCTAAGCAAGATACGTGATTTACTCCTGGAAAGACTGGTTTTTCCTACCTTCGTTCCGGACATGCCAGCCTATGATGTAGTTGTGCTTCGCATGGAACTTTTGGATTATGTGTTGCAAGCAATAGGATCAAGTATAATCATAGACTATTAAGAGCCGTAAAAATTGAACTTTGAACTTTTGAAAAGAACTTTGGGCTTTAAAAATGTGCGTTGAAAGACTTTGAAAAGACTGTTGTGAATAAACTGTCAAAACTAACCTAGAGCCGAGTGGAAGAAGAACAAAGTTAGGGACTTTCCACAGTTAACGGGGAAGGGTTAGGGCTGTCTGTTGATTGAAGAAAAAGAAGAACTGAAACAGAATATTCAAGTGCCAGGTGTGGTTCTAGAGACTCAAATAGCAAAGAAAGAGACTTGGGTGCTTTCCGAGCACGAACTGCTTGAGCCGAAACCATGGCACCTGGAAACCCGAATCGTAGAGCCAAGTGCATAGTAGGCACCCTTTTAGCAGGAGTGATTCTCCTTATAGTTATAGTAGTCTCAGTTTCATATTTTGCACCACACGAACGAGTAGAGAAGGCTGAGGGGACACCGACACCTAATACCCCTAGCCAAAAGGAAGAAAGAGAAAGAAGAGAGAAGGCCTTATTGGCTGCAGAAAGTCGTAGGTTGCATACTGACCTGTCTAAAGGAAATTTTGGACAGAACGCTTATGCAAAACTGTTGTATGAATACATTGATGCGATGGATGCGAAAGACTGTTACGTGTGTATGCAATTGCCAGCCTCAGTGGATGAGGGTATTAGATACCATCACCTTCCGTTGACATATGGAATTTCCTGTAGTTTGTTGATTAGCATATTGTATGGTAGAAATCATTTTGAATATTATTTTTCAAATTATGATGTTGTGTTACCCGAAGTCCCAAATTACAAGCATTTGAATAAGTGGGACTATTATAAATCGGAGGACAGACTGGGATATGTTTTCATTCCCACACAAGAACTAGACACACCGTATGCACACCGACACAATTTGACTTGCTCATTGTCAGAGGTGGAAAAGAAGTTTATTGAGCAGGTGGAAGATAGGTACACGAAGCAAAAACAGTTGCGAGATTCAGGACAAGGAAAGGTAGATTGGACCGAGGAAGAGAAGAAGCACAAGTCAAGAGGGAGTTACGGTCCAATAGCTTTAGATGAAGTACAGAAAGGGAAGCTGTGTCTTCATCGACCACAGACTTATGAGAATGTGTATGTGGGTCATACCACGTGCGAACACACTTTTACATTAGAGTACTACACGAAGGACTTCTTGAAGAGCGTGGTGCAGGTGATCCCTACTGTATACTTTGTCTGTGGAAAGAATACGTACGTGAGATTGCCAGAGAAGTGGTATGGAACGTGTTATCTAGCAATTATCTTTCCCAAGATTTACCATACTGAGGATTTTGCTCTCTTGGAGGGAGGGGCCCAGAGGAGGGTAAAGTGGGGGGAGAGTGCTGGAGCAGTGATTGGAGATGTGTTTGGAGCAGCGATACCTATGTTAGGAGTCATTTTGAATGACATCAAGATAAGACGGTTAGCAACTGTAGTGGATGAACTGTCAATGAATACAGCCAAGTCATTAGTGTTGGTGGAGGGTGAGATGTTGTCGATAAGGACAATGGTTTTACAAAACCGTCTTGCTCTAGACGTCCTCCTAGCAAAAGAGGGCGGAGTCTGTAAACGTTTGAAGATTCAGGAATGCTGCACTTATATACCAGACAACTCTAAGGATCTGGAGACATATATAAGCAACATTACTGCGATCCATTATGAGATCGAGGATTTGACCCAAGAGAATACATGGGAGACTGTTGGTAAGGGATTTGGGAAGGTTGGAAACTGGTTTGCCAACCTAGGAAAGGGTTTCCTTGGTTATGTACTGAAACCCCTTATCATAGCAGTGGCATGTGTGATCGCCTTGTGGGGTTTAGTGAGGTTGTGCAAGTGGTACAAAGCGAATAGATTGGCGAGATCAATGAGAGTGCAAGAGATGCGAATGGAAAGACTGCAAGATAATCAATACCGCAGTTTGAGGGCATTGGAGATGCTCAAGAGGGGAAAAATGGCAACAAGCTCTGTTTAGTTCAGTTCTTACCCTGAGGATGATGTGAGAGTGGTGATGACACGGGTCATCAAAGGGGGGAACTGAGAGAGCGCCATTTACAGTGAAATTTGTAGGGGTGCAGCATATGTACAAGTAGTCAGCACCCGCATATATAGAGGCCTATTAATCATAGTTAGATGCAAGGTATGAAAAGTGCTAAAGTGAATTGGTATCAGAATATGTGCAGAGCCAACGTTACAAAGTGCAATCTATGCTTGCTGACATGTATAGATGCTTTTAAAATGAAATCTTCTCCTAATGCAACGTGTGATTAACAATGCAATAGAACTTGAGATTTGCTTTATCTGAAACTTAACGAATTACATATATATATATATATGATTTGCTTAAAGTAGAAGATGCATTTACTGTTTAAGGTTTGATGCCTAGTGAACTAAGAGAACAAGTTAATGTAAAACGTTGGGCCTATAATACAAGCAGAGGCCTAGTTAATGGAAACGGTGCAGGCCTGTTGAGAAATGTCTTGCTTAAACATTGAGCTGTAGACAGGATTGATAGATATGACCTTTAGAAATGTTGCAATAATCATAGACTGCGAGTTATTTGCGTGTATTCCTTTGCAGGCGCCTCATCGAGCAGATAGTGTAGTAGAAGGGCCCATTGTGTGTGTATGGTAGGATTCTAGACCTAGACATGGAGGAGTAGACCCGGAATTCCAGGAGGCAACTTGAAAGGATGAAGAGCCTGAGACCCAAGGACGGCTGAACGGACAAAGATGGATCCTCGCCATGTGGAATTTTACAGAACTCAACACCTTCTAGAGGGGCGTACCTATAGGCAGGTCGACAACATTGTGGGGTTTCGTATTAGGGACAGTACCCCGAGGGTGGACGCAGGGCAGATGGCTGAGGAGCTAGAGAGAGCAGTCGCATGGGCAAGGAGCTTAGCAGCAGCGATGGAAATTTTAGTCTAAGAGAGAAGGTGGCGAACTTCTTAGGAAGTCTCCACGGCTGACACCTTTGGTTAGGTTGGGCTATTGTTGAGTAGGGATGTCATCTAGCATAGAGTAGGGACAGACTAATCTGAATTTATGTCTTTTATCCTGATGAGCACCAGAACACAAGTCATAGCGATCCTGTTTAGTTTAATGGTTCTGGAATTGATTCTCGTTCTTTTCATTAGTCGGTTAAGACTTTTCCGTAGGATTATGTTTGTATTAGTACCTGTTTATCTTCTGAACCTCTTGTTGAGGTGCCTGTATCTTCAGTTATTTTTGGTTATGTAATAAACCCTTTAAATTCAGTCTTGCCCCCATACCCCATTTCAGCCCATCCCCCTCGCCCACACCATACGCTTTAGCTCAATCACTGCTGACAACTTGGACTGACTGGCTCCTAGTAATACGCAGCCTAGGAGCTGGTCTGCTGGTCTAGCTCTGCAATGCCACCAGGGTCGTCTTTAGCACTGGTGGCACCCAGTGAAACGTTTGTTGGCATCCCCAATAACCACCTCTGCAACACATTCCTTCACTCAGTGGCGTAAAGAAAGTTGAGAGGGCCCCCTTGCCATGCACACGGAGGGGCTCCTGCTCTGGATTTATTCTGGACCTATTGGGCCTAAGTACTGTGCTGAGGGGGCCCACTGCAGCTCGGAGGCCCTCCGCATCTCGGGGGCTGCGAGGGCCTGTGTTACGCCCCTGCCTGCACTACAACCCTTTAACAGTGCCCTTCAGGTCTCCATACCACTCTCTCTCAGATGCATTTAATTAGTTTTATAGCACCACTAATACCAGTGTACGGTATCAGAGCACTAAATATCACCCACACATTACACAGAGACAGTCAATCATAAGTGTGTAAAGCAATGTACAGGAAGTGGTACATTAGACAGAGGACTACAAGGTGTGGGCGTCACCGGTCATCCATGCTGGTATGCCATATAGTTTAAGAGTGTTTGGTCTGGAGAAGCACAATCTTAAAATTTAAAACCTAACACCAAGGTTGGGAGTTCTCTTGCCCTCAGCATATAAGTGGAAAAAAAACGTAACTCTGCTGCAGGACTACCCTTCACTGCCTCTGATGTAACTTCAAACAGGCTCGGTATATTCCTTTCACAGTCTCATCATTTCAGAACGGAAGCATTTTTAATAAATGTGATCCTCCTGGACCTTAGCGCCGCCTTTGATACGGTGGATCATCGTGTCCTTCTACACCGCCTGGCCAAGGCAGGTATTGTGGGTACGGCGCGAGCTTGGATCGAATCCTTTCTTTCTCATCGATCCTTCCAGGTGTGGGACGGCAACTCCCGGTCAGAACCTCTTCCACTGAAGAATGGAGTTCCCACGGGGTCGTCGCTCAGCCCCACCCTGTTTAATGTCTATATGGCTCCCCTGGAAGACGTAGTGACCCCCTACGGTATAAAAATAATTAATTACGCTGACGATACCCAACTTGTTGTATCCCTGTCTCACCTGGATAACCATCCTGACAGCCTGCTGCACTGTCTCCAGGACATCCATACCTGGATGTGTGACTCGGCCTTGAAGCTGAACGGCGCAAAGACCGAGATCATGCTCCTGGGCAATAAATGGACGACCTTCCCACCCACATCTTGGCCCGACACCTTCGGCGAAATCCCCTCTCCTAGAAAGGAAATCAAGACACTAGGAGTTTGGCTGGAACCTGACCTTACCATGAAAACGCAGGCAGCCAAGACAGCAGGTGCCTGCTTCGGTCTCCTGCGGTCCGTACGTAAGATCTTACCCCTTCTTCCCATTCCATCCAGGAAATTACTTGTCCAGGGTCTGGTCTTGGCCCGGCTCGATTACAGCAATGCCATATATCTGGGGGCCCCTGAATACACCTTGGCCAAACTCCAACGTACCCAGAACGCGGCGGCCAGGCTCATTATGAACCTTCCCCCCAGAGCGTCGGCCAAGTCTGCCCTCAAAGCCCTACACTGGCTTCCAGTCCGCCAGAGAGTAGAGTTCAAGGCCCTATGTACCTCCCACAAGCTCATCAACGGAGTTGGCCCTGCCGCGCTTAAACACATGGTCACCCCCTACAAAGCCTCAAGACCCCTTCGCTCCGACGCCGAACACCTTGCTACGGTGCCTAAATTTAGGAAGGCCCGCACCGGCGGTCGCCGCTTCTCGGTCAAAGCCTCCACAGCGTGGAACTCACTCCCTCTCAGTCTTCGCCTGGAACCCTCCCACATGGTGTTCCGCAGGAAACTTAAAACCCTCCTTTTCCCTAAATAAAGCACCCCCCCTACCCCCCTTTGTATCCTCACAGGTTGAATAGCGCGGGGATGCCTACGGGTCACCAGGCGCTTTAGAAATCGCAAAATAAATAAAATAAATAATAATATATACAACAAAGCCATAGTTGTTGCTTATTTATCTTATGCAACTAACACTAATTAACAAAGCCAACAGTCCTGGCTTGTTGTTGGTGTAATGTTACTTATTGTATTATATACCTGGATGGAATGACAGAAGCAGCAAAATACCAGTCGGGCACATTTTGCTAAGCACAGATTTTTGCGTGTTTTTAAGCCATGCCCTTAATAATATCGGCCACGCCCCATTGAGAGACAACCCCCCCACAGTTTTTTCACCCCACTTAAAGCACTGACCTGTGCTGTGGTGAACTTCAATGAAAACGGTCCAGTTTAACTAAACTTTGCACCACACATTACGAAAAGTAGCTGCTTTATTTAAAACAATGTGAAATGCTTAGCACAGCACCGAATGGACGTCTTGCTGCTGCGGGCTGATGATGACATCGCATACATCTTGCAAAACACAAATAGTGCCGTGAGATGGCTACATGTGGAAAAATCCTATAAACTCAGGGCACAAGTCAGGGGTACACACGGGTCGACGGTGTCCACCCACTATTTTCACATGGTGGACGCTGTCCACCCTGCCAAAAAGTTGGACCCCACCGAAAAATATGCTGAATTCGTCCTGGTGTAATTTACAAACACTGGGACACTTTCAGCAGTGCCTGCGCGTTGTTGTCTGCTTTCGATCCACAACAACGTGCAGGTGGGGACAGGGCTCTTTCTTATTTCAGACTCCTGCTGGGCCCATAACAAAGGTCGAATCTGAGGGGTCATCAGGCCTCCTTTTGTTCGAGTCTCCTGGCTGGCAGCAGTCAGGAGCCTCCCACCTAGAAGCAAACGCAGCAGAGGGGAAACAAAGGCTCACACCTTTTTAGTACTTCACACATACTTAAGAGAGGCAGATTTTCACTTTCTTCAGGCTCTGTTTGGGAGATATGCATGCACTGTAAGAATGTCAGATGTGTTGGTCTTTCCCAGTATTTACACAAAATAAATAGCTTTTATATAGTGCTTACTACCCTTGAGGAGGCGTTGTAATAATTTAAATGTCACTATTTTTTCTTGTAAGCACTATGGGTAGAGGAAGTTTGTGCTGACAAAAGGCAACACTGTTTTATGTGTAGCTTAGAAAAGTGTGAATCTTCTGCCTAAATCAGGAGAGTTTACCTGTATACTCGAATTGTGATCCAATGTACTCATGATAGACATATTAAATAAATATGTGAGGACTTAAGATCTGGTGTCACTTCTTATGATGCCACTTCCTATGATGTCATGCGTTGTGAAGTCACGTGCCGTGATGGCACACGCCATGATGTCACTTGCATGCTGATTAACTAGGTTAGTCTCCCCACTTCTTTTTTTAGGACTTGTGCCCTGCATAAACTGACAGCAAAGGAGCTAAACAGGTTTTGGTGAATGGAGCAAGCACCAAGATACCTTAATTGTCTGATTCAGTGAGTCATTTTCTTTTGGTTTCCCGCTCTGCCCTTTCCCAGCAGATTGTCAGTCTTAAGCTATACTAAGGCTTAACTGGCCTAACAAGGTAAAGCCAAAAATGCTGTTGAGTCACGGCGGCTAAATGATAGGTATTTAAAATTGCCACAGGGAACTTTGGGCAGAAAACGTGCAAATCGCATCACTTTGCCAAAACCACATCCAGCGAAACATAAGTAAGGGAGAAATGCACTCAATTGGCCAAAATAAACGAGAGGCCGTGTTTGTCAGCAAATCCCCCCTTTGACTGACCATGCCCTCACTGTATGCCAGAACATCAAAAAGTAAATGGGAAATAGCACCTTCTGGTACATTCAGTTTAAACTCACTCTCACATAAAAATGCAAAAATATGTTAAGAGAATAACATGGAAATCTAAATTTGGAAAAGAAATGTGTACAACAGCACTCTTCCAGAAAAAAAATCACGCATATGCAGTTAAACTGTGGAACAAACTGGACAGAGGATATCAGCAAAAACCATTTAACAAAGGGAAAGGAAGAGAAAACAAATAAAATAAGCTCATTTAAAACAACTTAGATGAAGAGTACAAAGCGCACACATACCTCTTAGGCCCAAAGAATATGCAACATAGGTAATAAAACAAGGCATGTCATCACCCCGTGCCCCCAAGGAACACACCCCCACCTTACCAAGCCCATTTAAAAAGGAAGATCTGCCCAGATATTTAAGGATGTCTACACTTTGTTATTTATTTATTTACATTTTAAATAGCGCAAATTACCACCTAGATAAACGCTGTCAACAAAATCACACCATTTTTTATGACATGTACATTTTTTGAGTTTGTCAAAATTTCTGATACAAATACATTTGCAATTAAGGAGAAATCATGTTACTTGTTTTTGTCGCAATCCAAACGCAAACATTTTATGACACTAGCTTGTTGAATCTTAAGTCATTATGCTATGAGTTCATTCCACCTTATGCTTTACACGCATTGATTGCTTTGCACAACCTGTTGTTGTTTACTTGCACACATTTTTATAATCCAACAGTCTTTTATGCTTGTATACTTCTTATTTTTTATTTTTGTTCCTTAATGGACTTGAATGTCTCAACAAAGTATTTTAAAACATAATAGCGCAGCAAAACCAAATTAGTGTCCACGCATTTCAGAAGGCTTTACATTAAGCTTCGTGCCTTCAGTGCTCACAGGTGGTTTGTGCAGAGGCAGTTAATAATTAGAGTGAGAGACTATGAGGCGGCTGAGGCTGGTGCCTTCGAACGCGGGCAGCTACCCAGAAGGTATTACTGAATTAAAGTAATCCTTCCTGTGTTTTTGCATGCCTATTGTCTTTGAGCACTTCATCATACTGTCCCTTCCTGCACATACACAATCTTAAATGGCGATTTGGAACTTCTATGTGTGCTGCTTTGCGCAGCACACATAGAAGTTGCAACTCGTCACGTAACTATTGTCTTATAGAGACACCCAGGGCAAAATACTGGTGCTGGCATACTTGCAGCAATATCTTAGCGTGACAGAAACCTGTGACAAAATACTGGCACTGGCACACTGGGGTAATTTCTGGCATGAAGGGCATCAATGGTAAAACACTGGTACTGGCATTATAGATGTAACTAGCGGCCCGTCCCGACATTGTCGGAGTATGACAAAATGTCTGCAATTAGAAACCCCCCCAGCGATATGTGTCTTTTGCCGTCCTGCCGTGCACATCGTACCCGGGCTCTGCATCCGCTGAGTAAGGCGCCAACGCGTGTGTACCAGCTCTGAAGTTCTGACCTCACAGTCTGCAAATGCGGCACAGCCGTCCTGCCAAGCTTATCGTGCCCGGGTGTCTTCTGTTTGGCCTCTTCACGCACTTCACAGCGCGTACTAAACAACACGCTGTGGTGCACTGAGACGCCACACGCCGCGTTAACGTCATCCGACGGCGTACTCTGCCACCACACATGATAGAACGCTATTCTCACGCTCCACGGCGTACTCAGCCGGCACACATTTCCCACGCGATAGTAAGCTAATCTCACGCTCCAAACGTACGCACAGGCCCACCTCAGAGCTGGTGCTTCTTCCAACGGACTACTTTGTCCCACAACGTGTTTTGTCCCTTCCAAAGTATATGTTGCGCTGGTGTATAGCCTCTGTCCATCTGCTTTGCCTCACCTTTCCAATGCTGTATGCGGTGTTCCGGTTGGCGCAGTGGTTCCGGAGCTTACCTGCCTCAAAGGTTTGGTCTCTCTCTTTATAATATTAGTATGGATTCATGGCATATAAAGCACTCTTGTAAAAATTTTGGGATACTTGAGAACATTCTTGCCTTGTGGACACCAATGGCAGAATGATGGTACTAGTTAATGGAGGTGAGTCTTGACTACCATGACAAAATACTGAGGTCATTTTTTTATATAAATTTGACCTATGGTAAATGGACGGCATACATTGCAAAATGCAGGCATATTTTATGTCATTTTTACATAAGAGGGCACCCATGGAATATGGGGGCACACATGACTAAATACTGGCTCTGACACAATGAATGTTATTTATGACATATGAAGGCACCCATATAATATTTTGAAGAAAATTGGGTCAACTCATGGCAGGTGCGCACCACCCATTGGGCTCACGGGGCTTCACCCAACCCCCCCCCCCCCCCCCCCGGAGACCCAAAAACCTTTTTGCAGTCAAACTACATTCGCATTAGTAGAAGATATTGGTCTTTCAACTAACTCTATTTCTTCCTTTTCTGCCTCCGGGTCTCTTGGTAATCTGGAGGAAAGGGAGGCAGAAATAGTAGGGGCAAGAGACTCACTCGGGGGCATAGAGATGGAGGACCCTGCTGAGCGAACCGCCAATGTAACCACCCCACAAGACCAGCAAACCTTGGACATAGGATCTGCAAGCAAGAGTGACTTAGATCAAGACACTGGAGGTCGTAGAGATAATAGCAGCGATGACACCATCCAAACTATACTTCTTAGCCTGAGGGAAGAGATCAGAAGCGGGTTTGAGGAATCAAAGAGGTGCTTTGAGGAGTCTAGACACACTCAATCAGAGATCCGCACAATGTGTGAAAGCCTGGAATCTAAGGTAGATAGTCTCTCACTAAGAACTGGAGGAGTAGAAAACTGTGTTGAAGAGCTTAAGGCTAAATTGGAGTCTGCTGAGGGGAGGATTCAGACACTGCGTCGGGAAGGCGATTCAGTTAAGGAGAGAGTCGAGTCTCCCGAAAATTTCTCGAGAAGGAACAACTTGAGACTGTTAAAAATACCTGAGGGAAGAGAAGGAGGAGATCTAAAAAAAATTGTTGTAACCCTATTAAAGGATTCTCTAAACCTGGATGAAACCTTGACTGAGATAGAAACAGATATCCAGAGGGTTCATCGGGATCCGTTCCGTCTTACACAGGGTAGGGATAAACCAAGGAAGATCCTAGTGAATTTCTTAACATACTCTCTGAAAGAGAAGATCTTGACTGCAGCCCTGAAAGCTAAGACGCTGAAAGCTTCGGATTTTTCCTTTGAAGTGAGATCTGACCTCTCTAGAGCAACGTTGGATAGGCAATGGGAACTAGGGCAAAGAATGGAGAAGTTCAGGAGCCTGGGAGCCACTGTACAGCTGAGATTCCCCGCCTTTCTAAGGATTATGTACAACAATAAAATGTACAATGTTAAGTCCCCTTTGGAAGCCGACGAGCTACTTGCCACCATTAATGTACATTCAAATCCTCTGGGTTGTGGATGAAATCTATTGTCCGTTATTTTTTTGTAAATAGTTAAAAGGGAAAAACTAGATAAAAGAAGGAAAAAAAGGGAAAGAAGGGGAAAAAAAAATTTTTTAAAAAGGGGAGAAGAAAAAATAAAAAAAAATAAAAAATATATATATATATATTTGGGAAGCATGAGAAGGAGAGATAACTTAAAGAAATAAGGGGAAAAAAAAAAAAGAAATAGATAAGGAAAAGAAAGGGACGAGGGAAAAAAAAAAACAAAAAAAAATGGGAGGGGGAAAGGACACATAATTTTATAATTAAAACATCATCGGGTGATTCATTATACATTATAAAAAAGGAAGTCTTCATTCTTCACCCCCACACTATCCCCCCAAACCTAGTCTTGTATATCAGTGTAGTATTTACTGAAATTATATTTCACAGAACACTCACTAGATAAGAGACTTATAACTTGCATTCTATGGATCACCATTGTTTATATATTAAACACAGGGACCGGTAAAAAAGATTGATAACACAGACACTAGGGTATGGAACGGGAGCATGTCAGGGACGTTAAACTGGCAATTCATCATGCCAGAGTAAAGTGGGGGGGGGTTTCTAGGGGAGGGAGGGAGGGAGAGGGAAAGGCAAAACATAAACGTCCTCATATACTGAGTCTCATAATTACGAATAATATGAATCCAACTGCATCTCCAAGTGACCATCTAGCTAAAACAAAAAGAGAAATAGCTAAGGATAAGCCGCTTTCAAAAAAAAAAAATTCTTACAGAGTTGAGGGACCAGAAAAAGTGTTAAAGAGTTTTAAAACAAATGTCAGACATAAAATTTTTATCCTGGAACGTAAATGGACTGCGCGTTAGGGCCAGAAGAAATAGAATTTTACAATACTTACGAGATTCACCCGCGCAGATCATTGCGATCCAGGAAACACATTTGAATAGACAAGAGATCACGGACATATTCAAAAAGCATAAATGGGTCGATAAATGTATAACTACGGATCACAATGCTTGCATTCGCGGCAATGCTATCATTTTTTAAAAATCAGCGAAGGCCCAGATAATGAGTTGGAAAACTGACGCTAGCAGCAGATGGTTGTTAGTTAACACTCGATTAAATTCAAAGCTTGTCACCATCATTAGTTATTATGGACCTAATCAGGATGACTCCTCTTATTTGAATACCTTGCAAAATCAGCTGATCTCTTGCTCTGACCCCATCATATGGGTTGGAGACTTCAACCTTGTTTTAGATCCAAAACTAGATAAATGTGCAACTTCTAGAGCCATAGTACATAGTAATATGAGGGATACACTGCTTAGAAGTATGTCGAATCTCGGCTTAATTGACCTATGGAGACAAAGAGCTGGGAACGCTATGGGAGTCTCATACCACAATTATAAGTATGGTCATAAATCTCGCATAGATTATGCCTTATTTAGTCTTTCAATCAAGGATCAGGTTAAATCTATAACTTATCTGCCTCTACATTTGTCAGACCACTCCGCGATTTTTTTCTCGATAAAATTGGAGCAGAAAACTACTCATCCATCCTGGTCTTTCGACCGGACAATTCTATTAGAGGATGAAGAGAAAGAATATCTGACGCAGGAAACTGTCTCCTTCTTTGAACAAAATTTAGGCTCTGCCTCTCTAGTCATTGTATGGGAGGCTTGGAAGGCCTTCATTAGGGGATGTATCACAGGTAGGGCCTCATTCAGGAGGAAGAAATACGAAGAGGCAATTCGACAGATAGAGTTGGAATTGACTCAGCTAGAATCGTTAAACCAGCTCCCCTCTGACAACCAAGAGGAGAAAAAAGAACTAAAAGCCAAGCTATACACATTATTACAGGACAGGATAAGTAAAAGATGGCAGGCAAGCAAACTTGCCCATTTTGAATATGGTGAATCCGCTGGGAAACTCCTGGCCTGGAAAATTAAAGCTGACCAATCCAGAAACTATATTAAGGAAATAAGGGTAACAGGGCAAGCCAACATTAGGTCAACAGATATAGCTATTGGGGAAGCCTTTAATGAGTTTTTTCAAAATATTTACACCGAGGAACTTAATATAAATCAATATGAAAGAAGTGAATGGCTGAATAATATAACTCTCCCAAAGTTGGTAAGTCACCAAACCGATAATATAGATAAAGCTATAACAGAGTTAGAAATTTCCAATACCATTAAACAACTAGCACAGGGTAAAGCCACGGGCCCAGACGGTCTCCCCGGAGAACTATATAGGGTACTCAATACTACTCTTACCCCATTTCTTACAAAACTTTTTAACAACATAATGATCAGAGGGGTAACACCACCAAGCTCTTGGGGCGAAGCTAATATAGCCTTAATATTAAAAACAGGAAAGGACCCAGCTGAATGTGGGTCATATCGCCCAATCTCCCTTCTCAATAATGATTACAAAATTTTTACTTCAATTCTAGCTGCGAGATTGGGAAGGGAGATTGGGTCAATTATTCACTCTGATCAAAAGGGGTTTATCAGAGACCGGCAGCTGGCTGACCTAACTTATGATTTGGTGGGAGCTGTGGATATTGCTTCAACCTTTGGCCTACCCCTGGCCATTATGACCCTTGACGCAACAAAAGCGTTTGATAGGGTAAACTGGGAATATCTGAATTTAATAATGGAAAAATACCATCTGGGCCCCAAATTTTGTCGAGTCATAGGCTTACTATATAACAACGCTAGAGCATCCATACTAATAAATGGCACGCAAACATCTCCTTTTAAAATTAGCCGAGGAACAAGACAGGGTTGTCCATTATCTCCCCTTCTTTTTAATTTATATGTAGAACCGTTTGCACAATCTATAAGAGAAGATACTAATATCCCACATTTTATTTTTTCGGGCTGGGAAAAGAAGATTGGCCTATACGCCGACGATATAATAATATACACAACGGATCCTGTGTTAGCATTCCCAATTATCATAAAGAAAGCGGAGGATTTTGGAAAATTTACCGGCTATGAAATTAACGCAGAAAAAAACGAAATTATGGTATGGAACATTCACAATCTCCAACTTCCGGTAAAAAACTCATTGAGATACCTGGGAATTACTATTACCAAAGATCTAGAAAACTTGGCTCAAAATAACCTAGCCCGTATCTCCCGAGAATCTCAAAGCTTGATGAAAGCTTGGTCCTTCCTCCCGCTTACCATCGATGGGAGAACCAGTTTGATAAAAATGAGTATCCTCCCAAAATTTACTTTTATTTTCAACTCTATCCCGTTAGTTTTTGACACTAAACAGCTTGCAAAATGTCAGCAAAATATTAATTCATTTGTCTGGGGGTATAAATCCAGTAGATTAGCCTGGAAAAACTGAGAAGGAGAAGAGAAAAAGGGGGGCTGGCACTGCCAGATTTGGAATACTACGCTTGGGCTTTCCATCTGACCCATTCCCGGATGTTATTAAAGACCCCCTGGGAAAATGCAAATGGGCTTATGTACAAGGCAATGCTTATGGGTTCGGGCCTCTCAGTCAACGGATTTCTCTTTAAGTTCGGTCACCAAAAGTTCTTTAAAAAAATTAGATTAAAGTCATTATTGAGTATCTTAAAAGAATGGTCCCAAATAAAGTTTAAAACCGGTATAGGATACTTATCTAAATATGCCCCGATTTGGGACTTACCGGGATTAACATTACAAGACACTAACACTATTAAAAGAGTTTTGCTAGACGCTGGAATCACACAGTGGGGCGATCTTCTGGTGGAAAGGTTAATCATAAGTTGGGATATTTTTAAACTTAAGGTGACATCACCACTCTCTTGGTTTGCATATTTGCAATTAAGTAGCTGGCTCCGGATCCAAACTAAGAAGAGAGCAATGATGGGAGATGAGAGTGGGCTGGAAAATATCCTAGTTGGAAGACCCCCTGGGAAAAAGGAAGTAGCACTTTTCTATTGGCATATCATAGAGGCTGGGGAGAGAGACTCCAACCTCCCGGAAAAGCTTTGGGGTGTGGAGGGAGAACCACATATGGAAGACATATGGGAGAAATCTTTCACCCTCCTTTATAAAATCATTAAACCAGCATGGCTGAGGCGCAATCATTTTTTCACACTTCACACTTCATAGAGCGTATTATTCCCCTAAACGCCTGTCGAAATTCCAACCAGGGAAGTGCTGTTGTAAATGCTCTCTTCCAGCTGCTTCAGACCTCCACATGTTTTGCGAGTGCCCGAACATCGCTATCTTCTGGAATGAAGTGAGAACAACACTTGAATCTATTCTTGGTTTACCTATCCCGCCTTCATGGCCTTTAATTATTTCTGGAATAAGCGACAATATCAAAGGACTAAAGAGAGAATTTTTGTTTTATGCCATTCTATTGGCAAGAAGAGAAATCTGTAAAAACTGGGTCAACATAAACTCTCCAACACATGCAGAATGGCTGACCTCATTATATGCTACGTCAAAACAGGATCTATCAAGAACATGCAGTCCTCGATCTTTGAAATTTTGGGAACTTTTGATTAATTGGAGAAGAGACCCGGGTTTTTTTTTTTTTTTTCCCCGGGTCCGATGTTTAGGCCTAAGATCTCTCTGTCCAAATGGTGCCCTCGAAATAGATATTGGACAAGCGGACCGAACTGGTCTGAAGGGAGAATGCTCGTCCAAGCTCTGTCTGCGACGCAGGGACTGACTCTTTGAACACCTGGAGCTTAACATTGGGCTTCTTGGTGTAATAAGGGGGTCTCTCCTCGGGTCTGTGCAGATAGGAGTACAGTTGGATTGATTCAATGGCTAATGAGGACAAAAAAAACAAAAAAAAAACAAACAAAAAAAAAAAATTAGAGGGCACCCATGGAATATGGGGGCACACATGACTAAATACTGGCTCTGACACAATGAATGTTATTTATGACATATGAAGGCACCCATATAATATTTTGAAGAAAATTGGGTCAACTCATGGCAGGCGCGCACCACCTATTGGGCTCACGGGGCTTCACCCAACCCCCCCCCCCGTTGTGTGTGTCAGCCCGGGCTGACACAGCTTTGCAGGCTGGCGGCCATCTAATTGCAGCCTCACCCTAGTGCTTAACAGGTCATTAAAAGACCATTTACGTGTACATTAAGCGTTAGGTGTGTTTTCACCCCTTCTTTCAGTCACTCTGTCTATGGTTGGAAGGATTAGCCCCCCGAAATATTTTTCAGCCCCCCCCCCGAAATTTGGCTCTAGGTGCCCGCCTGACTCATGGCAACCGTCAGGTTTAATTGACTTGGCACACCATGAAAGCATTTGAATATTTAATGATTGCCCTTTAGCGCCTTATGCATTTTTGCACATTTATATGAAGAATGTGTTTAAAAAACACTATTTCACCTCATTCTTTTCCAATTTTTCTAGGGAGTTGAACACCTTAGGTGTATATATATATACCTGCACAAACACAACTTTGTCTGCAATGCAGGTCACCTTGCATTGGTGCTAGGCAGCACATTGTGTGCCAGCGCAAGGAAAGGACAGGAATGCGCTGCGCTGTATGATGTTAAATACAGCGCTTTCCCATTCACCCAGTGCAGCATGGTGGTTTGCTGCGCTGCATAAATATTGTTAAATCTGCCCCTTATTGTAGTTAATGGGACCTTCAGGAATAACAAACTCAGATGATATATATATGGATGCCCTAATCAATGCAGCCTTTCACTCCAGGTGCCTTTGTATTTTTTACCACATAGAAGTGAGGGGTCAAACTAAATTTCACACCTTTCGTTCCTTTTATCTATAATTTTTTACCCTCATGCAAAAAACGTTTTGAAGTTCTTACCCATTCCTTTACCACTCATTCACAGACTGGTATTTAAGATAAATACAGAAACAGCATACAGTATACAGTTTACATTGGCTTCTAAGTTCATTCAAGATTAACAGTGAGTACAACCTAGCCTGCTCTCAGCAGGGATTATAAGTCAAAGCAGACGGAGAAAATTAAGAGGGTGTGCCAGGGAACACTTGTTCTTACCCTTGTATGCTTTGATGAGGAGATGTGTGACAATTTGGGGTATTAATGGCCACTACTTAAGTATGTCTGGCACCACAGACTCAACAACATCAGCGGATACACAAATGCAGGCCATGCCAACCCTCTGAGTGAACCACTGTTATGTACACAACGCCCTGCCAGCGCGCACAATTAATATAAACTGGGCCTGTAAACACTGACATTGCTAACAGTGAGATGTGGTTTAAGCTAAAGATGCGAACACACTGCGTCATCAAAGCAACATTCCACGGCCCCACCGATGTCGCCAAACACAAAGAGAAAAGCAAGCAAGAGAGACTCCAGACAAACTTACTTTTCCTGAATGTATTTACATTAATTTTCTGCATTTTAAAACTTTATAGCATCTTTACTCTGTTGGGGTCTTTGTGCCTCTCAGAATTAAGTGCGCCAGGTATGCCCAGACGTGGGTCCGGGCTCACTGTGCCACTGGAATCAAGCTATCCTGCTAAGTGCACCAGGTATGTCCAGACTTGGGTCCAGGTCTCACTGTGCCATTGGAATCAAGCTATCCTGCTAAGTGCGCTCTCAGAATTTGATGACACGTAAATTTGTCTCACCATCGTTCATCTTCAAGAGCTACATGCAACATATTTGGATAATCCATAGAAATTGAGTTACAAAACATTTCTGAAGAGATTAGCATGGAGTGGATGTTGGGAACCCTCAATGGCTAATGAAATATCATTATCATCGACAGAAAAAACTCCACTCATGCAATCAGGTGAACTGATAAAATTGTGTGCATCATCTGGGTACCAGTACGCCCTGCTGGCATCTTGACACATTAACTATCTAAATCCACCTTTAACAACTGTGCGTGTACGGCCTGGTCCATGTCCATCCATGGGGGCCATTACTTACCCTTGTCCTCTATTGTTGTATATAATTATGTAGTTGAGGTGACTTCTGTTTTTACTTTGAATATATCCACACTCTCGACATCATTTCATTATTTTTAACACCACAGTAAACTGAGAGTAAACGTGCAAGGGTTGACACCATTGGCTTGTGTCATCATGTAGATGCTGTGCACATCTGAAATGTTAAAATGGTGATAAAATGCCATTGGCTTGATGCATTTCCTGAGCCTTGTTAGAAATATTGTCTGTACGCAGTTAAGCCACAAACATTCTAATTAATATCAAATTCATCTTTTTTGAGTATTCTTGCACGGTTCTTCTTGGAAGTGTGCCTTTCTGTAGGGTCACCCCAGATTTTTGCCTGCTTTTAGCTGAACCCGTTTGTTTGACCATAGGACTCTGCATGCTTTAACCCTGCTAACCAGCAGTAACGTTCTTGTGCTTTGCCATTTAAACATTGTTCCATTATATATGGTACTACATGTACCTAGTGCCTGTAAATTAAATGCTAGTATTGGGCTGCAGCATTCCTTGTGCCAAACACTAAAGTAACCTTGTAAAACCCTGTAAATGTCTCCTGGCCAGCCCCTGAACCTTGCCTGTGCAGGTTTAAGCTGCCATTTCGATCTGGCAAGATAAACCTTTTCCCAAGCCTCAACCTTCCTTTATTTAAACCTATAAGTCACCGCTAAGGTAGGCCACAAATGCCCATAGCGCAGGGTACAGGTTTATTTTAAAGAGTAGGTCTTGTATATTTTCTCTTTTAGATGTCCTGGCAGTAAAAAAGCATACAAAGTTGTTTTTCACTGTGGCTAGGCTGGCTCCACCATAGAAAACACAAACACAGGGTTTCATTAGAATAATTGATAATGCTAAACTTCAGTTTGCGAGCAGCTTCAAACATGATTTAAGAACTCATTTGAATAGTAATTTAAAATCCAACTTAATGGTAAAGTCAGGTTTTACATTACTATTTTGTAATTGACACTTTTAGGAAGTTGTCATTTACCTCCCTAATCCAAATGTACCTTTCTGCCTGTGTCCAGAGTCACCTGACCCCTGATGCTCCACATGGAATGTTGTGCGCATTGCCCCCAGACAGTGGATAATGGGCATTGGGTGAGGAGAGAGGTGTTCCTCTCCAGAGCATGGTGGCCTGGGAACTGAACCAACCACCACTGTCTGAGCTTCAAAGGGTACCCTGGAGCTGTACCCCGCCCCTTCCTGACTTCAGAGTGTGCCTACCCTGTCACCGCCAGATACAGCTCACACCTGGTTCTGCCTGGCCTTTGTCTCTCTCATCAGGCTGACAACAAACCCAGTGGGAGGAGAGCAACTGACCAGAGCTGGTTGAGTGGGTGGACAAAGGCTTTCCCTCCAGCCACATGCTGGCACTGGACATAAAAGTGGACCCCACAGACATCCTCTCAGAGCACTTCTGGAGCTGTGTGAATCAGACGAAGAACTGCTCCGCTGTCTGAAAAAGATGAAGGAAGACTGAACCTGTTTGCCTTGAACCTAGGACGCCAAAAGTGACTCCAAAGGCCAGTTGGCTGACCTCCTGTTTCCGTCTCCATGGACTTTAAGAGCTTCCAGAGGCATTTCTACCTGCAACTGCCCAGCTGACCTGTTCTAACTGAACCTTCCCTGGACCCTGCTGTTGGAATGAGTCCTAAGCCCCAATTGGTGGGCTGAAACCTTGGCTTGGTTGAAATGTACTCCTCGTGTCTACTAACTGCAAAAAATGCAAGATCTGGGACTTCTCTGCCTGGACAACCATCGGAGACTGGGACTGCTGTTGAAGCCTCGGTTGTTAATGTCAAATCACCAGTTAGCCTCAGCTTACTGGTTTTACCTGCAGAAGAAGATCTGACTTCCAGAAACGCTTCAAAGTCAGAATGTAGAGAGTTTTATTGAGAGCAAAGCCAAGCAGCAAACCATTGACGTCAGGGCACTTGCAGGTTTCCTAACTTTTTCGTCAACCACACTAGGACCCAACTGTTCAGCAACTCCCCTTTGTCATGCCCTGCTCTGACCATTTTTTCTCCAGAAAAGTGTCTAATTTTGAAGGTAAACTTTCCATCAGGATGATCCTGGTCTCTGCATCTCATCCGTGTTCCATCGCGGTCAGCTGAACCTTTGATTTTGACCCAATCTAGCGTGAACAGATAACTGTTGTTAGCGCTCTGTGCTTTTTGGCACGTTCTTTAATTCAAGCTTTGAAAATTCATAGCTTCAGTTCTACTAATTGAATTTCTGTTGTTTTCATGTCAGGTTATTTATTAAAATTAACTCTGTTTGCCTAAATTGGTTTGGGATTTTTCTCATGTTGCGTTTTCAATTTATGACTGTTTGAGTACAGCAGAAATGCTTTACACATTGCTTCTTAGTTAATCCTGACTACTTTTTTTTTAAGCTACTAGAGAGTTGAGGAAAGGTTTGTTTATTGACATTTGTGATTCACCATGACAAGGAATGTGATTCTTATTTAAGGTGGGTTCTCACATTCTCAACTAATACTCCAATTTCTTACACTTACTGTGTCTTTCTCACAGTTCCTTTTGTCCTTAACACGCTATGCAATATCCTCACACTAACAAATGTAGTGTTACTAAGGGTGGGAGGTAAATTCTGCTCGCTTGCGGAATTTGTGAAATTTCGGCAATTCTGAGCGGAATGTGGAATTCCCGAAAATTCTGCGATCCGCGGCGTAGCGGAATTTGTGAGCATGGTGAGTAGCGGTATTACACAAAACGGAAGCACTTACAGATCTAAATAAAGCAGGTGCCCGAGTTGAAGCTCAAATTCAGTAACGCATTAATCAGCACAAAAAATTGGAGAGCACATTCGAGGCTAGGCAGGTGTACTTCCCCTCATATCAACAGTCAACAATTTGCTGTAATCCTTGATGGAGGTCTTTGCATCCATGAGTTTCTCGAGCGCAATCCCCGTGTAGTTCCTGTGACCAGAAGGTTCTTTCTCCTCATCTGCTGCTCTGATCGGTCTCTATCCCTTTCCAAACAAGAGGCATGTGAACTTGCATAGAAGCCCGCCCCACACCGACTAGCGCTATGCAACGTCTTCCCGCTCTTTCCCCACTATGATGGACAGCTCACTCAAGGGACCCCGGCGCCTTTCGGCGCGGTGGCAAATTTACAGACACACATGGTCACCAGAGACAACTCTTCTGGCCCTTACACATCTGTAGTGTAAGAAAAGCACTATACATTTACCCAACGAGGTAGCACTTACTGATTAGTCAGTAAAAAGTACTACTGTTGACTAGAGGTATTGCACAAAATGGTGGCATCTTCTTGGATAATTATGCAGGGCAGGATTCATTCTGGCACTATGCTCCTGTCACGAAAATTAAACCTCAACAGGAAGCACTTATAGATATAAATAAAGCAGGTGCCTGGGCCGAGTTGAAGCTCAAATTCAGTAACGCATTAATCGGCACAAAAAATTGGTGAGCACGGTCGAGGCTAGGCAGGTGCGCTTTCTCACCCATATCTACAGTCAACAATTTGCTCCTTGATGGAGGTCTTTGCATCCATGAGTTTCTCGAACGCAATCCCGTGTAGTTCCTGTGACCAGGAGGTTCTTTCTCCTCATCTGCTGCTCTGATTGGTCTCTGACCCTTTATAAACAAGAGGCATGTGAACTCGCATAGAAGCCCCGCCCCACACATACAAGCGGACGTTATGCAACGTCTTCCCGCTCTTTCCCCACTATGATGGACAGCTCACTCAAGGGACCCCGGCGCCTTTTGACGCAGTGGCAAAGTTACAGACCCACATGGTCACTGGAGACAACTCTTCTGGCCCGCAGCTGTACTGTAGGAAAGGCACTATACATTTACACAACAAGGTAGCACTTACTGATTAACCAGTAGTGCTCCAGTTGAGTAGAGGTATTGCACAAAACGATGACATCTTCTTGGATAAATATGCTGGGCAGGATTCATTCTGGCACGATGCTCATGTCACAAAAATTTATTCCGCGAGCTCATGGAATTCCGCATGCTCGCGGAGGTTTTTTGCTGTTTTGCGGAAATTTGCGTAGCGCGACTACGCAAATTCTGCTACAATACCTAACTTTCATGAAACAAGTGCCACTTGCTTGTGATGTCTTTGATGCCATTGTTTGTTGCAGCCATCATATTAGGCACTCAGGGGCAGATTCACTGAGAAGTCATGCAGTGCAATGCAGCAAGACAACCTGGTGTGCTGCTTAACAGAGAGAGCAGAAATGTGCCATATCTTCTAAGATATGATACATTTCTGCTCCCTCCCTGTGCTGGCGCACTGTGTGCTGTCTAGCACTAATGCAGGCACCTTTGCACCAAGGTGCAAGGTTGCCTTCATTCCAGGCAGGATTGTTTTTATGTTTTCATCGTTTTACATGTGATGCAGAATGCACCACATGTGGAATGAGGAAATAACTAGGAGAAACAAAGCTAGGTCCAGGAAAGGAAGCGCACCATGTTGGCACAGTCCCAGGTGTACAGACCTTTGTAATCATGAGATTGCTTCAAAAAACAGAGGTGTGTGCATGGGTGCATGGGAATACCCATACTACACTCATGGCATGCCTTTCTGCTGCAAGGTAATGCAAGGCACTGCCTTGTGTTACTTTAGATTTACTGAACCATGCACAGCTACACAAGGTGGACTTGTGTGATTCAGTAAAGGAATCAATCAATCAGAAACTTATAAAGCATGACTATACACCTGGGTGTGCAGTTCAGTCAAAGAGCCAGGTCTTTAATTCCTTCCTTAATTACTGCACTTAAGGACTTGCGCAGTCTTGCGATGACTTGCGCCGTGCATGGCAATGCAAGCACTTAGTAAATCTGCCGCTCAGTGTCTTTCATAAAATCATCAATGAGAAATGAACTAGCTTTGAAAATATTTTGATGATTGAAAAGTTTGCATGATAACATTTTTATAATACCTAATACTGCAGTTTATGTTGAAAATACTGTAGTTTATGGTGAAAATAAAATGTATTAATATTACATTGAAATATCCACCACTAAATAGCTAAAATGGAATCTCTGAATAACTGCTGCATGGGGTTATAAGGCTGACACACGCAGACAAAATAAAAACACATGTCTCTTCGCTCTACAGTCTGACTCACTGAGATGTTAATAAACTCCTATTGGTCTTTTACTTTAAGAAGCATAGAAATGCCAAGCAGCAGTGCCTTATTCTTGGACAGTGGACAGTTCAGAAAGTTTAGATACATATATGCAGTTAGATGAAATTACCTGAATGTCTAATCAGTGATAATTCTTCCAAAAATTATTTTAAATACTATTTCTTATAAAAGGGAATGAAAACTGCAATTGACTGTCCATTTCTAAAGAAGCTGTCCTTTCTGTTTTAACATATGTATCAAAAACATGTGAGAGAGTGATGACAATCCACCTCCAAGACTTTGTAGAAGTTAATTGGATTTTGAACCCTCAGCAGTCCAAAGTGTCATTCAGTCTGAGGACAGGGGCAGTTATGCCTTGATGGGCTATGGGTAATAGCGGACAATGGAAGATTTAGTACCCTGACATTATTGGATTTATCAGTAGCATTCAATGCCATTTACCATCAGATTCTACTCCAGTGACTCGCTGAGTTCCACACTGAAAGACAGTTCACGTTTATCTAACAGATCAGTATCAGTATAGTTGATTCCATTGACTTAATCTTTTCAACATGTTCCCATGGAAATCACTAGGATTTAGCTTGCTCCCTACTTCCCAATTGCTTCAATGCTCATTTATGACCTCTATTACAAAAAAGGGGTAACCCTGTGTCCCTAAGGACCTGCGTAAGCGTGATTAAAAAACAAAGTGGTTCTGTTGGGGGGCAACAAAGATTGCTTTGGAAAGAGGCAAGATCAGCTCATTACACAATGAAGTAAACCTCTCTGAAAACAACTGAAGTTCAAATCTTTATATGGTTAAAAAAACAATCACAATACACAGGAATTACTTCATTCCGTGACGGCACAAGTTTCAATAAATGGTAAAACATGTGGTGACAAGTGACTGTTGGTGAACAAAGTGATCAGTGCATTAAATTCAGTGACACATATATACAAATTGTACAGGGGGGAATTTTTGGAAGGTCAGAATTTTGAATTAGTACTCCAAGGAAACAAGAGGTTGCTGTGTAAGTTCCTGAAGGTATCTTGACCAATATTGAGCGTCGACGTTTCGACCCTAGTGCGCCCCAGTCGGTGGTCGCGGCGGGTCTTTATCAAGACAGGGGAGGTCTGGAAATGAAGGGAGAGGGTTTTCAGAGAGGTGTGGGTTAAAAAGGTCAAATAATGATGTGTGCGAGCAAGGAATACTCACATTGGGATCTGGTAGGACAGGAGGAAATATCACAACCTGGAAGGCAGCCGGTGGGTCAACCTGAAAGGAACAAGTAGGACTAATTTAGCTAGGGAGCCAGAATGTTACGGGTTGAGTAACCAGCTCACTTATGGTAAATGGGTCAGGGACTAGAGCGTAGTACTAAATACTTCAACGTGAGCGTGTGACACACTCAGCAATGAATGAAGCAACTTGGAAGGCAGCCGGTGGGTCAACCTGGAAGGAACAAGTAGGACTAATTTAGCTAGGGAGCCAGAATGTTACGGGTTGAGTAACCAGCTCACTTATGGTAAATGGGTCAGGGACTGGAGCGTAGTACTAAATACTTCAACGTGAGAGTGTGACCCACTCAGCACTGAATGAAGGCAAATCACATCGCGTACCTCGAGGGGTGTGGGGCGTCGGTAAAATTATCCAGAGTGAGGGGAGCGACCATTGTTAAGTTAAATGAATTAAACCACTAAGCATTGTCCCAGCATTAGCCAAATAATCGATAATGCAAGCGTGTGGGCATACTTAAAAAGTTAGACCAAACACATCGTGTACCTCGAGGGGTGTGGAGCATCGTTAAAATGGCCTGAGTGAGGGCAGCAACAACTATTAAATAAATCGTCCATGCATTAGCCAAATAATCGATACTACGACCCCGTGGGTTGATTTAAAGGAATAGTGAGTGGTGTTTGAATTACGGTTGATTAAAAGGAATAGATCGAGCGGGGGTGCCCATTTAATCGCGCCCGATGGGGGACTTCACGTGTGCTCGAAATAGATCCGGACTCCGAATGCCCGGTTCGAGCGGAGAACTAACTTACCCCAAGTGGTTCAACAATTGAGCAGTAGGTCCGAGTGCGATCACTACAAAGGGGAAGCACCGTCTGAGCTGTCAGCGAGGTTTTCGAGAACGTGCTTACACGTCAGTTGCTAAGTAACATGAGATTAAGGAAAAGCCTCGAGGAC
This sequence comes from Lissotriton helveticus, assembly GCF_964261635.1. Classification (NCBI taxonomy): domain Eukaryota; kingdom Metazoa; phylum Chordata; class Amphibia; order Caudata; family Salamandridae; genus Lissotriton; species Lissotriton helveticus. The sequence continues at coordinate 854,730,812 of NC_136067.1, forward strand.
GTTGTGCACGTTGGTTGCTAGGCAACGCGGGTGCTTTAGGCTATGAGACGCCCAATGCGCCATGACGAGGCAAAGTGGCCCGTTGCTAGGACCCGAGATAAAGCGTGTCAAATATCACGCATGACGCGTGGGGGGAGCGAGGATGTTAGTGGGAAATGGGAACATTCAGGTGACACTTGAACTTGCAAGAATGAGTAATGGTCAAACAATGTACATATCACGTAGCTAGAGATTAGAAGTATACTTTCGTGACTAGGGGGCAAAAAACATAGCACAATTTAAAAGCATTTAACATTTAACAGTGAAATTGTCCATAACTCATATCGCATAGTGACCAGATCAAGTACAAAGGGGAAGAGGTTAGGGTTACTTGTCATTTTTAGCCAATTCAGAAACACAGCTCAGAGAAGGTTTCATGTTCAGGGAGCAGGTGTACAGCTGAGGCTAACACAATTATAGTAAAGAGGTTAAGGTTACTTGTATTTTTAGCCAATACAGAAACACAGTTTTTTGCCAATTCAGAAACACAGCTCAGAGAGAGTTTCATGTTCAGGGAGCAGAGGCACAACTGAGGCTAACAAAATTATAGTAAAGAGGTTAAGGTTACTTGTATTTTTATCCAATACAGAAACACAGTTCAAAGGAAATGGCATGTTCAGGGAGCAGAGACACAACTGAGGCTAACAAAATTACAGTAAACCCATTTTTTTTAGAAATCTCCTCGTGCTCATTTAGTCCATGGCTCACAGAGTTCAGGATATGGATCCATTTACATTCCTTTCTATTAAGTGCAGAAGTCATAGAAACTCCTCTCGGGTTCGTGTTGATATTTTTCAGTATTCGCCAGCGCATACTGTCTGGGTCTTGATTTTGACTGACAAAGTGGTCTACCATGGGCGCCCCCTGGACCTTGCAATGGATTCTGCTCATATGCTGTAATATTCGCGCCCTAGCCCTCTGTGTCGTTTGACCCACATAGGGTTTGTCACATGGACATAGAATGATGTATATAACATTTGAAGTGTTACAATTTGTAAGGGAAGGCAGTGTGTATGTTTTGTTATTGTGAGAGAAGGAGGGTCCATCAATGCATAGGGGGCATGCTTTGCATGTACTGTATTTGAAGTGTCCTGTCAAGGGAGGCAGGCCCAGATGGTCTCTTAGGGTTAGAGACTTCGCAGGCTCTAGGAAAGCTTTTACCACATTGTCCTTTATATTGCGCCCTCTCTTAAATGCAAACAGCGGACTTTCATCCATGTTGAGCTCTGATGCCACCAGATTCCAGTATTTCCTTACTGTTTTCTTCATGATGTTGCTCCTAGAATGGAAGGTGGTGACGCAGACTAAGTTGGTAGTGGCAGGTTTCTTTTCTTTTGGGCTGAGTAACTCCTCTCTTGGGCAGTACCAAGCTCTCTTTTTTGCACGTTTGAGCAGCCCCAGAGGATAACCTCGTTCACGTAGGCGTTTGGTGAGTATCTCACTTTCTTTAAAGAAGTCTGTTTTTTTGGTGCAGTTGCGCCTCATCCGCAAATACTGACCGAATGGTAAATTGTCACGTAGGTTACGTGGGTGGTGAGAGTCATATTTGAGTAAGGTATTCCTTTCCGTGGGCTTTCTGTATAGATCGCAGAGTATCAGCCCGTCTTCCACTTTGAACAAGAGATCCAGGAAGGCAATACTTTTTTTGTCATAGCTTATGGTGAACTGAATATCGTTACACCTTGTGTTTAACCATAGGAAGAAGTCTTTTAAATCCGCTTCTGTGCCTGTCCAAATCATGATCACGTCATCGATATATCTTTTCCATATCGATATCGAATTGATGTATGGGTTTTCTTCCATGTACAAATGTTGTTCCTCATACTGGTCCATGTACAAATTAGCCAAGCTGGGGGCATGAGTCGCACCCATCGCTACTCCTTTGCATTGCAGGTAGAATTGCTGTTGGAAGATGAAGTAGTTGCGTTTCATGGCGATCTCCAAGAGATTGATGAGGAAGTTAGTTGGTATCAAGTGTGGCGCCGGGCGTTTGTCCAGTATGGCGTGTATAACATTGATTGCGTTGTCTTGGGGTATGGATGTATACAAAGAGGTAACGTTGAGTGTCACCATGAGTTGTGTGGTTTCATCATATGGTTGACCTTCCAGCAGTTGGATGATGTGCATCGAGTGCCTCACATATGATTTCGTTTCAGATACCAACGGTTGAAGGAAGTGGTCGATGAATTGGTTCACAGGTTCTAGTATGGATCGACACCCGGATATGATTGGTCTCCCCGGTGGATTTTGTAACCCCTTGTGCACCTTGGGTAAGGTATAAATTGTAGGAATGCGGGGTTCCATTTTGATTAGAAAGTCTCTTTCAGGAGGACTCAGGAAACCCTTATTAACACCATCCTCTGCTAGAGTCTCGATTAATGTTTTGATACTTGATGTAGGGTCTCTCGGTGTTAGATGATAACTTTCTTTTACACCAAGTTGGCGTTTGATTTCAGCTACATAGTCTTCAGTGTTTTCTAGTACCACTGCTCCACCTTTGTCTGCAGCCTTCACGATGATGGAGGTGTTATTGCTGAGTTCTTTTAGTGCAAGGTTCTCCTCCCTTGAAATATTGTATTTGATGTATTGTCTCTCCTCTAGACTCATCATCACCTCATGCATTACTATTTGTTCAAATGCCAATATCCGTTGGCTCATACAGTAGGATCCAGGGGTGAAGGTAGATGGCGCTTTAAAAGGTGTCGCTGCCATTTTGGGAGTATAATCATTTCTGCCAAAGTAGTATTTAAGCCTTATTTTGCGAAATAATTTTTGCAATTCTAGTTTGGTTGTGAATGCATCTGGTCTGCTGGTGGGGACAAAAGAAAGTCCTTTGCTTAAGACACTTCTTTCTGCAGGTGATATCTCATGGTTGGATAGATTGATGATGGGATCTGTTAGGGGAAGAGTTTCATTCAGCGCACTGCGTGACTCCGATATTGGATCTCGGGAGGGCTGTGCAGGGGTATTCTGGATAGCTTCTACCATCTCAGCCGGAAGCAAGATAACCGGTTGGATCGGCTCTTCTCCGATTCCGGTATTGGTTTCCCCATGTAGGTTGGGATCGTCTCCGATTGCAGTATGTATCTCTTCCATTGCCATACCGATGGTGCCAGTACCAGTGTTTCCTTCCATCGCTTGAGTTACCATCTGTAAGTTTGTTTCCGGGTCGAGATTTCGCCGTGTACTTCTGGTTGGTAGAATCTCACTCTCGCATTCCCTTTCGGAACTCCTCTTGGCTTGTTCCATGGTCTTCTGGGTGTCCAACCTTGGTCGGCAGTACCACCTCGGTTGGGTTGGCGGTAACCTTGGTCTAAAAAATTTTGTTGCTGTGGGGCCTGAGGGGGTTGCCTGCTGGTGGATGCTCCCTCGTGTTCAGACTCAGAGCCACTGCCTGCTGATGAGTCGGAAAAGGTTGTAAACCTCCTTGTCCCTTGCCTGCTTCTATTGGTGAAGAAGCCTTGTTGGTCTTGTTGGTAGTACTCGTACGCAAGGTACGGGTAGGTGACTCTTTTATCGTAATTGCGGATGTCTTTGGTAAGTTTGTCCAATTTTCTGTTCAGAGTCACAGTGTTGAATTCCGCCAATGTTTTTTCTGCTTTTTCTAATGCTTCTTTGGCATTTGAGAGTGCCCCGTCTTCAAGTATTTATTTTTTTAGATCAGCAATTTCCTGTGTTAGTTTTTTTATGTATTCTATGGCCGTTTCCACCCCTAGCACCATCCAGTGCCTGGAGCAGTTGCTGGCCACGAAACTGAATCCCTCCCTGAATTTGGGTACATCAATAAAAATACCGGGCTCGTTTCTGATTTGTAAGCCTTTAGGTATTATGTTAGATGCCAAATACATGGTAAGGACGTGTCCATGGAGACGGGACCGGATTAATTTCTTTTCAAGTCTTTCTATTCTAAGCAGTTTTTCATTAAGTGTTACATCAACAGATGTTCTATCTGCACCTAGAAGAAAACTGGAGGAACCTTGCTCTTGTATCAATTTAGCTATGTAATCCTCACTGTAAGAAAAGGTTTCTTTGTCAGACATCATAGGTTCTTAGGTCTTTCGACATTGGGAGTGGTTTGGGAAAGAATAAATCAACAGAATGGACCCTCGCAAGTCAGCACTTGCAAAAGATTGTTTTACATAAAAGGGGTAACCCTGTGTCCCTCAGAACCTGGGTAAGCGTGATTAAAAAACAAAGTGGTTCTGTTGGGTGGCAACAAAGATTGCTTTGGAAAGAGGCAAGATCAGCTCATTACACAATGAAGTAAACCTCTCTGAAAACAACTGAAGTTCAAATCTTTATATGGTTAAAAAACAATCACAATACACAGGAATTACTTCATTCCGTGACGGCACAAGTTTCAATAAATGGTAAAACATGTGGTGACAAGTGACTGTTGGTGAACAAAGTGATCAGTGCATTAAATTCAGTGACACATATATACAAATTGTACAGGGGGGAATTTTTGGAAGGTCAGAATTTTGAATTAGTACTCCAAGGAAACAAGAGATTGCTGTGCAAGTTCCTGAAGGTATCTTGACCAATATTGAGCGTCGACGTTTCGACCCTAGTGCGCCCCAGTCGGTGGTCGCGGCGGGTCTTTATCAAGACAGGGGAGGTCTGGAAATGAAGGGAGAGGGTTTTCAAAGAGGTGTGGGTTAAAAGGTCAAATAATGACGTGTGCGAGCAAGGAATACTCACATTGGGATCTGGTAGGACAGGAGGAAATATCATAACCTGGAAGGCAGCCGGTGGGTCAACCTGGAAGGAACAAGTAAGACTAATTTAGCTAGGGAACCAGAATGTTACGGGTTGAGTAACCAGCTCACTTATGGTAAATGGGTCAGGGACTGGAGCGTAGTACTAAATACTTCATGTTACTTAGCAACTGACGCGTAAGCACGTCCTCGAAAACCTCGCTGACAGCTCAGACGGCGCTTCCCCTTTGTAGTGATCGCACTCGGACCTACTGCTCAATTGTTGAACCACTTGGGGTAAGTTAGTTCTACGCTCGAACCGGGCATTCGGAGTCCGTATTTTTTTCGAGCACACGTGAAGTCCCCTCTCGGGCGCGATTAAATGGGCACCCCTGCTCGATGTATTCCTTTTAATGAACCGTAATTTAAACACCACTCACTATTCCTTCAAATCAACCCACGGGGTCGTAGTATCGATTATTTGGCTAATGCATGGACGATTTATTTAATAGTGGTTGCTGCCCTCACTCAGGCCATTTTAACGATGGTCCACACCCCTCGAGGTACACGATGTGTTTGGTCTAGCTTTTTAAGTCTGCCCACACGCTTGCATTATCGATTATTTGGCTAATGCTGGGACAATGCTTAGTAGTTTAATTCATTTAACTTAACAATGGTCGCTCCCCTCACTCTGGATAATTTTACCGACGCCCTACACCCCTCGAGGTACGCGATGTGATTTGCCTTCATTCACTGCTGAGTGGGTCACACTCTCAAGTTGAAGTATTTAGTACTACGCTCCAGTCCCTGACCCATTTACCATAAGTGAGCTGGTTACTCAACCTGTAACATTCTGGCTCCCTAGCTAAATTAGTCCTACTTCTTCCTTCCAGGTTGACCCACCGGCTGCCTTCCAGGTTGTGATATTTCCTCCTGTCCTACCAGATCCCAATGTGAGTATTCCTTGCTCGCACACATCATTATTTGACCTTTTTAACCCACACCTCTCTGAAAACCCTCTCCCTTCATTTCCAGACCTCCCCTGTCTTGATAAAGACCCGCCGCGACCACCGACTGGGGCGCACTAGGGTCGAAACGTCGACGCTCAATATCGGTCAAGATACCTTCAGGAACTTACACAGCAACCTCTTGTTTCCTTGGAGTACTAATTCAAAATTCTGACCTTCCAAAAATTCCCCCCTGTACAATTTGTATATATGTGTCACTGAATTTAATGCACTGATCACTTTGTTCACCAACAGTCACTTGTCACCACATGTTTTACCATTTATTGAAACTTGTGCCGTCACGGAATGAAGTAATTCCTGTGTATTTCGATTGTTTTTTAACCATATAAAGATTTGAACTTCAGTTGTTTTCAGAGAGGTTTACTTCATTGTGTAATGAGCTGATCTTGCCTCTTTCCAAAGCAATCTTTGTTGCCACCCAACAGAACCACTTTGTTTTTTAATCACGCTTAACCAGGTTCTGAGGGACACAGGGTTACCCCTTTTTTGTAAAACAATCTTTTGCAAGTGCTGACTTGCGAGGGTCCATTCTGTTGATTTATTCTTTCCCAAACCACTCCCAACGTCAAAAGACCTAAGAACCCATGATGTCTGACAAAGAAACCCTTTCTTACAGTGAGGATTACATAGCTAAATTGATACAAGAGCAAGGTTCCTCCAGTTTTCTTCTAGGTGCAGATAGAACATCTGTTGATGTAACACTTAATGAAAAACTGCTTAGAATAGAAAGACTTGAAAAGAAATTAATCCGGTCCCGTCTCCATAGACACGTCCTTACCAAGTATTTGGCATCTAACATAATACCTTAAGGCTTACAAATCAAAATTATTGATGTACCCAAATTCAGGGAGGGATTCAGTTTCGTGGCCAACAACTGCTCCAGGCACTGGATGGTGCTAGGGGTGGAAACGGCCATAGAATACGTCAAAAAACTAACACAGGAAATTTCTGATCTAAAAAAAGAAATACTTGAAGACGGGGCACTCTCAAATGCCAAAGAAGCATTAGAAAAAGCAGAAAAAAACATTGGCGGAATTGAACACTGTGACTGAACAGAAAATTGAACAAACTTACAAAAGACATCCGCAATTACGATAAAAGAGTCACCTACCCGTACCTTGCGTACGAGTACTACCAACAAGACCAACAAGGCTTCTTTACCAATAGAAGCAGGCAAGGGCCAAGGAGGTTTACAACCTTTTCCGACTCATCAGCAGGCAGTGGCTCTGAGTCTGAACACGAGGGAGCATCCACCAGCAGGCAACCCCCTCAGGCCCCACAGCAACAAAATTTTTTAGACCAAGGTTACCGCCAACCCAACCAAGGTGGTACTGCCGACCAAGGTTGGACACCCAGAAGACCATGGAACAAGCCAAGAGGAGTTCCAAGAGGGAATGCAAGAGTGAGATTCTACCAACCAGAAGTACACGGCGAAATCTCGACCCGGAAACAAACTTACAGATGGTAACTCACGCGATGGAAGGAAACACTGGTACTGGCACCATCGGTATGGCAATGGAAGAGATACATACTGCAATTGGAGACGATCCCTACCTACATGGGGAAACCAATACCGGAATCGGAGAAGAACCGATCCAACCGGTTATCTTGCTTCCGGCTGAGATGGTAGAAGCTATCCAGAATACCCCTGCACAGCCCTCCCGAGATTCCAATATCGGAGTCAAGCAGTGCGCTGAATGAAACTCTTCCCCTAACAGATCCCATCATCAATCTATCCAACCATGAGATATCACCTGCAGAAAGAAGTGTCTTAAGCAAAGGACTTTCTTTTGTCCCCACCAGCCGACCAGATGCATTCACAACCAAACTAGAATTGCAAAAATTCTTTCGCAAAATAAGGCTTAAATACTACTTTGGCAGTAATGATTATCCTCCCAAAATGGCAGCGACACCTTTTAAACCGCCATCTACCTTCACCCCTGGATCCTACTGTATGAGCCAACGTATATTGGCATTTGAACAAATAGTAATGCATGAGGTGATGATGAGTCTAGAGGAGAGACAATACATCAAATACAATATTTCAAGGGAGGAGAACCTTGCACTAAAAGAACTCAGCAATAACACCTCCATCATCGTGAAGGCTGTAGACAAAGGTGGAGCAGTGGTACTACAAAACACTGAAGACTATGTAGCTGAAATCAAACGCCAACTTGGTGTAAAAGAAAGTTATCAGCTAACACCGAGAGACCCTACATCAAGTATTAAAACATTAATCGAGACTCTAGAAGAGGATGGTGTTAATAAGTGTTTCCTGAGTCCTCCTGAAAGAGACTTTCTAATCAAAAAGGAACCCCGCATTCCTACAATTTATACCTTACCCAAGGTGCACAAGGGGTTACAAAATCCACCGGGGAGACCAATCATATCCGGGTGTCGATCCATACTAGAACCAGTGAACCAATTCATCGACCACTTCCTTCAACCATTGGTATCTGCACCGAAATCATATGTGAGGGACTCGATGCACATCATCTAACTGCTGGAAGGTCAACCATATGATGAAACCACACAACTCATGGTGACACTCGACGTTACCTCTTTGTATACATCCATACCCCAAGACAACGCAATCAATGTTATGCACGCCATACTGGACAAACGCCCGGCGCCACACTGGATACCAACTAACTTCCTCATCAATCTCTTGGAGATCGCCATGAAACGCAACTACTTCATCTTCCAACAGCAATTCTACCTGCAATGCAAAGGAGTAGCGATGGGTGCGACTTATGCCCCGAGCCTGGCTAATTTGTACATGGACCAGTATGAGGAACAACATTTGTACACGGAAGAAAACCCATACATCAATTTGATATCAATATGGAAAAGATATATCGATGACGTGATCATGATTTGGACAGGCACAGAAGCGGATTTAAAAGACTTCTTCCTATGGTTAAACACAAGGTGTAACGATATTCAGTTCACCATAAGCTATGACAAAAAAAGTATTGCCTTCCTGGACCTCTTGTTCAAAGTGGAAGACGGGCTGATACTCTGCGATCTATACAGAAAGCCCACGGAAAGGAATACCTTACTCAAATATGACTCTCACTACCCACGTAACCTACGTGACAATTTACCATTCGGTCAGTATTTGCGGATGAGGCGCAACTGCACCAAAAAAACAGACTTCTTTAAAGAAAGTGAGATACTCACCAAACGCCTACGTGAACGAGGTTATCCTCTGGGGCTGCTCAAACGTGCAAAAAAGAGAGCTTGGTACTGCCCAAGAGAGGAGTTACTCACCCCAAAAGAAAAGAAACCTGCCACTACCAACTTAGTCTGTGTCACCACCTTCCATTCTAGGAGCAACATCATGAAGAAAACAGTAAAGAAATACTGGAATCTGGTGGCATTAGAGCTCAACATGGATGAAAGTCCGCTGTTTGCATTTAAGAGAGGGCGCAATATAAAGGACAATGTGGTAAAAGCTTTCCTAGAGCCTGCGAAGTCTCTAACCCTAAGAGACCATCTGGGCCTGCCTCCCTTGACAGGACACTTCAAATGCAGTACATGCAAAGCATGCCCCCTATGCATTGATGGACCCTCCTTCTCTCACAATAACAAAACATACACACTGCCTTCCCTTACAAATTGTAACACTTCAAATGTTATATACATCATTCTATGTCCATGTGACAAACCCTATGTGGGTCAAACGACACAGAGGGCTAAGGCGCGAATATTACAACATATGAGCAGAACCCGTTGCAAGGTCCAGGGGGCTCCCATGGTAGACCACTTTGTCAGTCAAAATCATGACCCAGACAGTATGCGCTGGCGAATACTGGAAAAAATCAACACGAACCCGAGAGGAGGTTCTATGACTTCTGCACTTAATAGAAAGGAATGTAAATGGATCCATATCCTGAACTCTGTGAGCCATGGACTAAACGAGCATGAGGAGATTTCTAAACAAATGGGTTTACTGTAATTTTGTTAGCCTCAGTTGTGTCTCTGCTCCCTGAACATGACATTTCCTCTGAACTGTGTTTCTGTATTGGCTAAAAATACAAGTAACCTTAACCTCTTTACTATAATTTTGTTAGCCTCAGTTGTGCCTCTGCTCCCTGAACATGAAACTCTCTCTGAGCTGTGTTTCTGAATTGACAAACAACTGTGTTTCTGTATTGGCTAAAAATACAAGTAACCTTAACCTCTTTACTATAATTGTGTTAGCCTCAGCTGTACACCTGCTCCCTGAACATGAAACTTTCTCTGAGCAGTGTTTCTGAATTGGCTGAAAATGACAAGTAACCCTAACCTCTACCCCTTTGTACTTGATCTGGTCACTATGCGATATGAGTTATGGACAATTTCACTGTTAAATGTTAAATGCTTTTAAATTGTGCTATGTTTTTTGCCCCCTAGTCACCAAAGTATACTTCTAATCTCTAGCTACGTGATATGTACATTGTTTGACCATTACTCATTCTTGCAAGTTCAAGTGTCACCTGAATGTTCCCTTTTCCCACTAACATCCTCGCTCCCCCCACGCATCATGCGTGATATTTGACACGCTTTATCTCGGGTCCTAGCAACGGGCCACTTTGCCTCGTCATGGCGCTTTGGGCGTCTCATAGCCTAACGCACCCGCGTTGCCTAGCAACCAACGTGCACAACGTCCTCGAGGCTTTTCCTTAATCTCACGTTACTTAGCAACTGACGCGTAAGCACGTCCTCGAAAACCTCGCTGACAGCTCAGACGGCGCTTCCCCTTTGTAGAGATCGCACTCGGACCTACTTCTCAGTTGTTGAACCACTTGGGGTAAGTTAGTTCTCCGCTCGAACCGGGCATTCTGAGTCCGGATCTATTTCGAGCACACGTGAAGTCCCCCATCGGGCGCGATTAAATGGGCACCCCCGCTCGATCTATTCCTTTTAATCAACCGTAATTCAAACACCACTCACTATTCCTTTAAATCAACCCACGGGGTCGTCGTATCGATTATTTGGCTAATGCATGGGCGATTTATTTAATAGTGGTTGCTGCCCTCACTCAGGCCATTTTAACGATGCTCCACACCCCTCAAGGTACACGATGTGTTTGGTCTAACTTTTTAAGTCTGCCCACACGCTTGCATTATCGATTATTTGGCTAATGCTGGGACAATGCTTAGTGGTTTAATTCATTTAACTTAACAATGGTCGCCCCCCTCACTCTGGATAATTTTACCGACGCCCCACACCCCTCGAGGTACGCGATGTGATTTGCCTTCATTCACTGCTGAGTGGGTCACACTCTCACGTTGAAGTATTTATTCCTACGCTCCAGTCCCTGACCCATTTACCATAAGTGAGCTGGTTACTCAACCCGTAACATTCTGGCTCCCTAGCTAAATTAGTCCTACTTGTTCCTTCCAGGTTGACCCACCGGCTGCCTTCCAGGTTGTGATATTTCCTCCTGTCCTACCAGATCCCAATGTGAGTATTCCTTGCTCGCACACGTCATTATTTGACCTTTTTAACCCACACCTCTCTGAAAACCTCTCCCTTCATTTCCAGACCTCCCCTGTCTTGATAAAGACCCGCCGCGACCACCGACTGGGGCGCACTAGGGTCGAAACGTCGACGCTCAATATTGGTCAAGATACCTTCAGGGACTTGCACAGCACCTCTTGTTTCCTTGGAGTACTAATTCAAAATTCTGGCCTTCCAAAAATTCCCCCCTGTACAATTTGTATATATGTGTCACTGAATTTAATGCACTGATCACTTTGTTCACCAACAGTCACTTGTCACAACATGTTTTACCATTTATTGAAACATGTGCCGTCACGGAATGAAGTAATTCCTGTGTATTGTGATTGTTTTTTAACCATATAAAGATTTGAACTTCAGTTGTTTTCAGAGAGGTTTACTTCATTGTGTAATGAGCTGATCTTGCCTCTTTCCAAAGCAATCTTTGTTGCCACCCATTTATGACCGCTAGCTCACCTGTAGCATAGAGTGGGATTTTGTTCACAGATGAACACGGATACTATTTATTGTACATGAAGCAGAGATGTTGCTCAGGCCAAAAATCTCTACCAACGTTTGAGCTGATTTACTGGTGGATATATAAACATAACAGTGTTTAAAACGTCTAAAATAGTAGAGAACTTTAGGTACAACATTCATTTTCAGTATGTTGCACCTACCCAACAATGAGAGATGAAGACATTCAATCCTATCTAGCTGTTGTATGATTCCTGTGAGCATAGAGCCCCAGTTAGCCTCTACCAGTTCCTTCAAATTTACCATGATTTTAATACCGTGTGTAACCTCATCAGATATGCTGGGATCACCAGCCCAGACTTGGTTTGTATAGATAACCTGTTTTTTGGATGGGTTAAGTTTATAACCGGATACCAGCCCAAACATGTGCGCCACCCGTTCTATCTCAGGGACTGCTGTAGATGGATCAGAGGATACTATCTCTATATCAGCTGCATACGAAAACACCCAAAAATATTCCTTTCCACATAGCATGGATTTAATTGTTGTGCTTCCCGCCAGCATGGTTAAAAATGGGTTGATATATAAAGCAAATAAAAGCGGGGAGCAGGGACATCCCTGCCTTGTACCTCTGGAGATAGAGACCATTTCTGACTCTACGTCCATTATACATATTCTGGCTACAAGGGTTCTATACATAACCTGAATAGACTTATTAAAGCCCCACCCAAACCCAAGGTGCAGCAAAACTGCCCATAAAAACTCCCAGGGACACGGCCAAATGCCTTTTTGGCATCCAATAACACCAAGCCTACAGTAGCTCACTGCACATTTGCAGCATCCAACAGGGTCACCACTCTGTTGATGTGGTTGACCGTGCCCCTACCGGGTATAAACCCATGCTGTCGAATGGAGGCCAATGGGGTAATAACCCTGGCCAGACGCATGGCCTTATATTTGGCATAGATTTTTCCATCACAGTTCAACAGGGAGGTTGGTCTATAAGAGCCCGTAGGTTAGGAGGCTTTTTTTAAGCAATAAAATTTGCCTTGTCCCAAGAAGGCGAAGCGTCTCCAAAGTTGTGCTGCTTGAAATATAGCCAGCACATCATTTTTTAGCTCCTGGAAGAAAGCTTTATAATCTTCCAGTGGACGTTTATCTGGACCGGATGCCTTACCAGCTTGTTGTAGATTTATCGCTTCCTCTAGCTCCTCTATTGTAATGGGTGTAACCAACATAGCCGATTTTCATGGCCCAACCTTTCACTACATAGATTCAGCATTAGAGCCTCCCTGGTCTGACCACCGGTATTGCTCTCAGTATAAAGTGCATCAAACAAAGAGTTAAAGACACTTAAGATCTCGGCAGGTTTCTCCACTATCTTCCCCGCTGAGTCTGTCATAGCGCTGATCCTTTGCACTGCTTCCCTAGTCCGAAACCTTTGTGCAAGATACCGCCCAGTAGCCTACTTAGTACTCACTTCTCTGTATGCTTTATATTTACATGCACTTTATTTACTCCAAAATAAATTGATCTTAGCCTTGCAGTGGGCTGCCTCAGTTTGCAAAGGGGTAATGACACTGCCAGCATGCACCCCTTGTATAAGGTTCTCTTTGGCTTTTCTCAGATCCTCATGGAGGCCCTGAATCAAGATTTTAAATTGTTTCTGCTTGTAAAGCCCAAAGCTAAAAACCTCCCCCCTAAGCTATGCCTTTAGAGCATCCCATACCAGTGAACATGAGGTTGCATTGTGATTAATGTAGAGAAATTGCACAATGCAGCATTTAATATGGCTGATAAACAAGGTATCCTGCAAGAGTTTCCTGTCAAATGAAAAAGATCTCAGAGGACGAAAGATGCTTTTGGTAGGAATATCTATTCGCAGCAGACCATGCTCAGCAGTGATCCTGGGGAAAACCTGAATGTTTGTCTCTGAGATAAGCATCTTTGAAATAAAAAAATAATCTAGCCTGACAAACTTATTATGTGGAAAACGTGAGGCCCGGGTCTGGGTACCGCAATGTAGACCATATATATTCCAGTCCATGGTCTGCAAACAGCTGCTGTAATGCCTTAAATACTTTGGGTTTCCTACCCCTGTATTTGGTCATGTCTAACTGTGATTTCTGACAACCCATATGAATGTTAAAGTCACCAGAGAGTATCAGGGGAGTGGGCCATGAAGGTAATTCAATATTGGGACCTTCAAGTGCCAATGCCTCATCCAGGTTTGACCCATTAACTCAGCATAAAACAAACTCGGAAGCCCCTACTGTACATTCTATAATGACCCAGCTGCCCTGTTTATCTGCCAGTGTCCTACCCGTGCCGTGGATACCCTGTTTTGCCAGAATAGCCACCCCACAATTTGTTGGACTCTGTTGTGTACAAGCTATTAACATATAGCCAATCTCGGTTACAATCTTCCGTTTAGTTTACAGGATGTGGGTTTCCTGTAAATAAACCACGTCGGGTTTCATCACTCGCAGATCAGCCGCCACTCGCTGCCTTTTCCCCTTGTGATTTAGACCACATACATTAAAGGAGCAAACACGAACCCCTAGAGATGTCCCCCTATCCCCAATTAATCAAGACAACACCATTCTGTAAAATGACCCTTCTAGATGTTAAAACTTGAGTACACCCCTCAAATTTCCACATGTTATGTATTGATTTTTTACAACACCCATCCCACCCCTAAACCCCAATGCTCCCCCAGCCCCCGTGCCTGATCCCCCTGCCTCCAACCACAAATTCCCAGCCGGAGCGTTCTCTAGAACCCCACCCCCACCCCCTTCCAAGAACATGGCAAAAGGAGCCATGGTCCAGTGAGATGGGAAGCTCCCAAGCTACCCGGATCGTCTCCCATTCTTCTTTTTCATTGCCTACCTAGCCCTCCACACCCTACTAACCCCACCATTAAGCTCTGGGATGAAAGAGAGGACTGGAAGAAAGAAGTAAAGACACAGGGGCCCCAGCTAAAGAGATTGTAGAAATGCTTTAGCTTGCACCTCTGATGAAAAAAAAACGAGTGTGCTCCTTCTGGATTATCTTAAGCTTTGTCTGGTCCAAAAGAAAAGCTTGTGCGCCTTTACCCTGAAATGGTGAAATTAGTTGAAGAAGCTGCCAACGGTTTTCACCAGCTAATGGCAGAAATAGGGTCAACCAAAAAACTCCCTTCCCTACCCTCTTTTTATCTGGTTGTGCCAATTCATACACTGCCTGGCGGTCCAGGAAGTTGTTTAAACATATCAAAATTGCCCTGGGTCTAGGAGTAGCTTGTCCTGATCTAAGCTGTTGTTTAAAAGGGAATCAATGTGCCCTCTGTATTTCTTGGTTCCAGTTCCACAGCAAGAGTTCAGGGAAGGTTTTGCAAAAGAGATCAACCACAAGTTTTAGAACGTCCTGTCCTTCAGCACCCTCTGGTATACCCACGATTCTGAGATTGTTCGCTCGTAGGTGATTCTCAAGGTCGGTTAATTTCTATTGTGTGTCATCTTTTTGTGAGCGAATAGTCTCGGTTATAGATCCCTGAGCCACGAGTTTGTCTCCCAGAGTTGAGATCCGGGCCTCTGCTTTTTTGATCCTTTCTGCAAACTCTGAGCAGGATTTTGCAATACTTCTTATGGAGTTCTGGAGTTTCCAACAAACGCCTTGTGTCCTTTGACTCTCTGTACGCATCTTCTCTCTGTGTGCCATTATGCTTTGATAGATCACGGCCAAGGATATCTCATCAGGTTTTTCTGCCAGGTCCTCCTCCATATTCTTGGAAGCAGAACCTCCATCAGTCCCAAGCCCTTCAGAAAATGAGTAATCCCAGAATAGTGTGCCTGTGCCATCTGGTTGTGCTGCTCCCTCAAAAGGCTTGTACCTCTTACACACTGTCATCAAGGCAAGTTCCAAATTGTTGGTGGTTTCTTCCTCAAGGTGTGTACTGCTTGCTAGGCTCTAGCCGCTGCCAGGTGACTCTCCTCCAAAGCGTGGTCTAAGAATAGATGGAGTCTCATCTCCTGATGAGTCAGATGGATCCACAGGGAAATAAATGTATCCCCAGAGTCAGTTTCTCTCACAGTGTCCTGAGTTCCAAAAGCACCCTTTTCCCCCTGTCGTTTCAGACACCGGAGTCTTGACTACCTTGGATTTCCACATAGCTGATGTACGTTGGGCCATACTACTTGCCCTGCTATGCTACACATGACCATTGGGTGTGCCCTCCCCGTAAAAGCAGAGGAAGATAGAGGAACTTGATTCCCTCCAGCCACCCCATTGATAGTTAAACCTCCTCTACCTTTAACAATCATATCATGTTTGCATGGGGTCTCATTAATACGCTGAGCAGCATCGGGTTTTTGGTGAAGCTGACCAGCCTTTGTAGACAGGGGTTGCCTGCCCGAGTTGTCTTCCTGACAGCTTGAGACAGTATCCGGGATCATGCTATCAGTTTGAGACGGGTGAAGTTTCTTGCTTTTAGCTGATGAACATAGTGAGGGTGTATTGTTCCTCCCCTGCGCTCAATTCCTTGAGTTTTGTCTAGTTTCTCCACCGAACCTTCCAACGTGCCGACATCAGTACGCTGGAGTCCAAGGCCTCCACCTTGTTGTTGTGTAAGTGTCAGTGGTAACACAGGACTTACTCCCTGTAGCTGTCCTTGGGGGCATGGCGGCTGTAGACTTGGCTGGCGCTGCAGCACCGCAGGCAGCAACGGTGCCGCGAGGGCACGGATCCAGCGGTAAGCACCGGGTGTAGTTTGAGGGAGAGCTTAGTCGCAGGACACCACACACAATCCATATCATGCCTAAATTCACCCCCTCTTCAAGGCATTCAACATTAGTTTAGATTGAGACACTAGTGTAGTCCGGTTCGAATTACATTCCTAAATGAAGGATGGGGTCTGGGAGCAGCAGCTAACGCGTCCGACACATCGGATGCGATCTTGCCTACAAGATGGAGATCTTACTGACTTAAAATTTGCCAAATGTTTCAAACTAAGCCCTTTGGCCCAAGCTAGTGGGTTTCTCTTAACTCTGTTAAGGCAGTGAGAAATATTGCTGTTTTGATTGAGTCGTACCCCTCTTTGAAAAATTAGATCTCTGTGGTCTGCTGTTTTCAAATGAGAACCATTTGCTGAATAAAGCCTTTTCTTAACGTTTCCCATTAAATTACAGCAGCGAATTCTTTCATTCATCCCTAATGAGATTTCTGCGGGGCCAGATACAGGGGTCTGCTTAGGAATCAGTTAATAGACGTTAACATATCCAGAATGAAAATGCATAAGCTCTATTTAGTATTAGTAAATATTACCACATTGCAGGACGCTTCTGAGCTCTCCATTGGCTCCCAGTAAGGAAAAAAGATCATTTTTAACCCTTCTGTTACCCTTTTCAGATGTAGCACGTCCTCCATCTTTGGCCAGCACAGTTTTAAATATCTGCCCACTGCCATTTTGTGGTAATCTTTCAGGTAGTTTTTGTCTTTCCTGAATGCAGACAGATATGTTAGATTAGTACAGCCTTTAGTTCCCAGGATGTAGCACTTTGGAATTGCATAGCAATTCATAGAAAATTGGAGAGAATAAGACATTAAGTTATGATAATTTAATAAGTCTATCTAGTATATGTGTTGTCTAGTGTATTCTCTATTTATTTGCTCCCCATTTTTGCTGCTACATTATAGTCCCAATAGAGCTTCATAAGGTGGATTCTTGCATTTTATGAGTAATATTTAGGGACCTAGATAGGAATTTTAGGGACACAAGGGTTCAATAGCAAGAGAATTTCGGCAGCTCATGAATAATACAGTTGCAACAATTGTGAAGTTCCAGTTATTTAATTCTGAGTCACTTCGGGCTGCAATAACTATAGGAAATTGGGCGAACACCTCAGAAATGTGTCTTTCTAATGAGGCTATGTTTTGCATGGCAGGCCTGATTGCATACTTCTCAGAAATAGTTTGCAAGATTTTTAGCTCAGTCTTATTTATCTCACAGTTGGTACACGTGTACCATTGCACCAGACCTTAATTTTCAAACGCATAAGTGCATGGGCCCAAATCTTTGCTTAGAAACCTGTGGCTGGCGCTACTGAATGTCAGTATGCTGAATTCCAAGCTGCCCCTTTAGCTTACTCTTGCAAGTTCCTGATCCCTCTGTCACTTTTTTCCAATGTTACTCTTCCTCCTTCTTTCCTTTTGTGTGTTATTCTCTCTACTGCTTTGGGTCAAAGTCGGGTGAGTTAAAATAAAAGTAGATCCCCAAACACGTGCACCAGTGGACCCCATCTGCAAACACAGGCTCATATTAGGCACTGGTTATACCAGTTTGATGTGTGAGTCATGAGAATTGAGCAGTGGATTAGTGTATGACATCCCATTGCCACTGCAATGGTTTGTGGATATAAACGTCTTCCAAAAGCTCTTTTAGTAAAATAATGCCTCCTACATCTGAGGAACAACCACGAGTCACCCTTAATTTACCTGTGATTAACATGAAACTAGGGGCTAAAAGTATGAACATTAGTAATAGCGATTACCAAATAACAATTTTATGGGAATGAGAATTTGGTAATCACTATTACTAATGTACTCAAGTGAAATCTGGCCCTGATTTCCAAATTAGTGATTCCTAGTGGGTCACAAATAGGTCTACCTCATGAATATTAATGAAGTAGGTTGCAATTTGTCCGCCCCCCCCTAGGATTTGGTGCCATCACAGGGGTGATGGCCTGCTGGGGTAAGCGGACCACCATGTCTGTCAATACTCTTAAATAAAGCAATCCTTAAAAGAAAAAAGGATTTATTTAAAAATAAATAAAATGAAAAATGTATTTTTTTTAAGGCTAGCCAGTAGTCCTTGAGACCACTGCCTGCACCTAAAAAATATTTTTTCAAACTTTCTTGAAGAGGAAAGGGTTTCTACGGGACCTAATACCATTTGCAAATGGGTTATCACCAACTTTGAGTTGGTGGTAAAGTCCAAAGGTTTTGTGACCTCATTTTGGTTTCAAAATACTAGTACATAGCACTACAATTTGGGGCCCCATGCATCAAACCAAATACCGGTCGCAAATGGGCAGATTCTCAGAATCCGCCCCTTTGCCACCGGTATTTTTGCACTTGAGATGCATCATCCCAAATGCAAAAATTGCAATTTAAGGAATCTCTAAATTGCGATTCCTGAAATTGCGATTGCATTTAAGGAATCCCAAATTGAGATTCCTTAAATGCAATGCAGGAAAGTTAAAAAAAATTGCGATTTCGCTAATAGGAGTAGCAAAGTACCATGAAGTTCAGCTTCATGGTTATTTGCTAAAACTTTGAAAAATGCACTTTTGTGCATTTTTCAAAGTTTCATGTTGCGCACACACATGCCCTTAGGGCATGTGTGTGTGCAACATATGTGCAGAGAGCAATTTCAGGGGTGCAACAGGGTGTCATGTTGACACCCTTGAAATTGCATGAGCAATGTGCGAATACCTACTGGTACTCGCAAATTGCTCATGCAATCTCCACTTCATTCCTATGGGCCTCTAGGCCCATAGGAATGAATGGGACAGCATTCCTTAATTGTGACTAGCAATTTGCGAGTATCAATTAAGGAATGTTTAGGAATCGCTATTTTTATAGCGATTCCTACATGCATAGGCTTTTGCGATTCCTAAATAGCGATTCCTTAAAAATCGCTATTTAGGAATCGCAAAAGCCTACGTTGATGCATGTGCCAGCTTGTATTTAGAAAGGAAACCCTAAACACACCCCCTGCAAACATTGAATCGTTATTAGGTCGCAAACCCAAATTGCAATTCGGTAATGTGTTACCAAATCTCAAGGTGGGTATAATACATTAAAAAAAAAGCCTTTTTGCGTTTACAAATGGCCTAATTCTGGAACTGAGGCCATTTGCGACTGCAAAAAGGCATCGCACATTTAAACCCATGTCTTCACAGACGAGGGCATGCCAGCCAAACACAGTGAGGCTAGGACACCAGGAGAATACTTTAGTCATTTTCCTATGTATTCAGTCTTGCCCCAGTGTCAAGATACTTAAACAATCTACACAACAGAAATAGTCCATAATAAAAAGGGACATATAGCCTGATTTAGAGGTGGCAATAATGTAATACCTGCACAAAAATGACAGATGTCATATTCTGTCCACGTTTGTTTCCCATTTCATGTACAGCCATTTGAACCACATACTTTAATATGGCCTACACAGTATAGATCATGCCTGTTTTTTTGTTTTTTTTAAATTTGTTTATTGGGTTTTGGTTGACATTTTACAGGTAGTATGTCAGCAATAATGCAGTACAGTGGTACATATTCGTAAGTGCATGCCTGTTAATGGTGAATTTTCTTGCTCACTGCTCTGCAGAGGAAAAAAAGTGGAAATCTCGTGACACACAGGGAGACCATTCCCTGCACATCAGGTGTATTACATTTTGCTTTCCCCAAAAAAACTCCCACTTTGGGAATTAACTTTGAGAAAACGAAAAATTACTGACTAGCCCAACATACAATGGCAGCTAGTGGCATTGACATTTTCGGTAAAATGGCAGCCCACCCAACTTGTGCTCTTTCCACATTAATTTCATGGCCTATCCAACAAACCTTAAATGACCAATTAGTCCTCATCTGAAGCTTCTAATTACTAAAAGGAATATAGACCCTCAGTCAAACGCTGTGATTTAGAGCAAGGCCTGATCAACCAAAGTCACAGGGGTATTTTTATTAAGATTTTGCACAGTGTCTGCATCACAAAAGTGACTCAAATTGACGCAAAACATTTTTTCCGAATTTACAGTGCAAAACTTGTTTTGAGCTGGAAATTGACATGAAAGTAATGCTAAGCAGCACATATTGCTGATTTATATTACTTAGCACCATGGATGGTGCATGTCAAAGAGAAAGGCTTTTATTTCTCGTTTCTTTTCCGACTTTGTATGTGTGCTGCACTGTACAGTACACATACAAGTTGGGAAAGTCTTAAAGTTAATCTAGGCACAGTATTTTTTACTGGAAGGGTACCCTTCTGGTCAAAACCAGTGCTAGACCCATGCAGCCACTCTTGGACTATGGCACACAGATGTCTGTGTGGCACTCAGCAGCAAGATTCTGTGCCAGCGCTAAGGAGACGGGAAGAGAGCCATATCTAAATATAGTAAATATGGGGCTCTCCTGCTTTCTCCTTCTCACCCAACACAGCACAACATTTTTGGCTGCTGCACTGCGTTGCTTGAGAATTTAGTAAATCTGGGCCACAGAATCCAGTCTATAGTGCTCTTAGTCAACATAGGGTGTTTAAAGACAAAGCAGCTCCAGATGGCAATAGACTGTCCCCAAAGAACACTGAAAAGGATAGGCTGTGAAAAACAGTTCAAAGGAGGCTGCTGACGTGTCTTTCCTTACTAAGGCCTTCGGGAAGAAGTAAATAATGTTGATGTGTTACATTGTTGCTTCCCCTCTACCACTACATTTTTAAGAAGTCTTTGAAATTTGCAGTTTAACCAGAATTGGTCTGATCACAGCATTTCCGTTTTAGACATGACAAAGTACAGGCAGTTTTTGTTCCTTCATTATCATCTAACAAAACAAAAAAAAGAGGTCATTCCTTTTCTCTTTCTGCACATTATTGGTGAGTTAGAATAATGTGCTGCCCGAGTCACTACGTTAAATATTGTTTTTACATGGTTAGAAAACACCAAGGTCGGACTGCGGTGGCAAATAGGCTGGATGACCAACATAAAAGTGGCCCACATTTATGAACTTGGTAGTAAAAAAGAGTGGCCCGCATTTGTGGAAATAGACATTTTGGACTTTTTAAAGACTGTCTTTCTGGGTGCTCTATGATGGTTAGGTAACCGTAGATTGTTGTGCTTGCTGTAGGCAGTGTGAGTGATATTATGAGAGAAATGGCAGTAAAATTTACGATGTTCCTTCCCTGTCAAAAATAAAAACATTTTCACATCCCCGCTCTTTTACTCAAAAAATGCAATTAATAAAAGTCATGCTGCATGCAATGGGATAATAGCATTTATAGCCCTGCAGAGTGCTGTTTGCTACAGTTGCCTAGGCTTTATTTAAAGATGTTTCTAATTCGAGCCCAAATATTGCCAGAAAACTGAACCAGCACACCACATGACCGGCTCCCACACAGCTACAAAACCAGGCCACAGACTGGCCTGTCAGACTGGGCCATCTAAGACTGCCACCTCGCCCTATCTGTAGTACGACCCTTGCCATCAAACAGATATCAGCTTTTGATAAACATTTTAAAATGATGCCCATGTTTAGAAATTCACAATTTTAATTGACGAAGGAAGCACTGCAAAAAGAAGGGACATAAACATACCACTTGGCTTCTGCTACGGAGGGGGGCCTAACAGCCTCTCCTTTGGCCGCCTCCTCCCATCCTGCTACATATCCTTGAAGACTCCCAGAATGCATGCCGCCACTACGAATGGACAATCCAAATGAATGCAAACAGTAAAATCCAAGATGCACAATGTGCAGGATTAAACCAATGATAATGATCCTACAACTATTAGTTGGAGTCGATATGTGGATGGAGGAGCACTAGTAAGCTCCCAGTAGGAATACACAGAAAAAGATGGCGAGACAGGTGGTGACTCGCGTTTGTCACTCTTTATATGGTACGGTGATTCCCGGCATGATAACTGGAAAGCCTCGAACTTTCCAGTTTCCATTGTGCATCTTGGATTTTAGTGTTTGCATTCATTTGGATTGTCCTGATTGCCCATTGGCTTTCTCATTTATGGAGCCCTGACGAAGTTCCCTCTCGGAACGAAATGCGTTGGCTGTGTGCCGTTCTTGCTAAAGATTAATTGGAATAAAGAAAGAAAAATCTTTTTGGACTAAGTGAATTGGCGTTTGATTTCAACGAGTGCACCTTCCACCTTTTGATGAACATATTACAACTTTGGTGGTCTGACCACCATGGGACCGCTGCAACCCCCTGTGTTTCGCGATTCCTTAGTGGTGGCGCAGTGGTCTGAGGCAGCAATATGCTGGCGGCGCTGCTGCACCACCACCAAGCCTATTACAACTTTCCAGACCTTCCCACTTTTCATGGTGTTGATCCCGCCTTGAAATATGTGGCATTAGGAAAGTCAGGGGCCCTAGAGGCTACCCCGGTGTCCTTGAGCATGGGGGTGCATGCAGGGGCCACATGTTGTACCCCCCTGTGGCCATGCACCACTGCTCCTGCACAGCATGGAGTGCACTCCCACCAGACCATGAGAAATAATCAGGCAGGCAGGTGCAAGCGACTTTGGCGGTGTGGGAGCGGGGTGGTCACTCCCACACCGCCATAGTCATAATTAAGCCCTTAGTCTGCATGAGAGAAGCAACGAAAATCCAAATTGAAGAAAGTGCACATTTATTAATTGAACGACAAGAAAACTATTTATTATACAATCTCTTAACACACTCTCAAACTTAACTTAAAACTATATTTGTTAAATACATTTGCCTTGATCATATTCCATTATAGATTCATTAGCTGAAAATCTCTGCAATTAAAAACACTAGTTTAGGAAAAGAAAAGCAATTTACACAATTTTAATAAGCAAATGAAACCCTTAATGGCCAAAGAAGAAAAACAAAGAATAAATTAAAAATATTTCTTTACATAATTACAAAAACAAACTTAAATATTCCTGAAAATTGAACATATTCCATTAAACGTTAAAAAAATTATATAATTTCAAATCTAAAAATGTCGAGTTAGTCTTCAATTGCTGAAAGAGAAATTCGAGGCATTGCGCATGACTTAAAGACCACAACGTCTACCTCTACAGTTTCTACAGGAACTGTAATTAGAGACTATGCCACCCAAATTCCTGAACAAATAGCTGGTTAACTGCAGTAGATCCACATGGCACACCAGCACACCAAACCTTTCAAGAAACTGATACACCGTGCCCCTAGCTATAACACATACTAATGAAGACTTCATACTCTACAACAGCAATAACAAAAGCAATAATAATGACAAAACAATAATCATTTTCTGTACTGTCTATCACATGCAAACCCTAATGCAGTCAAAGATGTGGCTAACGGATGGGATTTTAAAGTTGTGCAGCATACTTTATCCAGATGTACACAATACTTGAACAGTATCTTGGTAACAATATTCTCATAGTATAAGCAATTTTATCTAACAAGCAGAATTCCACAGCCAACAAATTCATTATAGCAATACACCAAAAGGGCAATACATTCTCACCAGTAAAATTCATCCTGGACTTTTAATTTGCAGTCATAAAGACCATTATCAAACCCCTACCTGGGCTCCCCAATACAATGCTGCTATTTTATTATTAATCATGCATTTTTGTGCAAATTGCAAAGATCAATACTACTTGCAGAACAATCCGGTAACAGAAAATTTGCTTTTTAATTTAAACCAAAGGAATAAAATAATCAGCCATACGAAAATCAAAACACTAATCCTAAAGTCACAACTATGATTTTTTTTTAATCTTGTATAAGTAACTCATCCTGTATGTGTTTCATTCCTTCCATTCTGGAACTTGCAAATGTATTACAAAATTAGAACTATATGTTCCATCATGCAAAAGAGAACATAAACTGTAAAAATCACTTACACATTTTCTAATAAAACATAAACCTTTGAAAACCCATGCTCCCAAAAGTACACAACTTAAAAAATACATATACCAGAAATGTAATTAAAAGTAACAAAAAAGATCATATCTATAAACAATAAAACAACTCTAAGAAAAGAAACGCAAAACAGTCACTACAGATTTGATAACATATTATATTAAACATATTTTATTTTGACTGAAATATAACAACCGTAGACATAAATAATTATAGACACTTCATAAACAACTACACACAAAAAAAACTAAAATTAAATTAAAGTACTACAGTTTGCATATGGTAGAAGATCCAAGTAAGCCATTCTTCCATCGCATGTAGTCAAAAAATTAGGAAAGATCTAAAAATATGGTTCCATAAATCATCCACACCTTAAAAATATTAAAGAAAAAAGTAGGAAATTGAAAAAATATCACAAAAATGTGAAAAAGGAAAAAGAAAATG
This sequence comes from Lissotriton helveticus, assembly GCF_964261635.1. NCBI lineage: Eukaryota > Metazoa > Chordata > Amphibia > Caudata > Salamandridae > Lissotriton > Lissotriton helveticus. Next base: position 854,755,629 of record NC_136067.1, read on the forward strand.
TCAACACATTTCCTTTACAAATGTAAAAATTGGAATACATGTAACTACAAAAGGGAAGATCTTCTGTACTTGCAACAGTAAAAGTGCACATATTCTCCAATAAAAAAGACATGAAATTTCTACAGGTATGATTACAGTACCAAACTTCAAGCCAAACCCCAAAATACAGAATAATTACTAAATAATCAACAGCTTGCAAAACTAATATTAGTATTTGTATTACTGTTAAAAATGTGAAAAATTGCTTATTTTGTAAAATGCATACAATTTTCCGAAGTACAACATTGTAAAAAAAATTGTACAAATATACATGTACTATTCTGAAAACATATAAAGATGGTTATGATTAAATATGTTAAAAAATAGTTTGAGTTCCTTGACATACAAAATAATTTTTGTTTAGTATTGTTCTAACAAGAACAATATCTACATGTTTTTCTATATCGATTTTTATTAGTTGTGATGTTAGAAACTTGAGTTGTATTACTTTCAAATATACTCAGTATTTTGACCCTATCTTTATTTCATTACAGAAAATTGTATGGCAGATTAGTCTGTATTGTTACATACACTTTTAAAATATTTCATTAATGTTGTTTGATTTTTTTTTTAACTATCCAATGTCCGTCTTTTTATTTTGAAAAGAAAATTATTTTCATACTAACTGTAAAGATGCATTTTTTAATTTTAAAGAATATACTTGATATGTGATTAATATTTATTGCTTTCCAAATGTTATACAAAATAAATAATGTTTTTAAAATGCTTAACTACATTATATTTCTACTACACTAATCTAGCACCAATCTATAAAAAAAAGTGCAAAAATCAGGGAGGGATGAGGTTTACTATTCAAACTCCAGTCCAACAAACGTTGGGTAACGTTTTTAAAAAATGAGGTTTTAGAGGAGGATTCACTATTCGCAATCCAGTCCCAAAATTTTGACAATTCATAAATAGGGGAGAGGAGGATCAAATATACTACCCTAACTGCAGTCCCCAAAACATTTGGGCATAAGCATAAATGTGCAGAACGGCCAAAATATACTATTCCAACTCCAGTGCCCAAATATTTGGAAAAGTGAATATAACTAGGGGTGCAACTATGCTCTTCTGATTATAAACCCAGAAGAGTTTTCAAATTACCTAAATGTAGAGGAATTCGAATTTACTCCTCTAACTCTACTCCCACAAACATTATAGAACATACATACATCTGCGGTGCTAAGATTTACTCTTCCAATTCCGGTCCTGCAAATAGAGGGGGAGCAAATGTGCTGCTCAAACTCCAATCCTACAAACATTGGGGAAAATGCATGCATTTGGGAGAGGGAGATAAGATTTAATATTCTATCACAAGTGCTACAAATATTGGAAAAGTATATACACATTGAGACTTACACCTAACTCTACCTTCCGTCCCTGAATCACAAGGGAAATGGCATAAATTGGTTGGCTGGTAAACTGTGCCAACTTCCGTAGCACAACAGTTAGGGAAAGTACATAAAATCAAATAAATGTTTAGGTTGGAAGAATTGTATGCTTCGCCCCACTTGATAATGGGAGGTAGGTAGCGGTTTCAGGAGCCTTAAATATTTCAACATTTGACAAGCCATCTTGTTTTATAATGATCGGTCCACCCTCCTGAACACGTTTTTGGGGGCCTTTAGTAGATTAATGTTTGTTTTTCTCTTTTTGGTCACCATCTTTCCCTTGGGGGACTTTTTGGCCTCTTTATTTTGGTCCTCTCACAAGTGGTCGCCTGCCCCACCTTAGGCATGGTGCTGGCTGAATATGGGCCCACCTCCTAATCTAACCAATTATCCCACCAGTCCTCCTGCCAAAAGGGGAGCAGGATAGGGGGGTTGGCATCCATCACTGTCTGGGGAGGCCTGGGTTAAATTTCAAAGGCAGCATCGCCTTTGAAACTTCATGCACTGGCATGCCCTCCCTGCCTGGAGGAGGTGTGAAGCACCTCTGCCCAGAGCAGGCTTTGTTCCTGGCTTCTGAGGGCATTGGCTCTCACCCCATGAGGTCAGAAACATGTCTGGTGGTGACTGCTGGCTAAGACTAGTCAGAGACCACACCAGGTCTTGGTAGGTTTTTGGGAGACCCTCTAAAAGGGTCTCCTGTGTGCATTTATTAATAAATCCAACACTGACATCGGTGAGGATTTATTAAGACAAGATGTTTGGTACCATCTTAGGGTACAGTGAAGCCATCATTGAGCTCGGAAAACTCATAATGACAAGTATCCAGCCCATGTACTCTCTTTGACTTCCCTGTGCACTTACAGTATCCAATAATAGACTTAGATATTGTAGAGATATATCCACACATTGGTTATAAATCACCCTGCCATTGCCTATAACTCATGCAGTGTATGTGGGCATGGCACACATGTGTGCCATGTTGACTCTTCAGTTCTCTCTGCAACAAGACAGGCAGCCTGCAATGGCAGCAATGGCAGTGTGTATGACCTTGGAGAGGGGTCCCAGGGTGGCAATATGTGTGCTGCAGCCCTAGTGGACCCTCTCCAGTCCCTATGTCCTATGTACCATGGCACTGGGAGCTTGGTTCGCAGGGACCCAGTAAACATCCAATCGAAATCACATCAAGCATCAGGCAAAAAGTGGGGGCGAACCATGGCAAAAGAAGTACTTTCTTACAGTATTATTTTTCAAAGATCATCAATAAAAATTAACAATAAATCAATCAATGTTTAGTAATAAGGTGAATTAATTCAGCAATTCAAATAAGCATTGATATAATGTGTCAAGTGTGTACCATTAAGAAACATCCCTATTCTAAGCTAAGACAAGCTAATACTAAAATGATTTTAGGTGTCAGTTCAGAAACTCATAAAGAGTTTCTGATGAGAGCGTTGAGCAAAATGATAAAGCTTTAGCAGAATAAGCTATAGCTCTAAGATTTCTCATTAAGATATGTCTAGGAAACTCCATACAGAGTCTCCTTTCGGAGAGTCAGGAAAAAAGGAATCAGAATGAGATGCCGCTCTCAGACTAAGGAATGGAAAAAGAAGTCCTCTAAGGGAAGAAGCATCTGCCCTCATTGAATCTGCTGCCTACTCTAGGAATACGCACTAATATGTACACACATGTTCTATGTAGTGTTAACAGTAGCAACATTGACATTTCATCTTCATGTTGACCAATAAGATTCCAGCACGCTCCTGGGAAGAGGTCTACTCCTCTCCTTCTTACCAGAGTACAATCGCCTTTCAACCATGTGTCCTTGAATGTTGCAGGCACATCCTTTCTTGGTTGTAATATCGTCTTCCCATGGATCATCCTCCCTGTCATCGGGTAATACAACAAAAGTCTATTCATTAATTAATATAAACAGTAGCTTCGAACTTGAAATGTCAGCTGCAAAGAGAAGAAAAACAATCGTTTAAAGTGAAAAACAAGCATTTCAGTATTAATGGGCCTTTGTGTTACAAATATGGTGTCTTCACATATGCTAACATTAGAATTGATATATCATTACTAAGTACAGGCCTATGAATTTCAGGTGTGGTTGCCTACTACAATTATTCATGAAACATATTTAGATGTAAATTCTGCACATTTCATACTTTAATAAAGCATTTCATAAATGATTAAATTCGCATTAGTACATCTATCCAAAGGTCTGTAAATTGTATACCATGAGTGGGTAATAGTAACAGCTGTTATTTACTAAGCTTAGAAACAGCAGAAGTGTGGTGTGAAGCGTCACATAAAAATAGCGAGCTAATATTATTATAATTATTATACCTATTATTATCAGGGTTAAGAGGGCCACAGGGCTGAACCAGAGAAGCACGTTCGACCTTTGGAAAAAAAGAAAATTAATTTATGTATACGCTAGAATTAATAAAATAAAATAATCAATAGGAAGGAAAAATAACAACATATCATGCACACAATTTGCATCTCCTGTAATGGTCAGAAATAAAAGTGGCTTCAGAAAACTCTTCACGTACTTGTCAGAGTTAGTGGCAGCCAATGAGTGCATCTGCTCCAGGACAGGCTGCACAGAACCTGCTCTCCTCCAATCATGACCACGTTGTTTTGCTGAGGCAGAGGTAGTAATTAGAAGAGTCATGTACGTTCCAGGGCGATGTTTTCACTGGCACTTGTTAATTAAATCTTGAAACACAAGGATGACAGGGGAGGACGCTAGCGAGACCACTGTTTACTTTGCAGACTGGATAACTAACTCCTTGAAATACCTCATAGGGCGACCGTTCTTGAAAATGTGCCAGATTCTGCACCAACTACCAAAGAAATACAGCATGCCGAAGGCTCATTTTAAATGGAAATAATGCTGTAGAAACGTATTAAAAAACAGGATGTGAAAGGCTTAAACTCCATTTTAGACATCCTTTGGTCGGTGTATATACACTCACTTGGGCGAATGCATATTCGCCTCAGACATGTTTTTTTTAATTAACTTACCCAGAAGGGATCTCATCTCTTTGCCATTCGTTTCAAAATACCACAGCTCCTTGGTGAAGCTCGTCCGAAACGTGAACATTTCTGGGCGAATGAAGTCATTCTCTTAAAGGGGCAGCTGCTTCACGTTTTAACATAGCCGCCAAAATCTGAACTGGAATCATTTTCTAGCAATCACACTCAAGTGTGGTGACTTTAAATTATTAGAATCAAACTATATGTAGATTATGAATGGTGGTGTGGAATGTTTTTATTGTGCGAGCGAAGTGTCAAATAAATTCCAATTATTGGCAGTTAATGTGAAATTTCGAAATGTATACAACCATAATGCAATTAAAATGTCAACCGAGCCTAATCTAGATGGGTCTGTTGGTATATATTTCCCATACAATTAAATGACTCTCAATGTCCACTTCCAGCAAGGACTTTTAAGTGGGCCAGTTGTTGCTGAATAGAAGAAAAAAAACATTTGGAGTATTTTTACAATAATTAGCTTCAAATAAAACTCTTAAATTATTAATGCTAACAGTTGAAAAATCTAGCGATATTATTGATGGTCAAGCAGAGTTGCTTATGTCAACATATGTACATAATTTCATGTTGTTGCTATACCCAGCATCTTCATTCCATATCTTGCCCGTGTGGGATTATGCTTCTGAACAGACTATGCTTCATTTTATCTTTTTTTGTAAATGTTATTCACAATATTCTAAGTTGTTTTTAAGCCCTATTTTAAAGAAGTACTGTTGTGGCCTAAATCAATGCAGACCCGCTTTTGATTCGTATTACTCTTACATAATGATGAAGTGTATTTTAATTTAGGCACATTTTTAAAGCCTGCCACGCAGGCACAAACTTCAATGAACTGATGAGATATGCTGCTGCAATTTGGTACAGTACAAGATATTTTATCTTTATAGCTGAGGCATTTTGTGTACTGGTCACATTTTTATTTTTATTGTTATAATGTAAAATGTTTTTATCTTTTTCTTTTTGTGAATAACTTTCATGGCTGCCGCAATCTAGCCGGATAAAGTTTTGAATTGAATTTAATTGAATTATTGCACTTCACACATCCTGTTACAAAATAGCAATTCTGCCAATGACGCCTATGTCAGGAAAAAATATATCTGCAGAATGGGACACTGAACATGTAGGTGGATTGGAGAGAAGGGCATGATGGGTGTAGTTGGATAAGGGAGGATTTACTACAATGTCAGGGTAAACAACGTGGACATCCACTCACAATGGAAGGTGGGTTCTGCCCCGCTCACCACGGTAAGAAATGAGTGATTGTTGATGAAATTTGAATTAGTATACAGAGGCAAAAGCCTTTTGACCGGTGCCACTGTAAGAGGTCTATTCATCCACTTTGTAAAATCTCTTCAGTCACCTATAACGGATGCCCTTAGCTTCCATGAGGTTGTACTGTATGGTTGTGATTACATATATATCACATAGTGACCGTTTGCTTATTTATGAGAGGCTTGCACTGCCGAAGCGTCATTTTGTTTGATGCTCAGGCGGCACAAGCCTCTCAATCATATCTATGAGGTGATGCAAAGCCACTCTGTGTGCATTTGCATGGCCTCACAGGTATGAAGTAAGACAAAGCATCCGGAAAGGCTGCCATGCCTTACTCTGCATCAAGCATCCAGCGCCCATGGATTTTGACACTGCCCCAGATTTGTTTAATCTCGTAAACCTGGGGCCGCGGCAAAACCATACATCTCTCCAGAGCAGGGGTAAAAAAAAAAAACTTTGTATTTCTTCTCTTTTTTTCTAATTCCATGTGTGCTGCTTTCTGGAGCACATTTAGAACGATGAAGGTGCCTCTCTGGATTGTTTTTGTGCAGGAAGGTGCCCCTTCCTGCACAAAAACATTCCTTCCTGCAACAGAGGCACCTTTGCACCATGGTGCAAGGGTGCCTGTGATGACGCTAGGCAGCAAATTGTGTGCCAGCACAGGGGAAAAGGACAGGAATGCACTGTATTTCATAAATATAGGGTATTCCTGCCCTTTCACTTTGGTGTAGGGCAGTGTGGTAAGAGGACTTGCAGTGATGCCCTAGGACAATTCCTCATAAATGAGGCCCTTTATTTGTAGCACAAGATATAGGTCCTTTGCGTTATGGGAAAGTCCAATCCATCACCCCTCTCTGTTGACCAGTGCTTGGCCTTGTGCCTAGGAGGGCTAGTAATGATGTCACATATATATGACTTCTACGATGCAGCCCACATTCAACCTTGAGTATAAAACTTCAATAGCACCTGCCCAACATTACTTTGATTGCCAGGGGAGAGAAGGATCACTTTACCCCAAAAAGGATGTCTGACCTGTGATATCCTAATCCATATCCCAGATCCCAAATGTTAACTTGTCACTCTCTTCAGCATAGGGAGCCTGGAAAATGCCTGTGAAGATACAGGTCCCTAAATTTGTGATATGCTGAAGAGTGCCAATAGAAACACCCACCCTGTTTCCTGGGACTCCCAGCCCAGTTTTCTAGGCACCCTGAACAACAGAACTGATGAATCAACTGTGCCAGCTAAACAACCACACAGTAGCTGTAGAGGCGGCTCCTCCTAAACAGCGGAGGAGCGTCACCCAGACTGCTGCAAGTGCATCAGCCACACACAAATAAATAAAATGACATCGCAATGCCATTTTATTGTGCACCGGCTCATACGAGTGTGAGGGCAAGATGTGGGGCTGAATCCTGCGATTGCAGGTTGACAGCTGCCCCTGCCAGTGCGCATGTCAGATTGGCTGGCTGTCTTGGAACAGCCAGCTCGACATGCGCACTGTAGACCCAGCAATGCCATGGCTGTGAAACAGCCACGGGTTTGCTAGCACAGGCTCCAAGCCTCAAAATGAGCACTGGGTTAGCCGGCCCCCAATCCTGAAAACAGCATGAAAGCAGCTCAAGGAACAGTTGGATTGGTGTTCCACTGGGCAGGAAGGAATACCTTCCATTAGTGCACGTGGATGTCAGGGGAGAAGTGCTGCACCGGGGGAGCCACATATATGGTGAGTTTGGCACCATTGCGCTCCACTATACTTTAATAGTAGCTGGCTTCCAGAGGCCTAGGTATACTGGACACCCCATTGAGATCAGGCATCGTCCAGCTTTACAAACTCGAGATGTGGACAGTGGACCATAAAGAAACATACGCAGCACCTGTACCGTAAATTACCAATACATTTTAGATGCAAAACAGTCTTGTGTGCAAATTTCCAAATGTAGCTGCAAATGCAAGATGTATAGTGTTTTTCTTCTTTATTATTCAGTTTGTAAAAAACCATCAGCAAATGTGTTTCGATTTCTTTCTACATAGGACTTCTTCAGGGCTGGAAGTTATAAAGATATATAAAAGATATTTACAAACAACACACTTAACAGCTTTACCTTGTCAACTAGCAAACCTCTTTTAGTTGACCGGAGATCACAAGTTGGCTGTTGAGTGTGTTTTTTAATTCGACGCTGGCACCACAATTTAAACTCGGGGCCATTAAGAAATCATCCTTGACTATTGGCCTGTGGAGAAACCATGTCAAAAGGTAGATGTAGCATAACCCTGAGAGTTACGTTGCACTCCTCTGTCTGACACCATTCCTCTGTTGACTGGAGCAATGGAATTGAAACTCGTGGTAAAACCCAGAGAAATTGATGATCATTGGGTCTTTGCATTCTCCCCTACACACCATAACACTGCCTAGAGACTCCAATGTAAAATGATCATCAGTGCCTAACTTGGTATGAGACTGAGTAACATTTGGACGTCAGAGCTTCACCCCAGAGGGTGCAATGACCTCTGGCGCATTGATTTTATTTAGTGCAATTACTGTGAAATTTTGAATCCGTGTTCCACCCTATTTCAACTTGCTGGAATAAACCTTAGGTGCTCCTATGTAAGGAAGAGTTAATAGTATTAAAAGAGTACTTAGTCAATCTAATTGAGTATCAATAGTAGTCAAGGCCCTAAGACACAATGTGTACGCCACAGTACCCATCAGAAACATTGTTCGGCTACAACTGAGTGACTGCACCATGATGCAGTGAGACATTACATTTCTCAAATACATCTATCAAATGCAATTGTTACTAAGGCTCTCATCTGAATTCCTTCTTTTCCTTTGTTCGGATTGACATTTTGGCTACTGACCTGGTGAGAACATGCAGAAACAGGCATGGAAACACTTAGAATTTCCTTTATTTCCACGTCTCTTGAATAATCGAGAATCCACTTAGTCGGTCAGTTGAATGATTATAGGAATTTACCATGTATCGAACCATCGGCTCAACCACAAAGCTTTGTCTGTGAGTAGCTATGTCTTATTCCAGGACTAAGTCCCAGTCCTGGAAATGTATGAGTAAATCAAACCAGAAGTAAAACACACTACTTCCATTAAAAAGTTTGTTAATCTGATCAGTAAGTGTTTTTTCCTGTTCTTAAGTTCCTAGACATGCCCGCCCCTCCGGTGGACCCCTCTTCCTTAGTGTTGCACTAGTTCCACTTGAGAAGACATTATTTTCCTCACTGACTGGTGACAGGAAAGGAAGGGTCCCCAGCTGTCAGTATTCAAAAGTCTTTATGTATTCTGTCTGCTTCTCATGCCATCAACGCCCCCGGTTATCAGTGTAGAACATTTCTACTTCCTGCTATTGTTTTTCTTCTTTTCTGTTTCATTGAGGTGTTTTTAATATTTCTATTACTTTTTTTCTAAAACTTTGAGTTATGTTTCAAAACTGATAATTTGATACAGTTCTCCCAGAGTTTCCCAAAGGCCCCTCTGTAAAGGCTAAGCGCCACTTCCTTTCAAGTAACAAAATAAATCGCAAAATAAACCAGAGCATTATTTTTTGTTCTGTGGGAAGGGCACCTTCTGTATAGATTGATATATAGCCCAGACTGGATCGTTAAGGTACCTTTCACTTAAACTCTCCATTCCACAAACGAGTTCCTCTTTCTGTACCTTAAACAGGAGGCTGCCTTTGCTTTTTGCATTCTGGCAGAACTGGAGTGATGAGAACCTAACACAACAATCACAGTTATTGTGTATCGTTTAGTAAGGCATATTAAATAATAAAGTGATCCCTGGGGGGTACTCTAGCCCTTTGACGACCACGTCAATAGTGTTGCTTTAGGGAAAGAATAATTCATATATTCATAAATGAGATATACAGAAATAAATGCACTAAACGCATGACTGAAACTTACTCATTTGAGAGGTTTTTCGTCTTTCCCTAACACTATTGCAGTGGTAGACCAGGGCTACACTGCCCCCATAGCGACCACTTTATTGTTTAATTATTGTCCATCCCAGGTCCCTGAGTTACTGAGTTGCCCCTTTTTATATTTTGAATATTGTTTAGTAAGACAGCCTTGCAGCTTCTAAACACAATAACGAAAAAAGTGTTACTGTTCCACAGTTTACTGGTATTCATCTAAGGGTTGGATGACAGAACAACGCAGGGAAATACTTTGCATGCCTTCCCCACACATTTTTTAGCCCAGATTTTTTTTTTAGAATACCTATGCTTCTACAATGCATGCTATATCTCTATATAAATATATATATATATATATAAACGATATCTTTGTGGGGCGAGGCCCCCATACTTTCCTTTAATGGGTGTTAAGGGCATGCGTTGTAAAGGCATATACATTGTAAAAACATATGTGGTAAAAAATGCATGGTGAAGGCATAATGTTGTAAAAACCTCAGGGCAGATTTATAAGCCCCCTGCGCTGTTAGTACATCACTTTTTGTGATGCACTGGCAGTGCATTCCTCTGCCCCATATTTACAAGGACAGGAAAAGCCACCCTGCATGGCTTTTCCTGTCCTTGTAAATATGGCCCCTTTACACGCAGGACTTTGTGTGAAAGGGGCGTTCCATGGTTGTTGCTGTGGGTGTTCCCACTCATCACCCATGGAACCAGACACATTTCCTGATTTACGAGAAACCTTAAACCTTGAAATGCGTCAGTTTGCTACGCCACCCTAGGGGTGGGGTAGCCAGGTGCAAAAAGGATAAATGTATTCATGTCCTCTAGTTTTTTCTTCTTTCAATGCGTGCTGCATTCTACGCACGCATTGAAAGAGGAAAATGCCTGTAGTGATTGTTTTTGTGCAGAAAGATGCCCCTTTCTGCACAAAAACAATCTCCCCATGGCGCAGGCATCCTTGCAGCATGGTGCAAGAGTGCCTGCGCAGGCGCATTGCAGCTGTTTATGCACCAGCGCAGGGGAGAGCACAGAAATGCGACATATTAGTGTAAATATGTCGCATTCCTGTGCTCTGAAAGTGCTGCAGCGTGGCGGAGTCAAAGGGCTTGCGGTGCAGAGCTGCATCACTTTTTTTGTCGATGTGCCCCCTCGTTGTAAAGGCTGTTTCCCCACCTAAGAAGGATGAAAAGCTTAGTTGCACCTGTCAGTATTGAAACTTCCGACCTACAGATTGCACACGGATATCAGTAGCATACTTTCAATTCAGCAAGTCACCTTGCTAATTAATAGCACAATACTTTAGAGAAACTCAAGAGGTGGGTAGTGCACTCACTCGTTAGAAATTTTCATCAGTTTTCTCCAAAATGATATCTGTGTACTACTCTGTGATGTGTGCTGTCTGTCACACAAAACTGCAATGAAATTCAATGGTCAAGTAACTGGACTTGAACACAGTGTGCACAATCACCAAATAATATATAACACGTTTATACTGTTCTTGTCAACATAATGTAACCTATTGCATGTCTTGTCTTCATTTATTTTTTCACAATTAGAACAAGTACTGCATGCGTTGATATTCACAAACGTGTTTAGCAGATTGTTAACAAATTACAGGATTTGTTGCAGTGCTTTACAAAAGTATAGAACAAAATTATGAAACAATATTTGGTCTTCGTGCCCAATGCATTTCGGGACCTGGGGGGCATATTACCAAGGCATGAGAAATGAAATTATCGCCGCTTTTGCTGCTGTTTTCGGCCGCAAAGTGGCGATTATTTCATCGCCCTATTAGCAAGCTGTCGCTAACATCAGTTAGTGACAGCTTTTAGGTGATAGCGAGCGGTTTGGGGCCTGCTTTGCATGTCAGCGATATCTATCGCTAATGACATGCAGAGTGGGCGTACCCATCCTGTTAGTGACTGAAAGCAGTCGCTAACATCGCTATCGCCTATTATCAACGCAGACGTAGTGATTAAAATATTCACGCTAAGCGCGAATATCGCCAAATCCTAATGCCTGCTCACACCACTTCTTAGCCTGTATATCCAATGGAAGGTGGATATTCAGGTTAAGTCCCTATTAGCGATAATGCCTGAATATCGCTGAATTTCCAGCGATATTCACGCATTTTGCCGCTATCGCCGGATATTTTATGGCTTTGGAGATAAACTTTGCTAATAGCACGTTATCTCTGCGATAAAATCTGGCGATGCGCGGCGATAAATTTTTTTTCGCTAAGCTTATTTAGCGATAAATATCTCTAGTTGTTGATAATATGTCCCTTAGTCCCTTCCTCAGGGACTAATTAAAAGTCAAAAGTCAGTCTGGCTCTTATTTAGAGTGTTAATCTCTCAGATTTACCTATAGAATCGTTCTAGCACATACTCCACTGAGCCCCTGCACGCTTATATACTCAGGATCATGTCACATTATATCTCTAAGTAGAATCTACTGTGATTTGACACCAACGGTCCGAGGACATGGACTGACATTTGACTTTTAATTAGCCCCTGAGGAAGGGACTAGGTTGTATTATGTTGACAAGAACAGTGTAAACTGTTTATATATTTTTTGGGTAATTGTGCACACTGTGATCAAGTCCTGTTACTTGACCCTTGAATTTCATGACAATAATTTTGGGATCACTGATTCACTTCTGGGCAAGATCCCAATCAAGTTGGGCACAATTTGCGACCAAAGTGGACCAAGTGCTGTTAGCATTTTATTTTCCATCCCGACTCATAATCGAGTTCAAATTACACCCGATTACCAGGGAAGGGGATGTTGCTTAGCCTTCACAAATTGAGCTAACTATGCAAGTTTGCAAAAAATATACATATATAATTGTTTCTGAAATATAACTTAATATTTTACAAACAAAATAAAACAATTGGCGCCCTCCGCGCTAATGTTAATTAGCAGGTGTACATCTTGCAACCATGTTTTGCAGCATCTTCATACTCAGGCCCTAAAAAAATCAAAGAAAAAATAGAAAATAATGAATGAAAAATAAATAAAACGCAATTATGTCAAGGATCATTTCCATATAATTCTGCCCAGTTCTACAGAACTGCCACTTCATCTTATCACACAGACATATGCACGTTTTACACTTGTGCATTATGCCTGCCAGCCACTGGCGTGGTTTTGCAGGTAACAGAAGCAGAAAATGGGCAACTAACAATATCTTCTAGATTTGTGCCGCCTCGGACAGCTGGAATCATTTGGGAGCGGCAACTCGCAAGTCACGGAAGAAGCTGAAGTGTTACTTTAAAATCCGATCACGTCATTCTGCCAAAACACGTACGAAATGTGCTCTTATAAAGACTGGTGCTCGTAACTACTACTAGATCTGGGAAATACGTGGAATATTTTTGAGCATTGTCACGAAAAAATGTCGAGACTTAAACTATACAATGGCGGCTGGGAACAGCCTTGCTGCAAAATCGATACCCCGTATTTTCCATTAATCAGATACAAACAAGACCCATTTTTTATACCTAAAACCCGAAAATAATGTAAATTCGTGCTCTGGACCAGTGTGTTAATAAAAATTCCCACATTAGTATGACTCAGAAAATCAGAATACATTCCAATCTATTTTTCCCATGCACATTTATACAGGGTTTTCCTGACAAAATGTGTGTAGTAAAATCAGCCAGTGAGTGCAGTAATTCCATAGAATGTTTAGATCTGTCTCAGATAGAAATGGTAGTTTCCCCCTGAATTGGGATTATACAGGATTCTTAATAAATCCGCTAGGAGTGCAAAAAGTGTAACCTGGCCTTGCACAAATGATAGATCCTGATTCACTGATTAAGGAACTAGAGGTTTTCATTAATGCAGATGGCACTTACAATGGTGGAAACGCTGTAGCCCAAGGGTGACGGCTGATAGGTGTTTGCACATTAAACTATTTTAGTCATATTTTATAGGTACTCCATGAGTAGATTTGCCACCTGGCCAATACTTCAACGGCCTGAATTTTTAAGTCAATGTGGGCAAAAATGGGAAAATTAGTTAAAACAGGTATGTTTTCCCTTTTGAAATTTAAACTTAAAACAGCAAACATATTAAGAAATTACTTAATATTTGACAGCTGTCAACATTATTTTTAAACAAATAATACATTAGAAGAATAAATACCATGATAAAAAAAACACTGAGTATTGTGCACACATTCTTCTTTACCTATTAGTGTTCTTCTGGACTAGAAACAATGTATCAAATGGACAATTTTTTTCTGAGAGAGGTGGCAATTCTACCCTTGAGAGGAGTCAAAATATCAGACACTTCATGGGTCAGTCATTGCAGGGGAGAAATTCGAAAATGTCATGCAGGAACATTTCCGCCTGCCATATTACTATGGCGGGGGGACCGCGGCGGACGGGAAGACCGTCTGCCGCTTTTCCACCCGGTTAACGAGTTGACCGGGCTGATAAGGGTTTACTATGGTGGCGGTGTCTGTCAGACACCGCCAGTCATATTACCATGGGTGCGGAAAGATGGCCGCCACGGAAAGGCATGCGGGAATAGACTGCGGGGGCCCGTTGCAGGCCCCCAGGGACTCTGGGGGGTGGGGAGTGCACACGCGGGTACCTATGGTACCCCCCAGCAGTTCCATGCACAACATGGCAGGCACCGCATGGAAGTGCACATCATGCCTTCCCGGCATTGCTGAGTGCACCACCCGCCACAATGTTAGGAATGCAGGATGCGCCTGCCTGTGTGGCGGGTGCATCCTAATGGCAGCCGCGGGACCCCCGCCCTTAAGGCGGGCGGTCCCTTTGTACGACGGGATGGCAGGCGGACAAAGTCCGTCCGCCATCCTAATGGGGCCCTTAGTCTTCCTTGCCCCACTCCAATTCAGAAAATGAACAGAATGGGACCAGGAATGTAGGAAAAGAGGTAATGGCTGCATTACTTACCAGTAATCCTCATTAGAGTCTGGGGTGGGTCCTCCATTGGTGTGGAGGAGCGTCACCCCACTTAGATGGCCCCGAACCCAAAGATGAAAAATAAAATAGTAATTCACCATTACCATTTTATTTTTCAACCTGACATCCTCCCGTCCTGAACTAGCGTTAGGAAAGGGAAAGGGCTTTGCTGAATGATAGCAGCAGGGAACGGGAGGAGGTTGGATTGCATATGCACTTTTCAAAGTGCGCATGTCATTTAAGCCAACCGTCTTGTGACGGCCAGTCAGACATGCACACTTTGAAACCTCTAACCCAGCTGTCAAAAGACAGCTGGGTTAGAGCAACTGCAGGCCTCCATAGCACTGTGGAGTGCCAAGACAGGTCTCTCCCTCCAATCAGGGTGCTGCTCTCATGCTGGTGAGAGCAGTGCCTTGATTAGTCAAAGGAGTTTCCTGGTGGCCGGGTAGGAGCATGACGAGGTCTGGAGCAGGCAGTCCTGTTGTCTAGTACTTTTTTAAAAAAAACATATATTTTAAGTCTATATTTGCATGCGCCTGTTATTTTTACTTTTGAAAATTTTAAATTGAGCGAGCACCTGCCCCCCCTTCCTGTTGATGCCAGCCGCCACTGATTAGAGTGAGCCTTAGTTTTCTACTTCCCTTGTGCATGTGGACTGGGACATGAAAGACAGACGTAGAGATTATGTAAAATAGCTGTATATAGATCTAATATTCATATACATGGGTTTCTCAACCTTTTTCCAAAAACCTATGTAATTTATGCAACTCTATCCTCAGGAAAATTGTAGAATTATGCTTTATTTAGTGCATATTTTGCCAGACTGAAAATATTTTAATATATATGACACTGCTTCCTAAACACATACTGTAAGTACCGAGCACACTTACTTGAACTTGACCTACGCATATCTAAATTATATGCTCAGGTGAGTGCAGTCAGTGCATTTCTTTTGTAACTACCCATAAAATATAGATTTTTTGTTGTGTGACATACATTTTGTTAGACCTGGAATCTTTTGGCGTGGTTTTCCAAGTCTTTTTGCTTCTGACCTGTTTTTGACTGTGTGCTGAACTTCATTTTTGCTGATTTAGGATTCTGGGCACTTTACCACTGATGACCAGTGCTAAAGCGCATGTGCTCTGTGTCTAAAATGTAATGGCATTCGGTTTTTTCATGATGGGCATATTTGATTTACTGATAAGTCCCTAGTCCAGTGCACTACATGTGCCCAGGACCTGTTAATCACATTCCACTAGTTGGCCTGTAGTACTGGTTGTGCCATCCACATGAGTAGCCCTTCAAACCTGTCTCAGGTTGTTGTGTGGCGTTTAGAGCTCTGAGTGAATTTTCCCGATTCATGCCCTTATATAGGTACAATTCACATTTCCCTTATATAAGCATAGAAATCAATCCCTTATTTAGACATAGCCCATGCAGACCAAATACAGGCATGGCTGCTTCCACCCGTACCAAACGTCACAACGATTTCTTGGAAAATCGTCTTAAGCAGTTTGGGAACTTCCCCTTGCTTGAATATTGATTGGTCCAACAACTCATGTACTTTGCAAAGAACAACTTTATCCTCGGGGTTCTTTCCTGACGTTATTATGCCCGACTTTACGTCAATCTATGGCATTCCTAAACACGTTCAAGGTATAAATATACCTTCACTTGCTATGGCAAACGCCGGTGGTTCGGAGCAGTTCGACTATCTACTTGCCCGATGCAGCTCGCTACAGCAAGTGCCAAAGGAAGCCGACCCTCCAGCTAACGCACTGATCAAGAGGCTGCCTTTCTCTCGCCGAGAATCCAGCTCCGGTGTTTCCAAGCTCCCCTTGTGGGGTGTTGGGAAATCGAGTCCTAAAACAGAGATACCAGACCTCCTTCTTTCTAAACCAAGGTATGGAGCTGATTAGAACCTAGAGAAACCTTTGGTAGATTCTTGGCAAAAACAACTAAACCTATGCTACACAATACTTACTTCTTTCCACGTACTAGACTTAGGTTAGGTACATTGGGGTAGGCATATTTAGAAACACCAGTTGAGTATTTTAATCAATGCTATTTATGTATGTATTTTTATATGGCTTAGAAACCATACAATTCTTTTACAGAATTATTTTATAATACTATTCTCACTGTACGCATTATACTTTGCAGTCTGCTTAACGATTGTAGCAGTTCACTTCTATTGCATGAGAAAGAAGACTGTTCAATAAACCTTTTTATTGAAAACTCCTGTCTCTCTATTTCTCTGCAAACTCTGTTGAAACGAAGTATGCACGATTGACTGAGTGAAATACTTATCTATTGTTTCCGTGACTCTAGAGATATATTTCTTATTCTTGGGAAACAAAGTTGTCATGTTTATAGGGTTGTCAGAAACTAATCCCTTCTTGTGCATTCGAGAAAGTTTCTAGTGACCTCTGAGCTAGCTGGCACTCACTATTAAGTTTAGTATATTCGATAGAGACCTAGTCGACCTCAGTCCTACGTCTAATCTATAGGATATATTATTCCAATGCGCAGAGCCTATTGGGAATATAGGAACTACACTACAAGGTGTGCCACTGCAGAGCCTATGTGTACAGTTTTAAAGTGCCATGTCGATGTGACAAGTTCACCTACTTGCCAGGCCCAAACCTTCCCCTTTATTAAGGTACGCCCTAGGTAGCCCCAAGGGCAGGGTAAAATGTAGTTAAAAGGTAGGACATTTACCTTTGAGTTTTAAATGTCCTGGTAGTGGAAAACTGCTAAATTCGTTTTTCATGACAGTTTAGCCTATCTTTCCCATAACTTAGCACTGGAGCCGCCTTGTAACACTTTACAAGTGTATCTTCCAATTGGGAGCAGATAGAACGTTGGAGTTTGGTGTCGCTGGACTCACAATTGTAAAATACTTATTTTTGTGAAGTTGTTTTTTAAATTGCTGGTCTGAAAATGCCACTTTTAGAAAGTTATACAAACAACAAAAAATGTCTCAACCAGAATAAATTCAAATCAGCTTCAATGGATGGAAAAATGCGTATTCATTCCAAACCAGGCAAATCTTTTATTGCCATTTACTTCAAATTTTGTCAACAATTTTTAGGTTATACTAGCAGAAAACAAACAATGTACATTCAATATTTAAACACTATTTACAAACATCACAAAAAATTATGAATCAATTAAGACAACATCAGAACAAACTACAGAAAATATAAACAATTACAAAAAATACATATAAACAACACCAAATGAATTTTCAAAATGTGCGTGGAACTGGTGCCAAATAAATGACAAATGGTACAAATCACTGGACCACTAGGTCCTAGTTGTTATTACAGTTCAGAATTTGTTCCATCAAACACAAAAGCCAAAAGCCGACGCGTTTCGAGGCCAGGACAAACGTCCCTGGTCTCTCATCAGGGCTTAAATTCTTTTTATCAAGATAGAGGTCATGTGGCGGGGCGTCGCGTTCTTTAAGAGTCTGGGACACCAAGGGCTTTATTTAGAGGAGGGGTACCTTTACTGTGCTGTCTCCCAGCCAAGCTTTGGATAAATTGTAACCATGTGGCGGTTTTTCTTCTTTAATGCTTCAATGGCCCGGAAATTTTTTTCACACTTGCTCCACACAACCGGACCTGGCGGGGTGAAACAAGAGGAACAGTGTCCAGTCAGCTTCTAGCTCACTTTGAGCCGTATTATTAGCAGATTACGAGCGGAGGGAAGCCGCTTACCGTTCGTGTCCGTGAAACGCGTCGGCTTTTGGCTTTTGTGTTTGATGGAACAAATTCTGAACTGTAATAACAACTAGGACCTAGTGGTCCAGTGATTTGTACCATTTGTCCTTTATTTGGCACCAGTTCCACGCACATTTTGAAAATTCATTTGGTGTTGTTTATATGTATTTTTTGTAATTGTTTATATTTTCTGTAGTTTGTTCTGATGTTGTCTTAATTGATTCATAATTTTTTGTGATGTTTGTAAATAGTGTTTAAATATTGAATGTACATTGTTTGTTTTCTGCTAGTATAACCTAAAAATTGTTGACAAAATTTGAAGTAAATGGCAATAAAAGATTTGCCTGGTTTGGAACGAATACGCATTTTTCCATTTTAAGCATTCTGTACCTCTGCCTGTCCCTAGACTACACGGGTCAGAGTGAAAGCTGGGCTTTGTGAATTCACTCTAAACAGTCACACACAAAGGGAGCTGAGGTATGCCCTGCATATCCTGATGGCCCCTCACCCGGATGATGGGTCTTCCTATGATAGAGTGGAGGGAAGTGTTGACACTTTCACCTGAATAGGGCTGTGCCAGTCCTCACACAAAGAGCTGCATACCCCCTGTAGTGTCTCTGGAGCCAGGGCCAGATAGCCCTACACTACAAAGACCTTTCTTTGAAGTCTCATACTTCAAAGGCTAAGACGGGTATAAGTACTGGACCTCTGACACCATATACTCAGTACACTTCTGGACTGAGGACATTCTGCCAGGAAAAATAGCTGTTGTACTGTAAGGAGGAATTGCCACTTTGCTGTTTGCTTTCCTGTGTTGGCTTGCTGCCTGCTGCTTCTTGCCTGTGAGTTAGAGGACTGGACTGTAATCTCTACATCCTGATTGTAAAGGTTCTCCAAGGGCTTGTTTAGGCGTGCCTCCTGTTCCTGAGGTCTCAGGGACAACAAAGACTTCACCTGCATCTTGCTACCAGCACCTGGGCTCCTCTGCTGTGAGACCTGCTCTCTCTGCCAAGTGGCGCCAAATCCAGTCCTGGGCCCTTGGAAGTGAGTATTGGGGTTGCCACGAAGAAACCGAAGTATCAATTTCAATGCATCATTTTGGAACTGGTGCATCTCTGTGAAATTGATGCATCACAGCTGCCTGCACTAAAGCTGTGGTCCCCACTTGCTGAGTGTGCAATGCATCAACCTCGACTTACAACACAGCCTAGAATTTGCTGCAGTACCTCAGCAGCAACCGCCACTGCGTGAGTGTCGGACACCACATTACCGACGCCTATGGTGCACCATCCCGATTCCGACAGTCTCGGACCTCCGTGGCTTTCAACCGATGCATCGCCTTCAGTCCAGCAGTTCAATCTTGAGGCCATAGAATCAACGCTCTCCTGACATCGACGCATCCTCAATGCCGTGCCGCATTCAGGAACTGATGCATCACCTCCTTTGAGCACTGCATCGTCCCCGAGCGGCAAAGCCTCTATGACCTTGCGTTGCCTCCAGGAACCGATGCATCACCTGCATCTGCGACACCTAACCTCCTCTGCGCACCACATTGTCTATGATTTCTAATGGATTCAAGGTACTGTCAACCGGTCTGCGTAACTCCTGTATCTGGCCTGCACTTCATTGCGGTCAGGCTGCACATTTGAATTTGTCCCGGTCAAGACTGACCAGATAGCCCCAGTTGTATCTAAATCTTGAAAAATTAATATATTGATTTGTGTGTGCTGGATATTTGTTGTTTTGGTCTTGTTTTACTCAGATACATATTTGCTTTTTTTCTTTACTGGTGTGGAGTACTTTTATTGTGTATCACTTTTTTACTGTGTGCGTGTGTGTGTGTGTGTGTGTGTGTGCACAAGTACTTTAAACATTGCCTCTTTAGTTTAGCCTGACTGCTCTGTGCCAAGCTACCAGAGGGTGATCACAGGTAAACTATTAGTGTGTACTACACTTACCCTGACTAGAGTGGTGATCCCTACTTGGCAGGGATCATACCTTTGCCAACTAGAGACCCAAACACTTTTCTTGCATTTCACTGGCGACCAGTCCATTCAGAGGGCCCCAAACCTTTAGGGATACCCATTCAGCCTAAGACCAATGAAGATCTGTGAGATATGAGAGACTCAGGGGCCCCCATCCCCTTCTGCTGAGGGCCTCATTGGTTTGTGTTACCACCACTGCTGGCCACTCTTCTGACAATACCATCAGGAAGTGCAAATCTCAGCAAAATTGACATATGTGCGATGTATGCAGGCATTGTGGACTACATATATGTAGCTGTCGTTTGGCTTTCTCAGGTTGCAACTAAGCCCAATTTACAGATGAGAAAGGGCTTCCGAATTTGTAAAGTAGTTGAGCAGACCTTCAAGACTATGTTTGACTCCTATTATTAAAAAGAGCATAGCATTTCAAGATAAGCTCGTTTGAAAGGCTGCTTTTTTTGCATAGACAAATATTTATAACACAATCATTTATGTACCCCACATTTTTATCTAATTTAGAATGAGTTTACAACCAAGGAGGTCCAAAATCAGCAATCAATGTGTGTGGCTGATAAAAAAAAGACTATGTGGGTAGAACTGTTTTTTATCGGACAATGGGCTATATGTACAAAACCTATCTCGAGGTTGCAAACAGCCTGATTCATGGAGTTATGACGTTTGCGACCGGAAAAAACTGTTTTAAAATATACAAGAGCCAAATTGCAATTCAGCAATCTGTTACTCAATTGCAATTTGGATTTGCGATGTGGTATTTGGAAGGGGCCTGTTTAAGGAGTCTCTTTCAAATCGCACTGATATGTATCAATGATTTGAGACCGAATTACGGTCACAAAACATTACACTTTTACTCACACCTCATGGGTGGTGGTAACCATTTGCAAATGGGCATAGGTCTCCAGGCTTACGGGATGAGTGTTCGGGCCATGTCTTTTCTTTTGATCTGTTTTATATTTTTTTAAAGTGCTTTCCCAGGAGCAACGATTTACTTGAGTGGTTGCCCCTGCTTTTACATTGTACCTGCGTACTGACATCAATGGACTGCATGAGAACCCCAGAGTGCTGGTGGTCAGGTTGACATCGCACACTTCTGGCACACTCTTCTTCAGTGCCAGCAGGGGATCCAGGCTTCTTCTCTGTCACCTAGAACGGATGGGGGATCCAGTGGTCCTGTTTTCTGGATACAGGGAGCAGGAGTTGGGCAGGGAGCACTGTGAGTGCTTGGGGAACCAACGATGCAAGGACTCATCGATGCAAGGACTCTCATCACAGGCCAGAGGCTTCACAAGGAACTCCAAAAGTTGGAGGTTTGACCCAACCATTCATGGTGCCAACATTGGCTTGGGAACAGGAATGGAAGGAAAAACAGAGTTGGGCAAGCAGGCAGGGAATCGTTAACTAAACAAGCATTGGCAAATCCAACAGATCCAGCCTTGACTGTGTCTTTGTTGGGGAAATATTGAATGCATTATTATTATTATTATTATTATTATTGGGACATTTGTAAAGCGCTGCGTTACGCACACCGGCGTGTCCACGCGCTGAAACAATTATACAATTAATATGAGAATGTTTTGAGGTTTCATGTTTAATGGTGCTTCCCCAGTGCTAGGCATGGCATGTAATAGTGCTTGCACCATGTTGACAAACATATTGTATCCACTGCATACTCCATATAAAGAGAAAGTGGCTTCATGTCAGCCTTCTTCCACCATGGGCTTGAAACATTGTTAATCTTGTATCATCCACAGTTGCATTATATTTTCAAGTCTTTCTATTAGCGTAGATGTGTCCTTTTGCTTTTTGTGGCATGCATGAAGAACTATTTCATATTTGAACAAAAGACTCTGTCATCACTATTTAATTCTTCACCTCACTCACAGATTGAACATATAAAGCATTTTTTTTGTTTTGCATGGCAGAAGGAAAGTTGTATTTCCTAATGTCATGGCATGAGTCTTTATGCAGTAACCCAAGTCTTTATACAGTAACCAAAAGATATAGTAGGCCAGTCCTCCTTTTACGTGGACTACCATGAGGCGCAATCAAGTTATGAGTGGGAAATAAGCAGTTTTACTATAATCCAGCAGATGTTACCTGAGGAGAATTCAATTGCCTAAAACCTTTATTGCACTATTGATGAAGCAAAGCTTCGCATATTTTGCGGCTTGCCGAAGTCAAGAACCTCGTTTATGTGTAATAAGGTAACAAAACGTATGTTTTACTAACATTTATTTTTGTTTAGGCAAAGTTCCCGAAGCTTGCCTATGTGTATTTCTAATGAATTTAATCTGTGTTCTTTAATATGGCCGCCGCTTGTATTTTAGTTACTGCGCATGCGTCAGCCACACTCACGTGTCCTGACGCGTCTGCAGAAGTGGAGGGAAAGTTATGCGCATGCGTAATTCATAGCTGTGCTTATCATGTGGTACTGCTCGTGCCACTGCTCTTGTGATTGTGTCAATGTAGCTAACATTTAATGCAATAGTTTTATTTCTTGATGATGAGTTAAAAGTACAAACCCTATGATGTATTTTCATAATGACATTATTATGTATTAATTTGTTTTCGCTTACTTTTCATGTACCGCGGGGAATGGGGGTCCAAACTGATTGGGAGCCATATTGACGGTCTCTTCTGCGCATGACCAGGGAGCATTGAAAGGTGGCCACTTTGGACAGTGGAACTCAGCCAGCTGGCAGCCACAGTCAAGATGCGCCTGGGAAAGCCACCTCTGCGCTACGAGAACGGCGAATGTTGCTCCTCATGTGTTACAATGTTAATTTTCACTCGTATTTCTGCACAGTTCTCATGAGAACCCCAATCTCTCTAGGCGGTACCCAAGTATGTTAATGAAGGCTTCAAATCTTGTATTGTGATTGGTGTGTTACCCAAATCCTACCTTAGGACCAATCGAAATTGAGGGATTCTGACACTTTGCAACATTGGGGGGTGGTACACTGTCCCCAAACTGTATATCTACCCTGGGTTCACCTAGTGAACCGTCCGACTTGTCTGGTTTAGCTGACCTGTCACTGACCCAACGCACTCAATAGGTGACTGAAGATACAGAGCGCTGCGAAGCACTCTGTCCGAATTTGACCATAGACTAAGGTTCTACTGAACCTTAAAGTGCTGGCAAAGCACTTAGCTGGGAGTTCGCTGACCCAATCGGGGTCTTGATCGATAGCTGCAGAGCGGGTGGAGCGCAGGCGTTGCTTCCGAACTGTGGGTTCCGGTCCTGTCCTGAAGAGGGTCCTGTCCTGAGGGTTTGCTGTCCTGTCCTGAGGGTCCTGTCCTGATTCCTATTCCGAGGGTATCCTGTCCTGTCCTGGGTGTCCATTCTGCACCTGCTGTCCTTTGAGGGGTATCCTTCCTTGAGGGTTTCCTGTCCTTAACTGACCCGTGGCCAGGGTTTGGTTTCCACACCTTTCTAGGTAAATATTGCTCTGAAAACTCTTTAAATCTTGCACCTTCTAAATTTCTGACTTTTGCTTTAATAAAGTTCATCATTGCATATATTATATTTTCCATGCCTTTCCGCAACTATTGAAAGTCAATTACATATTTTTCCATAAGTTTGTTCCTATGTCTTCTCACTTGTTAGAAATTATATTTTGCATTGCAGTCTGTAATTTTATGATATGGTCTAGAACTTCATTGCCTAGATTGTTCAAAGGCCCATTCACCTTAAGTGAAGCGTGCTACTCTTTATAGGCCCTCCCATAGTTATTCATGCATAAAATGTCCATGCTTAAACATTTCTGAGATTTTATAATATTTCCCATCTGCATTTCATATTACATTTGAATGATTACCCTGTCATTATTTCTTTATGCCTATGTGATTTACGTTATCTTGGTTATTGATTGCCTTATTTTACTGTACCTCATGCAAGAAAATATTGAATTTAGATAAACATTTTAAAACTTCCAGTTGTCCGTGGTCATTTAAACAGTATTTGAATGTTATTGGTTGGGTTTGTATTTTGCTGCCTTTCTTTTACAGCTAGCTCCCTGATTCATTGTGGTCATTAGGTACCCGCATCGGTGGATGGTAAGTCGGGTGCACTGAAAATTATTAGCAGGGAACACACACACACAACTTGGTAGAGCTCGTGAAGTCACCTGATCGATGTATATGGTGATTTGAAAAGTATATGGGCCCTGAAGCCGGAAACGGCGAAAACTATTGGTCGGGTGGCCTCGCGCGCTCTATCAGTTTTCTGGTAGCTAGAGGATGGTTAGGGACTAGTTGAGAGTAAGGCAGGGATTAGTTGGACTAGTTGAGTCGGAAGCTGCTATTATATTGATGCTGCTAGAAGAGCGGCTGTTCTAAGAGACCTGATCATTCTCTTGTGAATACGCTGCTGAAACTCATGAATTTTTGCATTGTTTTTATTCTTGTTCTTATATTGCTATATGTACTAATCCATGCATTTGTAAACCGTATCGTTTCGTGTTGTCCGAACTCCCCGGGGAATTGAAAGGGCAAGTGGTGAATAGAATCCATTGTCCTGAGGTCACAGGTTCGAGGAAAGTTAGGTGCAGGTTAGGATAACCGGGAAGCACTAACTAGGGTTTTCTGAATACATGTGTGAATAAATGACAGTAACGGGGTTCATTGGCAAAATTCCCATAGTGGCGTAACCTAGTAAGGGTCACATCGGAAGAGTAGCAGGTTCCTCGGAGCTAGCGTGAAAGCAGAGGGGTCCGCTGAGAAACCTTAAGCTCGGAATATATCCCGGAAAGAAGTGGATGAGTTTAGGGGAATAACAGGTTCACCGATGCTAGAGTGAAGGGTAGGCGGAAGAGATCTGCCCGCAGCGAGTGAAAAGTAAATGGAAGTAGTTTACTTGCAGTAAAACAATTCTTTCTCTGTCTAG
This sequence comes from Lissotriton helveticus, assembly GCF_964261635.1. Lineage (NCBI taxonomy): Eukaryota > Metazoa > Chordata > Amphibia > Caudata > Salamandridae > Lissotriton > Lissotriton helveticus. The sequence continues at coordinate 854,780,879 of NC_136067.1, forward strand.
ACACTTGAGCACTGTGGCGAATGTGTATTTGTTGTAAAATAACCAAGCACTGAGCACTTTAAAAGAAAGAAAGTTTCCGTTACCTTGTGAAGGGAGGGAGTCAGTCGCGAAGCGCCTCTGACGTCACTCTGTGCCGCGCTGGGATTGGTAGAAGCAGCGGGCGGGTAGCGGAGCTGGAATTGTAAAGGAGGGGTGAGCGCCGGAGCGTGGGAACTGTCTCACGAAGGGGCCGCGCACCCATTGGCGGAGCTTATTTAGTGTCGCACACCCATTGGTTGCACAAATTTCTGAAGCGCGTTCTGATTGGAGGTAGTTTGTAAACAAAGTTTACCGCAGAAGTTGTATGTGGCACTCGCAGACTACAGGAACTCGACCTGATCCAAGGCACCTAGGGTTTGAAAGGGATCAGTGGAAGACTAATAGATACGATATTATGTACGGAACAAAGAGAAAAATGTCACTTATAAGTAAGGTGAAAAATTATTTTAAAACGGACAAACCGATTAAATCTAGGGAAGGTGTTCTTGTCCCACCACCTAATACTCCTGCCTCATTCATGATGTTTGACCGAGGGTACAATACCTGTGTGTGGCTGGAGAATTGGGTGAAATACACGAAAGATGACGGAGTATTGGCTTTTCCGTTAGATGGTACCTTCAATGGTAGGATCCTATTTAATTTAAGGACTCGGATGAACGAATTGCATCCCAGACCGAGACTAACGCAGTATGAGGCATTAGAGGAATGGGAGATTGAGGCTTTTGAAAGAGAAAGACCCCGAATGGACAAGGGTTTGACCAAGTGGTACCCCAGGCAGAAACAGGAGTCCAGGGATAAAAGGATGAAACAGTGGAGGCAGAGCATGATTGTTGAGGGTCTGTTTCCCATGATGCCGGCATGTCATAACATTGGAGCGGGTGAGAAAAGTACTGAAAAATGTAAGCATTGGGGGGCCCTGGGGCAATCAGATGATGAACTAATAGATGACATCTGTACCAGAAGTCCGCCACCTTACAATGAGGGAACCCGACCTTCCAGTGTAGGAGATGTTCCCCGACGCCACTTCCTAAAGGAAGAAGACAGGTCCCTGGGACTGGGAGGGGGTGGTCAAGTATTGCCCTATCCTGAAAAACCCGAACCGACGGAAACAAGGGATATATATCCCAAAGTGCCCGCGAGCCAGGAAGAAAAATATTCACGTACGAAAATCTTTTTTTCCAGACCCTTGTATGAAAGCGAAGAGAAACCATCGAATTCAGGACTGCCTTTTGTTCAACCTCCATATGGGGAAGAGCGCAGGTCCTTTAATACTGGAACTTTATTCCCGAAACCAAATTATGGGGGAGGACCAAGTGAAACGCATCCTACTGCCCCGAGTTTTACTCCTCCGTTGACCCCACAGATATTACATGACACAACTTTAAGAAGGGTACTAGTGGAAAAGGAACAAGAGGCTCTAGCTAGACAAAGGACAGAAATAATTCAGAAAATTTCCCAGTTAAATACCAGTCCTGAGGCATTGACTATTCCAGTAACTATTGGACCGGTGGTCCCGTTATACGGAAATGGTCAGGGAAATCCGATTACTCCAGTTATGACCCCAGTCATGGCAACCCCGAGACAGGAACCGATCATCATAGATGATCAGTCCAGTGAGTGCGAGTCTGAAGTTGCGTTCTTGGAATTGCCAAACAAACAGACTGGAAAGGGAATACAGCAGAGGCATAACCCTTTTAATACAAAAGAAATTAAATTAGAGACAGCAACAGGTACTAGGAATGTCTCTCTGGTAACTCCGGATGAAATTGAGAGTTGGAGTCGTGAATTAGAGAAGCAGACTCCGCAAACAAAACCTTTAGACCTCTACAAGCTGAGGGTCGAAATAGAAGAATTAATGGCAGGAAATGTGGGGTTGGATCGATTGAATACCTACTCTGAAGAAGAATTGTCGTTCATATGTAAAAGCTTTACAAGGAACACCAGAGTGCTCCACGAAAAACTGACCGAAACAGCAGTTAGTATGGGGGTAGATATCTCAAAATCCAAGCCCTTACAGAAACCGTACAGAGCAGACTTCTCAGACAAAGATATAGAACACCTGAATGTGGCAGGGAAGAAGTTGCAGATTAAAGAATTAATGGGGGTACTGCAGAAATGGGGAGATGTGGAAAGATGGAGAAGCAGGTGGGCGAAAAAGAGAGAAGAGGTTCGCTCCCGACAAGTGACTCCTGAGTTTGCTTTAAGAGAGGTAGAAAAACCTGAGCAGTTATGCCCCATGCGCGAAGTTCCAGGAGGGAAATATGTGCATGTCCCCTGGTCTAGGCAGGATATTGTGTCCTTCACGAACGATTTTCCAAAATTACGAGAGAAACCAGTTGACTGGTACAGGCAGGTGGAAAGGTTCGTGAAGGTACAGAAATGTCTGTGGAAAGACCTGGATGGGTTTTTCGACATTGTGGTTCCAGTAGATTTATGGACCCAGTGTAAAATAAACATAGACTGGCCGAGTGAGGAGTACCCAAGAAATAAAGAAACAGGGGAGCCATCAAAGGATGTCATGCGAAAATATGAGCAGGTAATTCAGCACTTGAAAGAAAAGGTGCCCGCAAAGGAAACTGATTGGACAAAAATAGATAGAACAACACAGGAAAGGGACGAGACAGTGCACTCCTTCTATGAGAGGTTATTGCAGGTATTTAAAACATACAGTGGTATTGATAACATCGACCTGAAGGATATGACGCATTTTATTTACAGGTTTGTAAATGGTTTAAGACCTGAAATTTGTCAGTGGATAAAAGATAATAAAATCTGTTGGCATACTAAGAAAATGGATGAGGTCCTGCGGTACGCTAAGTACTGCGAGGATGAGATGGCAGAAAAGAAAAAGGCCCTCAAGGAAAAGGTGATGTGGGCTCAGGTGAAGCTCGCAGAACAGCAGGAAAAACAATTGAGTAACATGGTTAAAAATGCTGAGAACAAAGGTCCTGGGGGAGGGGGTGGAGGAAAGCCCCGGCCCAAATTTAGCAGGGAAGAGGCTATGAAGAAATTTCCCTGCCATCAGTGCGGCGAAATTGGACACTGGCGAAACGAGTGTCCCCAATTAGTAGATATTAATGAAAAAACTCCTGATTTAACTCCACAGACGCAGAAAGAAAGACCAAGAAAGACTCAACCCCAGGTAAAAACAGTTCAGGTGCCTCGAGCACCCAAGCAGGTATACAGGGGAAGACAGGCAGAAGATGAAGAGATAGAGGTTTGGGAAAGCGGGGAGAACAGAAATACAGCAACTTCGCAGTATCTGCTGAATGATACCTTCCTTTGTAATGATCAGGACTGACGGGGCCTGAGAGGGGAGGACGAGGAGTGCGTACTTGGCGCTTCCTTGCCGGTAGACCAGTCTGGACCATATATTGAAGGAAAGGTTGACGGAAATGATGTCACCTTTCTGTTGGACACTGGCGCTACCCGTTCTACTGTAAGAACAGTGGACGTTCCAAACCTACCCCTCTCGGGAGAAAATATCCAAGTAGTGGGTGTATCTAATCAATTGATTAGTACTCCTGTTACCGAACCAATGGAGATTTCAATTGGAAATTTTGAACAGATGCATAGATTTGTCGTCTGTGACACCAGTCCAGTGAATCTACTGGGTCGTGATTTGCTGTGCAAAATGAACTGTACCATCTTTTGCACACCAAAAGGTGTTGAAATACAGACCCCAGATGAAGATGGCATTTATAAATTATTGTTACTTAGACCTGACTCAGAAATTAAAAGATTGACCCTGCAGGACTTGCCCCAAGAACTCCAGGAAGCCGTAAAGCCAGAGGTGTGGGATTTCACTGGAAAAGATGTGGGTTTGATGAAAGATGTGGACCCCATACAGATAGCCATCAAGGACAATGCAGTATATCCTAACACTAGGCCCTACCGAATGAATGCTGAAGTGAAAGCAGGTGTCACTCTAGAAATACAAAAATTATTAGAAGGAGACATCATACAGGAAGTGATGAGCAGCCCATGCAACTCACCGATTATGGGCATCAAAAAGCCTAGTGGCAAGTATAGGGTAGTGCAGGACCTGAGAAAGGTTAACAAAATTGTAGTTCCTTGCTGCCCTATTGTCCCAAACCCTGCAGTGATATTGTACCAGATTCCTTGGGATGCTGAATGGTTCACTGTGATTGATTTATGTCATGCATTCTTTTCGATACCCCTGCACCCCGACAGCAAATTTCTTTTCTCATTTGCCTTCGAAGGTCACGTGTATTGTTGGAACCGGGTCCCTCAAGGGTATACAGAGAGCCCCTCTATCTTTAATCAGATCTTGAAAAAATGTCTAGAGACTTTGACCTTACCTGGGAACTCTGTGTTAGTGCAGTACATAGACGACCTTCTACTGGCGTCTAAAAGTCACAGGGACTGTGTAGTTGACACCATTGCCCTCCTAAATCATCTGTGTGAGAAAGGGCATAAAGTGGCCCCTGACAAACTACAGTTCTGTGCGAAATCAGTAAAATATCTAGGACACCAGATAGAAAAGGGTGTCAGAAAAGTCACATCAGAAAGAGTGAGAATAATTCAAAAGATGCAGTTGCCCCGTACTCAAAAAGATGTCAGAATGTTCCTGGGTGTATTAGGGTACTGCAGGCAGTGGATTCTGGGATTTGCAGCCTTAGCCAGGCCCTTGATAAAAATGACCACGAGAGGAATGCCAGATGTTGTAGAGTGGGACGATGAAAGTCTAATGGCTTTCACAAGACTGAAAAACTGTCTGTGTACGGCCCCTGCGTTGGGAATGCCAGATTATTCCAAAGAGTTTGCCCTATTCTGTGACACTCGCGATAATTGCGCATTGTCAGTCCTGACTCAAGAACATGGCACGACCAGAAGGCCTGTGGCCTATTTCTCTGCCACTTTGGACCCAGTAGCTGCTGGGTTACCAGGCTGTCTGAAAGCAGTAGCTGCTACCTGTGCAAGTTTGGAACAGAGTGAGTCCATTGTCATGGGACATCCTGTGACCGTGTATGTTTCACATGGAGTGGTAATTCTATTGACCAGAACTAAAACACAGTATCTCACCCCTAGTCGGCTGACTAAATACGAGAGGATTCTTGTGGGTGCAGCAAATGTAAGCATTGTTAGGTGCGGTATTCTGAACCCTGCCACCTTACTCCCCGACCCCTTGGAAATAGAAGGTGGGGATGATGATGAACATGATTGTATTGACCTGACAGAGTTCAGTACTAAACCACGCCCAGACATTAAAGAAACGCCATTGCCTGAACATGATAAAGAACTATTTGTGGATGGTTCCTGTCTAAGACATGAACTAGGAGGCTTGAGTGCTGCTTACGCAGTAGTCTCTTTCACAAAAATTGAAGAAGCAGGTTACTTATATAACATCAAGTCTGCACAAGTAGCCGAATTGATAGCTATGATAAAAGCTTGCAAAATTGGGAAGGACTTACGCATAACAGTGTATACTGACAGTCAGTACTGTTATGGAGTTGTGCATGACTTTGGCCAATTGTGGCTGCAGAGAGAATTCATGACTTCCTCAGGTACTCCCATTCGGAATGCAAAGGTTGTTCATGACCTTTTAGAGGCCATCCAGTTGCCCAAAGAACTGGCAGTGGTAAAATGTGCTGCTCATCAAAGGAGCATGGACAAAGTATCACTGGGAAACGATTATGCTGATCGAGTGGCCCAATGGTGTGCCAAAGATCGGTATATTGTAAATCCAAAACGAGGGGGGCCAGGAACCAGCTGCCAGCTTCAGGTGTTTGAAGAAGTGCCTACGTGGGATGAAGTGAGAGAGTGGCAGGAATCGGCTCCTTGGCAAGAAAGAGAGAAATGGAAGGAGGATGGGTGTAGACCGAGACGTGTGGATGGTGTGATTTTGGGCCCAACTGGTATGCCTGTGTTACCCCGACACTTGCTTGGCACAATGGCAAGATTAATACATGAAGGATCACACATTGGTAGGGATGCCATGATTCTGGTATTTCAACAGACTTGGTACAGTAAGAAATTCAGGAAGGTAGCAGAGTCCCTCTGCCAGAGGTGCCTGTCATGTCAGCAGATGAACCCAGGCAAGAGGACAATGGTTGAACTGAGCAAAATTGGGAGATCAGGGGGTCCCTTCGTAAGGATACAGATTGATTTCATCACCATGCCCCGTTGTGAAGGGAAGCGATATGTCCTTGTCATTGTTTGCATATTTTCAAAATGGGTAGAAGCTTACCCTACTTCCCAAAGTGACGCACTGACAGTAGCGAAGTGTTTACTAAAAGAACTAATACCTAGATTCGGGGTGCCATTCATTATTGAATCAGATAAGGGTGGACATTTCCAGAATGACATACTGGCTGAACTCTGTAAGGCCTTTGGAATAAGGCAGAAACTTCATTGTGCATACCACCCAGAGGCTTCTGGAATAGTGGAACAAGTAAATGGAACTATCAAAAACAGACTAGCAAAGGTGACTGATGCAACTGGCATGACCTGGGTGAAGGCCCTGCCCCTGGTCCTGATGGGACTGAGAAGTGTTCCTGACCGCAAGACAGGCCTAAGTCCCCATGAAATCATTATGGGAAGAGTGATGAGACAAGCATGGGTGCCAGGAAGCAAACTGTTGAGTATTACTGATGATTTAGTGCTTGAATACTGCAGAAGATTGGGTGACCAAGTGCGTTCTATCTCTCGCCAGATTGGAGACGACGGCATCCTCAATCCAACGACTCCTCTCCACAGCTTGGTTCCAGGAGACTGGGTCAAAATAAAGAAGCACACTCGATCTAATTGTCTGGCACCAAGGTGGGGAAAGAAACGCCAAGTAATCCTGGTAACAACAACTGCAGTGAAGGTCGCAGGTGTTCCCCAGTGGATCCACGCTGGACACACTCAGAAGGTATTACCAGACAAAGAATTTGCAGAAGAGGGGCAACCAGCAGAGGACCCTGCAGGAGCCGGTCCAGAAGCAGCTGACAACGAGCAGCCCAGCACCAGTCAGGTTGCAGGAACAGCAGACGTTGGCCCAGGAGTAGTTGACTACGAACTGCCAAGAAACCAGCCTGCGGAAGTGGTCCAGGAAACTGAGCCAGGAGTAGCTGAAGACGAGCTGCCAAGCATATGGCCAGAAGAATGGATACCGATGATTGATCTGACCGAAGATCCTATCAGAACAAGAGAACGACTTAGTGAAGGTAGAGAGTGGACTAGTCAGGAAAAGCAAGGCACAGGCGAAGAACCTCAGCCGCTTGAGATTCACATCAAAACTGAGGAAGGAGAAGGTCAGACAGGGACAGAGCAGGTGTTCGATACACCACCGCTAACACCTGATGCAGATAAGGGAGAGACTAGAAATAGAGTGATAGTTCGAGCAGAAGAAAATCAAGAGATCGAAGTGCTTGAACAGGATCAGAGAGGGTTAAAAGAACGGGTTCAGGAAACAGAAACAGAAGCAGAGACAATCGAAAGCCAAAAACAAAATATTCCTGAACAAGGCCAGATTAGCAACCAGGCAGAAGAATTTGATGCTAGCCCTGGAACTAGCCAGATAGGGAAAGTAGGAGAAGAAAGTGGAGAAGAATTACCACAAGATAAAGAGAACAAGAGAATAAGAAAAGAAAGTGAAGTCCAAGTACCGACTAAGAGACTAAAGAAAAGAAACAACCTTGAGCCTAGGTTTGTAAAAAGATTGAGACTAAGGATAAAGACAGTGGAAGAAAAACGTGCAGAAGCAAGAAGAAGTGCTCGGATAGCAGAGCAAGAAGAAGACTCTTCCAAAAGAAGGAGTGAACGAATAAAAAGACAAAACAAAAAGTACAAGTCTCCTGAATGGACACTGGTTTTGGAAGAACTTGAAGATCTTGATATAACTGACGTGAGCGACGGAGAACCCGTCACAGAGTACTCAGCTGAAGAAGAAGACGAACCACCGTGAATTTGCACAAAGTAAGCTAATTGTGTAAAGCCAAAAAGAGGGGTTTGAGAGACTCCTTCTGAGCCAAAATGTCTGATTCAACAGTGAATGGTAGACCTAGTTGCAGCCGTTTTAAGACGTGTTGCAAGGTGTGTATATGTAGTGTAGTAGTACTGATAGTTATCTGGATAGGATTAACAATTTTCATTCCCTTTGCTGTAAGTAAAGATACTAACATTGTCCCTACTGAAGTTGTAAATACTGACAATGAGGAGCTAACAACACAGAGTGTAGCACGACATGAAAGAGCTTTGAGACAAACAAAACAGAACTTAGAAGCACCAGATGAGGGAGGACTACATTATCATGGAGTTAAGAACAAGACACACTTAAATGTTTTCGCAAACTTATTAATACACTATGTAGAGACTATGGAAATTGAAGATTGCTATGTCTGCATGAAGCTACCTACATCTGTGGCTGAAGGCGTGACATACCATCACCTGCCATTGACATATGGAATCTCCTGTAGCATTTTAGCTAGTTTATTTTACAAAAGGGGACCGTTACAGTATTATTATTCTAACAATGAGGTGATCTTTTCTGAACTTCCTATACGTGGGAACTTAAATCCTGTACATACCAAAACTGACACCATAAGATATATGGGAGACTACTTTCTGACTATAGGTAACATTGACATAGCAGACGCACACAGAGATAACTTGACTTGTTCTTTGCGTGAGCAGGAAAAGATGTTCCTGAACATGGCAGAGAAAAGGAGAATTAAAATTCAAAAGAAGGCTAATGACGAAAGTCAGAAAAAGCCAAAGTGGGCAGAGAACATGGAAGGCACCTCATCTGGTGGAGCGGGTCCTGCTCTGTTGCTGGATTTTGAAAAGAAAGGCAAGCTATGTCTTCACCGCGAGAAGACTAGCTATTATAATAATGTTTTCATTGGTTCCAGTGAATGCGAACATAATTACAAGGTAATTGGAGGTTGGGGTTTCAAAAATGGGTCAGAGCCTGTGTTTCCTGGAATTTATTATATTTGTGGGGACAAGGCTTATTTCAAATTGCCGGATCACTGGTATGGAAGCTGCTACTTTGGCATTGTCTTCCCGAAAATATACCATGTGAATGGAAAAGCTGGAAGCAATGAAGATACTAATGGCTTAGTGCGTAGTAAAAGAGAAAGTATAGGTGAAATTATGGGTAGTATTTTCAGTGCACTGATACCTGGAGTGGGAGTGGTTCTGAACACTCACAGAATTTGCAAATTGTCTACTATAGTAGATGTGCTGTCTACTGAAACAGCTCATGGATTTCTGCTGGTCAATACCGAAATGGTTGCGATCAGATCAATGGTTTTACAGAATCGACTTGCTCTTGACACCTTATTAGCGAAAGAGGGCGGAGTCTGCCGGATGTTGAAGGCGCAACATTGTTGCACTTATATTCCGGATAAAAGTGTACAGATCAAAAGATATGTGAAAAACATTACTAATTTGGCAAAGGAACTCAAACCACTCGAGGTTGATAGTGCCTGGAAGAGACTGGTAGATGGTCTCTCAAATGTAGGTCATTGGCTTGCTAGCATAGGTAAAAGCTTATTATTCAAAATTCTGATGCCAATTGGTATTATAGGTCTTATTATACTTTCCATTTTCTTATGCTGTAAATGCCGCAAGCGCACCAAAAAGCACGAGGTAAATGCAAGAGGAGTGAAACGAAGTGTGGATGAGATTGAATTAGAGGAAGTGAATGATCAGATATACAAAAAGGTGAAGACTTCTCACCCTGCTAAAACTGAGAGAGAAAAGTTAGAACGGTTGCTGGAAGAAATAGAACTTTATAAAGTGTGAAAGAAAGTTGGCATCTGGTTCCATTATAATTTGTGATGATAGTAAATATCATCAAAGAGGGGATTGATGAAGCAAAGCTTCGCATATTTTGCGGCTTGCCGAAGTCAAGAACCTCGTTTATGTGTAATAAGGTAACAAAACGTATGTTTTACTAACATTTATTTTTGTTTAGGCAAAGTTCCCGAAGCTTGCCTATGTGTATTTCTAATGAATTTAATCCGTGTTCTTTAATATGGCCGCCGCTTGTATTTTAGTTACTGCACATGCGTCAGCCACACTCACGTGTCCTGACGCGTCTGCAGAAGTGGAGGGAAAGTTATGCGCATGCGTAATTCATAGCTGTGCTTATCATGTGGTACTGCTCGTGCCACTGCTCTTGTGATTGTGTCAATGTAGCTAACATTTAATGCAATAGTTTTATTTCTTGATGATGAGTTAAAAGTACAAACCCTATGATGTATTTTCATAATGACATTATTATGTATTAATTTGTTTTCGCTTACTTTTCATGTACCGCGGGGAATGGGGGTCCAAACTGATTGGGAGCCATATTGACGGTCTCTTCTGCGCATGACCAGGGAGCATTGAAAGGTGGCCACTTTGGACAGTGGAACTCAGCCAGCTGGCAGCCACAGTCAAGATGCGCCTGGGAAAGCCACCTCTGCGCTACGAGAACGGCGAATGTTGCTCCTCATGTGTTACAATGTTAATTTTCACTCGTATTTCTGCACAGTTCTCATGAGAACCCCAATCTCTCTAGGCGGTACCCAAGTATGTTAATGAAGGCTTCAAATCTTGTATTGTGATTGGTGTGTTACCCAAATTCTACCTTAGGACCAATCGAAATTGAGGGATTCTGACACTTTGCAACATTGGGGGGTGGTACACTGTCCCCAAACTGTATATCTACCCTGGGTTCACCTAGTGAACCGTCCGACTTGTCTGGTTTAGCTGACCTGTCACTGACCCAACGCACTCAATAGGTGACTGAAGATACAGAGCGCTGCGAAGCACTCTGTCCGAATTTGACCATAGACTAAGGTTCTACTGAACCTTAAAGTGCTGGCAAAGCACTTAGCTGGGAGTTCGCTGACCCAATCGGGGTCTTGATCGATAGCTGCAGAGCGGGTGGAGCGCAGGCGTTGCTTCCGAACTGTGGGTTCCGGTCCTGTCCTGAAGAGGGTCCTGTCCTGAGGGTTTGCTGTCCTGTCCTGAGGGTCCTGTCCTGATTCCTATTCCGAGGGTATCCTGTCCTGTCCTGGGTGTCCATTCTGCACCTGCTGTCCTTTGAGGGGTATCCTTCCTTGAGGGTTTCCTGTCCTTAACTGACCCGTGGCCAGGGTTTGGTTTCCACACCTTTCTAGGTAAATATTGCTCTGAAAACTCTTTAAATCTTGCACCTTCTAAATTTCTGACTTTTGCTTTAATAAAGTTCATCATTGCATATATTATATTTTCCATGCCTTTCCGCAACTATTGAAAGTCAATTACATATTTTTCCATAAGTTTGTTCCTATGTCTTCTCACTTGTTAGAAATTATATTTTGCATTGCAGTCTGTAATTTTATGATATGGTCTAGAACTTCATTGCCTAGATTGTTCAAAGGCCCATTCACCTTAAGTGAAGCGTGCTACTCTTTATAGGCCCTCCCATAGTTATTCATGCATAAAATGTCCATGCTTAAACATTTCTGAGATTTTATAATATTTCCCATCTGCATTTCATATTACATTTGAATGATTACCCTGTCATTATTTCTTTATGCCTATGTGATTTACGTTATCTTGGTTATTGATTGCCTTATTTTACTGTACCTCATGCAAGAAAATATTGAATTTAGATAAACATTTTAAAACTTCCAGTTGTCCGTGGTCATTTAAACAGTATTTGAATGTTATTGGTTGGGTTTGTATTTTGCTGCCTTTCTTTTACAGCTAGCTCCCTGATTCATTGTGGTCATTAGGTACCCGCATCGGTGGATGGTAAGTCGGGTGCACTGAAAATTATTAGCAGGGAACACACACACACAACTTGGTAGAGCTCGTGAAGTCACCTGATCGATGTATATGGTGATTTGAAAAGTATATGGGCCCTGAAGCCGGAAACGGCGAAAACTATTGGTCGGGTGGCCTCGCGCGCTCTATCACTATAAATCCAAAACAACGTCCTCACAGAAGAATGCAATGGAGATGGAAAGCTACAGATGGCTATACTAGCAATAGAGGTCTTCACAGAAGAGTGCATTGGAGATAGTAAGCTGTTTGCACTATTCTACCAATAGAGGTCCTCACAGAAGTCTACAAAGGAGATGGAAAGCTCTCTGTGCTGTACTACCAATAGAGGGCCTCACAGAAGACTGCAATGGAGATGGAAAGCTCTTTGCGCTATACTACAAATAGATGTCGTCACAGAAGACTACAATGGAGATAGAAAGCGCTCTGTGCTATACTACCAATAGAGGTCCTCACTGAAGACTACAATGGAGATAGAAAACTCTTTGTGCTATACTACCAATAGAGGTCCTCACAGAAGAGTGCATTGGAGATGGAAAGCTCTCTGCACTGTACTACCAACAGAGGTCCTCACAGAAGACTACAATGGAGCTGGAATGCTCTCTGTGCTATACTACCAACGCAGATCCTCACAGAAGACTACAATGGAGATAGAAAGCTCTCTGTGTTATAGTACCAACAGAGGTCCTCACAGAAGACTACAGTGGAGCTGGAAAGCGCTCTGTTCTATACTACCAATAGAGGTTCTCATAGAAGACCACAATGGAGATGGATAAGAAAGCTGCAGTTGCGGTATACTACAAATAGAGGTCCTCCTAGAAGAGTGCATTAGAGATGGAAAGCTCTCTGCACTGTACTACCAACAGAGGTCCTCATGGAAGACTACAATGGAGATAGAAAGCTCTCTGTGCTGTACTACCAATAGAGGTCATCACAGAAGACTACAATGGAGATGGAAAGCTCTCTGTGCTATACCACCAACAGAGGTCCTCACAGAAGAGCACAATGGAGATGGAAAGCTCTCTGTGCTGTACTTCCAATAGAGGTCCTCACGGAAGACTGCAATGGAGCTGGAAAGCACTCTGCACTGTACTACCAACAGAGGTCCTCAAAGAAGAGCACAATGGAGATGGAAAGGTCTCTGTGCTGTACTACCAATAGAGGTCCTCACAGAAGACTACAATGGAGATGGAAAGCTCTCTGTGCTATACTACCTACAGAGGTCCTCACAGAAGACTACAATAGAGATAGAAAACTCTCTGTGCTATACTACCAATAGAGATCCTCACAGAAGAGTACATTGGAGATGGAAAGCTCTCGGCACTGTACTACCAATAGAGGTCCTCACAGAAGACTACAATGGAGATGGAAAGCTCTCTGTGCTATACTACCTACAGAGGTCCTCATAGAAGTGTGCATTGGAGATGGAAAGCTCTCAGTGCTATACTACCAATAGAGGTTCTCATAGAAGTGCACAATGGAAATGGAGATGAAAACTGCAGTTGTGGTATTCTACAAATAGAGGTCCTCGTAGAAGAGGGCATTGGAGATGGAAAGCTCTCTGCACTGTACTACCAACAGAGGTCCTCACAGAAGACTACAATGGAGCTGGAAAGCTCTCTGTGCTATACTACCAATAGAGCTTCTCATAGAATAGCACAATGGAGATGGAGATGGAGATAAAAACTGCAGTTGTGGTATACTACAAATAGAGGTCCTCATAGAAGAGTGCATTGGAGATGGGAACCTTGTTGCACTATACTAACAGCAGAGGTCCGCACAGAAGAGAACAATGGAGATGGAAATGGGAAGCTGTAGTAGTGCTATATTAGCAATAAAGGTCCTCACAGAAGAATACAATGGAAAAAACTGCTTATAACTTACAATCCAGGCTAGGTGGAGAAGGTTTGATCTTCCATGCAATGACGCATAGATGCCGGCTAGGCAAAGAGCTAAAGTTTTGGAAATTTGGACCAGGAGAATATATCTCAGCAGGAAACCAAGCAATACTGTGTCCTAAGCTCAGAAATGATGTACATGATTGAGACAGGGCTGCTCATTCTGGTTGCCCTAAGCTCATCTATCCAGGAGGAAAAGTGGAGGATATTGGCAGACTGTCCAGATGCACTCTCACAGTTTACTCTGGTGGCATTAAGCGCAGGTGAGCACTTTACACAAAGGCACACCACACATACATGCTGAGCATTTTGTGGCAAGAGACCCACTGAATAGTGTATGTGTGTCGTATACATATGTTGTTATTCTTTCAAGATTGGGGTCTTCAATTTCCCCCAAAATCATATGCCCAGTGTGTCTGTGGGAAGTAGGGATGGGGCCAGCATGAACTTCCAAAGGTACCAGGGTTTCTAAAATTCTAGGTGACAAATTGTCTCACCCGACCTTTGATAAAAGCCGAATCCAGGGCTCTCATCCCTGTCTTATATTGTCATTGCCAGGCATTTTGGAGGTTCATCAAATCAGAGGAGGCAGCAGGATCTTTGAGGGATGGTCATTGGCAGGGCCACTGGAATTATGTGTTTCTACAGCCTCATCATTTTCCACATAATTATGGATTTGACGCATTTGCCACAGAATCCATCATCTGCTGTATAATCTGCAGGCTTTACCAAAAGAGTCTGTGTCTAGTTCAGATGGATCAAAAGTTACTAAGAGCATGGTGACAAATGTTCCTGCACAATGGAAGGCCATTTTCAAATGTTGACTAGTCATCTTTAAGTTACCTATTGCTGCATTTGGGTTTAAACTGATACTAATAACGTGAAATATTTTCCCAGTCTGTGTTACCATGTGTCACAATGACAAAATAAAGCAGAGTTGGGAGGTAAGAAGACTGCTTCAGCTAATGCGGAATAAGAAGGGAGCAGAAGACCAAAGAAACTATTGTGTGTGTGTTTGCCTGCATGTTTGACAATGTGCAGTAGTGTGAATGTTACTGTCTATGTGTGTGTGAGTAAACTTGTATATGTAAGTGTGGGTCTGCTAATTGTCCTTCTTGTGCGACTCCTTGTGAGTGGCTTCTTTACTGGAGGGGGCATACAAACATATCAGAAGGATAAGCTGGCAGTGGCAGAGAGTTGGCTTAATGGTGATCCTGGCATGTTGGGGCACTGGTATATTGTGACCATGTGGTTAGACCATAATACAGGTCTTTTACATGGTGGGCATTCTTAAAATATTTTGGCTATTCTTGGTATAATAGTGGCCTAGCATAATAGTGTCACTCTTGACATATAATAGCCACAAGACATATCTTTAGCTTTTCATGGTATAATGGTTTCCCTGACCTACTGGTGACCATTATTTGTATATTGGTGGCATGCCGGATATAATTGTGGCAATCACTGGCATAATGATGTGCTCTTGTGCATACTGTGGACACTCTTGCCATAATGGTGGATATCCTTGGCAAATTAATAGGCCTGGTTTAATGGTGGCCATCTTGGACATCTCAAGGCATTTCCGACATAATTGTGGCTATCACTAGCAATACAGTGTCCCAACTTAATGATGACCATCGGTAACATACATATTGCAGGAATACTTAACATACATGTAGCAATCTGTTAGAAATAAGTTTCCTGGTTGGCTAAGGTATACACCCAAGCCAGGCAGGACCCACCACTCTAGTCAGGGTAAGACAGATACACCCTATATTAACCTGTGTTCACCCTCTGGTAGCTTGGCATAGAGCAGTCAGCTTAACTTAAGAGGCAATGCGTAAAGTATTTGTGCAACTTAATAATTACAGTAACGCAGTGAAAATACTACCAAAAGACAACACACCAGCTTGGAAAATTAAAGAATCTCTATCTGCTTAAAGGGAGACTAAAACAACAAAAATACAGTGTTCACTTTTCACTTAAGAAAATAAGACCAACAGGATACAAATTCAATCACTACTTTTTCAAGTTAGGCACATTTCCAGTCACTATGGTAACCCCAATGCTAACAGCACTCACGTTGGTAGAACCAGGGTCAAATGCTCCACCCTTGCCGTTGTGGGGCAAAACAGTGTTTAGGTGGCACTCAGGGAACGTTTAAAGTGGGTCCCTTGGGACAAAGCACTCAAGAAATATGCACTGGCCACGAGTGGCGGCTGGCAACTAGGACCTTGCAGGTCCTGCCTCGCTCCTCACAGTACCTGGACTCCTGCTGGAAAAGGAGATGTGTCGATGACCTGATCCAGAACCTGCAACACAGGGAGCTCATCGTGCTGGTAGGCAGGCCTGTGATGATCATGCTGGGCTTGTGTGTGAGAGCAGAAAAAGCTGTAGCGGAACAAAGGGATTCTCAATGCGATGATCTTTTCTTGCAGTCGGCCTTTCCTTCAGATTAATGCCAATGTCTGCGTGTAGTGTGGCCTCAAGTGATGCAGGCAGACCGGCAGAATGTGGCATCAGGAGGAGAGTCCTTGGTCACCTGGGCAATGCTTGGGCCGTACTCGCAGGCTTCCTTCGGTGCTGCAGCATCTGCTAAACCACAAAGACAGCAATTTTGATCAGCGCTTCAACGTGATCAGTTGTAGCTTGAGTCTTACGGGTCAATCCGCGGAATGCTAGACCTTTATAAGCCTCATCTGCCAGTCGGGGGAGATTGAAGGCTTTTATGGCCCAGAGCCTATGTAAACAAGGGGCAAGTCGACAAGCCTTTGAAGTTGTTTTAGGTGCCACAAGGTTTTAGAGTAGGGTCAGTCCTTCTCACCGCAAGACACAGCAGGCCAGCACATCAGAGCAAACTGCAAAGGGGTAGTCCCTCCGGACAGCGCAGCTCTCCTTCTTGGCAGAATCTCCTCGGGACCCAAAAGTTAACTGAATTGGGGTTGTCAGGGGTCCAGTACTTATGTGCCTTTGAAGTGGAGGAGACATCAAAGAAGCCTTTGAACCTCACAAGGTCCCTTCCCTTCCTTCCCTGGCCCCAGATGGACTACAGGGGAAAATGCAGCTGTCTGTGGGGACAAGCACAGCCCTATTCAGGTGCAAGTGTCAACTCCTCCCTCCAATATAACACAGGAAGACCCATCAGCCCCCACTCCTTTTGTGTGACTTTCTAGAGGGAATGCACAAAGCCAAACTGTCACCTTACCCAGAGATGTATTCAGAGACAGGCAGAGACATAGAATGGTTAAGTGAGAAAATGCCAACTTTCTAAAAGTGGTATTTTCAAGCCTGCAATTTAAAAACCATCTTCACTAAAAGATGTGTTGGTCAATTGTGAATCCAGAGACTCCAACCTCCATTTTCGTATTTGCTCCCAATAGGAAATCACACTTAAAATTGGTTTCAAGGCAATCTCCATGTAATCTATGGGAGAGATAGGCCTTGCAGTAGTGAGAGGGCGGTAGTGGGCAATGTAGAAAAAAAACACTTACTTTGCCACCAGGTCCTGCGTCTCTGCTCCTGCTCTCCTCGTCTTGACTTGGGTAACAGGAAACGCAGCCAGGCTCCCCTGACCAATCACAATGCTGTAATGCAGCCTAGGTATTGGTAACCACCCAGGCTTCCATCACCAATCACAATGCTGCAATGCAGTGTTGTAATTGTTCTGAGTGTCCTGTTTCGACGCTCAGCCAGGCAATAGGTGCCTGGGAATGTTCTCCATGCAGGCCGTAATGCAGCCTGCATGGAGAACGGGGAAAGTGCTCATGACTGGTTTGGGCGGCCCCAGAGGGCTGGCCACACAGGCATGTGCACTTAGGAGTTGGCACACCACACCCCCCCTGCCCTGCTCCAAGAGCAGAGCAGCCCCGCTCCAAGAGCAGAGCAGCCCCGCCCACCGGCCTGCCCGCAAAGTAAGCACCACAGAAATATAAAATCATAATAACAAATTTATTATCATTGTAAGGTTACTTTATGTTGCACTGCCTAAAAGCAGTGGGGCGATGCTCCTCCGTCATAGCAGAGAAGGCACCACTGCTAAACTGTCAAATCAACAATAAAAAAAATGGATTTTTATATTGCCTGAGATATATTTGTACTACATCTATCTGCAGCATTAATGGAACAGGGTGATTAAAAGGTGTAGTCTGTGCAATATCCAGCATATATTTTTGTTTCACCTCAGGTGTTTCTAAGAGGCCAGACAGGAGATATAGAACAGTGGCCACTCTGGCTAGGCGCCACATTTCTTCCAAACCTGTGTGTGTCCTAGAATGGAAGTGGCAGCCAGCAATGTGCACTACTTAGGTTTCTTTAGTGCCCAGGGCCTATTCCCGTCCAACAGATGAGGCAGTGTTCCTGCCACTTGTTGGCTGACATATGCAGCCTGTGCATTGCTTAAAGGTAGGCGTTGCTCTTATTTGGCTTAATTGAGACAGTTGAAAGCTCGCGCTGGTCTAGGGAATGTGAGGCTTACATGAATGACGCATTTTCAAGGTGAACATGTTTTTGTCTCCCAAAGTTTCACTAGCTGATTTTTCAGCAAAAAGAGAAAGGAAAACTACTGAAGAAGAAATATTGTGAATCAAGGAACGGGGCCATCAAAGATATATGGAACATTTTGGAATGTGTCTTTGTGTCAATAGTATTATGAGTACAATTTGATAGCAGTACCATTTAACTACATGAACCTTTAGGTCATCGCCGTGTGTCATTCGTAATAAAATCAAAACCCA
This sequence comes from Lissotriton helveticus, assembly GCF_964261635.1. Taxonomy (NCBI): domain Eukaryota; kingdom Metazoa; phylum Chordata; class Amphibia; order Caudata; family Salamandridae; genus Lissotriton; species Lissotriton helveticus. Next base: position 854,799,318 of record NC_136067.1, read on the forward strand.
GAATAAGGGTGCCTAAACGAGAATTTCAAAATGTTTGGAAACGAAAAGGAAATTTAACATTTCATAAGTTGGGATGGACAAACAAAAAAGTCAGTCTTAAAATAGAACTCAATGGGCCTGAATACAAGTGTCTATTACATTGTGGTCTTTGTGCAAACCCCTTTTTGTGGAGTGATAGTGATTGCAATTACAAGTGGTGCTATGTTTATCACGCCCACTAATTAGCAGGCACAATAAATGTTACACCCTGTGTTAAATTTTGGCAGGTCAACTCTGCCAGAATTTAACAAGGGAAAAAGGCAGAGAGTTTACCAGGACATGCAGATTTTGGTGTAGTAAACACCTTAGCCTGCATGTTATTCCCTAAAAACTCAGAATATGCAATCATTATTACATCCGATAAATTCCGAGCACCTCAGTGATTGATTTTTATCAGACGCAATAATTATTGCATCTAACATGGCCTACTCGTAATCAGGCCCAATGTGTGCCATAGTCAATGTGGATCTCAGGTTTGTCGACCAGTTCGCTTGGGAATGAATTCTAAAACCCTGCTACTGAACTCTGAGGTATTGGCTCTTCAAACATTAGATATGTTGACTTCAATGAAGTGTGTATTTACGATTCTATCTCCAAGTCTAGTTCAATACTGGGTTATATGGTTCACAGGACAAAAGCATATAGTTATGGCCTAGCATATCTTAAAAGACTCAATGTAAAACAGCTAAATACGCTAAAAGGATTACACCGCACAGAGCACTGTTTGATACACGGATAGTCTTTCTCTGGCTCAGTTAAACGTCATCATCACCATGAGACTGATACTGTCTCCACAGTGGGCCATACAAACAAACACACACGCCCCCCCACACACACATAGACACACACACGTACACATGCACACACGCACACAGACACACAATGAAAATCTTAGGTTGTATCATCTGCCTTCAAATGTGACAAAGAAGCTGCAGATACTGAAACCTAATAATATTCACATGTTCAATGGCCACTATGGTCTTCTTGACTGACTGCATTAGAACTTCTGAAAGGAAGAGGCTGAAACCACTTTTTTTATGTATAGAAGGAGCTATACCTACAGGTCGATTCTTCGGTTCAAACTTGCAAACGAAGATGAATGGGCAAATGATTCTGGGTCATCAGACAGGAAAGATCACTGTTTGCCACCCTAATTAGAAGAGCGCCTTTGGTGCTTGAAGTTTCCCATTTCACTATTATCAGACAAACACCAGGGCTTAGTGGCGGTTCATACTACTCCTAATTGGGCAGTGGCCAGATGCTGTGAAAATCAAAAGATTTTGGAGTTGCTGCCTCTCCCACTATATAGTGGCATCCTTCATCAGCGGCGCCTATTCACACCCTGGTAGGATGGCACCACCAAGGCGGGCTCGATTACAAGTGTGAGTTCTTATATAAAGTGTTACTGGATTATAAAGCAGAAAAGATTGATAAGAATGCCTCAGGGTACACCCACTTTGGAGCAACTTGACGGCCGCATGCATATAGAAGATCCGATACCTGGACTTTTTGCCTATTGAAAACATTTGAACCGATTGTGCTACCGGACGTTATTGCTGCTTACTAGAGAGGTCACATCCAACATCAATAGCAGAAAAACACTTTGAAAAAGCCCTGAAGAAGTCCCAAGAGGGATGAAACGCGTTGGCAAGCAATTGTGCGGTGTTTTAAAAGAATAAATAATTTTCAAAAAAGGACCTATCTAACTACAGTCAAGACATATGACTTTGTGACTTCTGGGAAGCTATTCTTTTGTTAATATATTGTGTTATTGTTTATATACTATATATTAGAACAATCAAATAATATAAATACCTGGAGGCAAGATGGCCGCTACAGGGTCGTAGAGGGCAGTCGCACTAAATCCCTCTCCCGACCATGATGCGGATGGATGCTCTATCTAGGGATGCGATGGACCCATAGAAGCTTGCAAGGCCGAATTACGCCAGGCTCAAGAGAAGAAAGCCAGGAGCCTGCACGGACGGTTCGTGGGCCATATCAGTGGGCCTGGAATACCTTAAATTAAGCCTGAGGGACCTGCGCAGGCTGTTCAGCAGTTACAAGGCAGCATTTACAATGTCCCAACGAATACAGAGGCAAGAAAAGGAGAAGCCCCCGCCAGAGCCTTCCTCCACCGCAAAGGGCTCGACAGGCAAAAGAGAGACTGTAACTCCGGGGCTGAGTCAGAAACCTGCTGGCACGACTAGGAGACTGGCAGCCCTGACTAATACAGCGACCAAAACGCAGCAAAAGAAGGTGGAAAAGAAAGTAGAATCCCGCACCAAGCCTACGGAGCCGGACGCGGTAGAGGAGACGCGCGGGCTTACCGGTCAAAGACCACAAAGAGATATCAAAGATTGCATTTCTAATAAAGATGTAGTATTGCAGCAGCCTACCTTGTCCGAAGCATTCAACTTTAAACCGCCAGATCCCTCCGTGGCAGCAGTTCAAGCGCAGCCGAAGCAAGCAGCTCGCACGGACGTCGACCCAGGACATGGGGAAGCCGTCCTCGAGGACGCTAGCGGTGTGGTCGCTAGGCAACGCCTGGACTCGAACGCCGGATCAGGGAAGGAGGCAGCCACGCAATTGACAGATGGCACCGAGGAAGAGCAGGAGGTGAGCTGCAGGGCTGCCGCGGAGGGGGGGACACCGAGGCCGGGCAACGCTGACATGCTGGACGCGCTGCTACAGGTGGAGATGGGGTTGAGCAATCCTCACTCCGCAACAGGAAAGCGGGATAGCAAAGCGAGTTTGGCATCGCAAAGCCTGTGCACAGAGGCTCATGCCCAGACTAGAATGGACATAGGGGGCGGTTCTCCGGAGGGGGACCGCTTCTTTTCACTGAATGAGGACTCAGACTCAATATAATCCAGCGAAGGCTCTCCAGGCGATAGCTCTGACACAGGCTCCAGCACTTCAGGGGGCAAAAGTACCCAAAAGAGAAGGGAATCCAAACAAGGCGGCAAGGGGCAGGCTCTACCTCCAGCATGAATAAAAAACTAGTGTGGGATTACTCCACCACATCAAATGTATACCAAGAAGAAAAACCGCAGTCAGTGGTCACAGCGGAGAACGCCGGGGAGGCACCTCCTCTGCATGCCTCGATGGACTTGCTTTTTAACACTCTGAAACAAATGCAGGGAGAGGCAAGAGCGGAGAGCGGGAGGGCAAGGCAGGCTACCAAAAAAATCTAAACCTCACTTAGGAAAGTGAGTAAATTATACGATGAGGTGGTGGATAGGGTAACACACGTGGAGGAGAGAACTGGGAAACTGGAGGATGATATGGTGGAGTGGCAGTCCTTCAAAACAGACCAAGAAAAGGTGGTAGAAGACCTGCAATGGAAAATGGAGGACTTTGAAAACCGCCAACGGCGGAACAATGTCAGACTTCTTGGCCTAGCTGAGGGGCTAGAAGGGCAGTATGCCAGGGGTTATGTGATTAATCTGTTAAAAGGAGCCTTCCCTGAGTCACAGTGGCAGTGGGAAACCGAGGTCCAAAGGGCGCATAGGTTCCCGCTTACATTAAAGATAAGAAGGGATGCTACCCAAGAAAACCTGCCTAGGGCTATGTTGGTGTTTATTGGAAATTTTTTGGCAAGGCAGGAGATCATGGACAAGGCCAGGCCAGATTCTAAAAAGTCATATAACGGCACCACCTTTTTTGCAAGACCTGACTTTTGCCACGTAACGGTGGAAAGAAGGTGGAAATTGAGACAACTAATCACGCCCTTTCAAAGTCAAGGCTCAGAGGCATACCTCTTGTTCCCTGCCAGGTTAAAAGTTATCACCAGAGGCCAGGTCAAGATGTTCTTCTCAGAGATCAAAGCCAATCAGTTTCTTGTTGAACTAAAAGAGCAGAAAGGAGGACAGGCGAATGGAGGGAAAGGACCACCAGCGATAAGGGATGGTACATAGGGTTATCACAGCAGATGCATGTAGGTTAGGAAAGGAGAGGGACGCGACAACCATGACCTACAGCAGTCAAGCATAGGTCATGACTGACATATTTGCCTGTAGAGGGGGGGGGAGGGTCGCCAGTGGGAGGGGGGGCGCAAGAGGGTAGGGTGGGGGGTGGGAAGGGGGGGTCGTGGTGGTGGAACGTTTTACACAGCACACATGAACATAGCACAGTATCACACATTCTTGTTAGGCACACCAGGGAAGACGGGCGCAAAGCTTGTTGAAGGGAAGGAAACACCTAGTAAACACAGATGGCGTTAAAAATTGCTTCTATTAATATTTGCGGCCTCAATGACGGGGGTTAAAGACAGAGGGTGGCTACCATGTTAAGAATGTTACGTTTGGACATAATATGTCTCCAGGAGACTCACATTGAGGGAAATAGTAAACACTTGTTGGAACAGCTTAGATTCGAGGTACTATCGCACACCGGGCAGGGGACTAAAACAAGAGGGGTGGCCATATTAGGGGGTGGTCACGGTTAGGAGGAAAAAAGAAGATCAGTGGGGTAGTTGGGTAATGGTCGAAGGTAAAACGATGGCCGGAATTTTTACGTTTGTTTCTGTCTATGGCTCCACGGAAGATGATCCAGATATATTCGAATTTTTAGATTCCGAGTTACCTTTATGGCCAGAGCCAGTGATTTGTTGCGGGGATTTTAATATAAATGGGTTGGTTGGGTTGGGCATAATGACTGGAAGAACTTTCTCGGGCCATAAGAAAAGGACCTGCCAAGGCATCTAGCACGACATAATGCATTGGTAGATATGTGGGCCCAGGGCAACCCGGCTGGCTCGGGCAGCACGTACTATTCGGCCCCCCATAAAATCACTGTTAGGTTGGACTACTTTTTTATCTCGAGCTCCCTGGTAGGCAGCAGCCAGTTGGAGAGGCTGCCTAGAATCTTGTCAGACCACAATCCGTTAGTTTTAACACTATCACTGGGGAATCACAGGAAAAAAGAGTCATCTTGGACATTTGAGAGAGCTCTCCTAAAAGATGAGGAATACACTAAGCACATGCACGAGTGGATAGCTTCTTTTTGGGAGATTAATAGAGGGACTGCCCCTCTGGGTGTTGCGTGGGATTCATTTAAGGCGGGTATTAGCAGGGAAACCCTGAGTTACACGCTGTATAGAAACAGACAGGAGCGGAATAGGGTAGAAAAAACGCTTAAAGAGCTTGTAGCTCTAGAAGAACTGCTGGTCAGGGCTATAGCAAGGTAGGAACCCTTGGAGGATATACTACTAAAAATCGATGTAAATAAAGCAGAGGCAAGCGAAAGCATCTCCAGGAAAGCAGCCAGCAACTACTTAATTAAAAAAGAAAAATGTTACGAATTCAGCGAACGGGTTGGACATCTATTGGCAATCCGCACAAGGCAGAATCTGGCAGTAGGGTTTTATGCAGCCCTGTACGATCAGCATCTTCCATCCTTGGAGGTTGAGACTACGGATTACCTGGAGGACATACCACACTCGGTACTAGAAGAAGAGGGGAAAGAGGAGTTAGATCTCTCTATTTCGCTACAGGAAGTTGGGGCTGCCGTGAATAAGCTCCCCTCGGGGAAAGCTTCAGGCCCGGACCAAATTCCAGCAGAATTTTACAAGACCTTCTGGGGAACTTTGGGTATAGATTTTCACGAGACCCTACGACATGTTCAAAAAGGGTTATCTGTTCCCCACTCATGGGGGGGGGGGGCAGATATAATAGTTATACTAAAAAAAATAAACCTCCCCTGGAACCGGGCTCTTAAAGGCCAATTACGCTAATGAACGCTGATGCGAAAAAGTTCTCAAAGGTGCTGGCATCAAGATTAGGGAGGGTCATAGAGAGCCTGGTTAGTAACACACAACATGGGTTTATTCCTGGGAAAGGGACCACGCAGCACACGAGGCAGATGATAACTTTACTGGATGCAGCGGCGGCTTCAGGAAACCCTGTCGCGGCTGTATTTTTAGACGCAGAGAAGTCCTTTGACAGGGTCTCCTGGAACTACCCCTGGAAGGCTATGGAATGGTGTGGTATTGGCAGGGGGTTCATTAGGGCAATCCAGGCCTTATATAAAGAGCCTACGGCAAGGGTTAAAATTAATAAAGGTTTCACAGACACACTACAGATAAAACGGGGGACCAGGCAGGGGTGCCCCTCTTCACCTTTGTTGTTTGCTTTGTATCTAGACCCAATACTACGAAGGTTAGCAGGCAATAATAACATCCTTCCAGTTATGCTGCATGGTAGCGAATATAACATTTTCGCTTATGCGGACGATGTGGCTAGCATTACCCTCGACCCAAGTAGTGCCATTTTGGAAATCGAGCAGGAGGCAAAGAACTTTGTGGCAATATCAGGGTACTGGATAAATAAAGGGAAGACACAGATAGTACAAAATAACTTTACAACCTACCAGGATGCGAGGGTGGTTCCAGTGGCAGTGTATCTAGGGGTAAAGGTAACATCAGACCTGGATAACCTGGTAGAGGTAAACATGGAACCATTAATAGCTAAAGTCAAGAAGAATTTGGAAAGGATTCATAATTTACATTTAACTCTTGTGGGGTGTATTAATGTTATTAAAATGTTTACTTTGCCAAGGGTTTTGTACGTTTTTAGAGCAATTCCATTATTCTTTGAGCATGCCTGGTTTAACAAATTGGAGTTGATATTGATTAGGTTCATCTGGGCACATGGGACAACAAGGAGGGCGCATCAGTACATTACCCTACCCAGAGAGAAAGGCGGCTGGGGGGCCTCAGACTTTAGGATGTACTACTGGGCGGCAGCATTACAATATTTTCAGGGATTAATAGGGGGCGGAAGGCCTGCAGGCAAAAATTTATTTAGGGCACTGTTGGGTGGGGATGCAGAAAACTGCCTGTCAAATACGATTGACTTCAGCACACGAGGTTTAAGACTCTACAAGCAGCGTACAGCATCTGGAGAGCGTTTACTAAGAAAATAGGGTTGGGTAGATATAATAGGTATACCCGAATGTCTACTAATGTTTTATTACCTGGGGATATATTCAGGGATTCTGTCATGGCAGCGTGGAAGAACAAAGGCATAAAGAAAATTGGGGATTTATTTGATATGGGGGGCATGCTCCAGTTTTAAGAGTTTCAAACTAAATTTAACATAAGTAGCAGGAGTTTCTTTAAGTATTTACAAGTGAGTGTTTTTTGGCCAATAAACAGGGTGGTCTACTAGGAATTGGTCATTGCAGAATTCTAGATTATGTAGAGAGTAGCGGGAACTGCTTGATTCGGCAACTATACGCTGAGCTGAATGCACTTAAAATAGACGATAGGGAGAAGTATGCCACCAAGTGGGTAGCGAAACTAGGCTCACCACTCGAGGGATTTCAGGACTCCTTGGATATGGGACGTACTTTATTATGCTCAGCAGCTCTACAAGCACAACATTATAAGACTCTGTACTCCCTGTACTACACCCCCGCCAGAATAGCGCAGTGGGGAGGGGCACTACAGGAATAACTTGCCCACGCTGCGACTCAACCGATGCTGACATAATCCATATATTCGCAGGTTGTCCCCAACTGTATACCCTTATTAACGCAATTGAGAAGTTTATGGACTCCTCGCTATGGGTTAGGGTAACCCTGTCGCCAGAACTAATAATTCTAGGGGTGGCAGGAATAGCAGAGGGTCCGGCTATAGAGTCCTTTTTTATGGCCATGGCAGTACACCGCATATGTATAGCGAAGGCCTGGCTAGATAAGACTCCCCCAACGTTTCAAACCTGGATTGCTAGGCTGCTGGCTACATACAATTTAGAGAAAGCAATTTACGACAGGAAGGGTCGCAGAGCCAGAACTCTGGGGTGTAAAATTTGGAGCCCCATACCACATTGGAAAAGGGGGTTGATGAGTATTCCCTGATGTATTAGAAGGTTTGGAGGCTTGGAATATCTAGTAATAATTAGAAAATGACCAGTGTAATTTAGCCTCTTTTTGTCTTCCCTCCGTCCTGTGTCATGTAGACAGGATTCTTCCTGTAGTACGCTATCGGAGGGGCTTTTGTATTTTTTGTTGCGGTTTTTCTACTTCTTCTTTATTATTGTTTATTTTGTCTCTTTTTTTTGGTTCTATATTGTTTTCAGGTTCCCTTTCTGTGCATTACCTACATGGCGCCTAGGGACCTATAGGTAGCAGACTGATATTAGGAATACGAAAAAAGTGACTAAAATATTATGTGAAACTGTTTTCTTTTTGTATAATGGTGTACTTTGTTCTTCCTTGTTGGAAATGTGTTGAAATGTGACTGGATATGGTTTGCTGTAAACACCTGGTATAAATTTATATGCTTAAAAAACTTTTTAAATAAAAAATAAAAAAAAATAATAATAATATATATACCTCCAAATCAATTAAAATCCTGACTTTTCCCTTTCCAAGTCAAGAACACACAAACACTTCTTTGCTGGAAAAATAGCCTTTAATGCAGTGTAAAGGCAACCAAAACTTAACGCGTTTCAGGAGCTCACCTCCCTTGCTCACGAGTGAAAGTGTTTCATTCTGGATAGGCTTTAAATTAACATGTGACATTTTAGTGAATAACCATAGAAAGCAGACTAGCGCTGCCAAACCATAATGTGAATAGATACAATGAAAACATAAACACATACTCATTCGAGTTGATGCACAGCCCTTCAAAATGCATTAGGCTTGAGAATTTCTTTCAGGATTCTCTTATGCTATTGATTTAACATATATGAATCATTAGGTGTAGAGTATCTTGCTGCCACTAATAAGGACTCAGGAGCCTGGTTGCATTATCAGCTTTTATTTGTAATTACCCTCCTAAAGAGCGCCGAGCCCTGCTGGTTGCCGGCTCTGCTCTCCTGTTCGCGCTCTTCGCGCCACTCGCACGCATCTGCGCGCGCAGCCAATGATGGCCGCCCACACGTCACGTCGCCGACGTGACGTGCATAAGCTAGACCGTCACTACATATCTCCCTTTTTTCCACACAAACATTTGTAACTTACAGTCCGTCACTCAGATCATAGTCTCTGAACTTCGTGGGTTTCATCACCACTCTGCCACTCCGAGTCTGTCTTACTGGGGTGGTGTGATTCTCTTCCTCGCTGTTTCTTCTGCTACCTCTTGCCTCTCCTTGTCCATTCCTGTCGCTGCCATTTTCATCAGCTCTCATCTCCTGCTCGATGCTCCTCGCTTCCACTTGTCGCTGTTCTTCTCCTCTCCGGGCAAGTTCATTCTCCTGATGTTCTTGTTGCCCGAGCTCGTTCTCTCCTTCTTCTCCACCTACTCTTCCGTGGTCCCAAGTCAGGATCTTATTGAATCTAGCCATGCGGTCCTGTGACCATATGTTACCATCACTCAATCTGGCCGCTCTACCCTTAATTTCCTTCACCTGCATGGGCTTGCTGTATTTGCTCTCTCCCTTCCTTTGTAGTGTGGGCAACTTTACTCTCACCCATTCTCCTTCTTTGAGTTCTGTGTCTCGCACATTCCTCCGCTCGTTGTAATGTCTAGTGTATACTGCCTGAGCTTTCTCTATGTTGGCACGCACCACTGCAGGGGACCATTCGCTTATTATCGTCTTTTCTTTCCACACCCGATTGTCCTGGGTGAATGGTTCCCGGCCACGCAGTAATTGAAAGGGGCTATAGCCAGTGCCTGTGGGAGTGATCCTGTATGCCCACAACATGTGCCATATGTCCTTCTCCCAATCTTTGTTGTCCGAGATGGCTGCTTGGATTGATCCCATCACTACCCTGTTGAAGCGTTCCACTTGGCCGTTCCCCGCCGGGTGGTAAATGGATGTGTGTTTCGCCAGGATGCCGTTTCTTTGCAAGAAGTTGTCCCATTTTTCCGATCTGAACTGGGGCCCATTGTCGCTGAGGATGGACTTCGGGATGCCCTCCCTCACAAAGGTGTCTGCCAAAAATTTTACTATTGTTTCAGCGTCCATGGTTTCCTCTATCTTCACTTCTGGCCACTTCGAGAATTTGTCGACAAGGACACACACGTACTTCTGGACTCCTTGTGTGTCTAGGATCGGGCCTAGGATATCAACTGACAGCTCTTCCCACGGATTTCTTGGCGTTTCGAATGTACCCAATGCTGGGCGTAGTGGTTTGAGTGTCTTGTCTGCACCTTGGCACCTCGCACACTCCCTTACATGCCGTTCTGCTCTTATATCCATTCCTGGCCACCAATAGTCTTGCTTGGACCACAGTTTGAGTTTTCCGATGCCCAGGTGCCCTTCGTGTAGCATGTCCAGCAGTCTGGGGATGATGCTTGTCGGGGGAACAACCTTCTCACCTCTATACACGAATATTCCTTGGTTGTCCAAGGACAGTTCTTCCCTTACTTCGAAGTATGGGTTGAGTTCTCCCCGGGTGTGTCTCTTATCAGGCCATCCTTGGGTGATGTATACCTTCACCTCTTCCAATGTCTGGTCTTCTTCATACGCCTGAGTCCATTCTTGAAGGCTGATGACTCTTTCGTGATCCTCCATTAGTGCCACCCATTCTTCTGTACCGGCCTTATCTTCCTCACTTGGTTCCATGGCCGCCGCTCGGCTCAAGTAGTCTGCGACCTTGTTTTTGTTGCCTGATATATGTTCCACATCATACCTGAATTCAAGAAGTTTTAGTGTCATTTTCGATATGCGGGGCGTGGCATCTGCGTGTCCGCTCGATGTTAGCACTCTCAGTAACGGTTTGTGATCAGTCCGCAACTGGAACCTGGTGCCCCACAGGAATTGTCTGAATCTCGTGGTGGCCCACACCACCGCCAGCATCTCTTTCTCTATCACGCTGTACTTTTTTTCTGTTTCGCTCAGTGTGCGTGAGGCGAAGCTAATAGTTTCCAACTGTCCCTGCCCTCGATCTTGCATGAGAACAGCGCCCAATCCTTTATCGCTGGCGTCGGTGGTCAATACTGTTTTGCCTTGAGGGTCAAATCCTTGGAGAGGTATAGCTCCTGCCACTTCCTTTTTGATGACCTCAAATTCTCTTTGTGTGTCCTCTGACCAGCAGAATTCCGTGTTTTCTTTTGTCAGCTGTCTCATGTGATGAGTCTTTGAGGCAAAGTGCTGCACAAATTTCCCATAGTACTCTGCCATTCCCAGGAATGACCTGACCTCTTCCTTGTTGGTGGGGGATGGTGCTTCACAGATCGCCCTGACGTTTTCTGCTTTAGGAGTTACTCCATGCACTCCTATCTCATGCCCTAGGTAAGTCACCGAGTTCATTCCTATTCGGCACTTGGACCATTCAGCCGTGAGACCTTTCCTTTCTAGGATCTTAAATACTTTTCCCAGCTTCACGTCGTGGTCTGGTATGTCTCTTCCCATCACCAAGATGTCGTCCTGGAAGTATTGGACGTAGGTGATATCCTTGAATAATTGATGCATCATCTTCTGAAACACCGCCGCTGCTGAGGCTAGACCAAATGGCATCCGGCGGAACTGATAGCACCCAAACGGGGTGATGAAAGATGTTATTTTTTGTAAAGTTACTTTCCCCAGAACTTTCAACAAAAACTTTATCCAGTTTGTCGCCGGTGAACCTCACATAGGTTTAAGCCTTCCTCTATTTTAACTAATAGAGCGTTTTTTTAGGTGTCTAGCCCCAGTGGGCTTTCTATGGTTATTCACTAAAATGTCACATGCTAATTTAAAGCCTATCCAGAATGAAACACTTTCACTCGTGAGCAAGGGAGGTGAGCTCCTGAAACGCGTTGAGTTTTGGTTGCCTTTACACTGCATTGAAGGCTATTTTTCCAGCAAAGAAGTGTTCGTGTGTTCTTGACTTGGAAAGGGAAAAGTCAGGATTTGAATTGATTTGTAGGCTCGCAACCTACACACGAACCGCCTTCGTCCAGAGGCTTAAGCAGAGCGGAGCTTGGCGGCTGCTGAGCTATTTGAATTGTAATATAAATACCTATCTATCTTGGGGGCAGGGTACATTTGTATTTATTGTTAGTGGTGGCTTTTAAACCACCTATTTGGGATGTATGTGGGTCACATCCCAGACCTGCTGCACCAAGACATATTGCTGATTTAATAAGGTTCGACAGATAGAAACGTTTGGTGCTTTAATTCTAAGGCTCTGACCCTCTTTTCTCTTGTGTTATACCCAAGGGGCTGCCATTTATTATTGGGTACCCTAGACACTGATAAAACAGGAGATCTTGGGGTGTGTCTGAGTTACAATGAGTCTCTCGCCCCTGTGATATGCCAACATGTTTTGGCCAGCATTTAAAGCCCATACGGGACTGAGGCCCTAGTCAGGGCTGTTCGCATTCCTGCCTATCTGCCCTTTCATTCTATGCACAGACATGAAGTCTAAGGCTCTCACCTGTCAGTAGAATTCTACTGGAAGAAACCCTGATTATGGTTGTTCAGGAATCATGCCTGTCTAGTAGGAGGCATCCTCCTGTAGTCACACATCTGACAAGGAGGCGGGCCGGACAGTATTTACTATCAAGTTCCACAAGACCACAGCTGAACCGTCTCGGTGGAACTTGATAGGAAATACTGGCAGGCATGCCTCCTTGATAAATGTGTGATCACAGGAGCGTGCTCCTTTTTATCACTGCCTAGGGTACCCAATAATAAAGGTAATTCCCTTGGGTATACTTGGAGGCATTTTAATCAATTTTTTCTAGATCACTGCTTTATAATCCAGTAACAGATCTATATAAGAAATCCCACTTGTGATTGAGTCTGCCCTGGTGGTACCATCCTACCAGGGTGTGGTTAGGTGCTGATGACCCAACAAAACAGCACTTATCCTACATTCCTACCCCAAAACATGGACCTGATACAGTGTAAAGGGTTCTGGAACTGGTAAGGATATTGATGAGATAGATGAGGGCTGATGAGTGGCACTTTTCGAATTGACAACACCATTTCAGAAAGATAACTGCCTTTGGAAGATCACAGAGGTCTGGCCATGATGGAGGCTGGTGATGAGAATGGAGTTGAGCACTAAACTAGCTCTCTAAAATGATGCGGGACACGTTGGCCCACGTCTGTGATGCTGTGCTATCAGGTTATGTATCTGCGTACCCGGGGTGGCCGTGCTGTGCAGCGCTAGGGTTGCAGCACAATTATCTGACCAGGAAAAAGGTACTGGTTTCATTGGAGAAGGGGGGGCTTGTTTTGCAGGTTATCCAGATAAATTTGTGTGGAGGAGAAGGTAAGCTGACAGCACGGACAGAGTGAGAGACATACCATTATATAAGGGCTATGATAATGAGGAGACTGCATGGTGAGGAGCCATCTGTACTAACCTAAAAACAACACTTCAACAATATTTTACAAAATGGGTTCCCTGATGAGCTTTAGCCCTCGACTCATTGGTTGAAAGCCTGCACAATAGACATGAGATCACTTTGCAAGTCAACCATGAAGAACTACTAAAGCAGACAATAATGAGCTAAGCATTAACTGGCTGAACTGATGCATCCTGCTGCGGCTTGGGCCGGAGAACCCATGCACTTCAGTGATCAGCTCGACCCTCACTTGGAGAACAGGCTATAGAACTGATGAGCACTGCACCTTGGCAGCATAAGTGATAACAAATAATAGCACCATTAAAAGACACGAGATATGCAGCACAGCGGCGTACCAAAGAAACATTGAAGTTGTAGCAATATGGGGGGAAAGGATTTTTGACAGTGTCAGCTATAATTTATGAATTTGTGAGTGTTTTTATAAAGCGTGCAAATTCTCAAAGACTCTCCTGACTGGAAGCAACATTGCGATGCAAGGTGTGCCCAGTGATGAAGATCCAATTTTCCATGGCAAGTACCCGATGACATTATCACTGCTGAAAATCTCCCAGATCTACTCTTCCCCATAATGATTTGATATGGTCCAAGGTTATTTTGCTATTCATCCATCCCATGCCCCGCTCCCCATGTCTATCCTGAATAGTTGCTCTAGATCCATAAAAAGTGTTTTGCTAATGTGGCGGGTTGGATTCAGGGTTACCAACTACAAGCAGTAACCAGACCTTCTACAGCAGTAGAGTACAACAGGAGAAAACCAACCGGTTTTCACTAGATTTTATTTTAATTGTAGCCTTTACCTATCCCCTGCTTGACTCTTTCATGTACCATTTGTGACTTCATCCTCTTTCCCCCACTTTCTCTCCCTTCCACTCTGACTTGCAGAACTTCATAACTTCACTGTTACTCCTTTTTATCCCCATTTCCTATTTAATTTCAACCTCCTTTCCACTCCCCCTTATGCATTTGAGCAGCCATTTGAAAGTGATTTGGTTGAAAAGGTGAGTCACTTAAATATTTGTCTGGGAGAGCTTAACAGATTCATGGGGCATCTCAAACATACACAACGAGGAATAACATGATCCTATTCTGAGCATGTATGCAGGCGCATAGGACTCTGTGCTTCTGAAGAAAGTGCTCTATCTAAAGTGCCTGCACTACCTTAGTTACCTTTGCCCATATTTAGAAAGATTTTGCGTCCAGTTTGCGATCCTTTTGTAAAGCAGCCAAGATGAAAAACATTTTTTGGGTATTTACAAAGCCAAACAAATGTCAGTGGCTCACTGGTTAGAGGAGGCAGACCCTGAAGCAGAGGTCAGACCCGGGACCAGGGTTCAATTCCTGACGCGACAGGGTCTTGAGCCCAAATGTCCACGGACTCGATAATTCTCGTTTCGGTGCCTACTCGAATCACGGGTTCACACTCTGCAACTCTGGGCAATAGCTTGCATAATCTCCACTATGGCCCCCCGCGGCGGGATGCCTGGCTTTCACCTTGGGGATGCCCAGTACGGGTTATCTCACAGAGAAAAAGCCAGGACGGGTTCCCAAAGCAAGGGCCTTGAGACCTTGCGGTGATAAGGTGCTATATAAGAACATTTGACAGTGCTGCCTTGTGCTTCTTTTCATCAGGTGGACATTCCATGTGTGGTTCCCATGCAATGTATTTTAATGCAAACCTATATTTACAAAAAGATGTAGACATGAGTTTGCACCAACATTATGTACCTCACTGATGCTGCCGTTACTAGAAGAAATTTCTTTATTTCTCATTATTCTGCAGCACACATGCCAAGAGGAAATAACCTCCAAGAATAGTTCCTGCACTAGAATTATCCTTACCATAATGCAGACATCCTTGCACTATGATGCAATGGTGCCCATGTTATCGCTAGGCAGACACAAGTGCTCCTGCACATGAAGAGAGCAGAACTGAAAATATGGCTCAGTTCTGCACTCCAGGTGATGTAAGGCAGTAACTTCGCTTGCTGTGCTGCATTGCACCACTTCTTTGTAAAAATGCACCCTTGTGAATTAGTGTATGAGCTCCAGAAAGCGCAGTTCAGCAACAGAGCTGTTACCATGGCTGTGTTTCCATAGCAGCACATGCCCTAAGGTGCTGGATTACCAATTCATGTACTGTAGGCAGCGGTTCCATGTGTAAATATCGAAAACAAAAATATAGTTAACAAAAATATCGATGTAAAATATCGATTACAAAAATATCGACTCCCTATACTTAAACAGGTAAGTACAATAATATCGACTCAAAACTATCGATGTAAAAAATATCGACTTAAAAAAATACATTACTTAAATTACATTAATTAAATAATAATATTATTATTAACAAATTAAATTTTATTTAATATATATTTTAACTAATTATAACAAATAACCTTAATTTAATAAATATAAACACAAAAAAGTCTACATATACATATATTTACTAATACATTTTAATAACTATTATCTTTATTTAATTTATAAACTTTATTAATTATAGAAAAATAAAATAAACACATATATAAATAATTTGATAAAAACAAAATATTTTATATTTAATTAACACATTTAACTATTAAAAAAATAATACAAACATTTAATAACAAAATAAAAACAATAGTAGTTAAAAAACATTGGATAGCTGGAGGGTAAAAATTACTATTCCCACTCCAGTTAGTGCAACAGTAGGTAAAGCGCTGGATAGCGTAGGGGTAAAAATTACTATTCCCACTCCAGTGAGTGCAACAGTAGGGAAAGCGCTGGATAGCGTAGGGGTAAATGTACTATTCCCACTCCAGTGAGTGCAACAGTAGGGAAAGCGCAAGATAGCATAGGGGTAAAAATTACTATTCCCACTCCAGTGAGTGCAACAGTAGGGAAAGTTCTGGATAGCGTAGGGGTAACAATTACTATTCCCACTCCAGTGAGTGCAACAGTAGAGAACGTGCTGGATAGCGGAGCGGTAAAAATTACTATTCTCACTCCAGTGAGTGCAACAGTAGGGAAAGTGCTGGATAGCGTAGGGGTAAAAATTACTATTCCCACTCCAGTGAGTGCAACAGTAGGGAAAGTGCGGGATCCCAAAACAATAAAAAACAAAACTATCAAAATGTTTATTGAATGTCATTTCCAATTTTAACATAATTAATATATAAATGTAAATATATTATTATTAACACAGATAATAAAAATAATGTATTATACATTATTTAGCACTATAATATCCACAACACACACCTAAAATTAATTACACAATTACATTTAATATTTACTAATTAAATAATGAAAATTAATTTATTATTATTTATTAATTAATCAATATAAAATTAATTACTTACCAGCTTTCACACCATATACACATATACACACCACAAGACACACCTAAAATCAGTAGCAGTAGGTGTTTCTGTAGGGCGGTAGCGTGGGCAGGGGGAGGGGCAGGGTGAGGGGTAGTAATGTATGGATTACGGAGTTTTACAGGTAAGTAAACATTTAAATAAATAAAACGAATGTTGTTGTGCGCACTGCATCACATTAATTAAGCAATTCATTTTATATAATTAAATTACTTCCCACCCTATTCCCCTATAAACCCACAATCCGCTACGGAACTAATAACGCAAAATTAAACTTAAAATTAAAATTAATAACTAGAAAAATTCTAAAACATATAATAAAATGACAAACAATTCTTATTAAAAACACTAAAATACATAACATTATTAATAAATCGATATTTTTGTCAACTATATTTTTGTAAACGATATTTATCACCACTATATTTTTGTAATCGATATTACTTACCTGTCAGTCGATATTCTTGTCAACTATATTTTTGTTGTCGATATTTCTTCCAAACGATATTTCTGCGGTGATATTAATGTCCCATGAAATTTCGCCGTCGATATTCCCGCTCTGCACTGTAGGCAGCACCATTTCCTCATCCTGTAGTGCACCTGCTAACAGGCTCAAGGTTCCCACTGCATCTGTGAGTGGGAGCAGAACAGGGTCATATTCTAAACAATACTTTAACTCCTAATTATATGATTGGGACTGGGGCAGTTGTGCCAAGAGCATTTTCGAGAAGCCAGTGTACCTCAATATGCACATGACAAAGCCAAGTGTGTGCTGACTCCAAAGTCATGTTTTTAAAACACTACAGGCATCCTCAAGTTTCCTGCAGTACAACCCGTTGTAAATATGGCAGAAAACGCAATGGTGAGATGGGCAATGATTCTCTCACAATTATCTCTTTCAATTAAGACAATAGTGGTGTTCAGAAGGAATTTGCCACCAAATTAATTTATTATTATTTATTAATTAATCAATATAAAATTAATTACTTACCAGCTTTCACACCATATACACATATACACACCACAAGACACACCTAAAATCAGTAGCAGTAGGTGTTTCTGTAGGGCGGTAACGTGGGCAGGGGGAGGGGCAGGGTGAGGGGTAGTAATGTATGGATTACGGAGTTTTACAGGTAAGTAAACATTTAAATAAATAAAACGAATGTTGTTGCGCGCACTGCATCACATTAATTAAGCAATTCATTTTATATAATTAAATTACTTCCCACCCTATTCCCCTATAAACCCACAATCCGCTACGGAACTAATAACGCAAAATTAAACTTAAAATTAAAATTAATAACTAGAAAAATTCTAAAACATATAATAAAATGACAAACAATTCTTATTAAAAACACTAAAATACATAACATTATTAATAAATCGATATTTTTGTCAACTATATTTTTGTAAACGATATTTATCACCACTATATTTTTGTAATCGATATTACTTACCTGTCAGTCGATATTCTTGTCAACTATATTTTTGTTGTCGATATTTCTTCCAAACGATATTTCTGCGGTGATATTAATGTCCCATGAAATTTCGCCGTCGATATTCCCGCTCTGCACTGTAGGCAGCACCATTTCCTCATCCTGTAGTGCACCTGCTAACAGGCTCAAGGTTCCCACTGCATCTGTGAGTGGGAGCAGAACAGGGTCATATTCTAAACAATACTTTAACTCCTAATTATATGATTGGGACTGGGGCAGTTGTGCCAAGAGCATTTTCGAGAAGCCAGTGTACCTCAATATGCACATGACAAAGCCAAGTGTGTGCTGACTCCAAAGTCATGTTTTTAAAACACTACAGGCATCCTCAAGTTTCCTGCAGTACAACCCGTTGTAAATATGGCAGAAAACGCAATGGTGAGATGGGCAATGATTCTCTCACAATTATCTCTTTCAATTAAGACAATAGTGGTGTTCAGAAGGAATTTGCCACCATGAGATCCAATCATTGTTCAGCTAATACTTAAGGTGAGGGCAGTTAACCATTGTATAAGCAATATGCACTTTTTTCTTGCGGTTTAATTCGTAATCTATATATTCCATTTGAAGTAAAGAAGATTTTAATAAAGAAAGATTTAAGTTGAATACTTTTGGTCTCTTCTGAATGCCTGAAGTCACATTAGGCGAATCTGCATAGAGATCTGTTATTCTCTAAAGGAAGTAATATTTGCAAGTGGAAACCATCATGCGAGATATTCTTTCCATATTACCCCACAATAATTCATCCCAGAGCTGAAAGGAAAGAAGACTTCCAGGGCTGGCACAGCACACATAGGGCGAAAGCATGTTTTGTGCAGTTTTCCAAGATCTGAGGGGACAAATGAATGAATCATGCATTGTCCTCAGACCAAGCAGATCTTATAACACGGTAAGTAAATCAACTCAGGTTTGCTCTGAGTCAAGCGAGTATATTTACTCATTGTCGTTCACGTGAACCAAGTGACTTTGGCAGAATGAGTCGGCAGCAGAAAGCATCCGCAGAAATGGAGCATCTTTGGAGACAGCATTAGTCGGTTTGGTTGCCACTATGAAGCTGCACTCTGTTGGGTGCATCTCTCAGCGTAATATTTTAGAGGCCATTCCCAAAAATCTCAAAGCCATATTGAGGTTTAAAGTAGCAACACTAAGGGAACAACATCAAAGTAAAGTTACAAAAAGTGCTATAATGATGTCCAGGCATGTTCGACATCATTGTCACTAAAGTGCTCCAATATTGAACTGAGTCATACACCTGGCAGTACTGAAGGGCCAGAAGAAGTAAAGGCCACTATATGCTGGTGAAGTAAATTGTTTTCATTGTTGAAGCAGGATGTTGGACAGGCATCAGGTTCTAAACGGAACTTTTTGGAAAAAGGAAACTATGCGCTTGCTCCATGTCGCGGAAGTGTATTGGAACAAAGCGAACAACCAGAACACGAGCGGCTACTGTTTGCTGTGCTTGTGTTTTTGTGCTATTGTTGGATATATGTCATGCTGCAATATAGCATCATATGCTGGTTTGAGCATTGTTCATGATTACACATTATTTCACGCAATGTTTCTGAAATCTCACATAATTAGGCAAATGCAAATTATGCGTAATTTGCACACCTGTTCTCAAGCAAAAGTTATCACTCACTAAATGTAAAAAGATAACCCAATGTTAACCTATTGGAGAGGCAGGCCTTGCAGTAGTAAAGAATGAAAAATAGTGTTTTACTATCAGGACATCAAAAAGATAAAAGTCTAAATCCAAGCTTTTAAATACAATGAACCCTGCTTTATGGGCTGTTTAGGGCCTACCCTAGGGTTGGCTAATATCTATTAATAAGAAAGATTTAGGCCTGGCAAACGTTTTCTTTTTTGCCAGGTCAAAGTTATTGAATATAAAAAACTGCACACAGCCTGCAATGGGAGGCCTGATACATGTTTTAAAAGGATTTTTCAAGTGGGTGGTACAATAAGTGCCGCAGGTTCTCTAGTAGCATTTAATTTAAAGGTCCTACGCACAAGTAGTACCACTTTACTTTACTAGGGACTTATAAAAAAATTAAATGTGCAAACTGGGTATAAGCCAATTTTAACATGTCAGAGGGCGCTATCAGTGAAGAGTATTAGAGTTCTGTATTGATCGGGCTATTGCCTGTGTGTGGAGTAAGTCGGCAAACCTGTATGCCAGAGGACGGGGAATACCATGAAGAGCAAGGCTTGTCACCTGATTTCATTGATGGCAAGAGAGAAGGGTGTAGGGATGCCGTGCAAGTACTTGGGCCCTTGACTTAAGCATCAGAAATTGAGCGATCCTCCCGTATATGTGAGAGAGATCTGAAAAATTTACTGTGCCAGCAAAGGGAGAGCCACGGACAACTACCTGCTGCCCCTGCATAACCAAGAGTGCTAAACATCACCAGCAGCTGCTGCAGGCCTCTACGTCATCCGAGCGTGGAACGTTCCTGGGACTCAGGTAGATGAACCCCAGCTGGACTGGGTAAGACTGATCATAGGGCCGAAGTTGTTCTGCGTTGTAGCACCATTGGCACTGGAACTCTTTTGACGTTAGAAGAGTCAGAGTGGGACACCTGAGACTTGCACTTCTGATGAAGCCTAATATGAATGTCACCCATCGTGACTGAGGAATAACCAATACAAACAGAGAGATGGAAGTGGGATTCACAAACCTGATACTGACCTCAAGTGGAATGTGGTATTATTTGTGTCTACCATATTTTACTTTGTGTTTGTATATTTATTACTTCTTTTTTCATAAAACAAGTATTTGACTGGATAAGCGTGTATTCCTTCTAATGAACATATTTTGAGCAGTTAACCTGTGCTCTGCAACTATCTACCCCCAAGAAGCACTGAACTTTTCAACACACAGCACTACTGAGAGTCATGTGCTGAAGGGGTACTTGTCCCAGTTGCTCAGGACCCACAGCAGGTTGGACCCTGAGAGATTGGGAGTAAAAAGCTTCAACCCCCACGGCTGGGCCCAGTATCTCCTGCTTGCCTTGTGGCCCTCTAAAAGAGGTTCTGCCAGTATAATTCTGTCTCATGGGGAGTGCTTCTGTTGCAAGGCAAGAGGGAGTATTTTTGTATCTAAAATTTACAATGAATTATGATTTTCTGTTACATTCAATCCTCTATGTCACACATGGATTTCTATTAACACATCGGGATGGCCTGATATCAACATGACCATACTGAAGGTTTTAGAGATCAGCAACAAAAGCTGCACTCGCCCATACCATTATGGGGCTGCCCGTCTCATATCAAAGAGAGGGTTAGGCCTTTCCCCTAGTATCATGTTCTCGTCTCTGTCATGTTTGCTGTCCATTCTTACTCTGCTCTCATTTGCCCTCGTGTCCATTTTTGTCCCAATATCTACCTGCTTCTGTCCTCCTTTGATCTGATCCTCAGTAAACGTTCTCCCTTTGCTGCCTTCCTTTCCAATCCTGTCCTTTTCCCTCACCATCTGCCCTTTTAATCTTTTCCGCTCAAATGTTCTTCCCTCTGATGCCCTTTTTGCCTCATGCACCAGTTTATCATTTTTTAGAAAGCTATTAACACCATTTTTAAGTTTTCATAGTTTGCATCAGCTTGCATAACAATTACAGGGTGTTGTTGTGAATGCACCTGGTTGGTATACATGCTTACAATTCAGTGCCATATATGTAGATTTAATAGGGTCCACCTGTAAAAAATTGCATAGTTATCTAGTAGCATCCTTGCATTGTTCTTAGAGTAATTTGGAACAATAACCCTTTCAAACCACGCAGCATAACCCAATAAACCTAAAGCATCCAGGAGAGAACATTTTTTTGAAGCTGTTGTGGAAGATACTAAGATCTTAAGGGCCTAATTACAATGTTGGTTTTAAAGTCTGACTGCCGTATTACAATTAAGGTAGTTGTAGTTTAAAATGACTGGGGAATCTGACTTGGTTCCGACGGGCTCCGCCAGTCGGAATGGCCTCTTAATCCCTTATGGATGGCGTTTCTGCAGTTGGGATTATGATGTCAGTTTCCGACAGCCTTTCCATGTCATCCTTTCCAACATGGAAAGGCTGTTAGGAAAGAGACTTTGGGGACCCCTAGCAGGGCCCACTCCCCCCTCCCCACCCTCCATATTCTGCTTTGGGGGGCACTTGTGGTGCCGGTGCCTGCCACACGGTGCAGGGATTTTCACAAACTCCAATTTCTCAATAGAAGCTTGTGCTGTGGGCAGTTTCCGCCCACCGCAAAAGCTCTTTTTTTTTTAAATGGGAATTTTCGACCGCACCATGTGTGGTCTCATCGTAATCAGGTGTGTGGAACCGCTGACCTATTGTTGGGCGTTTCCCTCACCCAAATGGTGTTGCTCGGAGGCAACTCTGACCAACATCGAAATCAGGCCCTAAATGTTTCATGCTAGAAGACCAGTTTGGGCATTTACCCCTTGCCCCCAATGTGAGTCGATCATATATTGCAAGAAGTGTATGGCTTCCAAATATTTTGCTGGAGCAAACCATTAACATAAAATGTTAATTGACATGTCAGGTGAAATTAACAGCAGTTGATTATTGAGTGTACAGCACATACCAATGTTATACATTCAGGACGGTCTGTCTTCGTTATCTCCCTCAGTTTTGACGGTATTCATTATTATACCCCAGGGGTCAGCAATGTTTTTTTTTTACCAACCTCTTCTGTTCATCCCTTCTAAGTGCCCTGCTTTCAGCTTCCACTCATTATAGGACCTCTTAATTCACGGCATCAAGTCCAGGGAGTTTAGCCGTTTTCCATCAACTTCTGATGGAGCTCTTTGCAAACAACTGTGCCAGGTCAGGGAATGTTATTGCCGCTATGCATCTTTTGCGCCAGACATGCATTCCCAGGAGGCAACCTGCCCTACTTCCCATTTCTGAACCGCAATGTATTTTATTTTTTTGGGGAGCAGCGGTCCGAAAGGTATCTAGTGGGGTCAGCTCCAAAGCATGTATACAATGTTGGCAATGTCATGCCCACACCTAGGGCAGGTCACCGGTGTTGATGGGTATATTCGACCCACCTGTTTTGAGGTGAGGTATGGTCTGCATGGGATGTTAAACTAGATATATCTAAATGTAGCATTCGGGGAATCTTTCTTCAGGTACACTATCGCTCATTGCCATTCTGTATTGTTAAAAGTGCAACCCAATATGATTGAATCGATTTATCCCTCAATGTGTTAACAGAGATCCCAGTCATCTCAAGAAGCGCTTTGTAAAGCCAAGTAATCATGTTGTGGTCACTGCCCATCATGTATAGTGTCTGTAACAGAGTATACATGGTGGTGGGGGGGTTTCAACGGCATCTATGTTCCATTGTTGTTTGAGTGCATGTATAACATTTTTATGGAATAAGAACTGCCCATGAGGGACCTCCCATTCATCCACCAGTGCCTAGAAACTCATTAGTGTGCTGTTGAGAAAAATTTACTGTACCGCATTAATCCCTACAGTACTCCTGCACCATAAATCTCAACACATAATATGGCCCTTCACAACTGGCAGTCCCTTCAACGGGATTGCAGGAGAATATATAAGCACCCGTTGTGTGTAAGCAATGGCTCACCGCAAACACCAGGCACCATTTTGACCAGCAGCTAAAAAGGTCTATCTGTGCTCCAGAGGGTGAAAACATAAATGCTTGAACCGCCCTTCCCGTATTTGGGTGGATAACCTCTATTGTAGTGAACCGCCAGCCATTGCATCTGGGCAGTTGAATAGTAACTTTTAAAATCCGGGGCTCCAAGCCTGCCTTTTTCAGCTGGTAATTTTAACTTTGCAAGTGCTACTCTGCATCTGCCTGCTCCCCAGATCAGAGTTCTTAATAGTGTATCAAGCTCTTGGAATGTGCTATTCGGTGGTGCAGATGGTATAAGCAGTCAGGACCAAAACACTGTCTGAGACAGTAAAGATCATATTGGCCTGATGATAGTGTCCTCTAGAACGTCAGCCTCATCATGGTACATGTTTATACCCAGATACCGATATGTTCAGGATTCCCATCCTATCTCTTGCAGTCCCCTTGCCCCCAATGTGATGAGACGTTGTGGCTGGGATTGTCTCAAGGGAACCACACAAGTTTTGTTTTAGTTTACTTCAAAGCCAAATACTGTCCCAAATTCTATCAGGAGGTTGGCTACGGGTGTCAGTTCTGTTGTTATATCTCATACATATAAGAGCATATCATTTTCATATAGTGAGATAATATGGGTTGTGCACCCCAAAGGATTGCCCAGTGCATGCAATGCTTTCTCATGGGTCTTGCCAATGACTCTATAGTCAGAGCAAACAGTTTCGGGGAGAGAGAGGAACGCTTTCTTGTTCCTGTAGCTCATATCCCATAAGCGGCCAACATGTGGTGGTGGGTTTTGACTCTGGCTGTATGTTCTTTATACAGGAGTAAGATCCATTCTATCATTCGATCGCCTATAAGGTAGTGGTGTAGTAGTCTATAAATATAGACTCATTCAATGGGTTTGAACGCCTGATCCAGGTCTATAGACACTTAGGCCAAATTAGGCCATTTGTCACATGTGCCCCAGTTTATTACCCTTCTTTATGCAAAAGTGCTTTTGCTGAACACGTCTCCATGCAGTACATTTCCACTGCAAGGCTTAATACCAGAACTTGCCACTTTGACCAAAAGGTAATGTAGTATTTGGCCTGGAAATTCCACAAGAGCAAACAGTGCCTATGTTTTGTGAGCCACACCACCTAAAACGTGGCAACTTGATGGGTACAGCAGGGGCAAGGGTTGGCTTCGCAATAAATGAATGTCTTGGGTTCTCCACTGCACTCTTGCCTTACCTACCTTCATCATAACATATGGCCTTTCTCTCTATCCACCATGCCACATTCTTTGGATACTAATGGATGTAAAAAACAAATTACGAGACACAGTGGAAAGAAATGGTCTCACCCAATGATGTTGATTCATTTTTGTACTGACATGTATGATTGATGTTAAGTACATGTACAGCTAAATATTGCATCGTAATCCTCAATAATATTCCTAAATTCCATTTTACATGTACTACTCAGGTTTGTTCCTTTGGTATAAGGAACATGTGTCCTTTGATCATCATCATCATCAAAACAAGCTTTATTCGACGATGTCATAAAAGCCTAAAAATCTAGATTACATTTCATGATTTAAAAAGGTTAAAATGGTTGGGTTGAATTCATAAAATACATCATAAGTACAGGTTACAAAAAGTGCATGAATTTTCCCACTATGTTTAGCTAGACATTTAACAAGGTTTCAGCCCCATACCAGTTTGCTTCTAATAACCCATGCCCAGCCTATGAATTTGGCTAGGGCTATACAGATGGTAAGATTATTGCTGGTACGGATTATTCTAGCTGCTACTATGCCGCTTCTGGTTCCCATTAACTTAGCAATGGGGCATAGCCACTTCCGACGTGGGTCTGCGTACGCTGGGCATTCAAATAATATGTGGTTTATCGATTCCAGAGCAGCAGGACAACCCGGGCAGGCAGCCTTGTTTCCCTGGGCCCATTTTAAGGTAAATGCTCTAACAGGTAAGCTGCCTATCCTTAGTTGGAAAAACAGCTTACGATCCAGAGGTTTGCTGATACTGTCCCAGAAAGCTTCGAACATGGGTGTGTCTTTAAAACCAAGAAAGGTCCCTGTGAGTGAGAGGGGGGCGGCCTTCCTGTACACTTCTAGGGTCACAGCCTCCCAGTACAATCCCTTGAGGTCCTTTTTTGAGGGGAACCTGGCGTTCGCTGGATCTTCCCAGAGCGCTCTTAGTCCCAGTTCAAGCAAGGTTTTACCAATCCTGGATAACCATACGATTTTGTGGTGGATGTCACTTCTGATTAAATCCTTCAGTCCCTTAGCGTATGTTTTGAGTTCTGGTGTTGTCCATAGGCGCCTCCAATATAGAACTGGTCGGTGGGCAGCTATGTGGGCAATAGGTCTCATGGCCATATCGAGGTACAGGGGGCACATAGGAGTGCTCTGGGGTAGACTCACAAGATTCCTCAAAAATCTATTCTCTGATGCTGTTAGTTTCCCATGGTTTTCAAATCACCATATCTCTACGCCGTATAGGGCTGAGTTAATCACCTTACCATTATAGACGGAACGGGCAGGAGCAATTGGTTTAGTGTGTGACCTAGCATGTTCCCTTTTTAATGCTCCTGCTAGCTGACGGTGCTTAAGAGTTCCCAATTCCACCTGCTTTTTCCAGGATAAATCTTGTAGAATGCATACCCCAAGGTAAGTGAATGCTTAAACTTCTCAAGGGGAAGATTGTTCATAATCAATCTTCTCAAGGGGAATAATCTTCTCAAGAGGAAGATTGTTCATAATGTTAAAAACCACACTCTTCCGAGAAGCATGGGGAGTGTTGTAAGTTGGCTACCTGTTTTTTGTAGAGTTGTTTTTTTCTTGTACAAGCGCTTAGAGACCCTGGGGTGATAATGCGCTATATAAATTGAAATAAATAAATAAGCATTTTACCCTTGAAAGATTTATGCTGATTAAAGGCCATGTATTTTGATTTGGAAATGTTTACTTCCAAACCACCAGCGGTACAGAAGCTTTCAAAGATTCCTAATGCCTTCTGTAATCCACTCGGGGTTTGGCTATGATTAAACAGTCGTCAGCAAACATAAGTATGGGTACTTTGACTCCCGCTAGAGTTGGAGCATCAACATTAGCTGTGATCAATATGTTTGCCACATCATTTAGATAAAGAGAAAAAAGGGTTGCGGCAAGGACACAGCCTTGCCGCACCCCTCTTTCCACAGGAAACTGGCTGGTGACGCATCCAGGGCTACCCCACCTTATCTGGGCATAGTTATTTTCATGTAATCTAATGATTAATGAAAGGAGGGCACTGGGCATTCCCATGTGGTGGAGGACTTGCCACAACGTTTCCCGGGGAACAAGGTCGAAGGCTGCCCTAAGATCTATAAAGGCAGCATAAAGACTGCACCCCCCTAGTAGGACAGTCTTACAATATAGCATAGCAAATTGGAGGACTTGGTCAATCGTACTGATTGAAGATCGAAATCCTGCTTGCAGTCGAGATAGGATGTTCCCATCTTGTTCCTAAACCTGTATCTTGTTTAAAATCAGCCTGCCGAAGATTTTCTGAATGGTATCGATCAGGCTGATTGGGCGGTAGTTACTAGGTAAGGTCTTGTCCCCTTTCTTGTATACCGGTATTATTTCCGCTCCTTGCCCGGTGGTAGGGATGGGAGCTCTTTTAGCTATGCAGTTTGCTAGCAGGAGTATATAATCTCCCCAGGGATCTCTGTCATGTAGAAATACATCTGCTGGTATTCCATCAATACCTGGGGCCCTAGCAGGAACTACCATGTCCATTGCCTGATATACAACCTCAAGTATGAAAGCATCGTCAGTAAAAAACAACATATTGGGAGCCTCCAAATGGGTGCATAGTTCCTTACTCTTGGCGTATTGGGGCTTGAAGTATGATACCCATTCCTCTTTGGGCACCCAGTTTTGGGGCTTGTCCCGTCTTCTCTCACTTCCCCATTTTAGTGTGTCCCAAAACTTCCTAGAGTCTTTTTGCATGCCCGCTTCTTTTAAGTCCTGCCATCTTTGTTCGTCCCAAGCTCTCTTAGATTTGTGAACTATGCTCTTATATGCTCCCCTTGCTGCGCGGACTCGTTCGCTCATTCCACTTTTAAGGGCGCTGCCCAAATCAATCCTTGCTTTCCTGCACTCGCATGTGTACCAACGCGGCACATGACCTTTACTGTTATTGTTGGGCTAATTGGGCTTAACAAATAGGCTTTTTAAGTCAGTAAAGAGTGATTCATGTATATTAGTAACTGATTTCAAAACTGTGGCCTGGTCCCCCTTAATAGATTCGTCCTTCATTTCATGCAGAGCTAACTTCATTTTGCTTAATATAAAATCCAGGTGCACTTGGTTCTCCAGTACCTTAGCCCCTTTAACGTGGCGAATGTCATTTGTGATTGCTACATCATTAAATGACTCCACGTTCGTTCCCCTTACTTCAGCTGATGCCAACCAATAATGTAGGGACAATGACAGGGGGTTATGGTCGCTCTCCAACCTGTCTATGACCCACATATCTTCAAGGTATTACCATAGACTAAGACTCAACAGGATATAATCAATTCTGCTTGTTCGTGGGCCGCTATTGAATGTGTTGGCGCCACTCTTGTCTTGCTGGGTCCTACCATTGGTAGCACGTAGCCCCTTGTTCAGGAAAAGTGCATTAATCTGAATAATTATTTCAGACCACCTTTTTACAGGCTCTAGTTCGAGTTTGGGTACACCCCAATGGCTATCTTCCTCCTCAGAGATGTTCCACTCGCCTCCCAGTAGGGGCTCAAAAGTTGAAATAAAGTCGCCACCTAGAATGATATGGGATTGCTGTGTGTAACGTTCAATATGTTCTTCTAATGCTATTATGACTTACGATTTTTTCCCTCCAGTGCTCCTCGCATACAGGTTGTATATATCAACCAGTTCATTGTTACTATTCTTGAGGGTGAGAAGCTGTAGGTCCCTGTGGTTTGTAAGGATAGATTTTACACTAGCATCTAAATCCTGTTTAATCCAGATAGTTAATCCTCCCGATGGCCTCCCTCTAACTCCCTTTACTGCTGGTATGCTCTAATTCAGAAACCCAGGAAAGAATAGCGGTTCTAATAACCATGTTTCCTGAAAAAGACATATGTCATACAGATTAATAAACGAGGCCCAATCAGGTGATTCAACCCTAGATTTCAGGCCAGCAATATTCCATGATAATATCAAGGTCGTTTTTGGTGTGGTAATTCGGGAAGTAGCCAGGATACTGTGGGGTGTGTCATCAGTAGGCCTGGGAATATCCGATATATGAGGTTCACTCAGGTTGTTAGCTAGGGGTGTACCTTGCTCTACCATGATGTGTCCCAATTCGACACCTACTTCTGATAGTCAGTCGTTTTGGTCAAGACTGGAACTAGTTAATTCCCTCCCTCCCGCTTGTATGCCCAGAGGTTTGCTTTGGATGGGAGAGGATCTAAATTGGATTTTGGAGTGGTCTGGGG
This sequence comes from Lissotriton helveticus, assembly GCF_964261635.1. Lineage (NCBI taxonomy): Eukaryota > Metazoa > Chordata > Amphibia > Caudata > Salamandridae > Lissotriton > Lissotriton helveticus. Next base: position 854,828,550 of record NC_136067.1, read on the forward strand.
ATCAAGTTCTGAACTCTAACAGAATTAAATTTTCCGCCAAATAGCGGTTTTTAAGGACTAGCTCAATACAGTCTGTTTTTTCCCCTACAATGGAAATCCTTTTGCCTAGGAGAATGTCTTCTCTAATTAATGAACGGCAGCCCCTGACATACCTAGTCCAGTGGGTTGCCTTGTTTATGAGAGATTCGCTGGATTCCCAGCCACTATTCTGATTTCGTTTTGGGACGTTCCCCATGTATACTTTTGGGGGGTTATTCGCAGAGACATCCTTAGACTGGGGGGCCCGCTCTGGCATTGGAACTAATGCTATACAGGGATTTACTTTGACTATTTGACCAACCCCTAATCCAATACCCCCAGTGCTTACTCCTGAGTGACCCTCCCCAACTATGGTGTTAGCTTGTTTTTGCCCAGGAGGACGAGCGTGGGCCTTGCCAACATGTGGGTGCCCACTCCCAGCTCTGCTTGCTCCGCTATGCTGAGTGTCGGAGTGTTTGAATGGTTCTGCTCCTCTAGCCTGATTGGTTCTGGAATCTACCACCAATCTGCTCTGATCCCTGCTTAAGCCATTATCATTTGGTTTCAGTGTAGAAATAGGATAGCAAACCTGCCTCGCACTAAGATTTGTTATAGTGGCTGTGATACTCTCTATTTTGTTAAACAGGGCCTCCACTAGATTATGCAACTGCTTCACCATAAGGGTAAGGGATGTGATGTCTTCTCGCGTGACTAAAGGGGGGTCACCGGCCGTTGTGTTCGTCGACTCCCCTTCACCTGTTGGAACTTCATGCGCAGATCGATCGCTGCCAGAAGTAGTGCAACATCTATCTACAGGGGCTAAAATGTCAAACCTATTACTACAGACAAGAACGGTCGGGTTCAATGCGGTGGGCGCCTTACTGGAAAGATCTTTGGATGCGGCAATGTCTGCAACAGCACTCTCTTGAATACCTTGAATGATATCTGCCTTTGGGTTAACTCCGTCATGATTTCTGGCTTTAAACATTTCCGGGATCAGAGGTCCGCTATTCTGGAACTTGTTCCCCGCTGTGGTCCTGCTATCGTCTGCTCTCTCTAGTCCCCTTGCAGATATAGGTGGATTATCTGTTAATAGGTTTTGGCAGTCCTCGATCAGTTCATCAATACGATCCATTATACAGTTTCCCCCTGCGTGGGCAGCTGGCTTCTTCTGCTTGTTTTTCCTTGCCTTTTTTCCCACTACCTCGCTCCATTCATCAGTATTTTTCCGTTTCCCCATTTTCTGTGGTACTTAGTCCTGTTAACTTTTTAATCCCAAAAATACGGTACCTTGGAGTAGCAGTAGTCAGAGGGGTGGCCCAGCCCTGCCACCTTCTGCCCCGGACGGCCACAGACGGCCCGCTCTCTGCCCGGGCTCAGACCGGCGTTGCCCGCGCGCGTCCCACGAGGCGGCAGGAGCTGCTCACTCTTATGCGCCTCCGGGCGCGGGAGTCTGGCGCAGCTGAGGGCGTCCCCGTATGCCAGCAGGGGACGCTGGGAAATGTAGTTTGCAGGTGAGCTCCCCCTTCTCGGCGGCCGTGGTGTCAGGAGCGGCGGTGGGGGAGAGCGGGTCAGGATAGCAAGGTTTCCGTGTGCCCTCGAAGGTAAGAACAGGCTTCAGGATCCCCCAGCAAGCTTTGCCCCCACTCATCATTTTAACCTATGAAGAAAAGTACTCTTCCTTCACTATAGGGAAAGGAGTGGTCATGGGCTTTGGAACCAGCATCATATTTTTCAAAATCTATTGAGTAGGAAGCAGGAGCTAAGATCTATCCAGCAATGGCTAATAGTCTAACAGGAAAAACTGTTCTGAGTCAGAGGGAACTGCTTCTGGGTTATCAGGGGGTATATATTGCAATGGGTTGAACAAACATTTATTTTTTCATTTGAATTTGCGAATCAAGTCTGAAAATTTAGTGTGGGAGCCTATGGGCTATGAGGAATGGATCTGTACCCTGTTAAAAATAGCTTAAGTGTGGTGCAAGAGAGCTTGAGTCAAGATGGCCGCTCTCTAAGACAGCTGCTGAGGTCAGAGCTGAAATTCCTTATCATCCTCTGGAAAATGAAGCCAAACCACAACATCGTGCACAGCATCTAACACCAGAGACGGTAACACAAATGCAAAGTGATTCAGCAGATTCCAGGAAACTGAAAAAACAGTACTTAGACTGGAGGAAGACTCAGCCACACTCCGAGCTGCAGCAGAGTCAGTAAGGTCTTGTCAGGCCTGAAGCACCTGGAAAGCAAAACTACTCATACAGCTTTTCGAGACACTATAAATACTGCCAAACCCCAGAATGAGGGGGCGGTTGGAGGTGCAGACTGCCCAGCAGAGGCGCAACTAGAGCCACATTCCAGGGGACTAAGAACACATTTCCGGTGGGGGGGCTAATTCTTCCAGCCATAGGCAGAGTGGAGATGCAGGGGCTCTAAGAAGGGGTGAAAAGCAAAACAGCCCCATTAACAAGCAAATGGTCTTTTAAAGACCTCTGAAGAATTTGGTTGCGGCTATGTGTGTGCCCAGGAAGCTGTCACTGCGCGGGCTGCCACACAAGACCGGGGGGGCTGAAGCCCTTTGAGTCCAATGGGCGTTGCGCGCCTGCTGCCCAGCACACCCTAGAGGATGGAGCACTGACCCTGTGTGCAAGGCACAGTCCAACGGAAATTTGAGGTGAGTCCACTCACAGATAGTGTAACAGTGTTGCTATCCCGCACTAAAATAGCAGAGCACAGCCCAAAAAACGGAGAGGTGCATGGCCAGCAGCCCCATCTGATACTGTGATCAGTGCTTGGGGTGGCCAGGAATGGAGGGGGCAGGGTGAGGCTGGAACTTGGAAGCCCCTCTAGGAAGTGCTATTGAAGGTACGCTCCACTCAGGGGCAGGAGTGTGAGACCTTGAAGTAAAGTCATGGAGAATTGACTGGAAACACATGTTTACAGCAACACACATTGGAGCATAAGTACTGGAAGTAGGGGTGTGGGGGGGGGCTGCAACAACCCCATAAATAACCATACTTGAGAAGTTAAATGAAGCAATGTTGATGGCTTTACATTTTGTGTTTATCTTGTCACATTTGCTGGGCTTCAGAGACAAAGGTCAAATGTCACGGCATGTCTTTTGACAAACGTGCTCTTATTCTGAAACTGGTGTTTACTTTAATTTTTCTGACTGCAAAGTGAGAGGATTTTGTAAAAGTGACTTAGGTGACAATCTTGCTGGGGTACAGAAATTGAAAGGAAAGGTAATAGGATGTCAGTCTTTTTCTAACATACACCAGCATTTAAATATATGTAAATGAACTCTACACATTTCAAAATAGATTAGCAAATAGGAAAGAACAAATGAAGCACATTGTTTGTAATTCTGAAGTGTGAGATTTTAATACGATTAAAACAAATCAAGACACTTTACCTGGTGATGTGCAAATGATAAATATTTTCTCAAACTCGACTTTTACACATTACCGTTAGTGTGATACACAGTTTTACCAGTAAAAACGTATATCTATTCAAATTTAGTGGCCATTTCAACAGAAATTTTGCTGTCTTAAAACGACAATACCCTACCATACCAGTGCTCCGAAATGCACTACTAGCTGCATCCCCTGCCAATGCCACACTCCTACTGAATGGTACACTTGATTATTGCGTGACTCTTGTATTTTTCACTATTCGGTTGACTTCAGTGACATAACATTAATGGTAGTACCCCTTCTCTGAAAATTGTTCCTGCACTACTGCACTGGAGATAATGCTAGATTAAACCCCATTAACAGTGGCAGCCTGGAGACATTCAAGATAAAAGATAGAAAGCAAGTATGGAAAGATGGAATTGTATCACAGAGGAAAAGTAAGTCACTCAAAACCATCCATTATATAATGAAAAACAGTAAATAGTGTGGGAAGGGAGCCAGTGTAATGGGACAGTCATTCACCTTTTGACAGCCCAGCTGTCCAAATACTGAGGTCCAAATGCACCTCCGAAAAATCGATGAAACCCGTAAGTAACCATATATGAGGCATCATTGAAACCCCCCTTCAAATTGAGACCCTGTAGTAACCTCTGTAAATTGATGTACAAGACACTCACTTAAAGAAAACCTCACTTTTAACAAAAAAAAAGTGCAACCACTTTGAGGAAAAATGCTCTAAAGCAAGGCAAACTATTTTTTGATCTAAAAAAGAGGTGCATGCACAACAGAGTGCACAAGCGAAGCAGTGGCGGGCAAAGGCACAACAACCCCCCCAAAATGCCTAATGAACCCGATGTAAACGCAATACTACAAGACATGAGAAGCAGCCTCTCCCCCATCAATGCTAAAAATTGATATCATTATCCATTGCTTGGACATGATTAAAGAACTATCAGAATAACAGTCATATAAATAAGACAGGCAGAAATGTATCCAAACACAGAGGACGATGCAGGAATACTTAATGAAAAGCAACTACAAATGGCAGTAGTGTAACAAAACCTGCGGGGGCCCCCCCACACTCTGTACCTAGTCAGGAGCTCTAAGGCCCACCCATGCACAGTGTTGGAGGGGACTCCCTGGAGTAATTGGGGGCCCCCCACACCACATGGGCTGAGGGGGCTATTGTTATGGCACTGGCACATGGAGATCAAGACGCCAGATCAAGAAGAAATAACGTTCAGTACTGGGAGGGATCAAATCAACTGCGGTGTGGTGCATCATACTATCTGCCAAAAACATGCTGATGGAACTATTAGACAGATCCAGATTCTCACAGGTGTTGGTGGTAGAGAGATCACATCATTCATTAGCCCAGAGAATGGTCCTGGGAGCTTCCATGGGTCCCATTAAAGGAAGACAAGTGAAATATAGAGATTGTTGCACAATATTGAGACTCACTTGTATGGAAAAGAAATATATGAACTATGGAGGTTCGATGATCTTATTCTTTTAAGGTTTTACCCTAGTGGTTCAAAAGGTAAAAAGATCCTTCACATTAGTCAACTAAACATTTTGAATCATATGCTGTGTCCTGCAAGATTAAAATTTGCAATGCAGAGCAAGTCAGACATTCTCACCTACCCCGACGCGGCGACTACATTTGTAATACCCTGTTGCATTCTGCCCACCACCAAAGAAAGAAATGTGAAAAAATAAATGACACTGAAATGGTAGCAATGTTAAACAGAAAAGGTTTAAGGGCAATGTTTTATAAACAAGAAAAGTAGCATAAGAACACTGCCTAAGTAAACAGCAATTTATAATCAGACAATATCTAAAATTTGAGTAATATTATCTTTTATAATTATACATGGAATTCTGCACATAACTTCAAACTGAGGCAAATAGTTAACTAGCTAGTTCATCAGATAGTAATTAATTGAATATACCTATGATTCTGTATCATAATGTTGCTAATTATAGGATTGGTAACACAATAGTTAGCTCTGGTCTGAGAGTGAATGTCAAAGTACCAGACAGACTCTGGACACCCCGTGTGTGAAGCTCATTACATCGTTGAGTTAATAATGGTAGAATGAAATACACTGGGAAGATATATTAAACTAAGGGGTAGATGTATCAAGAAACACGTTTGCGATTTCTTATTTGCGATCTTTTGGGAGCAGCAAATAAGGAATCGCAAAATGCGATGTATGTACATTTTTGCGAATATTCTGCGATTTCTTAAAAATCACAGATTATTCTGCGAATTTTGTGCGATTTGTTATTTTGCGAAATTCGCAAAATAAGAAATCGCAAAAAACGTGAATCTGCCAATGCAGGAACAGGCTGATGACATCACAGTCAGAAAGTCTGGTTGATTACCTGCACCTGTTTGCCTGAGCCACACCCAGTGGCAGTTGGAAGATTGTTTGGCAGCTGTGCAGACCTGCTTCACTGCATCATGGAGCCTGAAAATTCTCAAGGAGGTTTTTCTGGAGAGAAAAGAAAAAGAAAGCAGAAATTTTCTGAAAAGGAACAGGAAACTTTAATAGAAGAGATGGCTTGCAACCATGAGGTGCTTTTTGGGAAGCAAGCACTGAAAGTGCCAGAGGCTCGCAAAAGAAAAATTTGGTTAGAAATCCAGCAAAAAGTTCATTCTGTTGGAGTTACGCCACGTACCATCGAGGAACTGCGCAAAAGATGGTATGACATGCGCCTCCGGTCCAAAGAAAAACTTGCTGCAAGGATAAAGGAATCAGGCAAGACAGGCGGGGGAACATCTACTGCTGAGCAGCCCACTCCTCATGAGGAGCTTGTAGAGGCAACTCTCTAGCCTGAGAGTGTTAGTGGGGTTGCACAAATTGACAGCTCTGAGCCTGGACAAGGAGCAGAAGGTAAGAAGCATGTATGTATGTATGTGAAGTTGTGGGTCATGCATATGGTTCATTTTAGGGCATGTACACAGTGTGATTTCAATCAAGAGAGGTATCATGAGTCTTAGTCAGTGGAATTCATGTTAGCAGTAGCGTTTGCACTTTAATTTGTTTTTTACCCTACTTTCTCAATGAAAATGATATTCATTCATTTAGTACTGGTTTGAAAATCACCCCAAAAATGTTTTTGTTTCAAGTTAGGAACACTTTATTAAACTCAAACAGTAATCCACACAACAAACTCATATGTCTCTATCTACATCCACAGCACATGCAGGACATTCCAGGGTGGAAAGTGAAGATAATGAGGCTTTTTTACAAGATGTTTCTGCCGCTGAAGAAAGTGCACATGAGGAAGTAGAAACCAATCCCAATGTCAGGCAAAAACGAGGACATGTGGCCCCTCTGCCTCCTTTTGAAGAAGATGATGTGGAACCTGAAGGAAGAGAGAGGAAGCAGATGTTAGACCAGTATATACACAGAAATCTCAGGCACAGAGAAGAAGAGCCTATACAATGGAAAGGTCAAGGAGCAGCATGGTTGCACAAGAGGAAAATCCTACTGTGTTTGCTGGTTTGGAGCAGGACATGTTGCACGAGCAGCGCTAACAGCACAAGGCCCTACGCTCCATTAACAGCCAGCTTTGTAAATTGAATAAAAGTAATGCAGGCATGGGTGATGGTATGAGGGCAATAGCTTCTTCTATGGATAGACTTTGTTTGGCCATAGAGCGCTCTGAAGAATCAAGAAACAGGGCAGCACGCCGTGCCCATGCAAGGATGCTTGGATACTCAAAAGCAATCAACAGGCTGTGCAGTGTCACTTCCAATTTCACTTGGCGTAGTGTTACTATGCAGCGCATGGTCACTGAGTGCACAAGGAGTGTTGCTAAAGTATTGGATAAAGTTACATCTGTAGTAGAATTACTACAAACTGCAAACTCAGGAGCAAGTGCACTTTTTGAAGCTGCTGACACTGAGGAGACATCAAGTAGGAGTAGCAGTAATCCTACACCTACATCTGACATTAGTCAGCGCAGGAGTGGAAGGAAGGCAGCCCATGCTACAACAAGTAGAAGCATGGAATCTGCGCAGCGCTCTACCAACAGGCAGCGCAGGAAATAATGTTTTGTGACATTCTGAAATTATAATTGAATTTTACACTTGCATTACATTTCTAGAATATGTAGAATGACCTGTGCAGTAACAGGTCAGGTATCACGATAGCTATATGCCTTTAGTTTGTGAAATAAAAAGATTCTACTATGAAACATCATTTATGTTTGGTATTTTTAATTCTTACCTAAAAGTAATTTTGTGTTATCTCAGTACGTCGTTGCCGTCCTGCAGCAGCACCAACTCCTGCAGCAGCGCTTCTTGGGGGGGGGGGGGCATTTCTTCATCATCAGATGTATCTGAGTCACTCATTTCAATTTCAGTGCATTTTCTCATGGCCATGTTATGTAACATGGCACAGCTAGTTACAATTTTTACTGCACATTGCAGGATTATATTGGTAAGCACCTCCACTCTTGTGAATCCGACGAAAAAACGGCTTTTTAAAATTCCAAAAGTCCTTTGAATCACACCACGTGTTGAACGGTGTGCCTTATTATATCTCCTTTCATGTACATTTGATGGATTAAGATAAGGGGTCATGATGAAATCACGTACAGCATAGGCACTGTCACCCGCATGATAAGAATTGATGAATGAGTGTTTATAAAATAAGAAAAGTGAATTGTATAAAAATATTTACTGTAATGAAATTTTATTTACCTAGTAGAAAACCCTCTCCAAACTGGCCAGCACTCAAACGTCTATGAAGTCCACTGTGCCTAAATATATAGGAGTCATGAGTGCTCCCTGGGTACTGAGCCACAATGTCAGTGATTATGTACTTTGCATTGCACACCATTTGAATGTTGATGGAATGGTAACATTTCCTATTTCTATACACATATTCTGTGGCAGCAGGTGGAGTGATGGCAATATGGGTGCCATCTATGCATCCATTTACATGTGGAAAATGTGCAATTTGATAGAATTCCAATTTTGAATCTTGTATGTCTTGTTGGTTGTTGGAGAGGTAGATGTGATGTTGAAGCCTACTCATCATTGCTTCCCAAAAAACTTTTAAAAACTGTGACAGGGCACTCTGAGACACACCTCCAACCTCTGCAGTGACCCTTTGAAAAGAACCAGATGCCAAAAGGTGTAGGGAGCACAATACCTGTACATGCAAAGGAATTGATTGTGTCCTGGCTGTTTCATGTTCCAAAAATGTCTTCAATTCTTCAATAAGGTCCAAAATGGTGTGTGGATTCAGTCTATATTTCTCAAAAATGTCTTCTTCTGTTTGCTGGAAAAGTGTAATCCGCAGTCTGAAGATTCTCTCCTGCCTATGTCTCCTCTGTGCAAGGGCTTGAATGCGCAGCCTCCTAGCTATCAGGTAAAGTCCAGCCATTGTGACAGTTAAAATTGCATTGTGGGGTCTTTTTTAAACTTTCAACTTGGTTACCACCTGACTGTTGTTAGTGTTAATTGCGATTTCTTAATTTGCGAATTTCATGTTTTCGCAATTTGCGATTTCTTAATACATCTCTTTGCGAATTCTAATTTTGCGATTTCAGTTTTTGCGAATATCGCAAAATATAAACCATGCAAAATAAGAAATTGCAACAAGATTCGCAGAATTACAACAATCGCAAAAATTGCGATTACTTATTTTGCGATGCGATTTGTTACATACATCGCGGATTTCTATTTTTTAGTCGCAAACGCTGCATTTTTGCGATTCACAGCATTTGCGACAAAAAAATAGCTTGATACATCTACCCCTAAGTTATTTGAGGAGAATTTCACTGATAAGTTGGGGATCAGTGGTGGTGGGGAGAGGAGGATGGGTGGGTGGCAAATGTTTACTTTGTGATAAAAATGCTGTGGACAACTCCATATAGTACATAAAAGAATATGATCATACACATGGTACAATGTTGACTTTACAGACATGCAAACTCATAAAAGTTAAAAAACAGGTAACTAAAGCAACACTACCATTTTTTACATTGACTATCAGGAGACTGGGTAATGCTAGAAAATATAGACATCAAACTTAGACGCAAAGTGAAAGCTGCGTGACTCCAAAAGACTCATCTGTCTGACAACAGATTGAAAATAGTCTTCTTCCATTCATGCCAGGCCAGGTCACACTCAACCTATATGGCTTTATACCTGGTAGGTCTACTCCAAGTAATATAAAAACACAATTCACTATTGTACACTAGATCTATTCAGAAGTTAAGGCTGCTGCTATCTTCTGGAGTGCCACTAAAGCATTCAACTCAGTTGAATGGCCTTTCTTATACACAGTCCTAAGCAGAACATTAGGACACTGGATTAAACTTCTATACACCAATGCCATGGATAACATTTTTGTTAATGGCCTGACTTCTGACTCTTAGCAACTAGCCAGCGGTATGGGATGCGGTAGGGTTGCCTCTGTCACCCCAGACCGTCTTAACAGCATTATAGGCATCTAGACAAAGCAATGCACTGGGCCCTCCTACACAACCACTCGCAGGAATCAATCAATCAACCAATCAATCACAGCATTTGTAGAGCGCACTACTCACCCGTGAGGGTCTCAAGGTGCTGGGAGGGGGCAGTGTTTGCTACTGCTGAAATAGCCAGGTCTTGGGTAGCCTTCTGAAGGTAAGTAGGTCTTGGGTCTGCCGTTGGAGAATTTGGAGAGTGTTCCAGGTCTTGGCAGCGTGGTGGGAGAACGATCTGCCACCGGAGGTCGCTCTTCAGAAGCGGGGGACGGTGGTGAGGGCGAGGTCTGCAGATCGGAGTTGTCGGTTGGGTGTGTAGAAGGTGAGACGTCTGTTGAGGTATGCTGGTTCAGTGTTGTGGAGTGCCTTGTGTGCGTGGGTAAGGAGCTTCAAGGTGTTCCTCTTGTTGACGGGAAGCCAGTGCAGGTTGGGTGTGATGTGGCTGCAGCGAGGGATGTTGAGGATTAGGCGTGCGGATGTATTCTGAATGCGTTGTAGACGTTTCAGGAGTTTGGCCGGGGCTCCTGCTTAGAGGGCATTTCCATATTCCAACCTGCTGCTGATGAGGGCCTAGGGGACCTTTCTTCTTGTTTCGGTGAAGATCCATCTGTAGATCTTGCGGAGCATACAGAGGGTGTTGAAGCAGGAGGATGAGACGGAGTTGACCAGCTTTGTCATGGAGATTGAGAAGTCAAGAATGAACCCCAGTTTGTGTGCGTGGTCGGTTGATGTTTGTGCTGTTCCCAGTGCGGAATAAAAATGTTTAACAGAAAATTAGTGTTAAATTCTGGTCTGCATAGGGCCCCTATGCTCGTGGGGCCCCAGGCAACTGCGCAGTGTACCCATGCATTAATACGGCACTGCTGGGGGAGGGAGCAAGATGGCGGATTGAGACCGCCAGTCCATAGCGTAGTTAATGGTGGATCTAGCCGTGCCAAAATGCTAAGGACTTTCTTGGGAAGTTACCTGCCTTTTTGAACTGCGGGATTGCTGTTGATCAAGCCAAGACTGAAGACTGAAAACACGTGTGCAGTTTTTTAGAGCGCGCCTGAAACTGCAACCCGGGCTGGAAGTTCGATGTGGCGTTTGTTTGGGAGCTGACTCAGGCGGCTGCTTCAGCTTGTGCGGCTGCCTCCACCAGGGTCAAACGGCCGGTTCACGCTTGACTGGTCGAGCCTGAAGATTGCTTTCCGGACTTCTGGGATTACTCTTGCAGCAGCAGCGCATGAGATGGCGCCGAAGAATGCCTCGAGGAGCACTCGAGCGGGGAGGACAGCCGGCATGAACGGGATATCGGAAGGAAAGGCAACCGAGGGTCCCGAGTTGGCGGAGCCTGTGACAGGGGAAAAAACGTTGAAGTAAACTGAGAGAACGGGACTGACAGCCGGTAAGTCCCTTTTCCGCTTGCCGCTACTTGGTAAAATAACAGAGTCTTTAACTAGCAGCACACAGAATGCGTGTTGGCTACAGCAGAACGCTATTGTGAAGATAAAGCGGCTTCAGGCTCTGCCCTAGATCTATCCTGTAATATTGTATTTATTACTAAAATAAATGACAATGCAGTTTTTACAGTGTCAGGAGGAGCACTGTGGGCAATGGCTGAGGCAGCGTTAGAAGGACTAATTAATAGGTCGAGCTCGGGGGTCAGATAGTCGCTGATGTAGCGGCTATTTCCTGTATAGAGACCCCGAAAGCACAGGCACAAGAAGAGATACCTCCAATGGGAAGTCCAAATGTTCCTGCAGTAGAGATTCTGCCTTCGACCTCAAACGCTACTGCGGTGTTTATCACAAAAGATCTAGGTACTAACTCTGCTCTGCTATGAAATAGCGGCTCAAATAACGGAGGAAGCAGCGGAGACGGATGCAACGGAGGGGCAGATATGGATGATAAATATGTGGATTATGCAAACTCAACTAACAGTACATTGCTGGGCACAACAAAATCAACTGGTATTAAGAAAGGAAGATGCAAGCCCAAAAATAAAATGAAAAAGATAACTAGCAAACCGAAAATATCAGATTCAATGGAAAGAGTTATCGCGGAGAATAGCCCTTTGCGGAAATGGGTACAGGTGAAAGGTGGTGTAAAATCTATGGCTTTACGACTGTCTGGTAATAGCCCTGTTGAAGGAGGTCTTATATTAGACAAAATGGATAAATAAGATAAAATTACTTCCAAGCAAAACACACAGATTTCAGAGGTGATTCAATCTGCAGTATCAGCTTCTACGCTTGCCTCTCCTCTTACCGCTCCCCTAGGCGCAGCTTCTATCATGGTCTCAACTTCGGTTTCTGCTTCTGCTCAAAAACTAGTATCAACATTAATATCTTCGATGACAAGAACCTCAAGTACATCTCCAGCGCTCAGTACCAAGGCTTCAGATAATGACATTAATAGTCCACCTAATTCATCTTTAGCTATCTTACAGTCTAGTGTGACCTTAGCGGCATGCAGCCAAGAGGATTCATCGTCGTCATTTAGTCTGATCCTGCGATTGCTTAATGAGCAAAGGCAAGAGGCCCAAGCACACTACCAACAGATGCGAGAAGATAATAGCAAAACGCAGTCTTCACTACATGAAGATTTCTGGAGTTGGCCATAAAGATGTTTGGACAATTGATTTTGATCAATTTAAATCTCAAAATTAATGGGGGCTTTAGAGTTTCCATTTTATTTTTTTATTTTCTCGCTATTTTTCTTGGTCCTTTTTTACATATTTGCTATTTTCTTGTCTTCCTTTATATTTTCTTTTCTTTTCTTAAAGTAGGCCAATCTAGGGGGCTGAATAGCACACCTTACTTTGTTTAGGCTGGGGAACATTAGTAGCTCGGGTGTAACATAAGCACAGGCTGGATCCCCATGACTATGACTCTGTATTGCTGCCCAATACAACGGCAGCTGGGTCAAATGGGGAGGGCTCCTTTGAGGGACAAGGGTGCTTTTTTGGGGGGTGGTTTTAGTGAGGGTACGGGGTGGGCTTCGGGGAGGGGGGGAGCAACTGGGGCAAAAAATGCAACATGAGGATAATTAGATTAGAGAAAATGTATAGCAAGGTTTATTTGTTTGAATTTTTAAAAAATGGGAACTCAATCTATTTAAGATATATCAATTGAGATGCTTGGCATGGAATGTGGCGGGCTTGAACAGTAAGAACAAAAGAAGATTAGTGTTGGAAGAGTTAACAATGTACAATCCGGGGGGAGGAGCCTAGCTCGCGTCCGAGATGGCCGCGTTTTAGCTCGGCTCCGTCCGCCTGCCTGTTTTACTCGTCTATCCTGTCGTTATCCTGCCCCGGGAAGCCCTCATTGCTGTGCTGTGGTGCTAAGACGCCTCGCGGGCACTTACCCTTTGCTCCGGTGGTCCTGGGTGCCGTGGATCCTGTGCAGCGCTCCCGCTCGCTTCGGAGCCTCCGGGGCGGGCTGGCCTGGACCTCTCGGCGGCGCCCGGACGGGACGGAGCACGATGATCGGCCCTTGATGGCGCAGTGGACGTGGTCGTGGAGGCCGTTGTGCGTGTAGGCCGGCTGTGCGTGTAGGCCGGCTGTGCTTGCTGGCCGACCCCGGTGGGCCGGTGGCCTTGGGGTGGAGGCGCTGCCTTCCATTGACGGGGCTACTCGTATATCCGGCTTGATCCCCCCTTTGTTCTCCGGTCCGGCCATTTTGATTTCTTCCGCCCGGACTCGGAGAACGGGGCCGGCGGCACTGGGGGGCCGGCGATTCCCCTTCTTCTGGTGGGCCTCCTTCCTGCCCCGAGGTGCCCTGCCGCCGGTCGGCTGGTCTTCATTTGCCTTGCTGTTGCCCCGACGGGGGTTGCCGGCCGCTGCGACCTCGCTGGGCTTCTAAGATGGCGGCCGACCCTGAGTGTCTCAGCCGGGCCTGGACGAGCGCTGGAGGCCCGCCGCATGGCCCGGGTGCCGGATATTGTAAAAGTTTCCCTACACTTCGAGATATCCTGGATGCCTTGCACTCCTGGCGAACCTCTGTGGCTGCACCCGTCTCCGCTCTGGAGGCAGATCCTCTCTTCGGGCCGTTTGGGCCCCCAGCCTCGGATGTGGCCTCCTCGTTGCAGGGTGCGGCTGGAATTATCCTAGGAACTATGGCCCCGGCGACGGCCGCATTTTTGGGTTTGCGGAGTTCCGACGCCCTTCATCGTCCTGTGCTGTCTCCTTTGCCGCTGGTCCGGGGGCCGGCTCCAGTCTGGCCTGGCCTCGATGACTCTTCCTGCTCCTTCTCGCCTCGGCTGCCCGGCCATGGCTCCTGTGCCGACCTAGCTGGGTCTGCCTCTCTTGAACTGTCCCTGGAACTGTGCCTGCGATGTGTGCGATGTACCATGACTTTCCTGGATCTTCCGTATTTTCCTCCACGTTTCTTCTCCGGACTGCCGCCAGATCCCCCTGTTCTATGCCCTCCGTTCTTCGCTGTCTGGTTCTTGTTGGATCGGACGGCTGCAACTTTGGACAAACGAGGACAGGGCTGATACAAATTTGCCCTTGTGTGCGGTAGTCTTGTATTGGTTTTATGATCGGCATGTACTGGTATGATTATGTGTGACTTTACGGGGCTCCTGAAATGTATCCTGAAACTTTTTGACTTCCCGTGGGCCTGGCCCCCTTTTTCTCAGGCGGGTGGGTGGGTGCGGATAATACTGTCCCTTGGCCCTCTCCCGTGTGTGCTACTTTTCCTTTTTCCCTTCCCCTCTCCCGTTTTTGTCCTTTGTTTCTGTCTTGTCCTTGCTCTTCTATATTTCGGGTTCTAATTAGGGCGACAGGCACGCTGCTGGGGGGTAGGCCATAGCCTTCTGCAGGGGTGCAGGGTGGGCTTGTGGGGTGGGTGGGGGGGTCTGTCATTTTGGGGGGTCTTTTTCCTCCCCCTTTTTTCTCCCTTTTTTGTTCTATGGCTCTTGAGTATTCCCTTTTTCGGGGCTCTGTCTCGTCATGTGTCCCCCTGGCGTGTTTCTGATGTATTGACCTTCCGGTAGTACTGTGATTATGGTTAGCTATGTGTTCTATCATCGACTTTTATTGTATACTTTGTACCGGATTTTGTTTTCCTGCTTTGTCGCCGGAGGGCGTGTGATAGGGTAGGAGTCCCTTCTTTTTCCTTTTTCCTCCTTCCCCTCCCCCTTTATGGGGGGTTTCCTTCCTTGTGTTGGGGTGCGTTTCGTATTGTTTTTTACAATGGGGTCCTTTTTCATTGATGTTTGGTAAGTCGGGTGGTTGCTGTGGTGGGTGAGCGTTTGACGGCGAGTGCAATTGCCTCTCCTTGTGGTCCTCTGATTGGGCCCGTGTTTATTGATATGTTTCCTTCATGTTGGTTTTATCCTGTATTTTTATGATCGCCGGATCGCGGCTCACCGCGGCCCCTCCCTTGTGGTTTGCCTCACTGCCCGTCATGATCCTGTACTCCCCGCCCCATTTAAAAAAAAAAAGAAAACTACCCTTCTAATTTCCTGTTCCTGCGATTGCTCTATGGCTTTTGGTGTTTCTCCTGTCTCCTTGCCGTCATATCCTGTGGACACTTTTGTATTGCTCATAATGCTTTTGCAATGTGGTGGCCAGCCCGTTGGGTTGTAGGCCCGTATTTGTGAGCACTCTCTGTACAATAAAGGTTTTCAAAAAAAAAAAAAAAAAATCAACAAAACAATGTACAATCCACACGTAGCTTTAATATCAGAGACTCATATTGCATATAAAGACCGAAATCTACTTAAACAACTGGGATATGACGTTCTTGTATGTACTGATTTAAAAACTTCAATACGGGGAGTAGCAATTTTAAAACAAAAACAATTTAGAGCAGAAATTTGTAAAACCTCTGTCGATAAAGCAGGCAGATGGGCTATTGTCCAGCTGACACTTGAACGTTGCAAATATACGTTTTGCTGTATTTACGGCTCAAATATAGATGAACCAATAACTGTGGATCAAGTCAATATGGAGCTGCTGGGCTGGGAGGGGGAACATATAATAATGGGAGATTTTAACTGTATTATGAATTATGGTATTGATACTACTAGACGGGGGTCGTTTCAGCGAATGTGGAAGACACGCGCGGCTATTATAGATTTGGCCCGGGTTCATGCCATCAAAGATGCTTGGCGGCATTTACATCCAAAGACGCCCGGGTACACTTACTATTCTGCCGCACATAAATTGTGCTCCCGTATTGATATGGCCTGGGTATCTGACAGGATTCTAGAATCAAGCACTATGGTAATCTGCCCGAGAGTTACCTCTGACCACAATCCTATTCTTTTATCCTTTAATGTTGCAGCAGAGAGATCAGGTCCTAGGCCACTCTCATTTCCCAGATATTTATTTCTAAATCCAGATTTTCTAAAACAACTTTAAAATCATTTGAAAGAAATTATTAGTATAAATATTGATTCGACCTCTCCGCTAATAGTCTGGGATGCCTGTAAAGCCATCATACGGGGGTTTGTACAACATTTTATATGGAGACAGAATAAGGAGCGTAAGAGTGAAAATGAGAAAATTATCGCTGATATAACATTGTCTGAGAATCAACTAGCTGATGCACAACTCTCGGGGTCGACAAAAGCAGAGGAATCGGGTTATAAATTGATACATTTAAAATCTGCTCTTAAAAATACTTTCAGGGAAAAAAGCATTGCTAAATTAAAAAAATACCAATTTTCACAATATGAAAGTGGTGAAAAGATTGGCAAGATATTGGCATATACGGTCGCCGAGGATAGGGCCAAAACAACTATTAAAGAACTTAAAGGGGATAATAATCAAACATATAATAATTCTAAGCTGATCTTGCAACAATTTGCTAAATATTATCAAGCACTATATACTCCTGAAAATCATACAATTAAAGATGAAATACAAAGATACATTGCGCTAAGCAAAATTAAAGGTATGGGGGATGAACATTCCGTTTATAGGCGGGCGATATTACAGAAGCAGAAATCAGATTAGCTATCAATGCTTTACCATCCAGAAAAGCGACTGGAGAAGATCTTATACCACTCGAACTATATAAAGCATGTACAGAAGAATTGGTTCCATTGCTTTCCCAGGTTATTCGTCTGATTGGGGTAGGGAAAAAAGCTCCTAAATCTTGGAACTCCACATAAATTATTTTCTTTTTGAAAAAAAATAAGCCCGCTGACGAATGCGGGTCTTACAGACCTATCTCGCTTATAAATAAGGGTGCTAAAATATTTGCTAAAATTTTAGCAACCCGGCTTGCACCGCTAATGCCTGGCTTGGTATCACCCCAGCAACATGGGTTTATCCCAAAGAGGGACACAACAGCCCACATTAATATGGCTGTAACAGCATTCGATGTGGCTCAGGTTGAGTCAACTACGCTCGGTATGATATTATTAGATGCCAAGAAGGCATTCGACCGAGTGGAGTGGGACATTCTCTGGGCTACATTGCTGGCATTTGGTATCAAAGGCCAATTTTTGAACTGGATAAAGGCACTATATGATAACTCGACTGCTAAAATAAGCTATTTAGGGAAGTGCTCCCCTATTTTCCCAATACAACGAGGCACTAGGCAAGGGTGCCCTCTTTCACCCTTGCTATTTGCTCTAATAATGGAACCCTTTATATCATCTCTACAGAATCAATTTCAGATTGCCCCTTTTATATTTGGCTCAAATGCACTTAAAATAACCGCCTACGCGGACGACATCGCAATATACTCCACAGATGTGTCTGAAGCTATGAAGGGTATTATATTGGAAGCAAAAAGATTTGGGGCTGTCTCTGGATACAGGTTAAACACGAATAAGACACAAATTATTATGAACAACAAATCTCTGACTCCCGTACAGGGAGTGTGCGAGGCTGCTACTTATTTAGGGGTTACAATTTCTGCTAAAATAAAAAAAATACTTGTTCTGCATTATGAGAAGTTACTAAAAGAAACTGCTTCATCACTTAAAAAATGGCACAAGGTGCCTTTAAGTAGCATCGGCCGAATCAACTTGGTTAAAATGAAGATTTTGCCTAAATATCTCTACTTATTTCGCTCCATTCCCTTACGGGTGGACAATCTTTATTTTAAACGTTTAGATGGGATTCTCAGTAGTTTTATCTGGGGATACAAAAAAACTCGCCGAGCTATTGCTTTATTAAAACTTCCATTCAGTCAGGGTGGTCTCGATTTCCCAGATTTTAAATTATATTTTTGCTCAACTTTCCTGAGCCGCTTCCGTAGTCTGTTAAATCCCATTAATAGTTTCTTCTTTCATAGATTTATGCTGGGGGAAGACTCCAATATGTTTCTTTATAGACTTAATGACCCAAATTATTTAAAGAGGGTAAAATTTAAGACGGCACGTGATACTGTAACAATTTGGCGTGTGGTTCTTACTAACTGTAAGACTTCTTTGCATCATAGTAGTGCACCCCTGTGGTGTAACCCTGGTTTCCCGGAAAATTTTCATGATCAAGCTGGTAAATATTTATCTAGCCTGGGCATAAAAACTTTAGGAGATTTGTACGGTCATAACGGCTTCTTAACATTTCAAAAATTGAAAGATGTCTTCAACCTTACTGAAGGGACCCGATTTAAGTACTATCAGATTCGTGATTATTTTATACGCAGGCTAAATCTTATGACCATCTCGGACTCTGATATTTGGAACTGTGTATATGCAGAAAAAGATGAATCACTGATTAGTATAGGCTATAAAAATTTAAGCAGTTTTAGGAACAATGACTGTTTGAAACTAGCAGAGAAATGGAGTAGGAAATTGGAAACTGATGTCCCGCCAACCATCATTTTTACAACCCTTAATAGTATAAACCGATCTGAGCATTCTTCTAGTCTTAGGTTACAACAATATAAAACTATATGCCAGCTACATTATACACCAGAAAGGATATCGAAGTGGTCATCTAACAATATCTACTATGATCGTACTAAATGTCCAAAATGCGACCAAAGGGCTGCAGATATGAAGCATATGTTTTTTACATGTCCAGTGCTAACTGAATTCTGGGAGGGAGTTATTAAAGTTCTTTCTCAGAAATTTGCATGCCCAGTCAGACTTACAGCGGTAGAAGTACTAGTGGGTGGTTACAATGGGAATAGGTGTGAGAATGATCTAATGAATATTCTAATCACTTGTGCTAGACTAACAATAGCACGGGTCTGGATACAGCAATGCTCACCGACAGTTTTAGAATGGTGGAGACTGGTTATTGATATATATGAGATGAAACTTGCCCTGGCTCAGACAAGGGGTACTCAATTAATGATGAAAATGGAAAAAATCTGGGGACCAATTGCATAAATATTCTTATTTTTTCTTTTTTTTTCCATACTTAGCTAATTCTAATTTTAACCTTGCTAATTGTTTTTCATTAATTTCTCGATTATTTGTATGTAATTTTAAATTGTATTCTTTTTATTTTTCCTCATGATGTCAATCAAAATATTTTAAAAAAAACGGCACTGCTGCCACCGATTCATTTTGCTCTTGCAATTCAGCCACGTGCTAGGGTAATTCAGGGAGAGAGCTGAAATTTGCATCTCGGGAAATACAGTTCCACTCTGATCGGAAAACTGTGGCATCACTGACGACAATATAGCTACACAGATAGATAGATAGATAGATAGATAGATAGATAGATAGATAGATAGATAGATAGATAGATAGATAGTTAGATAGATATATAGATAGTTAGATAGATTAAAGTCCCACTATCAATGGCAGGGAGACTATCTCTAATGAAAATGGCCCTACTTCCAAGGCAACTATATGCATTTCAAAATATTTCAATTCCATTAAATCAAATGTTTTAGATCGATTAAGACACATGTGGCACAGGCCCTGGGAAATAGCAAAGAGTGAGCTGACAGACACACCAACTTCTATACGAGGCAGGTGGGTTTGCAGCAGCCAGCTTTGAAGTGTACTATTTGGTATCACATGCTCAATATGCATATCACTGGACTTCACCCCACCTTATGAGCACATTATGAAAAAGAAAAACTATACAGCATACCCGCGCGGTGGGCATACAGCACTAGCTGGGAAAAAGCATTAGCTGCAACAAGAAATCATTACCCTCGAGAGATGTAAAGGTAGAGCGCCATACAGCTCCCTAGATCCATTTTTATACTACAGAATGCGGAATATCATCATCGAACTATACATGACGTCAACGAGAGAACCTCCAAACGGAAGCTACTAAACATGCTTATTTCCGCTCCTTTGCCCGCTGGACTGTGCAATACGGTATGAGACGCCATTCTGGTGGAATACAGGGGACAATAAGTCAAAAACAATTTCCCTTTGGATTGCTTAGGCACGCATTACTTTTACCTCATACCACATATCTACCACAAACACTTGTATCTCTAAATTCAAATTCAAATTCAAAAAGCTTTATTCGATTTCACATGAAAATCATAAAAGCATGCATTAAAAAATACTTTCAAATAGATAAAAAGGAAAAGGCTATTCAATCAGAAAAACAAAAGCTGGCACAAATCCAATTAAAAAAGTTCACAATGAAACAAGTTACATGTGTCACCTAGGCTCATAAATTCATATTGCAAGAGGCTAGCTAATAGTATGAGGACAGAAAAATTTACAGAAAACAATCAAAACACATTCCTTGGCTAGTAATACCTTAATTGCTACTTCATTTCAATTACATAGAATTTCGAAACCTAATTGCACGTTTTAAAAAACATGATACTGCCTGTACAATAAAATCATTTTCTAATAACTGTAACTTAAAAAAAAGCCTCACGACAAGTGCGTATCCCCCAGGCTTTTAAAATAGGTTTCAAAAGAACCCCCCTTGAGATATCATCACAGGGACATATAAGACGTTCCCTGGACCAGTTGTTGCATGTAGGAAAAGTAATAAGGCGAAAGAAGGTACCCATACGGAAACGGGTCAATAGCATTCGGGAATAACAACTTGGCTCAGATAAAAGGTAGTGTTGTACCCCTTCACAGGGTGTGATTTGCTGATACACTACCAGAGTGCTCCTCGTTTTTTCCCGGACCCACCTCTTATTAGCTAGGGGTCCAGTACCAATTTTTTCAAGGTTCTTCTGGGGACAGCTGCCATACTTTCTGTTTTTTTGAAGTATTCCGGGTGCCCAATCTGAGTCAATGTCTTTTGAACGTACATCAACCATTTAATATTGGCCACACCGTCAAGCTTGAGACAATCGGTGATTACATCTCTATTAAAAGCTGTCTCTGGAGTCACCCAGACCTTATGCCACAACAACACGGGGGCTATATTAATTATATCAGAAATAAAGGGTAAGCCCACTTCAATATGTGTGGCAAAGGTAGCTGTTGATCTAGGGACTCCTAATAGATACAGTATAAACTGGTTTTCCGAGCATTGTATCTTTTGCGAGTTTTCAATCCCCCATAAACCTGAGCCATAAGTCCCTGTGTAAACGCATTTGGCCTTATAAATTTGAATGAGATCCCTCACAGGCCGTTCACCAAGTTTTGCCGCGAAGTTTCTCAAAGCTCCTATCGCCTTAGAGAAAGCCAAGTTTCTAGCCATCACTGCTGCATGCCAAGAGCCCTTTCTATCAAAGTTTATCCTAAATAGGAAAACCTGTCTGTACATTCAATCCTTTTTCCATCCAAGAAGATGGAACAGGGTAGCCTCTTTGTCCCTGCTCCGCAAGACATGGTATACGTCTTTGTGATATTAACTTTGAGCCCCCTATCTCTCATATAGTCTGAAAATTTAAGGACGGCCCTCTGCAAGCCGACCCTAGTCCGAGACACTATGGCCGCGTCGTCGGCGTACAAGAATATAGGGACCGGTGTTCCTGAGATAGAAGGGTAGTCATACTACGATTCTCTAAGGTGTTGCCCGACAGAATTGATATATTGATATACAGGGTGAAGAGAAGGGGCGCAAGTATGCACCCCTGTCTCACTCCCCTCCGCATATCAAACCTGTCGGAACATTCAACCAACCTACCATATCTCACCCTAGCTCCTGCACCATTATAGAGCTCTCTAATAAATATAAGAATTTGAGGATCAATGCCCAAGGTGCTCAGGGTTGCCCAAAGTTTCTCATGATCTACACAGTCGAAAGCCGAACTGAAATCCACAAATGTCACAAAGATGTTACCCTTCTTGGCATGCGTATATTTAGATATTACTAAGGCCAAGTTTAGACCCTGCTCTATTGTTTCCTTGCCAGGTCTAAAACCGTATTGTAGATTCGATGTCACATCATTTTCATCTACCCATTCCTGCATCCTATTCAAAATTATCCGACCCGCCACCTTCATCAGAGCGTCAAGGAGCGAGATCGGCCTGTAGCAGGTAGGGTCATTTCTATTGCCCTTTTTAAAAATGGGGACGACAATAGCATCAGGCAAAGAGGGTATAAACCCATGCTGGTTAGCTTTATTTAATATATTGGTCAATAAATGAGCCCAGAGTTCGCACTCTGCTTTATATACGTCGATTGGGACTCCGTCAGGGCCCGGTGCCTTACTAGAGGGGCTATCATTAATGGCCTTAGTGACCTCTTGGAGGTCAAAAATTATATTGATTGGGAAAGCTTCTTGCATGGTGCTAACATGGCCGGTGCCCCTATCCTCCGTTATTGGGTTACCTGATGCAGGGGAGTTCACTTGCTCATAGAGAGCTTTAAAGTGATTTACCCAAGTATCCCCAGTGATTGCTTGATCGATCACATTTGTCTCATTGCATTGTAGGAAATGTGCGTTAACCACCTTCCAGAAGGCAGTATTGTCTTTACGTTGCAATGCTTTTTGTAAAGCCTGCCAAGCCTCCTTCTTCAATTGGCTTTTACTATTTTTAATCGCAAGTTGGTAAGACATTCTGGCTTGCCGTATCAGCACAGGCCACTTAGGTGATGTATGTAATGCTTTTTTCAGGATAGTAAGGGATTTAGTACAGCTGCTATTAAACCAACTGTTAGTTTTACTTGGATCTTGTCTATAAACCCTTGTTAGTGATTTTTTCATCTCTGCTTGAATTTTAATAAACAAATCTATCACAGTTTGTGGTTCCGCATTATATGAAAGGCAAGTTGTAATTTCTTCATACAAGTTAGATACTAGGTTGTGAAGAAATGTCACTGGCTCCACCTTTTCCCATTTTAAGGTGTATTTCTGGTTGCAAGGACTATCCTAGATGGATATGAAGGGATAGCACTCAGGCTCTGTTCGCGCCCTTTGATTTTTCGGCCGAGGGAGATGGGGTAATGGTCGCTAAACAGAACTTTAAGTGTTTCCCAAGAGGATACTAACTCAGAATGAACAGAGGAAAGGAGTGCAAAATTGATTATCAAGTTGCACCCCCTTCCGTGGAAGGTGGGCTTAAACGAAAGGGATGGACTGCATAGTTCGTTAGCAAAGGACAAATTAAAATAGAAAACAATTTTATTCAACACATCGCCCAATGTAGAGTGGACAAAGTGAGTAGGGTTATCGTCTTTGCTTTCGGCTAAACCACAAATGCCGGACAAACCATGGGGGCAAATGGTACAGTTAAAATCTCCCACCCAGAGCATAACCGTATCACCGCCCCATTGGTCCTTAAGGGTGGTTACATTATGCATGAGATTGTTAGTCACGGTATCCAAAGAGTTGGAAGGCACATTATTATAAAAGTTCACCAAAATCATACATTTTACCTGTCCCCAGCTAATTGTTAGAATTTGGTAATACTCAATGGTGATAAATTTAGGCACTTTAATCCCCCCCACAGTTGAGACATATGTACACATGCCCCCTTTGTTTCTCCTGTGTGAGCTCGGTATAGCTGGTGTATTATAGGTCGAAAACCCCATAATATGTAAGTCAACCACAGACCATGTCTCCTGTAAACAAATAATGCTGTATTTGGTAACTACGTCTAACGGGGGGGTGGGTCACTTTATCAGATAATCCGGCAACATTCCAGGATAAAAGAAGTCCTTCTTCGTCAGTTCCCTTCAAGGCCGATTGTGACTTGCAACGCTCTGTGCTCGAAAGGGAGGGACATTTCTCATTGGAAAGTCAGTCTACCCCATCCATCCCTAATAGTGTGGCAAAACGGTTAGAGGTATGGACAGCAAAGCTAAAACCAGGAGCACTATTTCCCTGTTGATGCAGAGTTTCAACTGGTTGGGAGAAAAGTGACCGGGGATAAAATTAGCTCAGTGCATGTGTTGATATCCCTCCCTCACCCCTCTCTTGGTACCAATCATTTATATATGGTGCTACCCTGCGGTCCCTAAAGTTAACGACAATGATGTCTCCGTGTATCTCTTTATGTCTATGGCCTACCCAGCCAAGTCTCCTTACATGCAGGATTATGCCATCTAGGCTGGGGGGTAGGGTCCTGTTTTTCCTCAACCAGTAAATTACCTTATTTTTTAGCTCTCTTTTCCCCGGTGGTAACTCTGGTACGCCAGTTAAATCTATGACGTACAGTGTTGCTTCGGGTGGGAGGTCTACCTGATGCTTCCTAGTATTAGTAGTTTCCTTCCACGTATCCTGTGTAACCTGTTTACTATCCACGTGCTTAGCAGATACTACAGGACCTTTTGACCTAGGGTTAACACTGCGATTGGTATTGATATCATCAGGATTTATTATACCCTTGGGTTTCACTTGTGTCGAAATGGTGGTAGTATTTTGAGTCAAGGGACTGGGTAAAATCGGCCCTACAACTTCTCCAGATGTGTTTTTATTTTGCCTACCAGGGTGAAGTTCCTTTATTAGCGAGGTATTAATGGCTATCATTTGCTCAATTGAGCCTAGTTTCTCCCCAATCCTTTTAATCCTCTCCGCCAATGGTAACAAAAGAGATTTAACCAAATGTTCGATGTTGTCCATAAGCCCTTTATTGGTAAGAGGGGGGACGTGGTCAGACAAGGTATTCTTAGCGCTCGATGTATGACCCTTAACAGGGCCAGGAAGTATTTTAGGAATTTTTGAGCATCTGCCCTTATGTCCATCTCCCCCCCGCTTTCTCTTCATAGTAGCGGCTGCTGGTGATCGTTTGTTATGTATTTGACTCATAGGGATCGGGTTTGGTGATAATAATATAATTGGGTCTTCCGTAATATGTTCTAATAAGGGGTCGCAAAAAACACAGTTGATGGACAGAATGTAGAACAATGTCATACATTCAACCCAGTACAAGGATCTGGGCCTAAATCCATCGTTTTTTTTGCACTCCACACCACCCTGGGTTAGACACTGGCTATATGCAAATCAGCTCTGACCCTGTGCCTCATGGGAACAGTCCAGTCCGAACTACCAAGCCATGTCTTTCCCAGACCGGAATCAAGCATCCAAGGACCGGTTTCTGGCTATCAGCCTTCATCAGCCTGGATAGCTTGACTCCAGTGGTGTGGAGAGCCTGGGACTCACGTCTGAGCATACCCAGCCCACTCGGGGGGAAAATTGCAAAAAACACAGTTGATGTACAGAATGTAGAACAATGTCATACATTCACCCCAGTACAAGGATCTGGGCCTAAATCCATAGTTTTTTTGCACTCCACACCACCCTGGGTTAGACGGGGTCAGCACTTAAATCTTCAATGCTAAACTCCTTGCTAAGCTCTGGGGAGATATCAGCAATTTGTGTCTGCTGGGTGGTACTGTTATCAATTGGGCAAATTTGTATCGGGGTAGTTGCTTGCTGAATAGTTCCCAAGGAAGAACGTTTGTTTTTGAGAAGTTCGGCGGACAATCTACACTCAGTGACAGCAATTTCATAATCCAGGACTGAAGCGCCCTAGTTATAAAATTATCCAAAGTTCCGTGGACGGTTCCCCCCACCAGGGACTTCCTCCCTTTACTTAAACGTGTTGCCATCTTATGAATGGTATATAAAGGTGACGGGAAATAACAATATTATCTGTCCAGTCTTTATGTATAAGGTGTTTCCCTTGTTTAAGCAATAACAGTCCTACTTACAAGGTCCAATGTCTTCAGAGAAAGATCAAGAGGGGTGGCCCAGCCCAGCATTGGCCAGCCCTGGACGGCAACAGACGGCCCGCCCTTTGCCCGGGCTTCGCCCCGGCTCGTCCTGCACGCGTCCCGCACTGCGGGGTGATGAGGGCGATTTTATGCACCTGTAGGGGGCGTGGTGGGATGATGTCAGTCTGCCCAGGTGGCCTCTGGTCGCTGTGGTTCACAACAATTTTTCACACAGGACCCCCAGCTGCGAGCGTTTCCCACGCAGCGGGAAACGCGAGAAGTAAATCGAGGATGCCGCAGATGTTTGGAGGAGCATGGTTCTCCACCTATTCGTGACCCCTCTGCTTCTCCACGTAAGTCCGCCAAAAGTACACCAGTGAAAATGCTTTCCACTTGTATCACTAGATAGTGTCATTAAATCCACAAAGATAATTGCTTTAAAAACAGATGCCAAAATTGCACCTATTATCAATTACAGATAGAAATATGAACAATTCATATACATAAATCAATACATAAATTCAATATTGGAGAATAAAATAGACTATTGGAATTTTTCATTCGATTCACTACTCCAATAAACATTACATGATCAAAACATCTTTATACACAATTTTTACTTTTGACCAGGATTGGTTAGATATAGGATGAATACAGGGGACTGCAGGGCAAATGCAATGCAGTCTTAGAATATGAAATTACAGACTCACATTGTTGTCAATGGACTATAGCAGTGTTCCTAAATAGTAGCAATAGGGCTTGAGTTAGGCCCAGATTTACTAACGCTTTGCGCCGGGTGTGCCTCACTTTGTGACACAAACCCTTTGCAAAGTGTTAGGGTCTGATTTACTATTGAATGAAAAACAGGATTTTCATGGCATACTATCCCAAAGTAATGCAAAGTTGCGCTATGCTCTGCTTTGTGTTACTTTGCGACAAGGCGGCATTCCAGGGGTGGTAAATAGGTGCTCCCATGGATTTTATTGCAAATCCCTATCTACAAACATTATTAGGGATTTGCATTTAAATTGTATGCCACTCTGAGGCAGACATTACGCTTTGGTTTTTACCAACTATGCACACATGCAGCATTGTACAGCACACATACAAAGTGGGAAAAACCTTAAAGCATTGTTTTTGTACTGGAAGGCACCCCGTCCAGTACAAGCCCTATGCTTTAGACAACACACTCACCATTGCAACTAGGCCCATAGCCATGCATGGGCATTTGATTGGCGAGGCAGCCAATTTTAGCCTTTGGCCCCTCAAAATTACCAAGGCAGGTGGCACAGTATATATGGACAATTGCTAGTTATTCTTTTAAACATAGAGAAAGTTGAAAGTTGAAAAGTTAGAGGATTTTGTAATGGGAACTATGTGACAATCTCGCTGGCGTACAGGCAGAGCCTTTGGAATTATGCAATATTGGAGGCCCAAATTAGGCGGAAATGTTGATTAAATTATGCATTAAAAAAAACTAAATATGCGACCTAACGCTGCACCTTTTGTGACAGTATTTCATAATTATTCGATAATTTTCACACTTTAACAATGTCTGGGCAAAAGTTTCATTTTGATAACACCAGTTTAAAATCTAAGTGCAGCTATAAGAAACTGAAAGGTGACCAGTCAACCTTTGCGAAGGACCGTCCACTATGCTGTAGCATATGTTGCAGCATTTTAGTAACTTTTGATCCATTTGACATACAAACATTTTTTTTGTTAAAATCTGCAGACTGTTCAGCAGATGATAGATTATGTGGCAAATGCAGAAAATTAATAATTGTGCAGAAAATACAATTGGCATATAATCTCATACATTCAGTTGCCCTGCATGCAGGGAGTGTGAAAATAAATACTGTAAGATGTCAGTTTGTTTCTAATACCCCAAAATTGTAAATACCTGTGTAGGACTTGTCCCTTTTTGGCTAAAGTCCCTAAACCCTTTGCTTTCCCCCTAGACCTTTTTTCTGACGTATCTAATGAATTGAGGGAGCGACTTCAACTTCACAAATGTATCACAGGGTCAAAGTTGTCGATTCCCAAAGTTTTTCTTTATTCATATATCCAACAAGTATGACGACAGATTCTTAATTAAATTCCAATGTTTTTAGGAAAATCAAAATCAACCGTTAACCAATCATTGAACACCCGACGCGTTTCGTCCTGAGGCGGACATCATCAGGGCTGTTGAAAATAAATCCAAAAAAAGGGAAAATCATTACATGACTATTACAACATAATCTGTAATATCACTATTTAGATATTACCCTAATTATGCCTAAAGCATTACAGAATTTATACTAATTCAATTACACCTGCCTAATTCACAATCTAATGTTGATACAATGTACAATTTGTCAAACAGAACAATATCTTCACTATTACAGAACTCACATATTTTCCAAATATGTTCCATACCTACCTCTCAGTATTTACTATTCACAGAAGCAGATTTCTTCTTCACAGTGTTATATCAAAATGTTAAACAGCAATTAACGGTCTGAAAGGAAACAACGACATTAAAATGCACGATAAGTACAAACATTTCTCTTATTCGGTTTCAACATCCTATTATATAGTGGCAAGACTACAATGTAACTCTAACCAGTATAGTGCCTATTTAGAAAATGTCCATCTCCCTCACCATATGTCCTATGAGACTCTATGTAACCTGCATAAGGTTCATATTAGAGCGAGGTATTGTCCCCTATATATAAAGTTCAGTATAATCCCTATTGGGAAACAAGTCTATTTCACTCACATTCTGAGAATACTCGGAATACATATACCCTAAAAAAGCTTCAAAGTTCATGGTTAATCGAGTATTCTCACCTATATGTACCAGTCAGATCAGTAGTAAGACCTCAACTTCCCTTCCCACGTTCTGTGGCCTCTGTAAAATTCTCTAGAAAAATACATAGAAAAGGTATGTAGATCAACCAATATTATAAACCACCGTGTCCTGACTTGTCATTGGTACCCACCGTATTACAACCACGACAAGCAGCTTACCAATCCATTTTATCGTAGTTCCAAGCATCTGTCTACATCACTATTGATGTTATTAAGTATTCCACTCTAACGATTCTGCAAAAATATATATATAAGAGCTACAGTCAAAAGGCGTGCTTATAAATCCATAAAATCATGCAAATAATCTCCAAAATTATCACGGTATCATCACCTGATCAAACCAGTTTCAGTGTATCCGATCCTATTAAGACAAAAAGAAAAGAAAACAAAAATAATTCCCCTATCATTCAAACGTTCGAAAAGACAGATCAAAACAATCAAACTGTGCTTCCGGTTTAACTCTATGGCCAATCAGTATACCAAACGTTATCCACCTATTAAAAGTCAACCTGAAAGGTTAACAGTTCCCTTTCTAGTCCGCCAGTCAAAAAATGCCCGGCTACGCCGCCAAAACCTCCCCTGAACCATATCCTGTTAGCTGATAACACGTGACATTATTAGACCAATCAGCAGTTCCTAGGCTTCAGTAAACAACAACCCGCTCAACCTCCTCGTATATTAAGACGCAGAAAAAGTACTAGATATCGATATCATACGGATGCGTCGTTCACAATATATAGAGATTCAATCAAACCACAATTGATAATCTGGAAATATCCATTGCTATTGTCCCTATTCACAGCAAAAGTTAAAATATCCGGACTACTCGAGCACGCCCTCCTCCTGTAACCGATTCAAATATGAAACTCAATCACTCTTACTGAAAGAGACTAGTAACTCCATAGATCACCTTACTACTTAAAGAAAATAGTGAAGCTCATGTTCAGTGTTTAAACCACATTGTACCGCCCTACAGCGCCTGATCCACCTTGACTCCTGCTGTAATAGTTGCACCACCCAGTCACCTCCTCTTTTAGGAGGCATCACTTTCTGTAATCCATGAAACCTAATCTTGGTCTTCAGGTGATGGTATGCCTTAATATGCTGAAAAATCGGTGACTTTTCGTCCTGATTCTGAATTGATCTAGCATGCTCCTGTATCCTCAGTTTGAGTTTTCTTTTAGTGCTGCCAATATACACTTTGTTACATTCACAAAGAATGGCATAAACTACGCCCTCACTGTTGCAATTTATAAATTCCTTAAACGTGTGTGCCTGATCTGTATTGTAACAATACTTTTTAGTTTTGTTCATTCCCAAATTGCACACACTGCATGACCCATAAATATAAAAACCCAATGGAGATTTGGGTAACCAATCTGTTTGTCCCACCTTTATTGGCTCCAAATATTTACTCGTAATCATTTGTTTCACAGTGGGGTTCCTCCTGAAAATTACTTCAGGCCACTCCCCTAGGAATGATGTAAGTAATGGAACACTTTTAAGAATATTCCAGTTCTTGTTTAGTGCCTTATATATGTCATTATTTTGAATACAGTACTTGGTCACAAAAGCTAAACGACCTTTGGATTCATTGTTCTTAATTTTCTGAGTCAAAGTGGATTTCCTGTTTACTCCCAATATTCTGCTTTTGGCCCTATTTAAATCTTGTTTTTTGTATCCTCTCTGAAGTAGCCTATTCTGTAAGGCATCAAGTTCTGAATGAAAATCCATCTCCTTGCTACAATTCCGCCTAATCCTTACCATCTCACCGTAAGGGATTCCTCGAATAACAGCTTTAGAATGGTGACTGTCTGCTCTTAAGATCGAATTAGTGGCAGTAGGCTTTCTATACAGTTTGCTCACAATTTTGTCATTTTCCACACTGAGTTCCACATCCAAAAATACAATGTGTGTTTGATTACGTTCTAATGTCAGAGCCACATTAAAATCATTGTGGTTGAGATATTGAAAATATTCCTGCAAATCTTTTACTGTCCCTCTCCAAATCACGAGGACATCATCTATAAAATGTGTCCAAAACAAAATATTGTCAATCCATTTGTTAGCCCCTCGGCTCCAGGCATGCTCCCTCTCAAACCAACCCATGAAAAGGTTCGAGTTAGAGGGAGCAAACCTGGAGCCCGTAGCTGTCCCCCAGATCTGATGATACCACAAGTCTTCAAACAAAAAGTAGTTGTTTGCCAATATCAATCTGGCCATTTCTACCAACATGTTCGAATGTTCCCTTAAACTCACATTCCTACTGCCCAGAAAATGTTTCAATGCAACCATGCCCTTATCCATATGTATACAGGTATATAACCCCATCAAATCCATGGTGACTAGGGTGTACCTATCCTCCCATGTTACATCCTCCAATTTATTGAGGACGTCCATGGTATCCCTAATATACGAGGGAAGATTCATCACCAGGGGTTTCAAAAATAGATTCACAAATTCTGACATGTGTTCTGTCATACTGCCCATGCCTGCCACTATAGGCCTGCCAGGTGGATTTGTGCTAGATTTATGCACCTTGGGTAAGATATAAATGAAAGGATAGGAATATTTAGTAATGCTAAGGTATTTATATTCTGCTTCATCAAGCATCCCCTCCTCTTTCCAAGAAAATAGTCTGTCATTAATGCGTGATGCTGCCTCTAAAATGGGATTCTTAGATAACCTGACATAACATGTCACATCTTCAAGTTGTCGTCTAATTTCCCCACTATAATCCTGTCTGTTCATAATGACTATGTTGCCCCCTTTGTCCGCTGGCTGTATAACAATACTACCATCTGTTCTTAGATTCCTAAGGGCAATGGGCTCGCCTGGTGACAGATTATCTTTGAATATTTTCTTCCTTTTCCAATTCAAACCTTGTATCCTATGTAATTCCTCCAAAGTCTTACTGACATACAAGTTAATAGCCATGAATTGTCCCCCCTGAGGAATGAACTTGAATTTGGGTTTCAGACCGCTGGAACAACTATAATCTGTTGATACATTTAACATTTCAGCAACATCATCCTCTCCCAAATCATCCCCTTCAGTAATAGACAACAACAGATGAGTGTTACGTAAATCATTGATGGTCATTTCACAATCTTTATTGGATACTGAATTAACATTCACAGGCCTATTGTGTTCTGCAAAAAAACATTTCAACTTCAATTTTCTAGAAAACTGAAATAAATCAATCTCGAAGTCTGTATAATCACACTTATACATCGAGCAGAAAGATAAACCCCTCTTTAGTACTGACAATTCATCATCTTTCAAACACCTGTCAGACAAATTAATGACCTGCAATTCACCTTGCTCTACTCCAGGTAAGGTTCTTGCTACTTCCTTTGAGCATCCCGACTCTTCGTGCCCATCCTTGTACTTCCTGTGTTTCCTGCCCCTCCTGATACCACTGGGCCTTTTCTTCGTCCTTTTTTGATACGAGTAATCTCGTCCAAAAAAGACGAGCTGGTGGGCGGGGCAGCAGCCGCTGCACCTCCACCTGTCAAATCCTCAGTGGACGAGACGCTAGAACTGCTACAGTTCACAGAGCTTAGATCACTTTGTCCCTCTATATTCGTAGAGCCCTTTGGTTTTATCAATTCATCATACCCTCTAGCAAAAGTAAAAATCCTCCCTTGTGCATAGTCTCTTTCATCTCGTCTGATTTTAGTCATCTTCTTCTCCTTGATCTGTAATTGATACTTATTAATAACCTCTTTCAAAATTACATAATTCTTATCTGTGAGTTCTGGTACATTCATATTTTTTATCTCTGTTTCTAAATCCAGTATTTGTTGTTTCAACTTGTCAACTTTTTTATTTGCGTTCTTGATCAAAATATTGATCATGGTAAATGATGAGTTATATAGATTATCTTCCCATTCCTTTAGTAAATCATCATCGAACGTTGGGAATATTAGTATCCGAAGACCTCTAGGGACCCTTCTAAGATCTAAATAATTCTTTAAGGTCACTCCGTCCCACCATTTCGAAAGTTCAGCTTTCCTCAATCTCTCCAATTTTAAGAATTTATCCCTCAAACTACTAGCAGGTGTATCCTTTTTGCCTGAATTGCCTGAACCCTTCGTAATCTTAAACATTTCTGCCGCCGTTTTTCCCTGTCATCCTCCATAATGTATAGATAATAACAATTAATAAATTGTAATCACTGTTATTTTCGTGCTAAACACCCCTTAAAACAATATGATAATCACAACATCAACGGTGAGGGTAAAGCACCAAAGCACAGAAAATAAACTAGATTTCACGATCAATTCAAAGTTAATGTTCTCTTATTGATCCACAGTACGCTCAAAACCTCAAATGGATCCACCGTTTAAAGATCCCAAACTGTCCAATTCATATCCAATGAATTGAGGGAGCGACTTCAACTTCACAAATGTATCACAGGGTCAAAGTTGTCGATTCCCAAAGTCTTTCTTTATTCATATATCCAACAAGTATGACAACAGATTCTTCATTAAATTCCAATGTTTTTAGGAAAATCAAAATCAACCGTTAACCAATCATTGAACAGCCGACGCGTTTCGTCCTGAGGTGGACATCATCAGGGCTGTTGAAAATAAATCCATAAAAAGGGTAAATCATTACATGACTATTACAATATAATCTGTAATATCACTATTCTGACGTGTTGCCAACTTAGATGCTTTAGACACTTTGCCACTGCTGATCAGTGTCAAAGTTGCAAGTGCTCCCTGTATAAAGTGTAATGGTATGTGGTTGTTCATGATTGGTATGTTTGCCTTACTAAGTAAAGTCCCTAGTAAAGTGCACTATGTGTGCCCGGGCTGGTAATGCAACTGCTACTAGTGGGCCTGCAGCACTATTTGTGCCAACCACACAAGTAGCTTTAAAAAGAGAACCCATTGCAGGGCCTACATGCAGTTTGTTAAACTGCTATGTTGTTCTGTCAAGTGCACTCATTTGCCAGACCATACCCTTCCCTTTCTATGCACATTAGAGACCCCTATGGTAGGACTAGGGTACCCCCTGGACAGGGTGTAGTAAATGTTAAAGGTAGGACATGTACTAAGGTGTGTGCCATGTCCTGACAGTGAAATAATCTCCATTTCGTTTTTTACTGTTGAAAGGCTATCTTGCCCATAGGACAGAATGGGGAGGCTGTGTAATATGTTTTTCAGCCTATCTTCCCAAAGGCTTAAGATGGAAAGGTGAAGTTTAGTATGCCTGTTCTCACAATGTAATAACACATCTTTCTATGAAGGTGGTTTTTGCATTGTGTGTTCAGAAGCCACTCTTTTAGAAGTGGCTGAGTTTTTGTGCTCTAACATTTCTGTGTGTCTCTGCCTAGCTGTCAATTGACTGTCTGGATTTACAAGCGATAGGATCTGGGGAATGTCTTGACCCAAGGGAGGAGGTGAGACAGCAACAGGCTGACCTGCATCTGGAGTGTAGGGGGAGGAGATGCCCCTAGGGGTGAAGAGGCCTGGGTTGCTGCTATAAAACAATTGGCTCATCTCCTGCTGAGTGATTGAGAATCTAGACCCCCCCCCCCCACTAATCAAAGGAAGAAAGGTGTCACTGGCAGGGAGGCACCCAGAACTGGTTTGTACAGGGTTCAGTGCCCCCCTGAATCACAAAGACTTCAAAGCTATTGAGGGGTATAACTATGAGAGCTGAAGCCCCTGAACTTTGGAGAATGGCTTGATCAAGTGTGAATAAGACTGGAGTTACTTCGTGGTCAAGAGGACCTTTGCCAAGGAAGAAACAACTGAAGAAACTGAAGGATAGGACTGACCCTTGCTGTGTGTTCTGGGGCTGGCCTGCAGTTTGCTGTTTTAACCAAGGAAAGACTAAAGGGACTCTGCTGTGTGATGTGTCCTGAAGTAACTTATCCCCAAGGGCCTGAGGTGAGCTGGCTCCCTGTTTGGAAACACAGGAACATAAAAGTTTCCATGAGAGTCTCAGCGATGCTGTGAGTGTGTGCTTGTTGCAGCTGAGACCCTCCTAAGGCATGCCCTGTGATTGTGGGCACCTGGAGTCCAAGCAAGGATCAGCGATGCGGTTTGCGTGTGCTTTGTGCAGCCTGATCCCCTTTGCAAAGATTGTCCAGTGATCGTGTGCACCGTAATCCAAGTGAGTCTCATTGATGTTGTGTGCATGTGTGTTGTGCACCGTGAGACCTTCGTGAGGATTTGCCTTGTTATCGTGTGCACCGGAATCCAAATGAGTCTCCTCAACACTGTGTACGGGTGCGTTGTGCACCGGGAGACCTTCGTGAGGATTTGCCTTGTAATTGTGTGCACCGGAATCCAAGCGAGTCTCATCGACGCTGTGTGCGAGTGCGTTGTGCACCGTGAGACCTTTGTGAGGATTTGCCTTGTTATCGTGTGCACCGGAGTTAAAGTGAGTCTCAGCGACGCTGTGCACGTAATCTTTGTGCAGCCTGAGACCAGTGTGTGGAGTGCCCAGGGATCGTGCATCCGAAGCTTAAGGAAGACTCAGCGATGCTGTGTGCGTGTGCTTTGTGGCAGCCTGAGATCTTCGTAACTGAAGCTGCCCGAACCGGCAGTCCCGGAGGAGCTGAGTTGCCGGCCCGAGCCGCCGTTGCCAATTCACAAAGCTGCATTGGAGGTCCAGCCGCTGGACGAGGACAGGAGAGTAGGTTCGCGCCCCCCAGGTAATGTGTGTCGACTTCTGGGGCAGTGCGCAGGCTTGGAGGGAGACGCTCTCGGCCTCTCTCTCGTGTTGGCAGCGCGAGCCTCGGCTTCAGCTCGTATCGCTGCCCGTATTGCCAAGGGAGTGGCAGTACAGGGGGCCGGAGTGCGGAGCTGCACTTTTGATTCCATCGTACCCGTGTTGGGGGCAACTGTTGAGAGGCTGACTGTAAGTCAGAAGGAGAGGCGGAGAGACCCCCTAAGGTCCGGGGATCGGGCATGAGTGTATTACGCATTATTCCATTTCTGCAGAACGGAGTACCTGACTGTTGTATTACACATTGCATAATTTCTGCATAACGGAGTACCTGATTACAGTATTACGCATTGCATTATTCCTGCATAATGAACTACCTGATTAGTGTATGACACATGGCATGTTATCTGCATACCAAACTACCTGATTGTCGTATGACGCATTGCCTTGTTTCTGCATTACAAACTACCTGATTAGCGTATTGCGCATTGCATTGTTCCTGCATAACGAATTACCTGATTAGTGTATTACGCATTGCCTTATTTCTGCATAACGACATACCTGGTGTTTGTGTTACGCATTGCATTATTTTACCTTGCAAAGTGCCTGATTGTTGGGTTACGCATTGCATTCTTTTCATTGCAGAGTGTCTGATTGCTGTGTTACGTCTTACAGTATTTTTTCATTGCAAAAGGGCCTGATTCTAGCATTACGAACTGTATGACATGATATTAGGAGTACAGGAGAATGTTTAGAAGTGCTCATTAATATCGCCAGAACTTACAAGGGCTGGCTGGCCTAACAACCGGCCAGGAGAAATAATACACAACCTCATAAGTTGGATTTATATTGTGTGGTCATATCATAGATCTTTTTATATAAAGTTTATACTTGTTTTCATAAAACTCGTGTGGAGTCTATTTGTGGTTTCATCATTGGGTTATTGTGAGCGTGGTTGCAAATACTTTTCACATTTGCCTTGAAGATAAGCCTGGCTGCTCGTGCCAAGCTACCGAGGGGGTGAGCGGGGCTATCTAAGAAGGTGAACTTCCTTTCCCTGATGTTGGAACGCGGGTCCCTACTTGGCCTAAGGTACCTACCTCAGCCAACCAGGGATCCCGGGTCTAACAACCTGTAAATAAGCTTTTCAAATATTTCTACATATATCAGTAGTTATGACAGTATGAATGAAGCATATTTTGTTTTGTAATTCTGAAGTGTGATAGGAACAAAGATTTTAAAAGGATCAAAACAAATCTTGGTGATGCACAAATGATGAACATTGTATTGTACTGTAGAAACGCAATGGCCCAATCAGATCATAGTTTTACAAAAATAACTTGATGAAGTATAAACATTTGTGATTCATATATCAAAATCAAACAATGGCAATTCCAGCAGAAGTTGTATCTCCAAATCCTTTATTAATTACTTCTTTTTTCTCTTTTTTTCAACAAGATAAAAGACCGTAGCCAACGCGTTTCATCCTGGAGGACTTCTTCAGGGCTACAAACAACATATACATATACAAAAATTGAGTTACATACATTTATACATCTAAAAATTACACCATGAAAAACTATTTATTCCTAATCTTTTTAAAAGTATAATTTTTCAAAAATTCATTGTATATTTACAATCATTAACGCACATCATAATGCATATGGCCAATTCATTTGAATTTCATAGGTTGTTTCACATTGTATGCAGTTAGAGACTCTACTGATCTTGCCATAATCACATTACAATTCACATTCTAATGCCTTGATTTATAATCTAAACATAATCCTTTATTTAAATACTGAGTATTATCAATGTCAGTCCTGGTGGCTTAGTGTACTAGTATATATTGGAAGACATTATATTCATCACATGTCACGCAAGAGAAGTTAGCAATTCTTACCAGAACAAAACACTCTGTCTAAAAATCTTCACTATATTTATCCGCTTTTGTGGTTTCTCCTTCTAAAATCTGGAGATGCGTAATTATATCTATCGGATATAATGGAAAAGGGAGAGACTTATTTACACTATACACATGATAAAACATTACTTATGGTGCAAAGCATCTGGACATCCATACCTGATATTTCAAATATGGGAATGGAATCAAGATCTATCGTCCTTTAATGGAGCCAACGTGGTTGGAAGTCAACCAGTTCCAAGGCACATATATCTATCGGTATAATAGAAAAGGGAGAGGCTTATTTACACTATGTACACAGTAAAATATTGATTAAAATTCATAACATTCAAGCAGCGGTACCTTCCCTTTCAGATATAGGATGGAGTATTCATCTGTCCTCTTTTGACAGAGTAAATAAGGTTGGTAGTCAACCAGTTTCAAGGCAGGAATATCCTCTATGCTATTTATTATATAACTGTAAGCAAGAGAGATAAAGGAAGGGAGAGAATGCCCTTAGAAGTTATGATAATTTGTCTAATTTCACTATAGCTATTAATGTAGCACTGGAAGTGCATATTATCAGTATAAACCACTACTATTAGCATGTCCCCATGCATATATATTATTATTAATAAAGGAAATTACTCAGGCAGAGTATCCCCAGAATATTCCCAATAGTCATCCAGTTACGAGTGTTTCATTAAGGGTGTATATTATAAAAACAACCCTTACAATGTCAGACAGTTCTCCGTTCGCATTTCTATAAATGTGGTTTTATAATTAAGGGGTCGCAACAATTAACATCCATTTAAATGGTATGCATGAGCAAACCAATTAAGGTTAGTACTTTATTAATAAACCCCCGTAAAGACAAGCGAGGGTGTCAAAGACAAAGGTAAACCTCGTAATAACAGACCCAAAGCAAGCCCCATAACATACTCATATGGTACGGTATTGCAATAAGTAAAATTAATGGCTTATATCCCCATACAAATTTGGTGAATTCCGATAGACCAGCATTTTTTAATATTATGCGCCTTTGCATCAAAAAATTGAAAAAGGTACTATCATGACAAGCTAGTAATATAAAATGTAAACCGCCTTTAAGTCAAAGAAAAGCCGGGTTATGGTGAGAGGGAAAGTCTATCAAGAAAAGGTCTTGTGCGGTCAGACCGGCGGTTTTTATTATTATGCGCCTTTGCATCAAAAAATGGAATGAGGGAGACTATCAAGACAAACTAGTATTTTAAAAAAGAAACCGCCATTAAATCAAAGAAAAGCAGGGTTATAGCGAGGGGGAAAGTCTATCAAGAATAGATCTTGTGAGGTCAGGAAGACTTACTTCTAACGGTAGTTCAGCCGGCATGGTAGCATGGCATCCGTGTTCGTATGAACATTGTGAAAAAGCATTACGTTTAAGTAGCTCGCTAATCGTGGTCGCATTGCTTTCACCTGTAAGTAAATTACGTAAAGGCAAAGATTTATCAATTTTAGCGGCGCCATATTGGAGTGGAGCTTCAGTGGTCGAACACACTAGATATTTTTCAAAAATTAAAATTATTTTTGTGGTGACTTCCATTTTATAATCGTGGTTTGATCGCAATTACATAATGCTAATTCTAATATGCGAGACAGTTCTCAAGTCAGATAAGGTAACCAGTTGGTGGCTGTCACAACACTTTCACTTATCCATCACTGTGTTAAAAACTACACAGTTCTATATTTTTGGCAGCGCCATATTGAAATGCAGCGCGCGCAGTCAAGTTGGCTAAATTTAACTGAAATTTTTTAAAATACCCGGTACTTGCTCACACTTTATGTTAAACAGTTATTAAAACAAAGTATTAGTTCTAACTGAAGGGAAAATTCTAGAGTAAGAACATTTTCCGTTACATTTTCGTGTAAATTGCGTCGCGAAAAGAAATATTATATGGTTCACCAACGCCATATTGAAATGGGGCACGGATAAACAAACCGACTACGTTAATTGTGAATAATATTAATACCATTCATTCATGGGGTGTATGCACGAGGACATACGCACCATACCCCTGAAATCCAGGGGTGTACGCACCATACCCCGAAGCACCATACCCCTGCTATCATGGGGTGTATGCACCGTACCCGGGGGGGTCCATTTCGTACGCATTTCGAGGCGAAATCTGCTTTGACGGATGTTTTAAGCTCCTGTAGAGAAAGAGTTGTACGGAGTGTTGTCGATACGATTTGTACTTGCTGGGTCGGAAAATACAGCTTCGATCCGCACGGACATCGCGTACTGCGCATTCCGAATGCGATTCATATGGATCAGTGAGTTCTACGGTCTTCGGTACGATTCATACAGAGAACTGCTTTGGGTACACATCGTACTAGGTCGTACGTATGGGTACGGTTCTCCATACGAATCGCACGGGAAAAAAGCTCCGTACGGCTATTCGGAGGGCATTTTCCCGAATCGGAATCGGCTCCTACGTATATTTTGTTTTGTAAATCTGAAGTGTGATAGGAACAGAGATTTTAAAAGGATCAAAACAAATCTTGGTGATGCACAAATGATAAACATTCTATTGTATTGTATTGTTGCATTAGTATAGTGCTTACTACCCCTATGTGTGGTGCTGAAGCATTTACGTAAATAGGTAGCAAGCTATGCTATATACGATGGTGTGTGTTTGGAAGAGTGTTGTCTTTGTTATGGGATCCTTTGCGAAAAGTGTTTCCACGTTGGGCGTATTGACCATGAGCAGTGGTTATCGTGTTATGAGATGCAGCATCTACAGTGTGGTGGATGGTGAAGTATGAGAGATTCATTTGTGTAGCTTATGGTTTTTCAGTACTCTGGCAGCTCTTAAAAGCTCTCCAGGTCCCTTTCAGGCATTTCTTATGATTATAGTCTGCCTAACAAGATACTGCACTGAGTTGTTCAATCAAAAATGTTGTATGTAGTTGTGTGACTAACTTGCCTTGGTTGTGGGGAGAAGGAATTGGAGAGATCTGCTGGGATGGGCATTGTTACTATCATCCTATATCTGAGTGTCATTGTGAGATGTATAAAAGTGGCCATTGCAGTGGTGGACAAGATTAAAGTCCTACATTTTACCAGCAGTGTGAGACAGATCTCTTCAGTTATTCTATGTCTGTTCACTAAGTGTTGGCTGGTTAATTGGCAGTGCACTACTGGTGTTAAACAACTAGTTGCGGATACGTTTTATGTCAATGTAAGTGGTGTAAGTTACAGTTGGCTGCAGACTGGGGATTGTTATGGTATTTGTATTAGTGTGGGCCAGAATTATTTATGAAGTTAGATAACTATCTAATACCCTGGCGAACTATAGGTCAGCCCTCCTTAATTTACCTGTCTATCAAAAGTAGTTTGCTGGTCTGGTTGTTTCCAATCTTTGGTTTGTGAGCTGAAGAGATTGAACTTGAGGCTGTGACAGTCTTTCAGAGGGTTTGTTCCCCGAATGTGTGGTGGTGTAGTTTCCTTCTGAAGAAAAGCCTTAGAGGATAGGCTAGAAACATGTAGACCAGGAGACATACACTCATTATATTGTAATTCTCCCTCTCCCCCTTTTTAACACTACCAGCTAAAGGATTTAATTAAGGTTAGGAGAGGTGTGGCGCCGCGGCCAGGGCGACTGACGCTGGAATCTGGGGATCACGGTTCGATCCCCGGCTCCGGCGGCAGATTAGCCCAGCACCATGTGACTCTGGGCAATAGCTCGCTTAATCTTCCCGACGGCCCCCAGCGCCTAGAGACCCTTACGGGTGATTGTGCGCTTTACAAATGTGGACTTTACTTTACTTTACGTAGCCAGGCATCTAATTAATTCACAATTTTTGTAACCGTCCACTCTCACATCACCATAAAGCTCACACCCTACAAAGTGCTCCCATGTCTTCGTCGGTCGTAGCACGCCCCATCCCGCAGCGGGGTGGGTAGAATCCGATGATGAAGCATGCCACCAAGGGACCTTTTGATGGGTGGTTGGCCCTTCCACTCTCACATCACTAGATAAACCACGCCCTACAAATTTCTCCCACGTCTTCGTTGGTCGTAGCATGCCCTGTCCCTCAGCAGGGTGGGAAGAAACTGACTACAGGACAAAATCCCAAGATCTGTGAGCGAATGAAAGACCTCCTATTACACAATGATTCACCTGAGATTATTTCCTTTCTTCTGTGTACACCATGCCCTAGAGATATTCTAGTACAAAAGGGGGTGGTGAGTGGGCTAAAGAACGGTGATGGATGATACCCAGATCTTTTGACTGGGTGTGAGTGTTTGATTTGTTCAGATGCTCCATCCATCACCACCCCCTTTTGTACCGCTTTGTCCGCCATAAGTTGGCAGGGTATGCTCAGACGTGAGTCCCGTGCTCACTTTGCCACTGGATTCAAGCAAGCTTGTCTGAAGACGGCTGAAATGCCAGAAACCGGTCCTAGGAAGCTTGTTTCCGGTCCAGGGAAGGCATGGCTTGGCAGTTCGGGCTCGACTGTTCCCATGAGGCTCAGGGTCAAACTGATTTGCCTATGGCCTTGTCTGAACTGGGTTGGCAGAGTGGGCTAAAGAACGGTGATGGATTACACCCAGATCTTTGGACTGGGTGTGAGTATTTGATTGGTTCAGATGCTCCGTCCATCACCACCCCCTTTTGTAAGGCTAGAGATATTTTAGACAGCCCCATCTTATTAACCAAGACAAGAAATCCACAAATGACTAATCTTGTACAAATGATAGGTACAGAAATGTGGTCTGTTTACCAGATAACTACAGAATGAGGTACACCGTACAATTCAAGCATCTCCTGAGCGAATCTTGTGACCAAAAACATTGGTAAGTGCTGTGAATATCTGTGACAAACTGCTATGGTGTATATTATTATTCATATAATGGAAAATGATAAATATAGTTATAAAACAAAAGGAATTGCTGAGCTGGCTATAAGTGGCACACTTATTAATTATCCCTGATTGCAAGTGGTAACTCCATCATAAAGTTAGCGTTGTCCGTCTAAGAGCACTTAGAAAGTCAATTAACTCTGGAATTGTGTGGTTAGAGTCTTCATAGCGCTCCTTTCAAGATTCCTTAGCGACATAGCTCCTTCCTTTCACAGAAATGTCTTCGGGTGCAATTGCTTCATAGTTTGTGTTATTTTATGTCAACCTGGTCATTTAGTGATTATAGTGAATGACACTCTAGATAAACACCGGGCCAATTTCCTAGAGTAAGCAAAGAAGGACTGTAATAATATAATTAAAGAGCTCCCTTGCTTTTAAAGGTGTTTACAGAGAGCATCTGATGCACAAATACATTATATTAGTGTTCAGGCTCTTGTATACTTATTTTATGGTCTGATGTTCAGTGCAGGTGCCGGTCAGGCCTACCTCGTCGCCAGCTCTATCCAGATGCCTGGCACATCAAACATAAATATTTTTCTCCTAATATGTTCTTCATGGAAAATATTTCTTGACCAAAATTACAATTTGGAATAAAAAAGGATGTGAAACATTGTGTAGATCTTAAAACAATTTAAAATACAGCTACTTCTGTTCCTTAGTAATGGCTCTACAGACCAAAAGCATGTGGGTTCGCCCCGCTTAACAAAATCGAAGCCAACCTGAAGGTTTACAAGTGTATTTCAGCCCCGCATACAAAAAACTTGAAATCTTCATCTTCATTTTTAAAGTCGGTGTCTAACTGTGAGTACTAGCTTCAGACTGACTGTCATAAATGCCACTCACGATTATCGTGTCATTCCAGATTAGGCCTCTCACAGGGTAGGGCCCCCATGGGCTTTTGCCCTTAATGGACACCATCTTAGTTTGCAATATGCTGTTTTAATGGCTTAACACTGTAGGTTTTAGTCCATAAGGTGGGGACGGACCCTCCCGGAAGTCTTACCTTACCATATCCACTTACTACAATTACTAATTCATATGTACCTCCCTTGACCAGCATCGCACCAGTCACTGCCGTCTATAGAATTCCCATTCCCAGTCCCTCTTTTAGACTCAGTCAATGAAATCCTACTCAAGCTGTGTCTTTAGAAGAAGAAGGAAATCCTGAGGTAACTCCAAAACAGCAAAGTTATACACAACTCTCATTGGAATAGAAGCCAGAATTTCCGCATTTTAAGGAGCTATATGTAACTCTGTACATTGTGCGGATG
Source organism: Lissotriton helveticus (assembly GCF_964261635.1). Taxonomy (NCBI): domain Eukaryota; kingdom Metazoa; phylum Chordata; class Amphibia; order Caudata; family Salamandridae; genus Lissotriton; species Lissotriton helveticus. The sequence goes on from NC_136067.1 coordinate 854,872,038, forward strand.
CGCCATGTGAGCAAGGGGGAATACTTTCACTTCATCCATTGGGGAAGTGGGTTGGGTGTCAGATTTAGGGGCAGCACAAAAATATCTGGAAATATGGGGAATGCGAAGAGCATAGAGTGGGTTAGATTTATCTAGTAAGGCCTAGGTATTGGCGACAGGAAGAAAACTGTTTCCAGGTCAGAATGAATTGAAAGGTGCACTTTGTCAAGAAAACTTTAGTGTAGTCCTACTAGGAAAACACTAACTTGCTTACTTACTATGCCCCCCCCTTGCGCCGCCAGTAAGTCACTTTTTCCCATATTAAAAGTGATGTACCAGTGACGCAAGGGGCTTGTTTAAAATAAGCCCAATGCGCCACAGGCAAAAAACACAGTTGATGGACAGAATGTAGAACAATGTCATACATTCACCCCAGTACAAGGATCTGGGCCTAAATCCATCGTTTTTTTGCACTCCACACCACCCTGGGTTAGACACTGGCTATATGCAAATCAGCTCTGACCCTGTGCCTCATGGGAACAGTCCAGTCCGAACTACCAAGCCATGTCTTTCCCAGACCGGAATCAAGCATCCAAGGACCGGTTTCTGGCTATCAGCCTGGATAGCTTGACTCCAGTGGTGTGGAGAGCGTGGGACTCACGTCTGAGCATACCCAGCCCACTCGGGGTGAAAATTGCAAAAAACACAGTTGATGGAAAGAATGTAGAACAATGTCATACATTCACCCCAGTACAAGGATCTGGGCCTAAATCCATCGTTTTTTTGCACTCCACACCACCCTGGGTTAGACACTGGCTATATGCAAATCAGCTCTGACCCTGTGTCTCATGTGAACAGTCCAGTCCGAACTACCAAGCCATGTCTTTCCCGGACCGGAATCAAGCATCCAAGGACCGGTTTCTGGCTATCAGCCTTCATCTGCCTGGATAGCTTGACTCCAGTGGTGTGGAGAGCCTGGGACTCACGTTTGAGCATACCCAGCCCACTTGGGGTGAAAATTGCAAAAAACACAGTTGATTGACAGAATGTAGAACAATGTCATACATTCACCCCAGTACAAGGATCTGGGCCTAAATCCATCGTTTTTTTGCACTCCACACCACCCTGGGTTAGACACTGGCTATATGCAAATCAGCTCTGACCCTGTGCCTCATGGGAACAGTCCAGTCCGAACTACCAAGCCATGTCTTTCCCAGACCGGAATCAAGCATCCAAGGACCGGTTTCTGGCTATCAGCCTTCATCAGCCTGGATAGCTTGACTCCAGTGGTGTGGAGAGCCTGGGACTCATGTCTGACCATACCCAGCCCACTCGGGGTGAAAATTGCAAAAAACACAGTTGATGGACAGAATGTAGAACAATGTCATACATTCACCCCAGTACAAGGATCTGGGCCTAAATCCATCGTTTTTTTGCGCCACAGGTGCTTCACTTTTGGTGACGCTTCGGTGGCACAGGAGCCTACTCCATATTTACCAGGCAGCACTAAGCCACTTTTTTGGCTTAATGCTGCATTTTAAATATTGATCCTTTTAACACAGTTTTCTGCGTTAAAGGGGCGTGCAATGGGTGTTGCTGGGGGTGTTCCCAGCAACATCCATGGCTTTCTGACACGGCACCATATTTACGAAAAATTGTAAGTCTGAGGCAGCGCCAAAAATGAACGCCTCCCCAGGGGAGACGTAAGGGAGGCACAAAGAGGAGAAATATCTTTATTTCCCCTCGTTTTTCCGTTTACTATGTGTGCTTCATTCTGCAACACACAGAGAAAGAAGAAAAAGCCTCATGTAATAGTTTTTGTGCAGGAAGGTTTCCCTTCCTGCACAAAAATATTCATCCCCGCAATGCAGGCACCCTTGCACCATGGTTCAAAGGGGCTTCCGTGGGCGCACGGCAGACCATTGTGCACCTGAGCAGGGGAATAGGACAGAAATGCACTGTATCTGATAGATGTCGCGCATTCATGCCCTTTTCTTTTGCCGGAGGGCAGCTAAGCAGGAAGGCCTGCTTCGCTGCCCTACGGCAAAAACTCATAAATGAGGCCCTAAGGGCCTAATTTATGTGGAAGCCACGCATTGTAGCGCTGCATAGCAAGCCACCTTGATGTGCTGCACTGCGTGACAGGGAAAGGACATAAATGCACTGTATTTAAAGCAATATAGCACATTCCTGTACTTTCTCTTGCATTGGTGCCCCTTTGGCAGTCTAGCGCCATCGCAGGGTGCCTGCGTTGCATGCAGGATTATTTTTGTGCAAGAAGGGACACCTTCCAGCACAAAAATATTCCTGGGAGCGTATTCCTCTTTCTATGTGTGCTGCAGAATGCAGCACACATAGAAAGAGGAAGTAAGTAGAAATAGAGATATTTCTTCTTGTTATACCTTGTTTGGCACATCCACAGGTTTACAAGTTCTTTAAAATCTGGGGATGCATCAAAACCCATGGGAGTTGCGTGGAAACACCCACGCAACCCCCATGGAATGCCTTCCCAGGGCAGAGTAACGAAATGCAGCAATTTGCACTGCTTTGCGTTCCTCCAGAGTTTTGGGAGCCACGCAAAGTGGCTTTTCATGGCTTAAAAGTCTGTCCTAAGGTTTGCATCGTTCTTGCAACACACTCGCAAACAGCCTCATAAATAGGCTTCGAGCACTGAATTGAAGCAGTGTGTTTGCATACTCCACATATGATTATCAGATAGACTGAAATGCAGTACTCCATGCATAAGCAAGGGGTGAAGAAACCGCAGTAGTTAATTAATCTTCGATATTAAAAGGTGATTAGCACTTGTAACTTAGGTCACTGTCATTTGCATTTGCTGTTGACATATTTGACTCCATTACAGAAATTTGCTGGACAGACATTTCTTCAGTAATGGTGCTAGGCTTAAGTGGTGTTGGCATTCTGAGGGGTAAAAAATCACTGCTGTGAAGCAAGGGTAAAACTTGTGCTGCCTGAGTGAGTTAGTGGAGCCTATAAACACACCGGAACTTCAGGCAGACTCAGGTTGTCCCATTCGGGAAGAAGCGATATACCGGTGGCGGATGATCCTTTAATAACAACAGCCTCGCCATTGGCCAGTCGTACAAATAGCTGGGGGTCCATCTGCACTCCAGGGGCAACCTTATAAAGCAGCGCAAAGAGATTGCGGTTAAAGCTATGACGCTTGCTTTCAAGAAACCTTTCAGGTCCCATGCTGTCTCCTCTCTTGGAAGTCTTGAAAGTGAAAATTGGCCCCACCCTGTCGTATGGCATAGGGACTTTTAAGGGAAAATTGAACAGTGCTCTAAATCAGCACACAATCAAAATTTATAAAAAGGTTTTTCACTTGCCAGACTCTGCATCCCCTCCACAGATCAGATTAGAGATGGGGTTATTGAATTATGACGTTTCCTGTATTGGGGTATTTCTTAACCTCTGCCACAAACTACGACAATCCAATCCAGGCACTCTAGAGACCCTGGTCCAGGAGGATCATTTGGTCGACTTTTTAAGGACTACACCCAACAAATTTCAGCAGAAGGCCTCTGGGGCCTTAATCCAAGTCAGCCTGCATTTAAGCTTGCTATCAAAAAATGTGTAAGATCGCTATCACTCATTACTGACAAAGCACTATTTTCAAAACGAAGTCATGCGTAGGCAGTTATTAATTCCTACAATCGACTGACCCCTGCCACGTACTTTTCCAGTCCCTATTCACTGTACTTAAAACGCAGTTTCATCACTATTAGAATGGGTGACTGGCGATTCTTGAGAAATATACCCCCCTGGCGTCGCGTGGAAGAGGACACAACCTGCAGAGGGTGTGGCGAAGCAGCAGAAACGCTACTGAATGTGGTCTGCATCTGTCCCGCCTTCGACCTCCAACGCAGGGTTAAGCTGAGGGGGGAATGGAATCGGCTGGGTGTTCGGACCTGTAGGCAAGCCAGTATTGCAGCACTGAGTCCAGATAATACAGACTTAAACATAAGACTGACAAATCTGATCCAGCATGCTTACCGCAATTTTAAACAAAATCAGCCTGCCACTGCTTTACCCCCACCTGTTTTAAATTAATCAATGTATTTTAAATAACCTCAAAGTACTGGGCAAACAATGCTAACAATGGTTTAAATAGTAGTTCACGTGCATGGGGTTGTTTTATGTGTGGACTTGAAGCTCAGGGGAGCAGTTTTAACAATTGATTGCTTGTACCGTTTTTATTGTTATGAATAATGTGAACCTGAAATTCTCTTTTAAAGATATTTGTTTTATATCTAAATAAAGATATTTTTGATTTGATTCAGGCAGACCTCAGAAATTACTGTATCCACAGGCATGGCCCAGAAGTGTATCCTCACACAAGAAAAGGATCTTATAATCCCCACGCTTACAACCCAACATCCCTGCAATTAATTATACCCATGGGGTCATTCTAAGGATGGTAATGTTTATGATAGTGAAAGACAGGAATAGTGTTGGGAGAGTTGGAAGGTATAACGTGCCAGAGGTATACCCCAGTGCAATTTGGGAAAGTGAACTGTGAAACTGCATCTGCAGTGCATGCCTAGCATTGGAGGTAATCCTGCCTCATTGCCACAAGGGGGCCACCAGCGGTAGCCTAAGGCTTTTTTATGTTGTCCACAATAGTCACAGACACAGCCTAAGAGAGAAACAACTATGTGAACCTCTAGCTCTCTACCCTTGTCAGTAGAGTCCGTCATCTTTCCGACTGCAGTGCCCCCAATGGCTCTGTTGTCAGAGAGCTTACTACGATGATGAGCTTAATGGACAGAGACCGTGGGAGTAAGGACGACAGACCACCCACTCTATTTACAGTAGACGGTGTGATGTGTTTTTTTATTTTTCAAAAACAAAATCCTGTTTTGGCAGCTTGTTTTAGATTTTTGGGGAAAAACATAGGTTTAGTGCATGGCTCCCAGCCGCAGCCTGTGCAGGCAAGAGCGGCGGGTGATGGGGGATATTTTGACGGACGATGATGAGGGAGAATTAACTATTTATTTAATTTTTACTCGCCATCGTCCACCGAAAACCCCCCCACAAGGTCCCACCGATCATACCTACGTGGGCCGCAGATGACAACTCCCATCTTTCAGGCAGCCGCAGGGCCTTCAGAGGAATTGTTGTGATGCGGATTCTTCTGAAGGCGCTGGGCCAGCATGATTTCTAAATATGGCGGGAGATAGTATGCTGGGCCGGGAGACGTAATGACCTATGCCACTATGGCAGACAGACAGGTCACCCACCAAAGTCTAAATCAGTCCTTAAAATGCTAGATAATGCACAGAGAGACAGATGTGCTAAAAGATACATAAAAACCCTTAACAGCTGTACCTGGCATTAATGCTACAGCTCCTCCCATCCTTAATTTATAAGGCATATTCTTGAATTGCTATGTCCAAATCGTTGCTCACTGCATCATGTAGCAACACTGTATGGTTTTCTAGACTAGGGGTGTAGGAGAGTGGGGTCTGCAATCCTATGGTCACCCCAGATTTTTGCTTTTTGCTTCACTGGTTTACGACTTTGCCTGGCTGTGGGCCTGCTAATCAGACCCACAGCCTAGCTGTTCTCTCTCTAAATTGACATCCATGTACTTTAGGTGCATTTACCAATTGGTACTGGGCCACCTTATCAGTCCCTGTAGCCAGGGCATAGGTGTACCCAGGGCCTACCAGGGGCTGAAGCATGTATTATGCCACCCCTGGCTGGCCATCTAAATCTGACACAACTGGCTGCATGACAGCTGGGGCAAGGTGGTGTAAACACCCTTTGCTGTAGATATAGTATACCTATATCTAACCCTAAAATGGACACATATATTCCTATCAGTCACTCCTATGGAAGGCCTTATCAATCCTGAAGGCAGAGTGCTTGGAATTATGTGAGATGGTGCTCTGGCATGAGCTGAGCCCGTTTGCAGCTTGCGGAACCAAGTCCTAAAAGCTGTTCCATGATAACGCTATACCATATACCCTTAAGTGCATTATCAACCTCGCGGTTAAATGCTAACTCTGGTATAACATTATCAAAACATGTCGAGTAAGGTGTCATACGATTTGGAATACTACCCCCTCGCCAATTCTGGCGACGGGGGTAGCATTCCACCCTTCTAGAGGGACACAACATGTATGTAACTGTGAACCCTGGTTAAAGTTAACTCGAGTCTCAGCATCACAAAATGGATGCTGCCACCACAGACACAAGTCTGACCTCCTGCTGCTGGGAGTCCTTTCAGCGAGGATGGCCTGGACAAAGAGTTTCCTGCCTTGGGAGGTGCTAGCACCACCCCAGACAGGATTTTGTGTATTGAGGTAGGGAGGCCTGAAAGGAATGAGACATGCCTGGGGCACACAAGGTGCCCTGTGCATACACCGGTTCAAACCAGTTGCTGGGGCATCCCTGCCCCAGCTCTGGCGGGAGACCGGACAAAGGATAGGGGGTGTAACCACCCCCCTTCCTGGTCCCACCCAGGGGAGGGACCTAGTCAGTAGTGCAGCCCCCTTTAGGAGAATAAAGATAGGAGCTGGTCCCATTCCAAATTAGATTATCCTGAACTATTCAACAAGAAGAAACTCTGGCCTTCGACGTTCTGCTCCACAGAAGACTGAAGAATCTCCCTTGTGGACAAGGAGTGTCCACCATGCAACTGCAGGCACCATCAAGCGTCCAGCGGCTTCACTTTGTCGTCTTCCCTCAAGGATCCAGACATCAGAGCCTTACGAGACCCAGATTTCCAGACCTATCCGACTTCTACCTTCATCTGCAGCAAAGCTGAGACCCGTGGGTGCGACGAGACACGTGGGACCGGCCATCTTGAACGAACCTGCACTTCGCTTCCAGCATGACTCCCGAGGTAAACTCGACCAAGTGCTTTGGGGACTGAGAAGCCCCAGCCCCAAGCAGCCCCTGCATTGAAGATCAGCCCTCCAGCATCCACGAGATCTGCGTGGGGCCCTTCTGCTTTGTTGCTGCTCGACGCGTTGTCTGGTCACTTGCCGGCTGGCTAGTGGCCTCCTAGACGACGAACCTTTGAATCTTCACTGCTGGTCTGGTTGCTCCAGACTGGCCCTTGCTCCCTTCCAAAAGAGGGGCACCCCGGACTCTCCTAGTCCGCACCAGACGTCTTTTCCCTTCACCGTGTGGGTTGCCTTTGCCAAGGCCTGTTGAGTCCAATCCCGGATCCGACACCGCCGACAGCGAGAACCTGCGTGGGACAGCTTGTGCCTCCACCCTGGTCATCGAAGACGCCTCCTGGTCCACGTGGCTGCAGAGTCAAGCGTCCACTCTTCACCTGATCGCGACAACGACATCTGGTTCCTTCCTGGTTCCACTCCAGTCACTGGCTAGTGACTGTGAACATTGTCCCCTCTGCTTTCAGGTCTCCTTCTTCAACAATACACCCTTGGATTGCACCGGACATCTTACTCCTGGTCGCCTGCAGCCTCTTTTCTTTCAGGTTCCATTGACTTCAACGTGAGAACCCGACGCACTTTGACAGCTGTGCACCCGCGCCCCGTGGGTGAGGTAACAAGAGCATTTCAGTGCTCAAGGGTAGTTTAACTGTCCTAGTGTTCAGTTCCACAGTCGTTTTAGTCCTACCTAGTCAGGATTGTCCGTACTCACCATTAACTTGAACTGTACTGTCCATAGACGTTGTTACGGTACACAGACAAAATATCGATTTTTAAATATCGATATGCAAAAATATCGAAGTTTAAATATCGATATACAAAAATATCGAAGGTAAGTAATATCGACAGTCTAAATATCGATATTGGCATGATATCAGTAATATCGAAGTTGTAAATATCGATGTTAATAATATCGAAATTAATAACTTTGATGTTACTAATATCAATTTTTAAATAAATTTAGTGTATATTATATTGTATTTATTATGTTTTATTATTTATTTTTAATGTTATTTTATTAAATATTGTCTTTTACTACTGTAGCGGGTTGTGGGTTTATAGGGGAATAGGGTGGGAAGTAATTTAATTATGTTAAATTAATTATTAATTAGTAGGAATTATTAATTAATTAATTGAGAATTAATTTTTAATTATTTTTAATTAATTTATTAATAGATAAATATGTTCTGTAGCGGGTTATGGGTTTATAGGGGAATAGGGTGGGAAGTAATTTAATAATAATTAATTAATTGATATATGTTTGTACATATTTTAATTAATAATTAATTGGTAATTAATTTCTATTCATTAGTTAATTAAATATTATAATTTTTTACATATTTATAATTATTAATTAGTTGGTAATTAATTATTATTAATTATTTAATTACATTAATTATAGTAATTTTTTTATATATAATTTATTGTTATTCTTAATTAATTAATTGTGCAAAATAATATTAATTATTAAATTAAATTAATTACAGCAAATGTGCTAATATATTTACTTTATTGTTATTGTTAATTAATAATTAATTGGTAATTAAATAATATTAATTAATTTTGGGTACAGGGGTATTTTTAGGGTTCAGGGTCAGTTTTCAGTTCATGGGTACAGGGGTATTTTTAGGGTTCAGGGTCAGTTTTCAGTTCATGGGTAAAGGGGTATTTTTAGGGTTCAGGGTCAGTTTTCAGTTTTTGGGTAAAGGGGTATTTTTAGGGTTCAGGGTCAGTTTTCAGTTTTTGGGTAAAGGGGTATTTTTAGGGTTCAGGGTCAGTTTTCAGTTCATGGGTAAAGGGGTATTTTTAGGGTTCAGGGTCAGTTTTCAGTTTTTGGGTAAAGGGGTATTTTTAGGGTTCAGGGTCAGTTTTCAGTTTTTGGGTAAAGGGGTATTTTTAGGGTTCTGGGTCAGTTTTCAGTTCATGGGTAAAGGGGTATTTTTAGGGTTCAGGGTCAGTTTTCAGTTTTTGGGTAAAGGTGTATTTTTAGGGTTTAGGGTCAGTTTTCAGTTTTTGGGTAAAGGGGTATTTTTAGGGTTCAGGGTCAGTTTTCAGTTTTTGGGTAAAGGGGTATTTTTAGGGTTATGGGTCAGTTTTCAGTTCATGGGTAAAGGGGTATTTTTAGGGTTCAGGGTCAGTTTTCAGTTTTTGGGTAAAGGGGTATTTTTAGGGTTCAGGGTCAGTTTTCAGTTCATGGGTGAAGGGGTATTTTTAGGGTTCAGGGTCAGTTTTGGGTTTTTGGGTAAAGGGGTATTTTTAGGGTTCAGGGTCAGTTTTGGGGTTTTGGGGTACAGTCGTACAGGGTAAAAATAAAATAAATTTAAATTAAATCAATTAAATGAAATTAAAAAATATAAAATTACATTAAATTATTAAGTTTTTAATTTATTTTAAATGTATATGTATTAGTTTTAATTTTTTAATTATGTTTTAATATTTTTATTTAATATTTGTAACATTATATGTATTTTATAAATATTTTTACATTATTATTAATACATTTAAAAAAAAGATATTTTTAATTTCGATATTTTTGTACTACGATATTATTTTTTCGATATTTTTGTACTTACCTTGTTAGGGATAGGATTCCTATATTTTTGACTTCGATATTTTTGTTCCGATATTTTTGTATTTCGATATTTTTGATTTCGATATTTTGTCAGACATTCGTTGTTACGCATCTCGCGTGTGAGTTCACACTCTGCACACGCGTTCCGTGGGCCTCCTATCACTTACCTGAAGTTAGTATAGCGTGGTCCCATCGATCCTACAGCCTCTGGACAGCTCCATTCCTTTTATCGACTCTCACATTCCACTTACTTAGTATATGGTTTGTCGTGCCCCTAGGGCACCATTGTAATTTTGTGCAACTTGTAGTATTTTTCGTAAGAGATTGTCATGTGCTTAGCCCTCTGACCTCATAAAGAGTTCAGAGGTGTTGTTATTAATAAATATACTGTTTATTTTCATAACAACCTGTGTGGTGTCCTTTCACTTGGTATTCAAGGGGTTATATTGTGGTAAAACAGCTGGCTTCACATGCCAAAAGAGTTTAGCCTAAGACTGCTTTGTCCATGCTACCATTAGGATAGCTGGTCTATAAGGTTGACTTACAACCAATCACCATAAGTGTTGTTTGGACTGATACAAGGTGATCACTAGAACTAGTGAGCATCATATATCAGGCCAACTTCTCACATTGGTGTGCAGTGGTTGGGATTTGAGCTTGCTGTTGTTTGTACCACATATAATCTTGAAATATCATTTGAAAGATCACATAAGGTACCTAGGTACATATAACAAGCTTAGAAATACTCTGAGTTCTACTGAACCAGCTGTTGTAGTAGAAAGGGCCTAGCACACCCTGACTACAACTCTTAGCAAGGGATAAGTAGGAAAACCCATAGTGTAGGTAGGTGCATCACTTACACCTCACTAGAAAGCATGTCTACCCATTGAGAGACTTCAGAGACTCCCCAAGTGGTTAGTGACCCCCCACAGGACCTTTCCAGATATGCAGCACTCAGTTTCCAGGAGATGAGACAATTGTGTACCTCCAGGAAATTGAAACAGGGTTCTAACCCTTCCACTCCTTTTCTGTTAGGTCTCTTAGAGACATATGATGCTAGAAAGGCTTCTAACACAGATGGGAGCATGCCGGCCTTAGAAGGTACCCTTGGAGATCCAGACCTCCCTGAAACAGAGAATGTAGAAGAGAAGGAGGAAGAAGAGGAACCATCTGGGGATGAGGCAGACAATGGTTCTGTGATAGTCAGCAGACTCACAAGGGCCAACTTAGACCTACATAGGGAAGGATCTGGGGGACCCCCAGTACTTACCCTGAGCACGCCTAACCTGTGAGTTAGAAGGGATAGGTCTCATTCTAGGGACCCCAATAGATCTGTGCACTCTCATGCATCTGCTCAGAGGATGATGACTTCCCCTCAGAGGAGAGAGCATGAAGCAAGGATGAGACAGGCTAATCTGAGGATCCAGAGGGAAGAACTTGCCCTGGCCAAAGAGAAGCTTGCCTTTGCTAGGGAGCAACAGTTAAGTGGGGTAGTCCCCACTGGTGGCAGCACTATCCCTAGGGATAGAGACAGGAGTTTTGATAATAGACACCTGAGTAAAATAGTGCCCTCCTATAAGTCAGGAGATGATATCCACAAGTGGATAACTGCTTTGGAGAGAGCCTGCAAAGTACAGCAGGTACCCCAGAGTCAGTGGGCAGCTATATTGTGGCTCTCCTTTGAAGGTAAAGGTAGAGCAAGCTCCTCACTGTTAGAGATGAGGATGCAAATGATTACCAAGTCTTGAAAACTGCTCTGATTGATGGGTTTGGCTTAACCACTGAACAGTACAGTTTGATGTTCAGGGATACCCAGAAAACTCAGGCTCAAGATTGGACTGACTTTGTTGATTGTGCCACTAAGGCTCTGGAGGGCTGGTTACTGGGAAGTAAAGTTACTGATTACACAGGATTGTATAATCTAATTATGAGAGAGCAAATCTTAAATAATTGTCAGAACCAGTTGTTGCATCAGCACTTGATTGACTCAGATCTGACCTCTCCCCAAGAATTGGGAAAGAAGGCAGACAGATGGGTCAGGACAAGGGTCAAGCAGCAGAACCAGAACCAGGGTGGTGGCCAGAAGAAAGCAGACCAGAAGGGTAATGAGAATAAGCAAAATGACCAGAAGTCTTCAACAGGGCCACAACAACCTAAGGAGGGTGGGTCCCAAACTTCCCAAAAGAAGAAGAATGATGGTCCTAAGAAACCATGGTGCCAATACTGTAAAAGTAAGATCACTGGTTTAGTGAGTGCACCAAGAAAGGCCAAACTCCTACCACTACTGTCCCTAAGACACCTGCACCCCCTAGTACAGTTAGTAGTGGTAGTGTACCTCCCAAGGCTATAGTTGGGTTAACCCTGGGAACTGAGGTGGGTTCTGACTTAGTTAGAATTCCTACTCAGGCAGTTCTTGTTTGTACTGGGGACATGGATATGACCCCTACTGTAAGTCCTAGTACTCTGGGCAAATACAGACAAACGCCTTTAATTAATGAAAAAATGGCTCAGGTATACAGGGACACATGTGCCAGTGTCACCATGGTGACACCAACATTTGTGGACCCTTCCCAGATCATGCTAGGTTCAGATTACCTAGTGACCAATGCTAGCAATGTCACTACCAATCACAGTAGGGCAGTTGTTAATTTCTCCTGGGGAGGGGTAACTGGCCTCAAAAGGGTTGTAGTTAGTTCAGACCTCCCAGTAGATTGTCTTTTGGGCAATGATTTGGAATCCTCACTGTGGTCAGATGTGGAGTACAGGACTCATGTAGAAATGCTAGGTCTCTCCTCACATGTCCTTGCTGTGACTAGGTCACAGGCCAAGAAATGCCCAGGTGAACAAGTGCTGGACCCTGGAAGAATGGACCAGACACTACCCAAGAGAAGGAATGGTAGGGTTAAGGCAGAGCCTTCCCCCCTGCCTCAGGTTGAGGATCAGCCCTCTCAGGAGGCTGACCCAGAGACCCCAGAAGGAACTGTCCTAGAAGAGCTTGAACCTGATCAGGTTGAGTTTCTTGGGACAGGGGGACCTTCCAGGGCAGACTTGAGGCAGGCCCAATTAGATTGCTCCTCCCTTGAACCCCTCAGACAGCAGGCTGCTGCTGAGGCTGCAGGGAATGCTACAGGTGCCCATAAAGTGTATTGGGAAGATGGACTCCTATACTCTGAGGCAAGAGACCCCAAGCCTGGTGCAACCAGGAGGCTGGTCTTCCCCTTGTCTCTTAGAGGTTTCCTTCTCACCTTAGCCCATGAGATTCCCCTTGCAGGTCACTTAGGCCAGAACAAGACTTGGGACAGGCTTGCCCCACACTTTCACTGGCCTCATATGTCTGAGGACACAAAAGAGTTTTGTCGCTCATGTGTCACCTGCCAAGCCAGTGGCAAATCAGGTGGCACAACAAAGGCCCCCCTTATACCACTACCTGTGCTGGGGGTTCCCTTTGAAAGAGTGGGGATTGACATTGTTGGACCAATGGACCCCCCAACAGCATCTGGGCACAGATTTATACTGGTGGTAGTGGATCATGCCACCAGGTATCCAGAAACTATTCCCCTTAGGACCACTACAGCTCCTGTTGTGGCCAGGGCCCTACTTGGAGTTTTCTCCAGAGTGGGGTTTCCTAAGGAGGTTGTCTCTGACAGAGGTGCAAACTTCATGTCAGGATACTTGACTGCTATGTGGAAGGAGTGTGGAGTAAATTATAAATTTATCACACCCTATCACCCACAATGCAATGGGCTTGTTGAGAGATTCAACAAGACCCTCAAAGGGATGATAAAAGGGTTACCCGAAAAGCTCAGGCGAAGATGGGACATCCCTTTACCCTGCCTCCTGTTTGCTTACAGAGAGGTCCCACAGAAGGGGGTTGGTTACAGCCCTTTTGAGCTTCTGTTTGGGCATCCTGTAAGAGGACCCCTATGTCTTGTGAAGGAAGGATGGGAGTTACCTCTCAAAAAGCCTAAGCTTGACATAGTGGACTATGTACTTGGTCTCCGCTCCAGGATGGCAGAGTACATGGAGAAGGCATCTAAAAACCTTGAGGCCAGCCAGGAACTTCAAAAAGCTTGGCATGACCAAAAGGCTGTCCTAACTGTGTATCATGCAGGACAGAAGGTGTGGGTGTTGGAGCCAGTGGCCCCAGCAGCTCTCCAAGACAAATGGTCTGGACCCCATACCATCATTGAGCAAAAGGGAAAGGTCACCTACTTGGTGGACATGGGAACTCCCAGGAGCCCCCACAGGGTGCTTCATGTGAATAGGCTCAAAGCATTTGTCAACAGGGAGGACATGGGCTTGCTCATGGCCACAGATGAGGGGCAGGAGGAAGAGAGTGACCCTCTCCCAGACCTGCTCACTCAGAACCCTGATGATGGGTCAGTAGATGGTGTAGTCTTTTCTGACAGCCTCTCAGCCCATCAACAAGAGGATTGTAAACAGGTTCTTCAATCCTTCAGGCAAATGTTTTCACTGACCCCCAGTCAGACAAACTGGTGCACCCATGAGGTGGACACTGGTGACAGTCTGCCTGTCAAGAGTAAAATCTACAGGCAACCTGACCACGTCAGGGACTGCATAAAGACAGAAGTCCAAAAGATGTTGGAATTGGGAGTCATTGAACCCTCAGAGAGCCCTTGGGCTAGTCCTGTAGTTCTAGTGCCTAAACCTCACACCCAGGATGGTAAGAGAGAGATGAGGTTTTGTGTAGACTACAGGGGTCTCAATGCTGTCACTAAGACAGATGCCCATCCAATACCTAGGGCAGATGAACTGATAGACAAGTTGGCTTCTGCAACTTTCTTAAGTACATTTGACCTAACAGCTGGTTATTGGCAGATCAGGTTAGCTGAGGATGCCAAGGCCAAAACAGCATTTTCTACCCCAGGAGGTCATTACCAATTTGTGGTGATGCCCTTTGGTTTGAAAAATGCACCTGCCACTTTTCAAAGGTTGGTGAACCAAGTTCTCACTGGGTTGGATGACTTCTGTGCAGCATATCTTGATGATATTGCTGTCTTTAGCTCCACCTGGGAGGATCACCTGATCCACCTGAGGAAAGTTTTGGAGGCCCTGCAAAAGGCAGGCCTCACTATCAAGGCTACTAAGTGCCAGATAGGGCAGAGTCAGGTTGTGTACCTGGGCCACCTTGTGGGTGGAGGCCAGGTTCAACCATTGGAGAGCAAGATACAGGCCATAAAGGACTGGGCTCCTCCAACCACCCAGACACAGGTCAGAGCTTTCTTGGGCTTGTCTGGTTACTATAGGAAGTTTGTCAAAAATTATGGGTCCATTGCGACACCACTTAATGACTTGACAAGCAAGAAAATGCCAAAGAAAGTTCAGTGGACAGTTAGCTGTCAGAAGGCATTTGATGACCTAAAGCAGGCCATGTGTACTCCACCTATTCTCAAGAGTCCTGACTACTCCAAAACCTTCATTGTCCAAACAGATGCATCTGAGTTGGGTGTGGGAGCTGTTCTTTCTCAACTGAATATTGATGGTCATGACCAGCCCATTGCTTTTATAAGCAGAAGGCTGACCCCTAGAGAGAAACGTTGGCCAGCTATTGAGAGGGAGGCCTTTGCTGTGGTTTGGGCCCTGAAGAAGTTGAGGCCATACTTGTTTGGAACTCACTTCAAGATTCAGACCGACCATAAGCCCCTCTTATGGCTAAATCAGATGAAGGGTGAAAACCCCAAACTTCTCAGGTGGTCCATTTCCCTACAGGGGATGGACTTTACAGTGGAGCACAGACCAGGGACTGACCATCGCAATGCAGATGGTCTCTCCAGGTATTTCCACTTAGAACAGGAAGACTCACCTGGTCAAGGTTAGTTTAATGTCCCTAAGTTTGGGGGGGGGGGTTATGTAGGAGAGTGGGGTCTGCAATCCTATGGTCACCCCAGATTTTTGCTTTTTGCTTCACTGGTTTACGACTTTCCCTGGCTGTGGGCCTGCTAATCAGACCCACAGCCCAGCTGTTCTCTCTCTAAATTGACATCCATGTACGTTAGGTGCATTTACCAATTGGTACTGGGCCACCTTATCAGTCCCTGTACCCAGGGCATAGGTGTACCCAGGGCCTACCAGGGGCTGAAGCATGTATTATGCCACCCCTGGCTGGCCATCTAAATCTGACACAACTGGCTGCATGACAGCTGGGGCAAGGTGGTGTAAACACCCTTTGCTGTAGATATAGTATACCTATATCTAACCCTAAAATGGACACATATATTCCTATCAGTCACTCCTATGGAAGGCCTTATCAATCCTGAAGGCAGAGTGCTTGGAATTATGTGAGATGGTGCTCTGGCATGAGCTGAGCCCGTTTGCAGCTTGCGGAACCAAGTCCTAATAGCTGTTCCATGATAACGCTATACCATATACTCTTAAGTGCATTATCAACCTCGCGTTTAAATGCTAACTCTGGTATAACATTATCAAAACATGTCGAGTAAGGTGTCATACGATTTGGAATACTACCCCCTCGCCAATTCTGGCGACAGGGGTAGCATTCCACCCTTCTAGAGGGACCCGACATGTATGTAACTGTGAACCCCGGTTAAAGTTAACTCGAGCCTCAGCATTACAAAATGGATGCTGCCACCACAGACACAAGTCTGACCTCCTGCTGCTGGGAGTCCTTCCAGCGAGGATGGCCTGGACAAAGGGTTTCCTGCCTTGGGAGGTGCTAGCACCACCCCAGACAGGATTTTGTTATTGAGGTAGGGAGGCCTGAAAGGAATGAGACATGCCTGGGGCACACAAGGTGCCCTGTGCATACACCGGTTCAAACCAGTTGCTGGGGCATCCCTGCCCCAGCTTTGGCGGGAAACCGGACAAAGGATAGGGGGATTAACCACCCCCCTTCCTGGTCCCACCCAGGGGAGGGACCTAGTCAGTAGTGCAGCCCCCTTTAGGAGAATAAAGGTAGGAGCTGGTCCTATTCCAAATTAGATTATCCTGAACTATTCAACAAGAAGAAACTCTGGCCTTCGACGTTCTGCTCCACAGAAGACTGAAGAATCTCCCTTGTGGACAAGGAATGTCCACCCTGCAACTGCAGGCACCATCAAGTGTCCAGCGGCTTCACTTTGTCGTCTTCCCTCGAGGATCCAGACTTCAGAGCCCGACGAGACCCAGATTCCCAGACCTCTCCGACCTCTACCTACATCTGCAGCAAAGCTGAGACCCGTGGGTGCGACGAGACACGTGGGACCGGCCATCTTGAACGAACCTGCACTTCGCTTCCAGCACGACTCCCGAGGTAAACTCGACCAAGTGCTTTGGGGACTGAGAAGCCCCAGCCCGGAGCAGCCCCAGCACTGAAGATCAGCCCTCCAGCATCCACGAGATCTGCGTGGGGCCCTTCTGCTTTGTTGCTGCTCGACGCGTTGTCTGGTCACTTGCCGGCTGGCTAGTGGCCTCCTAGACGACGAACCTTTGAATCTTCACTGCTGGTCTGGTTGCTCCAGACTGGCCCTTGCTCCCTTCCAAAAGAGGGGCACCCCGGACTCTCCTAGTCCACACCAGACGTCTTTTCCCTTCACCGCGTGGGTTGCCTTTGCCAAGGCCTGTTGAGTCCAATCCCGGTTTGACACCGCCGACAGCGAGAGCCTGCGTGGGACAGCTCGTGCCTCCACCCTGGTTGTCGAAGACGCCTCCTGGTGCACGTGGCTGCAGAGTCAAGCGTCCACTCTTCACCTGATCGCGACGACGACATCTGGTTCCTTCCTGGTTCCACTCCAGTCACTGGCTAGTGACTGTGAACATTGTCCCCTCTGCTTTCAGGTCTCCTTCTTCAACAATCCACCCTTGGATTGCACCGGGCATCTTCCTCCTGGTCGCCTGCAGCCTCTTTTCTTTCAGGTTCCATTGACTTCAACCCGAGAACCCGACGCACTTTGACACCTGTGCACCCGCGGCCCGTGGGTGAGGTAACAAGAGCATTTCGGTGCTCAAGGGTAGTTTAACTGTCCTAGTGTTCAGTTCCACAGTCGTTTTAGTCCTACCTAGTCAGGATTGTCCGTACTCACCTTTAACTTGAACTGTACTGTCCATAGACGTTGTTATGCATCTCGCGTGTGAGTTCACACTCTGCACACGCGTTCCGTGGGCCTCCTATTACTTACCTGAAGTTAGTATAGCGTGGTCCCATCGATCCTACAGCCTCTGGACAGCTTCATTCCTTTTATCGACTCTCACATTCCACTTACTTAGTATATGGTTTGTCGTGCCCCTAGGGCACCATTGTAATTTTGTGCAACTTGTAGTATTTTTCGTAAGAGATTGTCATGTGCTTAGCCCTCTGACCTCATAAAGAGTTCAGAGGTGTTGTTATTAATAAATATACTGTTTATTTTCATAACAACCTGTGTGGTGTCCTTTTACTTGGTATTCAAGGGGTTATATTGTGGTAAAACAGCTGGCTTCACATGCCAAAAGAGTTTAGCCTAAGACTGCTTTGTCCATGCTACCATTAGGATAGCTGGTCTATAAGGTTGACTTACAACCAATCACCATAAGGGTTGTTTGGACTGATACAAGGTGATCACTAGAACTAGTGAGCATCATATATCAGGCCAACTTCTCACAAGGGGTAGGTGCATTCTTAAAACAGCATTGTGTGCTTCACCGCTTACTTAGGATAGATTGCTGTTTTGGCAGTGGGGAATGCCAAACATTGACCTGCATACTGGTTGACCTCCCTTCCATAATGGTATGTCAAGCTGATAAAATGATGGAAAGGAAAGTCACCAATTGAAAATTACAAAAGCTTTATTTACAACCAATACGTTGTAACTTTTAAAACAGCATGTAGGACCTCCTAAAAAACCTGCCCTGGCATTAGCATGCCTAACCTTAAGGTAATTATATTTATCTCCTAATCTTCTCTCCTCTAATGTATTCCAATGAGCTGACTAGGCTCTAACCTTTGGGGTCTGCACCACTCTAATTCCCATCTACCTTGCATTACCATGTATGAAGAGAAAAAAGTTATAGTTAACTATTTTTAAAAAAAAAGAGCAATGTAGGCAGCTTGTTCCAGTGCAAGGAGCCCAACATGCAAATATCTGCCCTTTAAACAAAGATGCTGCAGATGGGATGTCCTGCACGTAGGTAATCTGCCTGCTATATTTCTGTCAGTAGCGACGACTATTTTTGTAGATGTCACTGGCAAAACTGTGATTTCAAGTTGAAACAATTTGGCCTTGAAAGTACGTGATGTTGCTCAGGACTAACTGTCTCTTGTGGTTTTTGTGAAACTATTCTGTTTTCCTCCTTAAATTGGGCCTGGGAATGGACAGGGTGGAATTAAGGATCCTTAACTGCAGTGTTTGAATGACTCTAACAGGAATCATTAAACAGAGACCACGGAAGAGTGCATTTTAGAAGGTACACTGGAGTAAACGAAGTAGAGTCTACAGCAAAATGCACATAAATACCAGAAAATGATTGGTTTATGGGCCTGAGAATTCTTAACCAAACATTCTTTTTTTGTATTGGTTTGTAATCCCAACAGAGTTGCTAGGAGAGGCAGTTCTCCGGAAACAGTGCTGATTTAAAAGGACGCAATTCGTTTTAGAGACTGCGGCATAAATAACACCGCACAAGGGTCACCATGCACATATTTGCCTGTTCACTCTAGTGGAAAAGGTGCACAATCACTTGTGCAACCCCCGACAGTTGAGTTGGGTAGTAATAGAAAGTCCAAGGGGAAATTCGAGTGATGAATCCTAAGGCATAATCATTAGTGAAATTTCCCCAGTCAAATTAAAAAGGTGATCATTTGTGTTTTGGTGGAGCAGGAGCCCAGACATATCTCAGCCAGGCTGCAAGCCCGCAGTTCCTAGGCCCTCAATTAGGGCTGGGGAATACAATGGTTTTTGACAGCTGAGTCTCAGTTGGCTTCATGGTTGGAAACATAACAGCTCGTGTCCCATCAAAAACAAGATCACCATGTTAATGCTTTCAAAGGCCCATCAATACTTTTTCAAAGCATGGTGGATGTAGGAGATGAAATAAGCAAAACCCCATGTACTCATGATGGTGACTGCTTTTTGTTTTCTGAAATGAAACCCTGATTTGCTTTCTAATTCTATAGCAAAAGGATGCAAGTTGGGTATAAAAGCATGGTGTAAGAAATTGGGTTACTGGTTGAGGGAGATGAAACCATACTCAATCAGCAACCACAATTCTTGTCTGGGTGAAACAGAAACAAACCACAAATTAACCTGGTCTTAACCCTCTAGTAGTTTGGCACAAAAACAGTCAGGCTTAACTTAGAGTCAATGTGTAAAAAATGTATGTAGCACAACAACCAGTAATAAAGTGAAAGCACTGCAAAAGAAAAATCCCACATCAATTTAGAAAAATAGAGTAAAATTTCATAAATTATCTGACACCAAAAATCCAGTTAGTGGTACTGGAGATATGCATTAAAGATTTTAGTAGAAATAGTGTTTAAAAGCACAAAGTGCCCTGGTCCGGGACATAGTCGCAAGTTCAGACCGACAGCAATGGAGAGCAGGCCAGATACATGGATCATGATAGGCCCACTGAACAAAGTACCTTGAATCCAAGTTGAAAAACATTGCAAGATCCTGGGCTGAGGTTGCTTCACACAGCTGCAGTTTCTAATGGGCTCGGACCGAGATGCAAGGTCCAACATTGAGGATGCGTTGTGCACCAGCGAGTTTGGGGAATCTGGGATACGATTCGAGGCCTTGTTTCGAGGATGTGTCATGCAGTGGTGGTTCCAAAGAGCTGTGGCGTCCTACATCGGGAATACATCATGATGTTCCGATGCGGAACTGTGATGATATGCATCGCGCTGCAGTGGTTCTGCCTAAAAGATCACACCTGGGCTGGCAGAGCACCTTCAGGCCTACTTTCATGAGTTTAAGAATGGGGTGGCACCACTTGGGGGGGCAAGACTTATAGCAGGCAGTGTGAAGGTGCATGGTTTGTTTGGAGCCTTTTCTGTCCCTGAGGCTGTGATCAGGAAGCCAGCCAAGTAGCCTTTGGAATATTACTGGTGGCCCTGGGTTCAAGATGCAGGTCCAGCCTTTCTCATTCAGGCAGCAGGGCGGCAGAGCAGCAGTCTTTCTTCCAAGACTTTCAGAGGGAGAGATGTGTACTGAAGAGCTGGGTCTGAGGGTCACTGTGTATACCTGGCTTGTCTGGGGGCACAAAAGACTAGTGTGAAACCCTTTGGGAGTGTGCTGAGGCAGAGTCTTTGTGATGTGCAAGTGCGGTAGGTGACAGCCTTGCCCCTATCAAGTCAGAGATTGTCCATTCTGACAACACCTATTCCCCCTTTGTTCTACAGACTAGGAGCAATACACAAAGACCACAAAGACCTAGCCATGTGTCCCAGGATACAGGTTGCAGGCACCAAATGGTTGGGAAAAAGAGGCATTTGCAGAATTGTGACTTAAAATCCAACTTTACCATTTTATTTATTTATTTATAACGTTTTATATAGCGCGGACTAGATCCCGAAGGATATCAGAGCGCTTTACAGTTGTAGGGAAGGTTACAATCAGATCATGAATCAAACATGGGTAGTAAAATAATCATAAGATCAATAGTTCACGCATAACAATCCAATTATAGTACAGATGGGACAAAGGGGGCAATATGAAGTAGCGTGGTGATAAAGGGTATTAAGTGCATAATCAAACATGAGTAGTAGTCAGAACTATAGTAAAATCTAACCATGAGTTATATGGTGCTTATACTAAACATTGCATCAAGTGGTAATCAGCTAATAAAACATTTACAATTCTAGGTGCACACGCGCTGGGGAAGAAAATGTAACAATGATTTGAGGGGAGCAAAACACAAAATCCTGTACAGGAAAAAAAACACTACAAGGTAATCATAAACAGGGGTGAATCATACTATACAGAGACCAACGCCTTTCGGGCGGAAAATAAAGTACAAGAAAGGTATATATATTGTCCCTCCTATTAAGGTAGGAACTTCTTCATGAGGAATTTCTTTGCTTCCAATTTGAAAGCGGCCTTGGAAGAGATCCTCTGAATTTCAGGTGGAAGAGAGTTCCAGATTTTAGGAGCAGATCACGAGAAAGCTCGGTGGCAAGTTCTTTTTTTGCAGAAGGTCCGTGGTTTCAGGAGGAGGGAATTAGCACTTCTTGACGATCTACCTCCTCCAGATAGCTCTAGTTTTTGTGCGAGGTAGGTAGGAGTTTTGAAGTGGAGGGCTTTGTGTGAGAGGCAGGCAATCTTCAGATGAATTCTAGCTTCATAGGGTAGCCAATTTAGTGATTTTAGGACTGGAGAGGTGTGTGTATTACACTTGGTGACCATGATCAATCTGGCCTCTGTGTTCAGAGAGGCCTTTAGGGGGGCCAAAGCGTATTTTGGAAGTCCACAAAGCGTGGCATTGCCATAGTCAAGTCTCGGTAGGACAAGCGCTTGGACCACTTGCTTGAAATCTGCTTGCGGTAGAAAAGGTTTCATATTCCTGAGAGGTCTTAGAAGGTGGTTAGTTCCCTTGCACACGTTGCTGATGTGAGATTTCAAATTTAGATGCTTGTCCAGAGTAATTCCTAGGGATTTAGCTGAATCGATGATGCGAGGGAGCAGTTGAAGGCGGTTAGTTGGGTCATCCATAGATCGATATTAGGAGTATGTTTCGGAGGAGAAATGAAGAGGAATTCTGTTTTGGAGGTGTTTAGCAGGAGGTGGTTTTTAGTCAACCAGTTTTGGGTAGTCAGGAGGGTAGAATTGAGTGAGGTGATGTCCTCCGGAGAGGAGATTTTCAAATAGAGTTGGGTATCGTCTGCATACATATGGAATCTAGTGCCCAAAGAATTTAGAACGTTAGCTAATGGTTCCAGGAACAGATTGAAGAGAATGGGGGATAAAGAGGATCCTTGGGGAACCCCCATGATGACAGGGGATGGCTGGGAGAATGAGTAGTTTGCTTGAACTCTTTGGGTTCTGTGTTGCAGGAAGGACCCAAACCAATGCAGCACCTGACCTGAGAGGACCATCCTATGTTCCAGAATGAATAGGAGGTTGTCACGATTAACTGTGTCAAAAGCGGAGGAGAGGTCAAGTAGGTTAAGGAGACAGGATTAATTTCGATCAAGCATTGACAACATATCATCAATCACGTGAGTGAGGGCATATTCAGTGCTATGACCACTACGAAAGCCAGATTGATGTTGGTCCAGGAGGTGGTAATTTTGTTAGTTGTGATTGGACGCATTTCTCCAGGAGTTTGGCAAAGGGTAGGAATACTTGAGATAGGTCGGAAGTTGTTAAGATCTGTACTATTGGCTGTGGGTTTTTCAATATAGGCGTTACCTGTGCCTCTTTGAGGCATTCTGGGATCATACCTTGTGACAAGGAAGCATTGACTATCTTTGTCCAGAAAGGGGTGATTTCGGCCTTAACTAATTTGAAGATGTTAGGTGGTAACGGGTCATTAAAGTGATTGGATGGGTTGATAATCCGCAGTGGGAAACAACCTTTACAACGCAACTTTTACAACGCACTACCATTACAACAAAACTTTTACAACGCAAGATCCATTACATCGCATGCCATTACAACGCAACCATTACAACGCATGACACTACAATGCATACCATTACAACGCATGTCATTACAACGCAGTCATTACAATGCATACCATTACAACGCATACCATCACAACGCATAGTACCCTTACACTATCCAAAACTTACCCTACTGTTGCACCCCCTAGAGTTAGAATAGTAATTCTTACCCCTACACTATCCAACACTTACCCTACTGTTGCAACCCCCTGGAGTTAGAATAGTAATTTTTACCCCTACACTATCCAATACTTACCATACATGCAATGTAATGGTATGCGTTGTAAAGGTAGTATGCGTTGTAATGGAATGCGTTGTAAAGGTAGTTTGTAAAAATTTGTTGTAAAGGTATGCATTGTAAAAGTATGCGTTGTAACGTCATCCATCCATCCGCAGTACCTTTTTGATATCATTTTCGTTAAGGGGGGTGAAGGTGTCCCAGGAAGCGTTGTTCTTGATACCCCAACTAGTTGGTGTTGTTGTTTTGTCAGGAACAGCCGGTAGGAGTGCGGGTTCACTGGGTGGCAATAGTGACTTCCTGGTTACCAGATCAGTGATGATAAGCCTATTTTTTTCCGTAAAAAAGGCGGGCAAATCAACACAAGAGGGAGGTATGAGGTCTGAAGCTGAGTGGTTAGGGGCTGCTACTGATTGTTGTTCCACCAGGTCGAATAGTTTCTTGGGTCGATTCGCCGCTTGGTTAAGTTGGGTTCTGAAATAGTTCGGCTTGGCTGTCTTGATGTGTTTGTTATATGAACTTCTTGCTGCTCTAAGGTTTTTTAGATTGTCAGCTGATGGGGTGGTTCTCCAGGACCGTTCAAAGGCCCTTAGGTTACGCCATTCAGAGTTTAGGTTGCAATAAAATACAATGCTTTAGAGACTTAACTTGACATACTGATTTGCTCCCAATTGAAAGTTATCACTTATTAAATGTTATAGGGTAACTCAATATCATTCTATGCGAGAGGCAGGTCTTGCAGCAGTGAAAAACGAATGTAAGAGTATTCACTACCAGGACATGTAAAAGTCAAAAGTATGTATCCAACTTTTTACATATACTACACTCTGTCTTAGGGGCTGTTTAGAGCTTACCCAAGGGGTGACTTATGAAGGTTTAGCTCATGCAAAAAGTTTGGTTTCGCAAGTCGAAATAGCAGTTTAAAACTGGACACATGCTGCATTGCCAAGCTTGAGACTAACCCTGGGCGGAGTATGCGTAGTGCTTCTCCGCGTAGTTCCACGGAGTGAAAACAAAACTCAGTGGAACTATGCGGAGCTCCGCTCTGCCTCGGGACCACAAGCATTATAAGAAAAAATTATAAAACACTAACCTTGTCTTCTGCCTGCCCTGTCTTCCATGAACTGCGTGAACTGCGCGTGCGCAGTTCATGCATGACGTGATACCTACAGGGACTCGAGGAGGACAACGCCGGAAGAAGGGAGACACTGCGGCGAGGAGGAGGGGAGGCAAAAAATAAGGTAAGTGGTGTTTTAAAAAAAAAGATTTATGGGGCTGGCCTCATACCCTGCTCCGCCACGGAGGCGGAGTATTCCCCAACTTCATGTTCCCAGCTGAGCACGGAGTTGGCAAAACTCCACAGACTCCGCTGGCAGAGCAGAGTACAACGCCTAGGGGTAGCGTTTAAAAAGGCTACTGAAGTGGGTGGCACAATTTGTGCTGTAGGCCCACTAATAGCATTGAATTTACTGATCCTGGGTACAGGTAGTACCACCTTACTGTGGATTTACAAGTAATTACGTGTGCCAATTGGAGGTAAGCCAATTATACCATGTTTAGAGGGAAGAGAACAACAGCTTTAACATTGGGTAGCATTGGTAAAGTCCTAAAAACCAACAAAAAAGTTTTCAAGAAACAAGAGGCAGAGGGCAAAAAGTCTGTGGATGATCCTCCAGAAAGGACACGTCCAAAACAAGATCTCTCGGTCTTCATTAAAATTTTGATAAACTTGCATTCACTGTTTCAGTGGGAAATGTAACAAAAAGATTCAGAAAAGGAAGGGTACTCTGATTATTGCTGCTGGTCCCCTGCCAAGCTGCTGGAGGCGAGGGCCTACACTGAACCAACAGGCTGCTTGCTGCATGCTAGGGTTTAAATTACCCCGTATTTCCACAGCAGCCATGGTCTGTGCAAGTAAGAGCGATGGGTCAGTGGGGCCCGGCGGGGGGACTTTGACTGACCATGGCAAGGTCAAATTTCTTTTTTATTGAATTTTCCCGAACCCGCTCCACCCCCATCCGGCCCCACCGCTCTACCTGCACAGTCTGCAGCTAGTCCACAGTACAGGGAACACCATTGGTGGGGTCTCTGCTGGATTTACCACTTCCTAAAGAATTCAGAAGATTTCTGCTCAAGCTTTCTAAACCAAACCCTGAGTATGAACCTTTGTCGTGGTCAGTCCAAAAGATGTATCGTCACCTATTTTATTGAATAATCAAAGCAACGGAGGCGGGAAACAATAGATTTCTCCCACTCCTTTCCCAAATGGTGCCTTTCATTTATGTCACCATACAAACAGTTTTATCCACAAGGGCATGGATGTCATTTGACCGTTGTAAGGGTATTTTAGTTTATATTTTCAATACTCTTTTTTGGCATTCGTTGCATAGTGTGCATAGTGTAGTGATATACAAATTACATGTTTTTATATTTTCAGTCTTTACTTTCAGCATAGAGCCTTTAAAGGCTTATTTGGGATTTCTTCTATATTCAGTTTCAATTCCAACATTGTTTCTTTTTGTACTCTGCACACATTACTGTCTAGTACTGCCATCCATTATTAATAGAATGTGTGCCTTTTTCACTGCCTTTGTATTTGTGCTTGCCTTCATATCTTTTGAACAATAAACTGTGTAAAAATATAGGAAACCACCTTGTTAAACCTCTTAACTTCAGGTTGGATATTAGCAGTGTTAAGTGCAATATTCTCTAGCCTACTTTATAACGCGGGAATTATAAAGGAGCATGTCTGCCTAGTTTGGTGTGGTATGGCACATTATTTGATTCATCATGCATGTTGTTGGTCGTTGTCTGGTGTTGCTTGCTTATGTTCTGTGGTTGTGAGCATGTCTTGGCCTTCACCTCTTGATTAGTGGTCATTACTCTCCAGTAAATTAGAGGTTCAAGAGTGGGCATGTGGGGGAGAGTGAGCTAGACAGTGAGCAGGGACTGACCTTTTGAGAGATCACAGTGGTCTTTGTGTTTTTGTCATGATCTGATGGTACATGATTCAGAGCAATCACCAACAGTTGTTAATCTGCCCTATATCTAGGGTTGCATTTGTGCTTCCGTGTGAATGCCCAGCGGGCTGCAGAGTCCAACTAGAGGTAGTATAGAGGAATATGGCCTCGTGACTTGTGTTCTCGCAATTGCTCTCCACCAGCTTTACAGAGCCTTGTCCAGTAGTTTAGATTGCCTAATGTTGGTTGGTTTCCTACTCATTACGAGGCTGGTAAGCTTGTCCTCTTGCATTTGCACATTTGTGAACCCAGTTTCCTCCAACTGTTGCTTCTCTATCAACCTCGCCAGCCACTGCAAGTACACAGCTAAGTAATTTAGTTAAATGCTGGGGCTCCCGACCTGGCCACTCCTTTTGGTATTTTCATCTTGTACACAGAAATAGTCAACCTACTTGGGCAGGCCTATATGAAGTCTACTAACAGCTTGTCTAGCTCCTTAAAAGGGAATTAGAGAGCCAAATATTTAGCAGTCTAAAATGGCACAGTAGCTCGGGGAGCATGACCATTTGAGTTAGGTCTATCCGGCCCATAACTGAGAATGAGAGGTTGTTGTTGCAGAGTTTTATATAGCGCGAACTAGAACCGAACCGAATCAGTTATCAGAGCGCTTTACATAGCACCAGTTACGTTACATGAGGACACACCTTCATTTTAGGCACAGGGAGATTAAGTGATTTGCCCAGAATCACAGGTTTTTTTTTTGGCGTCATTACCGAGACTCGAACCCAGATCCCCAGGTCCGAGGTCGAGCGCCTTAGCCGTTAGGCCAACCCCTCTCCCCTAGTTCCAGAATAAAACCCATACCAACATGCCCCGCACATTTGGCAGCCAGCAGCAACATTTCCATTTATCGGCGAGCTTTGTGTGGGCACAAAATTCCTATTCAAGACTTTAAAAAGAGACCTTGTGGAAATACAAGGCAGTACAGGTCTCGCTAAAGCTATAAATGTAATACATTTCTTTATTCCGCAGTGTGAGAATAAAAAGGATCTCTGATCTCCTCCATGCCTTCTCATGCCAAAACTATTGTTACTTACCCTGTAGGCATACGTTCTTGGCATATAGAGCTGTAGATTCACATGCTTTGCATACTCCTGCCACCTAATGTTGGGTCCGGATGTTTGAGAGCTGTTCCTCCTCGAATAACTCCTCCTTTCGGTGGCAATGCACATGGGCACCGACTCCACCGTTGGACCGCCTTCCCGCAAGAGTGTGAGAATGGAGTAAGTAAGTGCAGTGCAGCGATGACCATGCGTAGGTAATGTGAATAATAAGAACTGCAACAACCACAGGTGTCTGGGGAGGAGGGAGGGTGCATGTGAATCTACATGCCAAGAATAGATGCTTACAGGATAAGTAACAATCCGTTCGAGGCATGCGTGCTGGAGATACATATGCTTTTGCATAGATTGTATAGCAGTATTCTCCCAAAGCGGTGGCTAACCAGTGGGTGTTGCAGTGGTTTGAAAAAGTGTTTTTAGCACTGCTGGTCCTAAATTAGCTTGTTGACGTGCTAATACATCCACACAATGATGTTTGGTAAATATCCGTGGTGCAGACCATGTACCTGCCTTACATGTCAGCTATGGGACTGTTACCTAAAAAGGCCATAGATGCTCCTATTTTGCAAGTGGAATGTGCTCTAGGAGGTATGAAGTTATTTTAGCTTTCACAAGGCAAGTTTGAATACATCCGACAGTCCACCTAGAAATACCAGGTTCAGAGATTGATTTCCTTTATGAGGTGGAGCAAATGCAACAAAAAGTTGTTTTGCAAAAAAAAAAATGATATAGTAGAACAGTGCTCTTTTAACATCAAGTGTGTGTAGAGCCCTTTCTGCTACTGAATCAGGCTGTGGGAAGAACACTGGCAACTTAACTGATTGGTTAATATGGATAGCAGAGCCCAGTTTTAGAAGGAATGTTGGGTTTGTATGAAGAACCACTATTTATGAAGTTGAAAGAAAGGTTCTTCTATGGTTAATGCCTTTAGCTCACCAGCATATTTTATGCTGCTGCTAGCGGTTGAGTGACTCTTACAGAAATGTCTAATAATTGCTACTTTACCATCTTAGGAAAGTGGGGGAGTTGTACAATGCATTAGTTTGCATCATTTAAATACTACTTATTTTTTTTGTGTGAATCTTTTTATTGAGAATTCAGCGTGCAGACCTCTGTAGTGTAGGGGCAGATGGCGGCCACGGCTGTGTCCGGGTGAGGCAGGACACGAGCGCTCTCCTTCACCCTCCCCCCTGCCTGCTGGATGTTCATGAAGGAGTTTGAGGAAGCGTGTAGCGTGAAGTGAGGAGTCCGGAATGCTGAGGCTGCTGTTGTCTAAATTTCAACAAAAATGCAGATTCTATCTACATACCGCTGGATTCTGCTGGTATCGCCTTGGCGGCGGGTCTGCGGTCGGCTCCTGGTGCACAGCTGGAGGAGAGAGCTGCGGCAGCCGGCCAGCAGATTCAGGGCTCCGTCAAAGATCTGGATCGGAACAGGAGCAGCTTGGATAGGATGGGTCCCAAGAACGCCAGCACGAATGAGGTTCTCAAAGGGCCGAAGACTCGTGCAGCGGCTGCTGCAAACACATCGTCTGCTGCAAACACATTGCCTGGTCCGTCAAACAAGACAGACTCCGTGTTCCGAAACCAGGCTCATCCAATCGTGGTCTAGCAACCTCAAGTATCTCATCCATACCATGTTCACTCGTAGACACCCCATTCCATATCCTCAATTGGCCACCTCCAACACACATCCGCAACAAGAAACAAAAATGCTCCAATGCACCTCGGGCGTGGCCCCCCCTCAAGGAGCTCTGCCGGTGAAAACAACACGATTGAAGCACGCAGCAAAACATGCAGGTTAAGAACTCTGCATGGATTGGTAAACACAACGAGGCTCTATGATTTCTCTCTCTTAAGTAATTTTCTGTTTGATAAATTTCAACTCTCAAATATCAAAAAGATTGTGATTCTGAAGTCATGCGCTTGGTGTTGTCTCCTCTCCTGAATGAGAAAGCACATTATTTGATCCTGTTTACATTTAAACTTGATTTGTGTCCGAATTTCATCTGTTTTTGGACTATGGTGTCTACGAGCATGATTTAGAGTTTGGCAGACTGGGGACTCTAGCATAAACACAATGGAGTATCATGTCTACCAAACTCTTGTCCACCCACCTCATTTAGAGATTGGCTGACCTAAAGGTTCATGTTGATGGATCTCTTGCTGGTCTGTCAATGGAAAACTTACTCCGATGTAGAGATCATCTGAGGAAAGACATTAGCCTCTTCCATGCGTCGAATGGCGCCCGGCCGTCTGACTTCACGGTGGGGGCCGTCTAATCTGCGCACGCATGGAATTCGCCCGCACTGCGGGGGAATGTGCGCCACGGCAAAGCGGTTAATCCACCCACCCAATTTACAGTGGATGTTCTAATATCTTCTTTTCTGTACATAACTACTAGGAAAAACCTGGCAGTGAGTGACAGAAAACAAATGAATGGCTCCCACACCCTGGAACAGATCTCTCAGGGTGTGAGGGTCACTAGTTTTCTGTTTTTCAAAAACAAACTTCCACTTTGGGAGTTTGTTTCTGAACAACAATTTTTTTTAAACGTTTGGTACACAGTCATCAAAACCATCAAAGCTGATGGCAGCTGTCCAACACACTAAATTTGGGGGATGGTAATCCCTCAGGGTGGCAGAGGTAATGTCCTCAACTACCCTGACAGATGGAGTACAGTCTGTCAAAGCCTAAACCAGGACCATGTATTACTATCTCTAAACAGAGCAAAAAATGATCAGCATATAACGATATTATATGCATCTCATCTCCGCAGGGAATGTCTGTCTATTAATTATTTTTTAGTTCTTAATGATTCAGCTAAAGTTTCCATCACTAGTGCAAGTGTCATGGGAGATACCAGGTACCATTTCATGTAACCCTGTGGATCCCAAACACCACCAAAATTAACATTTCAGTTTTTACCCAAGACGTTGGAAAATAATTTAAATAATTTGATCCATCGGATCACCTGTGCATCCAACCCATACGTTGTAATACTGAAGTGACATAACTCCAGCTAAGTGTTTTGATGACTTTTTCAAAGTCTATCAACACCTCTAGAGGTTATGCAAGTTCATCAGGAGACTGGCCAATCTCCTTACATTGATGACAGTGTTTTAGCCTGTGATACCGTTCTGGTGGATGTAAACCATTGTCTGTTGTAAATGGTGTAGTCTGTTGGCCAAAATCTTCCGGAGAATTCTATAATCCGTGTTTAATATGGATAATGGTCTATAGGTCAATGTCTCAGGCTGTCTTCTGGGTTTGGGGAGTTAACCAATGTATGCTTCCTTAATGGTTTGGGGAGAAACCCTTTGTCTATGGTCACTTCTTACATTTGCAGCAGGCAAAGGACCAGTATGCCTGTGTAGGTTTGGTAAATTTCTACGAGAAGCCCATCTGATCTCGGCATGTTTTCGTGTGCCAGGTCTCAGATTGCTTCTTTTATTTCTACCGCTGTTATAGGCTAATTTAGCCCAGCTGGTTAGTCCAGCAGAAGCATATTTTAAGGTATTTGTTTTATTTGGGTATAGATCTCTACCTGAGTGGAAGCACCTGCTTGCCCATACAGGATGGTTTAATAATATAGAAGAGTATAGTTTATGCCTTATTGTGTGAACACTGGGTAGTTTTGGCCATCTTGCAAGTCAGTGATTGGGACCCCTTTGTTCACCCCCAGTGAGCCATGCCAGGAGCCTTCTCAACTTGTCCCACTCAGAGTGAGTGCACGAAATGTATTCTATATATTTGAGGGCTCTAAGTTTTTCTACCAGAGAGGCATATTTCTCCCATCTAGCCAGTGATTTGGCTTGTTGTTCATTATTTCTGACTTTCGGTTTCATCTAGTTTATTCGAGACCCTCGCCAGGATTTTCATCGCACCAACCACAGTCTGATTGCAGTGCCCATATGTCACTCTTTTAAAGCGTTCCCATTCCATCAATTTATTGGAGGCCCACGACCCTGCTCGCAGGCAGGTCGCTCCCCACGCTGCTGCACGGCTCTGCCTGCATTGTTTTTGCCTAATCTTGTATTTTTCCCCTGTGCCTAACTTGCTTTCTTGCCCAGACTTGTTTTTATTCCCCTGTGCCTGTACTTGCTTTCTTGCCCAGACTTGTTTTTATTCCCCTGTGCCTGTACTTGCTTTCTTGCCCAGACTTGTTTTTATTCCCCTGTGCCTGTACTTGCTTTCTTTCCCAGACTTGTTCTTATTCACCTGTGCCTAACTTGCTTTCTTGCCCGGACGTGTTATTATTCCTCTGTGCCTGTACTTGTTTTCTTGCCTGAACTTGTTTTTCCTTCCTGTGCCCAATTCTCCTGCGGCCCCCGCCCATTTTTCCTGCCGCTGCGTCCCTGCGGCCCCGCCCACCTGCAATCTCATACGACGCCCCGCTCCCGCCTTCCAGCTGTTCCTCCCTCCCACATCCCCTCATATGGAAGCCGCGCAGCGGTGAAAGGAGCGACCTATGACCCTGCTCGCAGGCAGGTCGCTCCCCACGCTGCTGCACGGCTCTGCCTGCATTGTTTTTGCCTAATCTTGTATTTTTCCCCTGTGCCTAACTTGCTTTCTTGCCCAGACTTGTTATTATTACCCTGTGCCTGTACTTGCTTTCTTGCCCAGACTTGTTTTTATTCCCCTGTGCCTGTACTTGCTTTCTTGCCCAGACTTGTTCTTATTCCCCTGTGCCTAACTTGCTTTCTTGCCCAGACTTGTTTTTATTCCTCTGTGCCTGTACTTGTTTTCTTGCCTAAACTTGTTTTTCCTTCCTGTGCCCAGTTCTCCCACGGCCCCTGCCCATTTTTCCCGCCGCTGCGCCCCTGTGGTCCCGCCCACCTGCAATCCCATTCGCCGCCCCGCTCCCGCCTCCCAGCTGCTCCTCCCTCCCACATCCCCTCATATGGAAGCCGGCGCGGCCACGCTCAGCGGGCGCGCCGCTGGCGCACCTACAGCAAGCCCATCCATGCCTGGACCGCGCCAGCGCCAGGATCCCTAGACACCACGAACGAGACGACGCCTGACACCGCTATGATGCCAGAACCGTCCACGCACTCAACACCGGACGATCACACACCTGCTTCCTGGATGCCCCGAAGCGCACCAACGGAGCTTTCACCTGCCGGAACTGCAGCTTCACAAGCATCCGCCCCACCATGCTGCCGACCAGGAAAGAACCCAACCACCTCAGATGCATCCTTCTCAACACCCGCTGTGCCCGAAAACATGCCGTTGAACTCTGGGACCTACTCGACTCCACCTCCCCAGTCGTCGCCTTCCTGAGGAAGACCTGGCTGAACCCCGCCTGGGCACCCGACATAGCCATAGCCGTCCCGGAAGGCTACAAGATCACCCGCAAGGACCGCACCAACAGAGCGGGAGGAGGAATCGCCATCGTCCACAGTAACACTCTCAGAGTCTCGACCAACACCGACGACACCCTCCGCACTGCCGAACACCTGCACTTCCAGATCCACACCGACCCCAACACCACCCTCAGAGGAACCCTCATCTAAAGACCACCCGGACCCCGACCACAGTTCAGCGACTCCATCGCTGACTTTGTCAGCACACACGTCCTCGCCTCCACGGACTATGTCCTCCTCGGGGACCTGAACTTCCACCTCGAGAACAATGACGACACCAACTCCACCACCCTGATCGACAACCTAGCCAACCTCGGACTCTGACAACTCGTCTCAATACCCACCCACTCCGCCGGTCACACGCTTCACCCCATCTTCTCCGCAAGCCCCCACATCTCCTTCAACCATACCACCGAACTCCACTGGACCGACCACCGCTGCATCCACTTCCCCTTCAAGAAACCCACCACGCACCACCGCACCCAACAGATGCCTCACCGCTGCTGGAGCAAAGTCACCGAAGACCAGCTAACCACCACCCTCGCCGAGAGCTCACCCGCCGACCATGCCGACCCCAACACCGCCGCCTTCAACCTCAGACAGTGGATCAACGACTGCGCCAACACCCTCGCCCCGATCAAGAAACCCTCCAACAATCATACCAACAAGAAAGCCAGCTGGTTCACTGAAGACCTTAGGGCCTCCAAGCAAACCTGCCGAAAGCTGGAGAAGATCTTGCTCCGTGAACGAACATCAGACAGCCGCACCGCCCACAAGAATGCCACCCGCAGACACCATCACCTCATCAGATCCGCCAAAAGGGCCTCCTTCAAACACCGCCTAGACAACAACACGCACAACAGCAAAGAGCTCTTCAACATCGTGAAGGAACTCTCCAACACCAACGACGTCCCACCCTCACAAGACCTGTGCGACTCGCTGTCCACCTTCTTCCACCGCATAAACAGACATCCACGACAGTTTCAACGCCACGACCGCCCCGACAACCATTGAGACCTCCACCCCCACGACCACCATCCGCACCAACCACCTGCTGTACTGGACCAACATCAACGGCGATGACACCATCAAGATCATGAACACCATCCACTCCGGATCTCCGTCAGATCCATGCCCACACCACATCTTCAACAAAGCCAGCACATTCATCGCACCCCATCTCCGGAAAGTCATCAACACCTCCTTCGAGACAGCAACCTTCCCGGAGAGCTGGAAGCACGCTGAGATCAACGCCTTACTCAAGAAACCCAAGGCGGACCCCAAGGACCTCAAGAACTTCCGGCACATCTCCCTGCTCCCATTCCCGGCAAAGGTCATCGAGAAGACCGTCAACGAACAACTGACTCGCTACCTCGAGGACAACAACATCCTGGACCCTTCCCAGTCCGGGTTCTGCAGCAATCACAGCACCGAGACTGCCCTCATCGCCGCCACCGATGACATCAAGTCCCTGCTGGACAACGGAGAAACGGCGGCCCTCATCCTCCTGGACCTGTCAGCCGCCTTCGACACGGTCTGTCACCACACACTACGAACACGCCTCCACAACACTGGGATCCAAGAGAAGGCCCTGGACTGGACCACCTCTTTCCTCTCCGGCAGAACACAGAGCGCCCGCCTTCCCCCCTTCCGCTCCGAAGCCACCGAGATCATCTGCTACGTACCCCAGGGCTCATCCTTCAGCCCAACTCTGTTTAACATCTACATGGCACCGCTCGCCCACATTGCCCATCTGCACAACCTCAACATCCTCTGCTACGCCGATGACACCCAGTTGATACTCTCCCTCATCAAGGACCCCCACACCACCAAAACCAACCTTCACGAAGGAATGAAGGCCATTGCTGAATGGATGAGGAACAGCCGACTGAAGCTGCACTCGGACAAGACGGAGGTCCTCATCCTCGGATCCAACCTTTCGGCCTGGGACGACTCCTGGTGGCCGACCGCACTGGGAACCGCTCCAACACCCACTCACCACGCACGCAACCTAGGGGTCATCCTCGACTCCACCCTCTCCATGACTAAACAGGTCAATGCCGTCTCCTCCTCCTGCTTCAACACCCTCCGTATGCTCCGTAGGATCTACAAGTGGATCCCCACTGAAACGAGAAGAACAGTCACCCATGCCCTTGTCAGAAGCACTATGGACTATGGAAATGCCCTCTACGCAGGAGCCTCGGCCAAACTCCTGAGACGGCTCCAGCGCATCCAGAACGCCTCTGCATGCCTGATCCTCGACATCCCTCGCCGCAGCCACATCATACCCCACCTGAGAGACCTGCACTGGCTCCTGGTCAACAAGAGGATAACCTTCAAGCTTCTCACCCACGTACACAAGGCACTCCACAACACCAGGTGGCAGATCATTCTCCCACCTCGCCGCCAAGACCTGGAACACCCTCCCCATCCACCTACGGCAGAACCAAGACCTGCCGACCTTCAGAAAACTCCTCAAGACCTGGCTTTTCGAGCAGTAGCAGCATTCCCCACCCCAGCGCCTTGAGACCCTCACGGGCGCTTTACAAATGATATGATTGATTGATTGATTGATTTGTTATCATAGATAAAAAAATTTATAGCATCTCCCAATTATTCTCTGAAAGCATGATTATCTAGCAACTTACTTTGTAGTTTCCAGATAGGTATTATCATGCATCAGTTTCAACATGGTATTTAGTAAAGAGAGTTATGACATGAGATTGGTAATCCTAGCTATTCAGTTTGGTAGATCTTCTGATGAATATCTCATCTGCCTAGACCCTTATCCAAACTATCATGTAGATCATGCATGGAAAAATAGAATAAATATTAACAGACTTCTGGGTGTGAGCATCTCCAAGAGTCCAGCAGTTCCCAAAGGATTGTCCAGGTCTTCCAGGCAGTTGAAGAGCAAACAGACAGGGGATAGATTCAGTTGAGGTAATCAGAGGCTGGAATCAAGTTAAATTATAGCAAATAAGGGTTGCCTCTGACACCATAGATTGTACACATGATTTTGATCAATGTCCTAATTTATTGACATTGTCAGCAATATATACTTTTGCATTTTCTTCAGAGTTATTCAATGGTACACATTTGGGTGTAAGCACCGTGTTTTGTATCATTTCCTTTGATAAAAACCATTCAACGAGTATCAAAAAAATGATAATAAATTCATGACATAAACATTTGTCAACACAACATTTGACATTACTTCTACATAACACTTAACAATACTCTACGTAAATACAAAACATTAAAGAGACCTATTTTACTAGTGTTTATGCTCCTAAATACACAAAGTCTTGGCTGTTCTTCCAAGTTGGCTCACGAAAGAAAAGAAAGGTCCTACTTAGGATCAATTAGCTGACTTTGGGATATGGGTACTTTTCCACAAAAGAACAATGAATGTAGTCCTGTATAGGGTCGGAGAATTCTTTTTAGAAAAACAAAGTTTTTTAGCCGTAACGTGAGACGCTTGTCTCACTATATGTCCTCTTGAATTGTTGGGTCATAAGGCATACACTTCTCCTGGCCCAAACGATAAGCCTACGCGTTTCGACCTTCTATACAATGACAGGAGGTAAATTGGAGGAAGGTCTTCATCAGGGCTCACTGCTGTTTGTGGTAGGACATCATGCTACACCTGTAAGGGTGTAAGGGGCATGTTTTAGTTTGAAGTTAGGAGACTTATATACAATTTCTAAACTAGTTCTAGGTACTGTTGAAAAGAAAAGGGGGGGTCACGTACCCTTGAGGTAGAAAGGGAGTTCCTCTGGAGTTATTCGTATCTTTGAATGGCATAGATCACTGGTCCCAGCGTCGTGGCGTTTCTTGGGATTTGTCAGCAGAGTGGAATCAGTACTCGAGTTGATCATCAATGCGCTGGTTTTCATGAAAGGGAAGAGGAAAAGAGGAGATGTATGGTTTCCTTGAGTACTGTTCTGCCATTATTCGATTGCTGCTTAAGGTTAACAGTATAGAGGAGTTATGTGCTTTGGATACGATGGTAGTGTTATCCCTGGTCATGTGACATGCTCCGTTATGAGTTAGTGTCGTGTTATGGCGCGCTGTGGCTGTGGGAGGCCATCCCAGGGTAGGCTTGCTTTAGAAGGTTTTCGACTAGCGGACGTGGCATACCTGCTAGGCGCATGGTGTACGTCCTTAAACCGTTCCTTATTTTCTTCGGTGGAGTCGAGGTGGCGTCTCCTCGCTGCGAGGCATTCCCTCGGGGTCAAACTCGTCTGTTTCTTGGTCAGTACAGAGAACACCGTTCATTGGTTCTAGCGGGGCTTAGTTACAATGCGTCTTCTTCCTGATTGGTCGGGCCACCTTTCGACATGGAAGCTACTTCCCGATTGGTTAAGCCTAAAGCCTCGGGTGTTGGATCGCGTTGCTGGGATACATGACGCTTTCCATGACTTCGGGTTTGTTTTGGCTGTTGTTAAGCCCGGGCGGTCTCGTGAATGTGTTATTTATTTCGCGAAGACGGGCTGTCTTTAGTGTTTTGTGAAGGAATCACGTTGTGATTTCAACAGGTTGTCAGCGGTATAGGGGCCTTTGGAATTCTCTGTCGTGCACAATTCATGCATTATAAGGGGTTTTGGCTACGGTACCACGCTTCAAATGTTGCTCGATATTTCTGCGAGTTCATTCAATCCGTTATCGACAGTACCTAGGTACATGATAGTTTTAGCTTCCTGCTTCGATAGGTTATTGACCACGTTTTTACCTTTGATATGTTTGACCACTGTCCATTTTATATCATCTGGTCCATGGTTTTTTGTGATACAATGCGATACCATTGGTGCACTTTCTTTTCTACATCTGATTCTTGACCGATGTTGTGATATTCTTGTTTTGACCGGTTGGCTCGTTTTTCCGACATATGCGAGGCCGCATGGGCATACTACACAGTATATCACATTATGTGTGTTGCAGTTCGTAAAATCCTCATGCTTGATTTGTTTACCATCATATGTGAAAATGGTTCCTTCCAGTGTACTAGCACATGACACACAGTTTCCACATTTGTTGTGCCCTCTGATTGGTGGAAGGTTCAAGAATGACTGGATGGAAAGGTTTTGTCTTGGCAGGGATGTGTCTGCTCGAACCAGTTTATTGCTAACACTCTCGTTCTTTTTTAATGCAAATATTGGTGGGTTTTCTAAAGGTTTCAAAGCCTTTACTGTATTCCAGTTTTTGGAGACAATCTTCTTAATTTCGGTAGTAGCTCCTGAAAATGTTGTCACACATACTATTGGGGTTTCTTCCGTGGTCTTCTCTCTAGGAGTCAAGAGGGTATCCCTGGGGATATACCACGTTCTTTTCATAGTTCTCTTCAATAATTTTCTTGGGTACCCCCTCTCGAGTAGTTTTTGCATCAGCTCTTGGGCATTAGAGAAGTAGTCAGTTTTCCTTGAGCAGTTTCGACGTAGTCGCATAAATTGGCTTAATGGTAAATTTTCACGTAGATTGCGTTGGTGAAAACTTGAGAAATGTAGGAATGAGTTCCGGTCAGTCTCTTTAGTATACAGAGTAGTGTAGATGGTACCTTCCTCATGTTTGATCCTGAGGTCAAGGAAACTGATTTCTTTTTTGTCATATGATAATGTAAATTGAATATTAGGATTTCTGTTGTTAAGCCATGTAACAAACTCTTTTAGTTGGTGTTCTCCTCCTCTCCATAGCATAAAAACGTCGTCTATATAACGACGCCATATTTTGATATGGCCGTCGTAAGGGTTGTTATTATAGATCCACATTGCTTCGTACAGTGCCATGTACATGATAGCCATTTCCGGCGCAAAGGGACAACCCATGGCCGTCCCCATGATTTGTAAGTATTGGACGTTGTTAAATTTAAAGAAATTGAATTTCAAGCAGATTTCTGCAAGTTTCAAGAGGAAGTCTGTGGGGACATTATGAGGTCTTTCTCTCTTGTCCAGAAAGAATTCGAGAGCTTCCAAACCGTCTTCTTGTGGAATGTTGGAGTACAAACTGACTATATCCATGGTAACCAAAATTTCCATTGATTCATCAAAGGTTTGTCCGTCAAGGAAGTTTATTGCTTCCATTGTGTCTTTGATATAGCTAGTTGTTTGGCCCACAAGCGGTTTAAGAAAAGTGTCCACATATTTTGCTGGGCGTTCGAGTATGGAATTGACTCCCGAGATTATTGGTCGGCCTGGTGGGTTCCTGGGATCTTTATGGACCTTCGGGAGGACATACATCAGTGGTGTTCTGGGGTTCTTATTTATTAGATATTCGCCTTCTTTTTTAGATAACCATCCTTCTCTTCGACCATCATCAACAAGTCTTCCCAATCGATTTGTCAATTCTTTGTTCCAATTGGCATCGGTTTTCTTATAGTACTTTTCATTAGAGAGTTGCCTTTGGACTTCTGCTTCGTACATGTCGCGTGGGAGAATGACAATCCCACCGCCTTTATCAGCTGGCTTTATGATAAGACTTTTGTTGTCTTGGAGATCATGGAGGGCGGTCTTTTCGTCTCTCTTTAGATTCCATTTTGTATATCTTTTCTTTTTCTTTTCAAGTGTATCAAGGTCACGTAGCACATTCTTTTCAAATGTTAGTAGTTCTACAGGCATCTGACTAGAATGAGGGAAAAACGTGGAGGGATTTTTGAGCCCTGAGTAGTTTCGTACTGGCATATCTTGTTGATCTTGAAAAAATACTTTCAGTCTCATTTTTCTGAAAAGTTGGATCAATTCCAGTTTAGTTTGGCAGATGTCTGGTCTCACCGTTGGTATAAATGTTAGACCTTTTTGCAGTACACTCATTTCACTGGATGAAAGGATGTGATTAGATAAGTTGAATACTGCACAGTTGTTCGTATCTACCATCTGTACACTCGTCTCCTCGTGGTGATTTCTCCTTGGTACTGGTTGCTCGGGCGGTTGAACCACCTGTTGCCTCTTTGTCGGCCGCGTAGTCTGCCTCTGCCTCTGTCGGAAAAAGGTGCCGGCTGATACTGCTGGCGGGCTTGATCGTCTCTGTTGCTGGTGGAAGCGTCCGCGTCACTTGAGCTGTTTGACACTGAGGAATCGTCAGAGAAAGTAATAAATTGTCTTCTACTTCTGCCTCCGTAGGCTCGTAGAGCCCCGATGTTTTGTGGCTGTTTGTAGAACTCCTTTTCCAGGTATGGATACGTTTTTTTCTCAGAATAGTTTATAATGTCCTTCTGTAGTTTTTGCCTTTTGAAATCTTCGGTTGTTTTTTGAAAAGTTAGATTTTCCTTTTCTAGTTTTGCTAGAAGTGCTTGGGCGTTCTCAATTGCTCTGTTATTCAAGAAGGCTTCTTCTAGATCTTTAATTAACTGCTGTTCTTTTAGTCCAAGTCGTTCAGCAGTTTTAATTGAATGGAACATCCAGTCTCTAGAGCATTTTGTACCAATATGGCTGAATCCTTCTAGGTATTCTGGGTCATCTGTAAATATTACTGGTACGTTCTTGACTTGTAGTCCGACCGGCGTAGTTCCTGCCCTTAAATGTTCTAATAGTACTTCTCCATGCAGAGATGTCCTGATTTGTTTCTTTTTTAGGCGGGTGATTTTTTCTAGTTCTGTGGATTGACTGGCGTTGATTACTGTGTTACCTGGGTTCAGTGTTGATGGCCTCCTGAGTAATGCTTCGATGTCTTCTTCTCTAATACTCAAAGTTTTAGGTTCAGACATTTATGTACCGTGGGTGACGGGGGTGTAATTTACTACTTCTGGTATTGGGGGTACGTGACTTTAATAAACAAAGTATCAAAGGGATTGGTAAATGATGAGGCACTATAACAAAATTTCATCATTTACCCATCCCTTTGATACTTTGATGGAGGCCATCAACACTGAACCCAGGTAACACAGTAATCAACGCCAGTCAATCCACAGAACTAGAAAAAATCACCCGCCTAAAAAAGAAACAAATCAGGACATCTCTGCATGGAGAAGTACTATTAGAACATTTAAGGGCAGGAACTACGCCGGTCGGACTACAAGTCAAGAACGTACCAGTAATATTTACAGATGACCCAGAATACCTAGAAGGATTCAGCCATATTGGTACAAAATGCTCTAGAGACTGGATGTTCCATTCAATTAAAACTGCTGAACGACTTGGACTAAAAGAACAGCAGTTAATTAAAGATCTAGAAGAAGCCTTCTTGAATAACAGAGCAATTGAGAACGCCCAAGCACTTCTAGCAAAACTAGAAAAGGAAAATCTAACTTTTCAAAAAACAACCGAAGATTTCAAAAGGCAAAAACTACAGAAGGACATTATAAACTATTCTGAGAAAAAAACGTATCCATACCTGGAAAAGGAGTTCTACAAACAGCCACAAAACATCGGGGCTCTACGAGCCTACGGAGGCAGAAGTAGAAGACAATTTATTACTTTCTCTGACGATTCCTCAGTGTCAAACAGCTCAAGTGACGCGGACGCTTCCACCAGCAACAGAGACGATCAAGCCCGCCAGCAGTATCAGCCGGCACCTTTTTCCGACAGAGGCAGAGGCAGACTACGCGGCCGACAAAGAGGCAACAGGTGGTTCAACCGCCCGAGCAACCAGTACCAAGGAGAAATCACCACGAGGAGACGAGTGTACAGATGGTAGATACGAACAACTGTGCAGTATTCAACTTATCTAATCACATCCTTTCATCCAGTGAAATGAGTGTACTGCAAAAAGGTCTAACATTTATACCAACAGTGAGACCAGACATCTGCCAAACTAAACTGGAATTGATCCAACTTTTCAGAAAAATGAGACTGAAAGTATTTTTTCAAGATCAACAAGATATGCCAGTACGAAACTACTCAGGGCTCAAAAATCCCTCCACGTTTTTCCCTCATTCTAGTCAGATGCCTGTAGAACTACTAACATTTGAAAAGAATGTGCTACGTGACCTTGATACACTTGAAAAGAAAAAGAAAAGATATACAAAATGGAATCTAAAGAGAGACGAAAAGACCGCCCTCCATGATCTCCAAGACAACAAAAGTCTTATCATAAAGCCAGCTGATAAAGGCGGTGGGATTGTCATTCTCCCACGCGACATGTACGAAGCAGAAGTCCAAAGGCAACTCTCTGATGAAAAGTACTATAAGAAAACCGATGCCAATTGGAACAAAGAATTGACAAATCGATTGGGAAGACTTGTTGATGATGGTCGAAGAGAAGGATGGTTATCTAAAAAAGAAGGCGAATATCTAATAAATAAGAACCCCAGAACACCATTGATGTATGTCCTCCCGAAGGTCCATAAAGATCCCAGGAACCCACCAGGCCGACCAATAATCTCGGGAGTCAATTCCATACTCGAACGCCCAGCAAAATATGTGGACACTTTTCTTAAACCGCTTGTGGGCCAAACAACTAGCTATATCAAAGACACAATGGAAGCAATAAACTTCCTTGACGGACAAACCTTTGATGAATCAATGGAAATTTTGGTTACCATGGATATAGTCAGTTTGTACTCCAACATTCCACAAGAAGACGGTTTGGAAGCTCTCGAATTCTTTCTGGACAAGAGAGAAAGACCTCATAATGTCCCCACAGACTTCCTCTTGAAACTTGCAGAAATCTGCTTGAAATTCAATTTCTTTAAATTTAACAACGTCCAATACTTACAAATCATGGGGACGGCCATGGGTTGTCCCTTCGCGCCGGAAATGGCTATCATGTACATGGCACTGTACGAAGCAATGTGGATCTATAATAACAACCCTTACGACGGCCATATCAAAATATGGCGTCGTTATATAGACGACGTTTTTATGCTATGGAGAGGAGGAGAACACCAACTAAAAGAGTTCGTTACATGGCTTAACAACAGAAATCCTAATATTCAATTTACATTATCATATGACAAAAAAGAAATCAGTTTCCTTGACCTCAGGATCAAACATGAGGAAGGTACCATCTACACTACTCTGTATACTAAAGAGACTGACCGGAACTCATTCCTACATTTCTCAAGTTTTCACCAACG
The DNA here is from genome assembly GCF_964261635.1 of Lissotriton helveticus. Taxonomy (NCBI): domain Eukaryota; kingdom Metazoa; phylum Chordata; class Amphibia; order Caudata; family Salamandridae; genus Lissotriton; species Lissotriton helveticus. The sequence continues at coordinate 854,914,811 of NC_136067.1, forward strand.
CAATCTACGTGAAAATTTACCATTAAGCCAATTTATGCGACTACGTCGAAACTGCTCAAGGAAAACGGACTACTTCTCTAATGCCCAAGAGCTGATGCAAAAACTACTCGAGAGGGGGTACCCAAGAAAATTATTGAAGAGAACTATGAAAAGAACGTGGTATATCCCCAGGGATACCCTCTTGACTCCTAGAGAGAAGACCACAGAAGAAACCCCAATAGTATGTGTGACAACATTTTCAGGAGCTACTACCGAAATTAAGAAGATTGTCTCCAAAAACTGGAATACAGTAAAGGCTTTGAAACCTTTCGAAAACCCACCAATATTTGCATTAAAAAAGAACGAGAGTGTTAGCAATAAACTGGTTCGAGCAGACACATCCCTGCCAAGACAAAACCTTTCCATCCAGTCATTCTTGAACCTTCCACCAATCAGAGGGCACAACAAATGTGGAAACTGTGTGTCATGTGCTAGTACACTGGAAGGAACCATTTTCACATATGATGGTAAACAAATCAAGCATGAGGATTTTACGAACTGCAACACACATAATGTGATATACTGTGTAGTATGCCCATGCGGCCTCGCATATGTCGGAAAAACGAGCCAACCGGTCAAAACAAGAATATCACAACATCGGTCAAGAATCAGATGTAGAAAAGAAAGTGCACCAATGGTATCGCATTGTATCACAAAAAACCATGGACCAGATGATATAAAATGGACAGTGGTCAAACATATCAAAGGTAAAAACGTGGTCAATAACCTATCGAAGCAGGAAGCTAAAACTATCATGTACCTAGGTACTGTCGATAACGGATTGAATGAACTCGCAGAAATATCGAGCAACATTTGAAGCGTGGTACCGTAGCCAAAACCCCTTATAATGCATGAATTGTGCACGACTGAGAATTCCAAAGGCCCCTATACCTCTGACAACCTGTTGAAATCACAACGTGATTCCTTCACAAAACACTAAAGACAGCCCGTCTTCGCGAAATAAATAACACATTCACGAGACCGCCCGGGCTTAACAACAGCCAAAACAAACCCGAAGTCATGGAAAGCGTCATGTATCCCAGCAACGCGAACCAACACCCGAGGCTTTAGGCTTAACCAATCGGGAAGTAGCTTCCATGTCGAGAGGTGGCCCGACCAATCAGGAAGAAGACGCATTGTAACTAAGCCCCGCTAGAACCAATGAACGGTGTTCTCTGTACTGACCAAGAAACAGACGAGTTTGACCCCGAGGGAATGCCTCGCAGCGAGGAGACGCCACCTCGACTCCACCGAAGAAAATAAGGAACGGTTTAAGGACGTACACCATGCGCCTAGCAGGTATGCCACGTCCGCTAGTCGAAAACCTTCTAAAGCAAGCCTACCCTGGGATGGCCTCCCACAGCCACAGCGCGCCATAACACGACACTAACTCATAATGGAGCATGTCACATGACCAGGGATAACACTACCATCGTATCCAAAGCACATAACTCCTCTATACTGTTAACCTTAAGCAGCAATCGAATAATGGCAGAACAGTACTCAAGGAAACCATACATCTCCTCTTTTCCTCTTCCCTTTCATGAAAACCAGCGCATTGATGATCAACTCGAGTACTGATTCCACTCTGCTGACAAATCCCAAGAAACGCCACGACGCTGGGACCAGTGATCTATGCCATTCAAAGATACGAATAACTCTAGAGGAACTCCCTTTCTACCTCAAGGGTACGTGACCCCCCCTTTTCTTTTCAACAGTACCTAGAACTAGTTTAGAAATTGTATATAAGACTCCTAACTTCAAACTAAAACATGCCCCTTACACCCTTACAGGTGTAGCATGATGTCCTACCACAAACAGCAGTGAGCCCTGATGAAGACCTTCCTCCAATTTACCTCCTGTCATTGTATAGAAGGTCGAAACGCGTAGGCTTATCGTTTGGGCCAGGAGAAGTGTATGCCTTATGACCCAACAATTCAAGAGGACATATAGTGAGACAAGCGTCTCACGTTACGGCTAAAAAACTTTGTTTTTCTAAAAAGAATTCTCCGACCCTATACAGGACTACATTCATTGTTCTTTTGTGGAAAAGTACCCATATTCCAAAGTCAGCTAATTGATCCTAAGTAGGACCTTTCTTTTCTTTCGTGAGCCAACTTGGAAGAACAGCCATGACTTTGTGTATTTAGGAGCATAAACACTAGTAAAATAGGTCTCTTTAATGTTTTGTATTTACGTAGAGTATTGTTAAGTGTTATGTAGAAGTAATGTCAAATGTTGTGTTGACAAATGTTTATGTCATGAATTTATTATCATTTTTTTGATACTCGTTGAATGCTTTTTATCAAAGGAAATGATACAAAACACGGTGCTTACACCCAAATGTGTACCATTGAATAACTCTGAAGAAAATGCAAAAGTATATATTGCTGACAGGTGTGTATCACTTACAACGCAACTTTTACGTCGTAATGCTGTTACAACGCAGCTATTACAACGCAGGATCCATTACAACGCATGGCATTACAACGCATGGCATTACATCGCAGATGCTATTACAACGCATACCATTACATCGTAAGTATTGGTAAGTATATAATTTATTTTAATTTTATTTAATATTATATAAATGATTTAATTAATATTAATTATAAATAAAAATAAATAAAAATATTTATTTATGTTTTTAAATATTATAAATTAAATTTATTATTTTAAGTAATTTTTTAAATAAATATGAGTATAGGAGTATATGTATAGGTGTACTAAGGTTTTAGGGCAGGGTTTGGGTTTTGGGGTACAGGGGTGTTTTTAGGTTTCAGGGTAGGGTTTGGGTTTTGGGGTACAGGGGTGTTTTTAGGTTTCAGGGTAGGGTTTGGGTTTTGGGGTACAGGGGTGTTTTTAGGTTTCAGGGTAGGGTTTGGGTTTTGGGGTACAGGGGTGTTTTTAGGTTTCAGGGTAGGGTTTGGGTTTTGGGGTACAGGGGTGTTTTTAGGTTTTAGGGCAGGGTTTGGGTTTTGGGGTACAGGGGTGTTTTTAGGTTTTAGGGCAGGGTTTGGGTTTTGGGGTACAGGGGTGTTTTTAGGTTTCAGGGCAGGGTTTGGGTTTTGGGGTACAGGGGTGTTTTTAAGTTAAATAAAATTAATTATATTATATTAATTACATTTCTTAATTAAAATAATTAAATTAAATACATTATTTTAAATAATTTATTTTAATTACAATCAAAAAAATATTTAAATTAAATTAATTTAATTATATTAATTAAATAAAATTAATTAAATTTTTTATTAAAATTAATTTAAATAAATAATTACTATTATTTTAATTAAAATAATTTAATTAAATTAAAATAATTACTTTTTTTTAAAAAAGGTATACTTACCTATACTTACGATGTAATGCCATGCGTTGTAATAGCATCTGCGATGTAATGCCATGCGTTGTAATGCCATGCGTTGTAATGGATCCTGCGTTGTAAAAATTGCGATGTAACGGTCTGCGTTGTAAAATAACGCGTTGTAACATCATAGATCCATTGCTGACAATGTCAATAAATTAGGACATTGATCAAAATCATGTGTACAATCTATGGTGTCAGAGGCAACCCTTATTTGCTATAATTCCAGGCAGTTGAAGTCCTGTCCACCTGTGAGCCCAGTAATTGTGGGTCACAGTGATCCCACATCCAATCAAAATCTCCACCCACTAGCAGTGTTGTCTGCTGTGATAGTGCTAGTTATGCTGACAATGTCACCTTGAAACTTATTTGCTTTGTATTTAGGGAATCAACGCTACCCAAAGTTACATCTTTCCCATCCAAGAATCCCCAGACCATTACAAATGTCACCTTCACCTCTATGAATATATCTAGTGGCTTAGATGGTGTCCAATTCAAATTAGTGCACTCATTGTGTATGAGTAGGCTGCTGCGCATATTTGCCCATGCCTTTTTCGTTTTAACGTCATTGTTTCCTTTATAGTGAGGGGCATCTCCTGAACGAATGCTACGTGTACTCCTCTGGGCTTCAGGAAGACTAATATTGCTTAGTACTAGTGCCCATCCCTACAAAACCACAATTTAAATATCAGCACATTATCTCCAACACAACACACACATTGCTCAAAACATTAACAGTAATACCTGCAGTCTCAGACAAAAATTAAATGCTAAACAGATGATGCTCAAATGCTCCCCATCATTCTAAAAAGTACTAACATTCATTACTAAATCATGTAATATAAAAAGTATATAATGAGTGACATGTATAATATTATCATTGGGGTCGCGGTGATATTTATAAGCAACAAGGCCCAGGCTGAGTGGTATATAAATGTCACCAGATCCTCTTAATTGTATTATAAGCACTTATTAAACAGGCACCCATTTTGGACCTAATTCACAAAGGTAAACTTACACGTTTGCATAAGTTTACATTTTGCAATTCACAGAGGAATTTTAGGACTAGTATCTTTAAGACACTTGTGGTGGAAACTCTGCACATAAAAAGATAGGCAGTCATAAAGATGCTACTCGTAAATATGCTTTGTGAATTGCAAAAAATCATAAACTAGCATAAAAGTTAAGCTTACCTTTGGGAATGACACACACAAACACACACACACACACATATATATGTGAAAATAGCTTCCCACAAAGCCCCAAGAGTCATGAGTTGCACTCCCAAACTGGTAAAATCTTCTTTAATCAAGTTGAAAACATGAAACCATGTATGCCTCCCCAACGCGTTTCAGCATTGTTTTCAACTTGATTAAAGAAGATTTTACCAGTTTGGGAGTGAAGCTCATGCTTCTCATGGCTTTGTGGGAAGCCTGTAGACCCATGTCCCTTGAGAATTTTTGCTAAGGCAAGCCATATTTTAAATCCAGTTTTAAATAACCTATTTAATCGGTCACTTTAAAAATCCTTAGTACCAAGAATTTGGACACATGCCCAACTGATTTTGACATTAAAGAAGCTTTCAGCTGACCCGGAAGTCTTGGGTGATGTTTGATTGATTTCCCTTTTACCAACCTTTTCTAAAATGCTGGAGAAACTGGTGAACCAACAGATTAACCATTATTTGGAATATAACAATCTCCTCCATACTTCCCATTCAGGATGTAGACCTTGTTGTAGCAGATATTCTGTTCTGTTAGAAGTCTCAGAGTTTATAAAACTGATTTCTCACCAGGGCAATTAAGCTAATAGTACTATTCGATGTCTCGACTGTATTCAACACTGTATCTCATCGGATACTGTTACAACATATGGCTCATTGTGGAATACGCAGATCTACCATGTTATGGTTGAAGTCCTTTCTATTGGATCAGTACCAAACTGTACAGCTGCCACCTTTTACCTCTTCTCCTAAGTCAATGAAGCAAGTAAATCCGCAGGACTCAGTTTTGAACCCCACATTGATCATGTATATATGACTCTTTTAGCTGAGCTTATACAGCCATTTTGTTTAAAAATTGTGTCATATACTGCTGACACTCACCTTCTGTTTTCCGTCTTAGAGGTCATTAGTAAACTTCGGAATTTGTTTCAATCTTGCCTGATAAAAGTGGCTGAGTGGATGAAAAGCAGCTACCTGAAACTTAATTTGGCTAAACTGAAGTATTGCTTTTCCGCTGCCCTCCTTCTGTTTGGTCCACTGCTTGGTGGCCATCAGAGTTTAGTCCGCCTCCACAGTGGACCTCATTATCTGACAGACAGAATCAGAGTGTACCATTCCACCAGACTACTCTGTATCACGAACCCTGAGAATTTGTTGGGCTCGTCAGGCAGCTGTTCCTTTTCCTTCTTATCCCCCCATCCCCGGCTTTGGAATGCTTTACCATTAAAAATTTGTGAATCGCTAAATTAATTAACTTTAAAGAAACAACTGAAAACCTGGCTCTTCACTAAGTCTAGGTAGCCCTGGTCAGGAGCCCTCATTTCAGCTTTTGTAGCACCGTAACGTCTTCCTGACAGCTGCAGGCTTTATAAATATTTCATTCATTCATTTATTCATTTATAGGGAAATGTAAAAAATGGTACAGAAAAATGGCACAACAGAATTACTCCTAATTTGATGGAAAGCAAGATCTTTATACAGAAAGCCTACTTTTTGTGATTTGACAAACTTCTGTTTAGGTGTTATTGAGAAATTATGGTTAAAATAATAGAGATATCTGGGTGGGATATGCCGAGATATGCTCAGGTTGGCCACTTTATATTGGACTAGTCAATCTTGACCAATATGTTGTGGCAGCCATTACCGGACTCAGGGTCATGGTCCATGTATCCTGAAAATCAATTAAAAAATATATAAGGGGAAAGGTGAACACACCCGACCTAGAGAACATGTGGGAGGAGTGGGGGTATGAGGTGTCCTAAAGGGGCCTCCCCTTGATTGGCCGGCCATAAAATGGACAACATGTGGTACCCATTTCAGGAATCTGTGACACCAGCCCCATTGAAATGCATTGTAGAGAAGCCCTGTTTTGAGTGTCACACAAAGGAGCACATATAAAGGATGATAACAGATTTTAGTCACAATATAAATAATGTGTTGGTACCATACTAATTTTACCTACAGTATTCTAAGGTGATTTTACTCTGTGTAAAATGCAGAGCCTCTGCTGGGATTTGACAAACCATGTTTGAGAGAAATCTGTTTTCTTTTATGGTTTCCTCACAAAGGTTATTGAAGGTGTTCCAAAAGCTAAAATGAGCATATTTACTATAAATTCAGACTATCTCCCTCACCCATGTTACAATAAAGTCTGACATACTGGGAAAAACATGTACTTTCAACTGCAGCAGCAGCCTGTCAGTTGATTCCCCAATGTTCTGCAGCCACCCAGAGTGTTCTAAAGTACAACTAGAGCTCTAACATTCTTATGACCAAAGCGTGGCACACCTGAAACCACCCTGACTGCATTAAATCTATAAAACTTAAAATTAGACAAAATTGGGGGATCTTTTTGTGATAAAAACTATGGTTAGTGCTCTAGAAATTAGGACACTTTTACTGTGAGTTCTCAAATATCTTCCTCATCCATTTCAGTAAAACATTCTGACATGCTTACTGAAAAACACATTTGCAACATCAGCAGCAGGCTGCCAGTTAACTTCCTGGTTATCAACTGTAGCTTTACCACAGTGTTCCAATGAACGACTAGAGTACTAACACTATTTATTATTGAAAAGAGTATGGCCCACCTAAATGCCACCTTGATGGAATCTAAGCTGTAAAACTAAGCTGTACAACTGAAGACATTTCCTACAGAGGTTAGTGCAGTAAAACTGTGGTTCCCAAACTAAGTTCCGCGGACCCCCAGGGGTCTGTGACACAATCCCATGGGGTCCGCAGGCAGCAATTTTAAAAGCACTGCAAAGTTCCTTGTGTAATCATCAGTTTTTGGGCAAGAGAAAGAGTGTAAAGATAACTGGTGATTAATGTACCTGCTGGAGAGAGATGGGAGTTGTAGTCCAGCTTTGACTCATCTAAGGTAGCGCAAAAAGTTAATGTGCCTGCTGCAAAGAACATGTCCCATACATTTAAAAAAACAATATTTTATGTGCATTGCTCAGTGGGTTACTGCTTTTGTCACAGAGGTTCTTTTGTTACTGTGCAGTTCATAAGTTACAATCATAATCTAGCACAGTGAGCTATGAACTCCCATCAAAAAGCTTCATGCAAACTGCATGATACAAGTTAGTAAGTTAAGTTTTTTCCCAGTCTTTCATGTTCCTGATTCTGCTAAAACAAGGGTTGTTTGCGTAGAAATAAATTCTTATTATTAAAGTCAACGCTAAACACTGTGTTATGTTCTGAATCCTGAGTTTGTGCTTCTCAAGACCAAGCACTTTTAGAAAATGCCTACCAGTATGGATGACATGTGAATCCTATACCCTGTAGTCCCTTCTGTTTTATGTAACATTTTCTGTACACTGATTTACACACATATGATTCATTATCTTTATATGTGTGTGATGTAAAGTGCTCTGGCACCCTACATTGGTATGAGAGGTGCTATGAAACAAATGAAATACATTTGACGGAGTGGCTATGGAGAGATTAGAAGCACTGTTGGAGGGTGATAGTGAGGGAATCATTGAAGAGCCCCAATAAAGATTGTGGTATCCTGGTGTACAGTAAGGCCATCCTTTACTATGCTTTAAAAGCGAATACCATTTAATATGAGTTGTAAAATGCACATGAGTTGTAAAATGTCCCATTCTTCCCAAATTTTCTTGGGGGAGAGCCTCCCAAAGCCCGCTTTCAGGTGGTCAGGTGCCCTCGCTGCACTTGGTGTGCACAGTACGGGGGCTGGCCTGACAATATTTGCCAGGGCTGCTTTGAGTTTCCAGTCTGGCCCTGGCAGGAGCTGGGATCTCGTACCACGAAATAAAACTGAACATTGAAAAGTTAGTCGCTGAGATGCAGCACAAACCTTTCCCTTAAACTTTTCTGATTACTGCAAATTTTTTCAATATACAAAAATAAAATCTTTAGTAATTCGAGTATTTGTTTGGTGTGCACTTGTGAGTATTGTTTGCGAATTACTGGTTTAGTGCTTGAAATTTAAATCATACAAATTTCTTGGGGGTCCCCGGATTCCAGTAGTGACTCAATGGGGTTCTTCAGGAGTCAAAACTTTGGGAATCAGTACAGTAAATGAAAGAACGAGGGAGCTCAATTACAAACACATCTCCCAGGGTGGCAGCCTGAGAAAGAAAATGCCAAATATAGCCCAAATGTCACCCGAATACAGCCCAAATGTCACCCGAATACAGCCCAAATAGAGTCCAATATTAGAAGTATGCAAAATGCTTAAGTAACTATTGCAACAAATAATCATGTGATAAATTGGATACAAATCAAGGTAGCAACCAGTTTAAAAGTGCTTTGCCACTAATTGAGACCTCAGAAAATACATCCTCATTAAAGATTTCTAGAGCACTATCCCTAATTCCTAGGAGAAAAGGAACCCCTTTAATATGTCCATTTCTTAAAGAAATGCTTTAGGTTTCAAAATTTTGATTCCATTAAGATCACTTCAGGTGTTCCACACTTTAGTCATAAATACAGAATGTTAGCACTTTGCTTGATCATTAGAACACTGTGGGAGGAAGGGAGCAGGGGCACAGACTGGGACAATGGAGGGCATGTGGGAAGGAGCAGGGACAGAGGCAGCAAACTTACCATGCAGAGCAGGCAGGAGTTGCAATGGCAGCACAACACACCATGGAGGACAGGGAGTAGGTGCCAGGATCTGCAAATGGACAATGGAGGGGGCAGGAGCAGCACGATGATAATGCAGGGCAGGCAGAATGGGCACAGGAAGCACACCCACCATGGAGTCAGAAAGGAGGGGATGAGGGATGCACACAACAACAGACGGGTGGTGGGAAGTGGTCAGGGCAGGGTCTCCATGCTGGCCAATTACGGTAGGTTAAAGGGGCAGTGGCAGCACAACTGACCATGTATGGTAGGCAGGAGGGTTAGTGGCAGCACAAACACCATGGTGGGCCAAAGGGAGGCAGCAGAGGCACGTACAAGGATAATGGAGGGCAGAAGATAGGGTATAGGGGCTGGACTCAGACACTATTGAACCAGGGAATGGGGCAGGAGGGCAGTGGCAGCAAACCAGAGGTCAAAGTGGGCAGGATTTGAAGGGTACGATGTGCCCATACTTTTTTGATCCATGAAAAACCGTTCACTCTATTTTTTGCAAAAAGATAACCAGCCCTGGACAGTTAATACTGATAGATTAAATGCTTCAACTGAAGTGTCATTCAATGAGACTCTTGTGCTGTGAAATCGAAGCGGATAGAGAGCTAAACAAGCCTTCCTGCCAAGATGCCTGCTTGCCTGAAAGAAATGCAAATGTGCGCAAGGAGTTATTTCTGCAAATGTAAAGGGTAATCTGCGGATGTAAAGGATGCTTGGGAGCTGGTATTGGCTTTAATTGATCGAATCACTCAAAGCTTTGTGATGCCAAAGATGTATCCTTTTTAAGGGCTATGAAGTTGTGTCAAGTGCGTGCTTTTAATTGTAGTTATATTTATACAGCTCTTAATACCTCTGGAGGTGTTAATGGAGCACTAAGGTAAATACATTTTATTATGTACAGTCTGGGTATTACTAAAATCTACATTTTGGAAGCACCATTTTAAGTTAAACCTTTTTGCGCATAATGTAGCAGTCTATCCAATACTGTGTGTAATGCAAGTGTAAAATAATGACTTATTTCATTTATCTTTATTTTGATTGTAACAATCATAAAAGACAAGCAAAAGTACAGTATTTAAAAAGTCATGTTAAAAATTCATAATATCAAAAATATATGTACAAAATCCATGACCAACACTTAGCAGTATGAGGTCCACAATAGAATGAAACACATTTACGTTAAAAAACATGGTATAAAATAATAAATATGTAGAAAGAATAGTAGCTATAAAACAACAAGGGAACCTGGTAAACGGATACTTTTCCCACTGAGAAAGCACACAATTTAATTACAAAAACATGTGTCTAAGATAAACGTAGTGATACTAAGCAAATCTTGAATCTAAAATATTAGTAAGATCTAACTGGATTAGTGGACCCTCATCTTGTTGGCGCGGATAACCCACATCCAGCACAGAAACCTAGCAACTGCGATTTTCTATTGTTTCCTGCATGTTAGTATATGTTATATATTCGCAGTGCTTTATGTCACAGACTGGGACGACGTAGCAGTATATATTCACAAGTCACAATTTTCCACTGCACCAACCAAGACTTAATTATGTGCTTCTCTGGTTAAAGACACATACCTATGCAGTGAATTGACTAATAGAGGTTTCATCATCATGAAATCTTTATTTCGGCTTTTTGCCATAAAAGAGTACAAAATAAAACAATGTAGAAAGATGATAAATGCAATTCATTAAGATAGACACAATAAATTATAAAATTCGTTCGAGCTAGAGTGGCACATGATTTCAATGCAACAAATCTTATCAATAGATAAACCTTAACATTCATTAACAGCTAAGTGCCGGCGCTTGGTCCATATAGCTAGCAAATACTGAGAAAGTGCAAATACAATGTGTCTAGATGTATCAGTTTTTTAAATTCTAAAAGCATATGTGCAATGTACAAAACCCAGGTTTTTGCATAGAGGTACTAGCCAATACTTCCTGGGTTTACTGTAGGCTGGACAAAAGAAGAGTACATGAAGTTCATCTTCTGTGTCACAGCTACACCCTGGGCAGATCTTGTTGATGGAGGCTGACCATTTGCTTGTAAAAGCGCTTAAGGGTAGAGTACCATATCTCCATTTTAAATAAAGTTTCCTAGATACAGTGGGATAGATAACGTCCATAAAATCCTCAAAAGAATAAGAGACTTTAAATGTTAAAAAAGAATTAATCAGGGTGCCAGCATGAGGGTCATACAAAACAGCATTGAGTTTTTTATCCATAAAAATCCTAGTGAGGGACTTGCCCGAGACCTCGAGGCAGTTCCTTTCCGGATCATACCGCAAGGCAGGTAATCCCAGTCTTACGAATTCCTGTTTTAAGAACACGAGCCAGGGAATTTTTGCTGCACTATGACAATTTAATATGTCTTAAGTTCTAGCCTATAATTCAGCAACTCTGGCGTTGTCCAGAGCCTACGCCAGAACCTAAGGGGTTTGAGTGCTAATTCGTCTTCAATAGGTCTCAACCCCAAGTCTAACCTTAAAGGAAGAAGCGGGGTACTTTGTGGGAGTGCCAATAGCTGTCTAATAAATTTGTTTTCCGTTTTGGCAATTTCAGGCCTGCACGAATGCCCCCACAGCTTCCCCCCATACAGAATTGCTGCCCTCGCCTGGGTTTTATAGATCTCCAACGGGGGCTGACTGGTTTAAATGTCGATGTATTGGAGAGCTTGAGGATTCCCCCCGCCAGCTGGAACAGTTTCATTTGTGATTTTACTTGTTGGGGGCCCCATGACAAGTTTTCCTTTATGGTAACCCCTAGGTACTCAAAGGTCATTACCCTTTCTAATCTCACTGTGCCCAAGCTAGGATTCGGGCGGGTGGATGCCGGCGGATTGAAAATCATGAATTTTGTTTTGTCAGCTTTTATCTCCAATCCGCGGCATCTGCAGAAATCCTCAAAGCCGTCCAATATGCGTTGAATCCCCATGGGAGACTTGGAAAGCAGCAGGGTGTCGTCTGCGAACATGATCACCAGCACCCTGCTACCTGCCAGCCTTGGCGCATCATTGTTAGGGACGTCATCCAGATGTGAAATTATGCCATTTACATAGAGGCAAAACAGGGTAGGTGCTAATACGCACCCCTGCCTCACCCCCCTGCCGACGGGGATCCTGGATGACAGCGCCCCATTCCTCCCACATCTAACCTGCGCAAAGTTCCCCTCATGCAACCTCATCAGCACATTCAGGAGCTGGGGCGGGACAACCAGTTCTTGGAGCACCGACCACAGTTTCCCCCGGGGCACTAAGTCAAAATCGGACCAAAGGTCCACAAACACCATGTAGAGGCTGCCACCCTCTATCTTCGCCGTTTTCCAAAACAGTAATATTAGGCAAAAGATTTGGTCCATGGTGGAAGTGTTCCTCCTGAACCCCGCTTGATACGGGCTGAGGACTGCGTGCTCCTCCATCCAGTCCTGTAGGTGATCCAAGATGAGCCCTGCAAAGATTTTTTGCGGAACATCGATGAGGCTAATGGGCCTGTAGTTGGCCAGGAGCAGAGGAGAGCCCTTCTTGAATATTGGGACTATCTCTCCTCCCAGCCAAGTGCAGGGTACCTCCATGCCCCTCAGGACTGCATTAAAAATAATATGAAGGTAAGGGCCCCAAATCCTGGGTTGGTGTCTGAAGAGGTCTCCCGGGAGTTTGTCAAGACCCAGGGCTTTTCCCACTGCAAGTTTCCCTATTGCATGACACACCTCCTCCATAGTGAATTCTAACTCATCGTGCTGGTCGGTTAAAACTAAGGGTGCCGGCATACTTTCCGTACCTGATTCGACTAAGTATAGGGCCTTAAAGTGATCTTCACAAACGTTTGCCTCAATATTAGGTTCGATAGCAGATTTTGGTTCTCCAGAACCTGTACTAACTATTGACCAAAATCTGCGTGCATCCCTTGAGTCTAAGGCAGTGGTTAGGTTAGTCAGCTTTTCCAAATCCCACTCCTGCTTTGCATGTTTCATTACCTCTTTGTACTGCAATTTCATAGCACAGATTGTGGGTTTATTACTACCAAGCTTTAGAGCCTTGACCAGCTCGGACTTAGCCTTTCTACATGCAGCATTGTACCAGGAGGATACAGGGGCCCTTTTTCTCCTTTTGGGCACCTGGGGATTAAAAACCTCGACTAGGCTGGAAACTAGGTCCGTATGCAGGGCCTGTAATTTTTCATTAAGATCAGAAGGCGGAGGTTGGGTGTTTAAAGCATCAACCTCCATAAACAGGGGAAGGATTAAGTTATATAATTTAGATAATTCGTCCGGGGATGCCACTATTTTTTCCCACTTAACTCTGCGTCTATCATTTGTTAATATGGTCCTATCTCCTTGGTCTACCAGGTCTGCCGTTACAATCACCCCAGGTCCAGGAAAAACCATCTCCAGACTTAGAGCATTGTGATCGCTATCGACCCCGGTAATTACCTTAAAATCGATAACCTTAGACCACAACCGCGTCTCGACCATAATATAGTCAAGGCGCGACTCTTGTCCCATCTTATTGAAGGTACACCTTGATGGGATATCAGAGAGAGTACGGCCATTACAGGCCCTAATAGAATGGTTTAGAGTTAGGGCCGTGATCTGGATCGCTAGAGGGGACCACGACTTGGGAAATGGAGATTGACATGGAGGTATAGCCCAGTGGTCGTCCTCTGCCATGAGAGCACCTTCATTCATCCCCCGTAGGGGCTCGTAGTGACAATTCAGATCGCCAACCACCAAAAGATGAGTGTCACTAGTAATAGTACTCAAGAAATGCGATAACTCATCGATGGTGGTGGACTCACTGGCTATGTTTACCGGACGTGAATAAACATTCACGATAGCAAGCTTAAAATAATGTGGCCACTTCAGGACTACACACTGACCATCATTGGAATATGTAGTCAGGGTCTCAGCCATGCAGCCCAAATGCAGACTGACCCAGGTGGTAAGGCCCCATGACGGTCGCCCCTTCCCCCCCAATGAGCAGGTACATGAAATGCGGCAAATCCCACTCTGTATTGTTCATCCCTAGCCCAGGTCTCTTGAAAGAGGCAAATGTCATTCTTATCCACAAAGGAACCCCACTCTGGGCAAGTCAATTTGTAGGGTAGGCCTGCCACATTCCATGACAATATTATCAGAAATTTCGATTTGCTAGCATTTAGGCAGGTGACACCACTCCCCATTAGGGCACCTTCACTTACAGATTCTCGGAGGGACTCCAGTATATGACCCGGCGCAGTTCTCCCCAATGCGTCATCACCATTTCCTGTAATAGTCCCCTGAGTATACAAATGAGGATCGAGAGGATCACTAGACAATTGGCTACTAGTTGACTTAGCAACTCCCCCAGGATTAGCATTACTCCTACTTTGGGAGGTGCCAAGTGTTTCCACCCGGCTGTGCTGTAGTCTATCGACCATTTCCAGGCCACTGAACCTATTTTGGGTATGTATTTGGCTCTGTGCATGTGGTTGCGCGTGCCAGACCCTCTCAGCCCTACCCACACCTCGGTGCCTTACCAAGATCCAGTCACCTTCAGTATCTGGCAAGTAGATTGGGGGATATAAGTATGACAGTGGGAGGGGTTGGATGGTTGCCCCAGGACTCTGGTACCTCCAATTACAGATATGCTCCACAGTGCGGGGGTCCTTGAAATTTACCAACACACAATCGCCAGTTATGGTTTTAGGCCTGTGCCCCACCCAAGACAGCCTGCGTACCATCAATATTTCGCTGGTAATGTTGCGAGGGAGTGGTCTATTTTTATTGAGCCAATCAGTCACTTTATTTTTTAGGGACATAAACGATTCCAGACCGGGATGACTTATTTCGGGAACCCCTGTCAGGACTACCAGATACGGGCTAGTTTCCGGGGGCCAATCAATTCTACATTCCCCAGAAGAGTCCACGACGGATAGGACCTGACCGCCCTCTTTTCGCTTTGCTGAGACGCCCACTCTTGGAGTATTAGTAAGTGTGGGCAAAGGGGCATATTGTTTTACAGGAATAAGTGGTGCAGCAGGGGGAGTAGATTTGTGTGTTACAATCCCACCCTGCACGGTATTCGATTGTGCGCTACTCAAATACAACACATTTGACTTTATACTGTCCACAGTTTCCAGTGTAGCTTATTCGAACTTGGAGAGCTGCTGCTCAATACGCATGAGTCTCTCTTCAAGTGGTTGGAGGGAAGATCTTAGTAAGACACCCAATTTTACAAACAAAGGATCCTCCGCTGCCACTGTTTCGCCAATAGGATTAACCACACCTAAACAAGTTACTCCTGAACTAATTACAGTCAATGGTGGTAAAGCATATATATCCGTAGAATTCAAGACATTAGACCCCATGTGCTTAGATGTTATGTCACTATTGCCAGAACCTTTAGCAAGTTTGGGCTTCCTGCCTCCAGAGACAGTAGCGACCCCACGCTTCCTCTTGGGCATCGCCCCCTCGCGTCTCTCCCACAGCTGCCGGGTGTTAGGTCTTTCAGGAGAGCTAGCCGTGGTTGACACAATGGTATTCTCTATGGCCTCTGGTAGTTGGAGCTGCACAGCTGGGGAGGTGTGGAGGTGTGGCCCTGACCCTGGGAGATAGGTGGGCTATGTACAATCACAGGAATGACATTTATATTAGCTCGCATGTTGGATTCAGGTGTACGAGCATTTGCGAAGTGGCCCATGGAGGATCTTTTGGCTAGGGCTAGATCTTGAGAAATCCGACGCTCCATTAAAATTATACCCTGGACCAATAACAGAGTTGGCTCTGATAATAAAATTATCCAACGTTCCTGTTAAATGTCCACTTGAGGTTGCTGCCTTACTCCTGCGTTCGCGTGCTGCCATATTACTGTTACAAATCTTCACCCCAATAGGTACTTACGATTAATCGTAGCGGTGGAAATGTTCCGCGAGGTGGAAGGCGTGCACAGAGATATACAGCATGTGGGAGGGGCTGGAAGAGGCACACAGCGTCAGGAGGCAAAGGCTGCTGGTCCTCGCAGTCCCGCCGGTAGAAAACACTGCCGGTAGAGGTTTCATAATGTACTGTACTACGGTTCCCACTGATAAAGGGCCTGTATGGGTTGGACAATGTATTGCAGAAGGGAGGGGCAGGGGCAACCACATAGAAAACAAACTGCAGGATGAGGAGTGGAGCAGGGACAGCAAGTTGACCAGGTATGGCTGGCCAGCATGGGCAGGGGCAGTAACCTGTCCACAGAGGGCTGGTGGGATGGGGCACAGATACACAGATGGTGAATGAAGGGCAGGCGGAAGAACATTACTCATGACATTACCAATGGCATCATTGATGACATCTCTGATGATATCTCAATTGACATAATTTATTCAAGAACATGCCTTCACATAATTTATCCATTTTTTGATTCATGCTCCATGTAGCAGTTATTTGCATATTTAAAAAGCTATACTGGTTTTCACAGTAAATTGAATGGCACTAGATTGGATGTTATCATCAATGATGCCATCAATTATGTAATTTGAGATATCATCAGAGATGTCATCAATGATGCCATTGATGATGTTATGAGTAATGTTTTTCCGCCTGCCATTCATTCACCATCTGTGTGTCTGGTTATCTTTTTGCAAAAATAGAGTGAACGGGTTTTCATGATTCAAAAAAGTATGGGCACATCGTGCCCCTCAGATCCTGCCAACTCTGACCTCTGGTTTGTTGCCACTGCTCTCATGCCCCATTCCCAGGTTCAATAGTGTCTGAGTCCAGCCCCTATACCACTCCTTCTGCTCTCCATTATCCTTGTGCGTGCCTCTGCTGCCTCCTTTTGGCTCACCATGGTGTTTGTGCTGCCACTAATCCTCCTGCCTACCATACATGGTCTGTTGTGCTGCCATTTCCCCTCCGACCTACCGTAAGTGGCCATCTTTATGACCTTGCCCTGACCACTCCCCACCACCCCTCTGTTGTCATGTGCATCCCTCATCCCCTCCCTCCTGACTCCATGGTGGGTGTGCTTCCCGTGCCCATTCTGCCTGCCCTGCATTATCAACGTGCTGCTCCTGCCCCCTCCATTGTCCATTTGCAGATCCCTGGCGCCTACTTCCTGCCCTCCATGGTGTGTTGTGCTGCCATTGCCACTCCTGCCTGCTCTGCATGGTAAGTTTGCTGCCTCTGTCCCTGCTCCTTCCCACATGCCCTCCCTTGCCTGCTCCCTCCCTCCCACAGTGTTCTAATGATCAAGCAAAGTGCTAACATTCTGTATTTATGACTAAAGTGTGGAACATCTGAAGTGATCTTAATGGAATCACAACTTTGAAACCTAAAGCATTTCCTTAAGAAATGGACATAATAAAGGGGTTCCTTTCCTCCTCGGAATTAGGGTTAGTGCTCTAGAAATCTTTAGTGAGGATGCATTTTCTCCATTCTCAATTAGTGGCAAAGCACTTTTAAACTGGTCGCTAGTTTTATGATTTGTATCCAATTAATCACTTGATTATTTGTTGCAAGAGTTACTCCCTTTACACACAAATACCATTTCATAGAAATACGCTACTATATACATCCTTCTCTGTGTGCACAGCTCTTTAAGAATAGTTCACTCTCTACACAGCCAAGCATCATTAGATGTCCATGCCCCTACTTCACACAGTTTTTACCCGGTGCACAACTGTTCTTGTAGACGCCAATCCATGAGGTAGCTAAGCTCCTACTAAGCACAGCTTTCACCCTGTGCACATCTCTTTACTGAGATGTCACAATTTTCACACACATGTCCCATAATGTGCCTAGGCCCCAGCCACACACAACCTTCGCCCTGTACACAGGTTTTTACTTAGAGCTCACTCCCACCAGACACCCAAGTCTCATTAGATGACTAACCCCCTACTATGCACAGCCTTCATCATGTGCACAGCACTTTACAAAATGGCCACTCCTTCCTGACATCCAAGCTCATTAGATGGCCAAGCCCCTACTATGTGTCTGCTTCACCCTGGGCACAAGCCTTAACAGGGAGTGCACTCTCTTCACACAACCAAGCTTATTATGGAGGCAAACTCCTAGTGCTCACAACCTTAATTTGTGCTAACGTTCTCATAACAATCATTCACCTACTGGTTAATATGCATTAATTTGAATGGGTTCCACATGTCTTCTTTCAGCCTTTCCTACCCTACACCCCCTATGTTCCTGTGGCCTGACTTCCCAGCTCCTATTACTTTTTAACTGCTGGTTGTCCTCAGTACCTGGATGTGGGTGAATTGCCTCCATAATTCATCTGCCTGGACTGTGACAAGAAATCTATGTGACCATCTCAGCTGTCTGATGGCTGATCGATTGGAATTGAGTGAGAATATTCAGGGTATGACTGGGTGAAGTGCCCACCAAGCCCTGTTGTACTTGTTTGGTGTGCAGTATTAGCTAGAGCTACTGAGATGTATGTGGAACTTTTTGTTTTTATTCAGCTTTCTGAGACATGAAGAAAGAGTGAAGTTGTGGGTGATGTGTTCTGTGACAGTAGAGCGATGGTTCTCCACGGGCAGAGCTATGATGTGAAAAGCCTTTTATTTTGGGGGTAGCATTCTTTTTCTAAAGTGGACTGGTGCTCCTGCCCCTTTTCTTGTTTTTCAGGCTTTCCTTGCTTGGAAGGCCCCTGTACTTTATATTGGTTTTTCTGTTCTGCAGTGCTTGGCACAAGATCTGTTCAAATGCTGAGAAGGATTAACTTTTCGATTTTTCTAATTTTATGGACTAGATCAAGCACTGCTTTTCTGAAGTAAAGGACAGACTCTGAACCCCTGGGAAGCCTTATTGTTCTTGGCCCTCCATCTACATTCTTGGAGGAGCAGGTGAGGTCCCAAAAAGGCAAGACGGAGGTCATTTACCAGTTATTGAGCAAATGCTTTGCAAAAAATTTGTAGGATCATGTACTATTCGTGATTCTCATACACTTTAGGCAACTCAACCCTTAACAAGAGGCACGTGCCATAAAATAGCTCGCTCTTGCAGTTCTCTTAGCTGAACTCAAATTACTCGTCGTCGCAGGCTTTACAAAGGTCGAGCAAACTGTACTCATGAGTTCTTGTCTAGCATTGAGTTTACTAAATGTTTTAAAATAATTTCCTATCAAGGACCACTTACCCCTTTTACTAAATAAGGCATGTGTAGAATGTGTATTTTTCCTAATATGGAGCGGTAAGGCAAAAATATTAAGAGGAACAGTTCCAGCCGGCACATAAAGCATGAACATCATAATTAAAAGAGACGGCCTTTCAATTCCATCCTGCTGTTAATTGCCAGGACGGCAACAGCCTTCTCAAATAACATTTGCACTGGCATTTGGGGGTGATTTTGAGACCGACAGAGTCCTTGTTGTTGAAAAAAAATGGAGGAGAGGCCGAGAGGGTGCAAAAAGTCGTAGGTCCCATTTTGGAATCTTCAATACTCCATTTCTTACTTTTTGCACGTGCAGTTCGTACCAGATAACAGCTGGTAGTATTACAAGCAAGCATACACTCCACTCAGCTTGTTTACTAGTGCTAGAGCTGGTGCAAAAATAGCGCCCATATTTGCAGTAACGCTGTAGGTCTCAGCAACCATGTTAGATCAAACTTCAGTTCCAGCAACTGCACAGCTGTGCTGCATCATTATAATTTCATAAGTCTGCCTACCCGGCATTTTGTTTAATTACTGCGGCAGCTGAGCAACTTATTCCAGCATATAACTGTCTATCTCATGTGATTGCCGTTTTAAACAGTTGATGGTGACTCTCACCTTCTCATAATCTATGGTAACCTGGAAGAACTGACAAGTGCATGTTTTTAACACATTTTCTATCGCGGAATTTCAATACTTCGTATTCAATCATTATGTCCTTTAAAGAACTCTGTGGGGGAGATTTACTAAGATTTTGCACTGTGTTTGCATACCAAAGGGGACGCAAAACTGCGCAAATTTTTTTCTTCCCTATTTACTTTCCAGCATTAAACTTGTTTAGCGCTGGAAATAACGTAAACGTAATGTTCACATTACTTTGTGCCATGGGGGCATGCCAAATGTGGTGCATGGGTGTTCCCATGGAACCACCCATGATTTCTCACGCTAAACCCAATTTACCAAATACAGTAGATTGAGTTTGGCGTGGGAAAACTGCGCCTTTTTAAAGGGGAACAACCTTTACTACGAAACCCTAACAACGCGGTACCATTACAACGCAGGTTTTAGAACGAAAGTCGTTACAACGACTTTCGCTGGAGGGCGCTCTAGGATAGGGAATAGTTTCATTTACTATCCAACACCTTCCCTACTATCCACGGGGACTGGAGTTGGAATAGTAAATTAAACTATTCACTATCCAGCGCCAACGCAAGTCGTTGTAACGACTTGCGTTGAAAAACCTGCGTTGTAACGGTACGCGTGGTAATACCACGCGTTGTACCGTCATACATCCCTTTTTAAACTAGGCCCAAGGAAGGATAAACTCTTTCATTTCTTCTTCCTTTTCCGACTTTGCTTGCATGCTGCACTGTGCAGCATGGATACAAAGTGGGAAAAGCTTTCCCTTGTGTCTAGGCAGAGTATTTTGTACAGGAAGCGTACCCTTCCTGAACAAAAGCTATACTAGATTCACACATACACAACCTAGCGCTATGGCGCTAAGGTTTGTGCATGGTGCACATCAGCTGTAATCAGTACCGGCGCATGGGAAAGGGGAGGAGAGAGCCATATCTTTGAAAATATGGCACTCTCCTGCTCCCTCCCTGTCGTGCAACGCAGAGCAGCCTCGCTGGAGGCTGTGCTGCGTAAATCTCCCCAAAGTGTTTTAATAAACTCTTCATGTGTTGACTATATTTTTAGCAAACAAACAAAAGGTGATGGGAAGAATGCTTGTAATAAGTCTAACCACAGTCAATCCAACCGATTTTTCTATTGCCCAACATGTGACCTCAGTTTGGACCCAGTCATATGCAAATCAGTCTTGACCCTGCTCCAATAAGAACAGTCCAGCCCAAACTCCCAGACCAGCTCCTGCCTGAACTGGAACAAACGCGGTACAAAAGGGGGTGGTGATGGACGGAGCATCTGAACCAATCAAACACTCACACCCAGTCAAAACATCTGGGTTTGACCCATCACTGTTCTTTAGCCCACTCTGCCACCCCAGTTTAGACATGGCTATATGTAAATCAGTCTGACCCTGTGCCTCATGGGAACAGTCCAGCCCGAACTGCCAAGCCATGCCCCCCTTTTGTACTGCTTTGGCCGCCATAAGTGTGGCAGGGTATGCTCAGACGTGAGTCCCTTGCTCACTTTGCCACTGGATTCAAGCAAGCCGGGCTGAAGACGGCTGGAATGCCAGAAACCGGTCCTCGGAAGCTTGTTTCCGGTCCAGGGAAGGCATGGCTTGGCAGTTCGGGCTGGACTGTTCCCATGAGGCACAGGGTCAGACTGATTTGCATATAGCCATGTCTGAACTGGGGTGGCAGAGTGGGCTAAAGAACGGTGATGGATCAAACCCAGATATTTTGACTGGGTGTGAGTGTTTGATTGGTTCAGATGCTCCGTCCATCACCACCCCCTTTTGAACCGCTTTGGCCGCCATAAGTGTGGCAGGGTATGCTCAGACGTGAGTCCCTTGCTCACTTTGCCACTGGATTCAAGCAAGCCGGGCTGAAGACGGCCGGAATGCCAGAAACCGGTCCTCGGAAGCTTGTTTCCGGTCCAGGGAAGGCATGGCTTGGCAGTTCGGGCCGGACTGTTCCCATGAGGCACAGGGTCAGACTGATTTGCATATAGCCATGTCTGAACTGGGGTGGCAGAGTGGGCTAAAGAACGGTGATGGATCAAACCCAGATCTTATGACTGGGTGTGAGTGTTTGATTGGTTCAGATGCTCCGTCCATCACCACCCCCTCTTGTACCGCTTTGGCTGCCATAAGTGTGGCAGGGTATGCTCAGACGTGAGTCCCTTGCTCACTTTGCCACTGGATTCAAGCAAGCCGGGCTGAAGACGGCTGGAATGCCAGAAACCGGTCCTCGGAAGCTTGTTTCCGGTCCAGGGAAGGCATGGCTTGGCAGTTCGGGCTGGACTGTTCCCATGAGGCACAGGGTCAGACTGATTTGCATATAGCCATGTCTGAACTGGGGTGGCAGAGTGGGCTAAAGAACGGTGATGGATCAAACCCAGATCTTTTGACTGGGTGTGAGTGTTTGATTGGTTCAGATGCTCCGTCCATCACCACCCCCTTTTGTACTGAACTGGAACAAAAGCAACCTGTGACCAGTTGTTTTTCCCTGTTTGGGACTCTTTAATCTTGTTCCAGTGGCACACTGAGCAAATGGACCGACATCTGGGCATACCCTTATTCACTCAGTGTGTTACAGCAAACAGATAAAGGTGATGAGAGGAATGCTTGCAATAAGTCTAACCACTGGGTGCTATTACCAGACTACTTATACTGAGGGCAACAATGTATAAGAGCCCTCAGTGGTCTGGTATTAGTTGTGCTACTTATGGCAGAATGATGACACTACATTGACTTGAGTATGCAAAAATGAGAATAGATGGGATGCTTGAATTAATCTCAGCCACTGGCAATTACTCTGGGCCGCATCCCAGTCCATCATTATTTTGCACACCATGCCACCTCAATTTGGATCCAGCTGAAGCCATCTTCCCCTGGCTCCTGAGCCATAATCTCGCAGAAGCCTGGGAATCTTTCAAAAGTCTCAATACCTAAGCCACAAGTCTGTCTCTTTTTTCGGCAGGGAGAAACACCTCTCCCAAATCCATGCTATAAACAGCTCCAATTAATTGCATAGAAGGATGCGTTGGTAGAAGATGGGACTTCTGGAGGTTTAAGAAGAACCTAGGGGCATATTTATCATAGCGTTGCGATGCTTCTATGCAACACAACCCTTAAGTTGTATTTATCAAGCCAAGCAAGGCCACTTTGCATGGCCCTAAGTGGATTGATAAATCCAGAGTAACGCACCGCAGCACAAATTGCTGTGTTGCATTACGCTGCCCTGGGGAGGCATTCCATGGGTGAGCTTGGGTGCTCCTGATGGAGCAAGGATTCGCACATGAAGCAACTTGCTTGTATTCATGAACCTCGAATAACGTTAATAAAGTAACCAACATGTTTTGTTTTACTAATTTTGCATATTTTACATCAACATTGGGTGTCCGAGTGAAGCTTGCTTATGTATTTACTAATCATAATACTCTTGCATCTAAGATGGCTGCTGCTACGAGAGGGTTCCTATTGCGCATGTGTCTGTCATATTCACGTGAAATGACGTATTCGTTGTTTTGGAGGGAATCTGCTGCTTCTGCGCACTAGTGTTAATATGGCTGCTCTATGTTCTCACATGCGAGAAGCTTGCACTGCTGCTTTCGCCAAGTTGCTCGTTCTGCCTAACCCTAATGCTATAGTTAAAATTAAGATAATGGGTATAGGGTAGAATTACATGGTATACAGTGTATTAATTTATTCTGTGTTCTAAAACGGTTTCTTTTCCATTTCATGTCGCACTTTGGAACCTGGCCTGGCTTGTAACGCTGTACTCCATATTTGTTGAAACTGCGACTGCGCGAAAATCTCAAGTCTCTGGAACAGTGACCTTTGGACTATGGCCAAGGAACTGACTGACTAGAAGATTCTCCTGGGAACGTGGACTTGTGAACCCAAATTTATACAATGTTAAACAATGTATTTTTCAATAGAACATCCATTGTTGGGTGGAATAAAACCTCATGAGAAACTGAATTTGATAGGCGGGAACGTAAATTTAAATAAGAGATGGTAAAAGTCTCAGATTTGGTGTGGTGTGACGACCTCTCCTCCTCTTTTGTCCAATTGAAATTGGGGATCCTTACACGTGCAACATTGGGGGGTGGTACACTGACCTGGAAAATAGTATAACTAGTGAAGGTTTAGCCAGAGAAATTGTCCGACTTGTCCGAATAGCTGACCTGTCACTGACCCAACGCACTCAATAGGTGGCTAAGAGCAGAGGGCTGCCGAGCACTCTGTCAGAAGATTCGCTGACCCAATCGGGGTCCGGGAAGCTGAGGTGCTGGCGGAGCACTTTGTCAGTGAAATCAATAACCCAATCGGGGTTCTGACTGTTAGCTGCAGAGAGGGAGTAGCGCAGGCGTTGCAACTGAACTGTGGGTGCTGGTCTTAACCTTTGGTGGTCCGGTCCTGATCCAAATCTGGTTTATCCTGTCCTGATTCTGATTTGCACCTGCTGGCCTACTGGCAACTGCAACTTTTGGGGTTTCTGTCCTTAACTGACCCGTGGCCAGGGTTGGTCTTCACACCATTCTAGGAAAATATAAATCTGTGTGGGTTTAGTCATTATATTTTTGTGTCCTTCTCTTTACCCTCCCTAAATTGATAAAAAGTTTTGATTGCATATGTTTTCTTTTCTTTTCCTTTCTCTTTTAATGATAAATTCCTCATTTGGTTTAATAGTGTGTTCCATTTTCTTACCTTCCCTATAGTCATATGCTCAAATTGTTTTCCGTAATTGCATTTTATGTTCCCTCTTCATTCCCACCCTTTGATAATTGCTTGAAAGTTGTGTTATTTAGCATGTTCCGTCTTTCCCACCCTTAGACGAGTTGTGTAAGTTTGTTTTAAATTTTAATAGCATATTCCTTGTTCTTACCTTCCCTTAAAATTGCTAAATGATTGGCATAATATATATTTTGCATAGCTATACATTATTTCTGATTTTCGTTATTGAGTCTTATTGTGTTCAATCTTTGGATCATGACCATTTATGAAGTTTAGATAAGGAGTTTAAAACTTTCCCGAGTCTGTGGTTATTATATGAGTGCATATGTTATTTGCTACCTAATTTAAACTAACTCCCTGATCCAATAGGTTACAGGTACCAGTGATAAGGATTGATAAGTCAATGGTATAGGACCTAGTAGGTAAAATATCTGGTAGTTAGAGCGTAGGTTACCTGATTTAAGAAATCTGTAATTGATTATGGGCCCAGGTGAGTATGGAAAATTTATAGTCGGGAGACCTGAGCGCTCTCTCACTCCCACGCATGGATTCTGAAGCATCCCCTGATTTACCAACACTGGTAGACCTGGAAATGCATCACAATGCTACGCCTTCCCAGGGGAAGCGTTATGAGGAGACAAATCTTTATATCTCCTTGTTACTTCCTCTTTCTATATGGGCTGCATTCTGCAGCACATAGAAAGAGGGTAATGCCTCAGTAGATTGTTTTAGTATAGGAAGGTGTCCCTTCAAGCACCACAACAATCCTGCATACAATGCAGGCACCCTTACACCACAGTGCAAGGGTGCCTCCATTGGCGTTATGAAAGGGTAAAAGTACCTTCAAGGGATTTTGTTTGTATTATTTAAAACCTAAACTAAACAGTACTTATTTATGACCCAAAGTAATGTCGGTCAATCGTGCAGAAATACAACAGTGATTAATCATTCAATTTATAGTAGTCACATTAAGTGATCTAAGCATAGAGAACAAGAACAAAAAAGGGTGTATATGAAATTTTTTTATTTAATACTTTTCAACAAATTAATTAAAAAGGGTACACAATCAATATCGACAATGTTACAAGAAGTACATATTGATAGGATAAGTTAAACACTTCTTCGGAACAATTGCCTACGCTTTTCTACCTTGTTGTGATTGATATATTGAATTC
This sequence comes from Lissotriton helveticus, assembly GCF_964261635.1. NCBI lineage: Eukaryota > Metazoa > Chordata > Amphibia > Caudata > Salamandridae > Lissotriton > Lissotriton helveticus. The sequence goes on from NC_136067.1 coordinate 854,940,729, forward strand.
AACGGAGAAAAAGCAAGAGTCGACGTTTCGGTCTCTAATAGTGAATTGATGAGACCATCTTCAGGACAAAAGGATATTTCTGAAGACCCTAAAAATGATATAGAATTGTCATTATTATCATGTTCTATATCAAAACTAACTAATAAAACTTTATACACATATCACACACGTAATCTTGTCACTTTAAACAAATATTTGCATCAAGATCCATGTTTTTCATAGCTGTTTGTAATCTTGGCCTCTCTTAAAACTTTTATAATACATTATGAATTACATATAATCATTGTGAGTTCATATTTTATACATGCATTTAGAATGTCATTTTTTATTCATTATGGTCATGATTCCTTCAGCTTAAAAAGTATTTCCAAATCTGTCTCAAGTTTCTAAGTTTAAGATAATAAATGCATTCAGGAACGAGCAAGCTCAATTTACAATATATCATCACACGGTCTAGTATATTTCCTTGCATATACAATGGAACAATTATTCTTTGTGTGTCTATATATACCTTGGCTGCAGTATGACGCACATCCTGTATGCTGATGGCTATTATCTTCGCCGATTATTCACACGGTGCAGGTTTCTGCAATATACAAATATGTATATTCTGTAGTCACAAGACATAGTCATAACATAAAGAAATATTCAAAGAGCGTTAGTCTCTATCCTACAACTCGAGGACATGGATTAAAGAATCACAATTTACTGCAGAGTTGTAGTGTGTATATTGGCTTGTTACCCTTATATCGGAATGTTGTTTTACACGGTATAGAGTAATGGCATGTCCACTAAAACACAGAAGATTGGCCCACAATATATTTAGCTCGGGGCTCCCAACGTTATGGATTCATATCGCCGGACACTTGAACTACACCAGATTAGGTCAAACATTAATATCAATTGTTTACATTAAGTTAATACCTGCTGGCTTGTTAAACATGCAAAACGTTTTAACTTGGGTTGTCACATACAAAAGTGAGTTAAATCGGCTTTATTTTGCCGAGGAAAATAAAACAAGCCTATATAGAAATCTCAACATAGATTCAGTACCTGAAGTTGAAAGAATCTTCACTCAGACACATGATGACTTGTAGTATTGTACGGTACAAAAGGGGGTGGTGGTGGACGGATCATCTGAACCAATCAAACACTCACACCCAGTCAAAAGATCTGGGTTTAATCCATCACCGTTCTCTAGCCCACTCTGCCACCCCAGTTCAGACATGGCCATATGCAAATCAGTCTGACCCTGTGCCTCATGGGAACAGTCCAGCCCGAACTGCCAAGCCATGCCTTCCCTGGACCGGAAACAAGCTTACGAGGACCGGTTTCTGGCATTACAGCCGTCTTCAGCCCGGCTTGCTTGAATCCAGTGGCAAAGTGAGCAAGAGACTCACGTCTGAGCATACCCTGCCACACTTATGGCGGCCAAAGCGGTACAAAAGGGGGTGGTGATGGCCGGAGCATCTGAACCAATCAAACACTCACACCAAGTCAAAAGATCTGGGTTTAATCCATCACCGTTCTTTAGTCCACTCTGCCACCCCAGTTCAGACATGGCCATATGCAAATCAGTCTGACCCTGTGCCTCATGAGAACAGTCCAACCCGAACTTCCAAGCCGTGCCTTCCCTGGACCGGAAACAAGCTTCCAAGGACCGGTTTCTGGCATTACAGCCGTCTTCAGCCCGGCTTGCTTGAATCCAGTGGCAAAGTGAGCAAGGGACTCACGTCTGAGCATACCCTGCCACACTTATGGCGGCCAAAGCGGTACAAAAGGGGGTGGTAATGGACGGAGCATCTGAACCAATCAAACACTCACACTCAGTCAAAAGATCTGGGTTTAATCCATCACCGTTCTTTAGCACACTCTGCCTCCCCAGTTCAGACATGGCCATATGCAAATCAGTCTGACCCTGTGCCTCATGGGAACAGTCCAGCCCGAACTGCCAAGCCATGCCTTCCCTGGACCGGAAACAAGCTTCCGAGGACCGGTTTCTGGCATTACAGCCGTCTTCAGCCCGGCTTGCTTGAATCCAGTGGCAAAGTGAGCAAGGGACTCTTGTCTGAGCATACCCCGCCACACTTATGGCGGCCAAAGCGGTACAAAAGGGGGTGGTGATGGCCGGAGCATCTGAACCAATCAAACACTCACACCCAGTTAAAAGATCTGGGTTTAATCCATCACCGTTCTTTAGCCCACTCTGCCACCCCAGTTCAGACATGGCCATATGCAAATCAGTCTGACCCTGTGCCTCATGGGAACAGTCCAGCCCGAACTTCCAAGCTGTGCCTTCCCTGGACCGGAAACAAGCTTCCGAGGACCGGTTTCTGGCATTACAGCCGTCTTCAGCGCGGCTTGATTGAATCCAGTGGCAAAGTGAGCAAGGGACTCACGTCTGAGCATACCCTGCCACACTTATGGCGGCCAAAGCGGTACAAAAGGGGGTGGTAATGGACGGAGCATCTGAACCAATCAAACACTCACACCCAGTCAAAAGATCTGGGTTTAATCCATCACCGTTCTTTAGTCCACTCTGCCACCCCAGTTCAGACATGGCCATATGCAAATCAGTCTGACCCTGTGCCTCATGAGAACAGTCCAACCCGAACTTCCAAGCCGTGCCTTCCCTGGACCGGAAACAAGCTTCCGAGGACCGGTTTCTGGCATTACAGCCGTCTTCAGCCCGGCTTGCTTGAATCCAGTGGCAAAGTGAGCAAGGGACTCACGTCTGAGCATACCCTGCCACACTTATGGCGGCCAAAGCGGTACAAAAGGGGGTGGTAATGGACGGAGCATCTGAACCAATCAAACACTCACACCCAGTCAAAAGATCTGGGTTTAATCCATCACCGTTCTTTAGCACACTCTGCCTCCCCAGTTCAGACATGGCCATATGCAAATCAGTCTGACCCTGTGCCTCATGGGAACAGTCCAGCCCGAACTGCCAAGCCATGCCTTCCCTGGACCGGAAACAAGCTTCCGAGGACCGGTTTCTGGCATTACAGCCGTCTTCAGCCCGGCTTGCTTGAATCCAGTGGCAAAGTGAGCAAGGGACTCACGTCTGAGCATACCCTGCCACACTTATGGCGGCCAAAGCGGTACAAAAGGGGGTGGTAATGGACGGAGCATCTGAGCCAATCAAACACTCACACCCAGTCAAAAGATCTGGGTTTAATCCATCACCGTTCTTTAGCCCACTCTGCCACCCCAGTTCAGACATGGCCATATGCAAATCAGTCTGACCCTGTGCCTCATGGGAACAGTCCAGCCGGAACTGCCAAGCCATGCCTTCCCTGGACCGGAAACAAGCTCCCGAGGACAGGTTTCTGTCATTACAGCCGTCTTCAGCCCGGCTTGCTTGAATCCAGTGGCAAAGTGAGCAAGGGACTCACGTCCGAGCATACCCTGCCACACTTATGGCGGCCAAAGTGGTACAAAAAGGGGTGGTGACGGACGGAGCATCTGAACCAATCAAACACTCACACCCAGTCAAAAGATCTGGGTTTAATCCATCACCGTTCTTCAGCCCGCTCTGCCACCCCAGTTCAGACATGGCCATATGCAAATCAGTGTGGCCCTGTGCCTCATGGGAACAGTCCAGCCCGAACTGCCAAGCCATGCCTTCCCTGGACCGGAAACAAGCTTCCCAGGACTGGTTTCTGGCATTACAGCCATCTTCAGCCTAGCTTGCTTGAATCCAGTGGCAAAGTGAGCAAGGGACTCACGTCTGAGCATACCCTGCCATACTTATGGCGGCCAAAGCGGTACAAAAGGGGGTGGTGATGGACGGAGCATCTGAACCCATCAAACACTCACACCCAGTCAAAAGATCTGGGTTTAATCCATCACCGTTCTTTAGCCCACTCTGCCACCCCAGTTCAGACATGGCCATATGCAAATCAGTCTGACCTTCTGCCTCATGGGAACAGTCCAGCCCGAACTGCCAAGCCATGCCTTCCCTGGACCGGAAACAAGCTTCCGAGGACCGGTTTCTGGCATTACAGCCATCTTCAGCCCGGCTTGCTTGAATCCAGTGACAAAGTGAGCAAGGGACTCACGTCTGAGCATACCCTGCCACACTTATGGCAGCCAAAGCGGTACAAAAGGGAGTGGTGATGGACGGAGCATCTGAACCAATCAAACACTCACACCCAGTCAAAAGATCTGGGTTTAATCCATCACCGTTCTTTAGCCCACTCTGCCACCCCAGTTCGGAATCTTGTTTCCGGTCCAGGGAAGGCATGGCTTGGCAGTTCGGGCTGGACAGTTCCCATGAGGCACATGGTCAGACTGATTTGCATATAGCCATGTCTGAACTGGGGTGGCAGAGTGGGCTAAAGAATGGTGATGGATCAAACCCATATCTTTTGACTGGGTGTGAGTGTTTGATTGGTTCAGATGCTCCGTCCATCACCACCCCTTTTGTACCGTTGTAGTATTGTACAGCACTCTCAATATCGGTAGGTCACCTAATAGCGAAACCGTGCCATATATTAAGGTATTTTCAAGACTATGGTATATGCTAGTCACATTCATGGTTGAACATCCTTTTTATTACATTTGGGCGATCATATTTAACGCTCGGTCCATAATTAAATATATTAATCAGTCAAAGCGAAAAGGTTTGAGGAGCAATATTTTGCATCTTGTTACTAGATTAAGAGACAACCTTCTATTATCCAACGCAAACATATCGCAAGACTTCACAATTTATGATATATACCTGCTATGTGTGCGCATCAACTCCTGGGCAATTTTAGAAAAAGGGCCAATAAATGTGCCTGTGTAGAAAAAGAGTGAGCACTGTTATAGTCTTATATCGATAATGTCCGTAGTCTAAAGAATCAAGATCCACGAGTTCTTGACTCGTGATCAAGAGGTCCCGTAATCCTCCTCACCTTATTTGAAAAATATACGGTCGTCTCATCCGGAATATTCAGGTAGTGGCAGGAAAGCTCAGGTAGTAGCAAGAGCCTCCACTCTTAGCAGAGCACGTTTTCTTCGATCGTTTGGAGATCGAAAGGATGTTCAACCATGAATGTGAGTAGCATATACCATAGTCTCGAAATTACCTTAATATATGGCACGGTTTCGCTATTATGTGACCTACCAATATTGAGAGTGCTGTACAATACTACAAGTCATCACGTGTCTGACTGAAGATTCTTTCAACTTCAGGTACTGAATCTATGTCGAGATTTCCATATACGCTTATTTTATTTTCCTCGGCAAAAAAGCCGATTTACCTCACTTTTGTATGTGACAACCCAAGTTAAAATGTTTTGCATGTTTAACAAGCCAGCAGGTATTAACTTAATGTAAACAATTGATATTAATGTTTGACCTAAGCTGGTGTAGTTCAAGTGTCCGGCGATATGAATCCATAACTTTGAGAGCCCCGAGCTAAATATATTGTGGGCCAATCTTCTGTGTTTCAGTGGACATGCCATTACTCTATACCGTGTAAAACATCATTCCGATATAAGGGTAACAAGCCAATATACACACTACAACTCTGCAGTAAATTGTGACTCTTTAATCCATGTCCTCGAGTTGTAGGATAGAGACTTACGCTCTTTGAATATTTCTTTATGTTATGACTATGTCTTGTGACTACAGAGTATACATATATGTATATTGCAGAAACCTGCACCGTGTGAATAATCGGCGAAGATAATAGCCATCAGCATACAGGATATGCGTCATATTGCAGCCAAGCTATATATAGACACACAAAAAATAATCTTTGCATTATATATGCAAGGAAATACACTAGACCGTGTGATGATATATTGTAAATTGAGCTTGCTCGTTCCTGAATGCATTTATTATCTTAAACTTAGAAACGTGAGACACATTTGGAAATACTTTTTAAGCTCAAGGAATCATGACCATAATTAATAAAAAATGACATTCTAAATGCATGTATAAAATATGAACTCACAATGATTATATGTAATTCATAATGTATTATAAAAGTTTTAAGAGAGGCCAAGATTACAAACAGCTATGAAAAACATGGATCTTGATGCAAATATTTGTTTAAAGTGACAAGATTACGTGTGTGATATGTGTATAAAGTTTTATTAGTTAGTTTTGATATAGAACATGATAATAATGACAATTCTATATCATTTTTAGGGTCTTCAGAAATATCCTTTTGTCCTGAAGATGGTCTCATCAATTCACTATTAGAGACCGAAACGTCGACTCTTGCTTTTTCTCCGTTGACTTCTATATATCAATCACAAGGGAGAAAAGCATAGGCAATTGTTCCAAAGAAGTGTTTAACTTATCCTATTAATATGTACTTCTTGTAACATTGTCGATATTGATTGTGTACCCTTTTTAATAAATTTGTTGAAAAGTATTAAATACAAATTTTTCATATACACCCTTTTTTGTTCTTGTTCTCTATGCTTAGGTCACTTAATGTGACTACTATAAATTGAATGATTAATCACTGTTGTATTTCTGCACGATTGACCGACATTACTTTGGGTCATAAATCAGTAGTGTTTAGTTTAAGTTTTAAATAATACTAACAAAATTCCTTGAAGGTACTTTTACCCTTTCATATTTCTTGCCCGAACCCTCAAGGGTATATTGGGTTGCTCGCTTTTTTGATATCACTCAAGCACAGACAGTGGTCTGGTGTAGCCACCGTTAAAAGTGTTTTTTGTAACTATAGTGTGTCTATATGTCTGAGGCAGAGACATTGTCCTACTAAGAGGAATATATACTTAAAATTTCTGGAGGCCCTTCTCTTTTGGGCAACAAGACTTCAATCGCACAACCAGCTCATGAAGCAGATCTGAATCAATTGGAAAGATTAAAAAAGAAGCTTGTGTGAACTGAACTGCACGCTAAATTTCTTACTGACTGCTTACATGCAAATATAATACCAACTGGTTTGCAAATACGCAATATTCCTATAATCTTTACTGACGACGAAGACTTTAAAATTGGTTTTAGTTTTTCGGCCAACAGGTGCTCCCGCACCTGGATGATGCTCAGTATTGAGACAGCTTTTAAGCAGATCAAAATATTGACTAAAGAAATTGAAACATTGGAGAAAAAAATCTTAGGAGACTGTAATATCACCAACAGCAAACTTCTCTTAGAGAAAGTACAACAAACAATAAAAGAATTTGAAGAGTTTAATTCGCATAAAAAAACTGAGAAGTTGCAGAATGACATCAGACGATATAATAAGGAACAAACATACCCTTATTTAAACAAAGATTTCTATGCTCCACAAAACCCTAACCCACAGTCACGAAAGATAATTAATTTCTCCGACACAAACTCAGAGTCTGGTAGCGATAAATCAGTCGATACCAATTATGGACAGTACGATCAGCAGCCTTCCACCTCACGCCAGACTTTTTTAGGGGTGGACCGGAGGGGGAACAGTCAGCCCCGCAGACCACAATCCCAGAGGAGAGGATGGAATCGGAATCAATACACCCCGGGATTCCGCAAAACTCGTAATCAATATTACGAGTGGTAACATCAGATCAAACCATTGATGGAGCAAGGATTCGCACGTAAAGCGACTTGCTCGTATTCAAGAACCTTGAATAACCTTAATGAACTAAATCAATCCGTTTGTCTTATTAATTTTCCATTTATTCTGACATTTTGGGTGTCCCAGTGATGCTTGCCTATGTGTTTACTCATCCTAAAACGCTTACCACTAAAATGGCTGCTTCTAAGAGGGAATTTCGTCTGCGTATGCGTCGGTCACACTCACGTGACGTGACGTACTCGCAGTTCTGGTGGGAAAACCTTGCGCGTGCGCACTAGCTTGAAGATGGCTGCTTTGTGTTCTCACATGCTGAAGCTTGCACTGCAGCTTTCGTACTGCTGTTCGTCCTGCACTAACATTAATGCTATAGTTAATATAAAGTAAGGGGAGTCATATAGGGATTTCTGGTATACTGTGTAATCATTTATTTCTATGTTCTAAATTGTTTTCCTTTACTTTTCATGTGGCGAGTCTTTTGGGCCGGGGAGGTGTATGAAACCCCATCTTAGAAGTCCCTACTGCGCATGTCACCCTGGCAGAGGGAAGAAAACCTTGTACCAGTGGAACCCAGCCAGCTGGCAGCCACAGTCAAGATGCTCATGAGAACCGACCTGTGACCCAGCAAGACGAAGCTGAACTGTACTGCATTTGTAACAATTGTATATTAAATTGTATTAACCATTGTTAGGAGAAGAGCACATATCATGGGAACCCCAAATTCAATAGGCGGTCCCAAAAGATGCAAATTGGGACTTGTAGAAGTCAGGTCCTGGTTGGTGTGTTGACCTGTCCTACTTGAGGACCAATCGAAATTGGGGATTCTTACACTTGCAACATTTGGGGGGTGGTACACTGACCCGAAAACAGTATAACTAGCCTAGGTTTAGCTAGAGAAATTGTCCGACTTGTCCGAATAGCTGACCTGTCACTGACCCAACGCACTCAGTAGGTGACTGATACAGAGAGCTGCGGAGCACTCTGTCCGTAATTTCCATAAACCCAAGCGGGGTTTTGAGAACCTTAAGTGCTGGCGGAGCACTTTGCTGGGGAATTCGATAACCCGATCGGGGTTCTGACTGATAGCTGCAGAGAGGGTGTAGCGCAGGCGTTGCTACCGAACTGCGGGTGCTGGTCTTTCCTTGATGGTCCTGTCCTGATCCTAATCTGGTTTTCCTGTCCGGTCCTGGGGTGTCCATTCTGCACCTGCTGGCCTACTGGCGACTGTCCTTCCTTGGGGTTTCTCCTATCCTAAAACTGACCCGTGGCCAGGGTTGGTCTTCACACCGTTCTAGGTAAATATAGCGCTGGGGGAACCTATTCTGCATCCTTCATTCTTTCTTGCTTTAATAAAGACGTTTTCTTGCATATTGATATTCCATGCTTTCCTTTTGCACTGACAAATGAAAAAGTCATACATTATAGTTGTTATACTAGCATGTTCCAATTTCCCCTATCCTTTACGTATGTTTCTGCATACAGTTCATGAAATATAGATGTTCCTTTTTCTTTACTTTTCCTTTAGCTAAATGAAAAGATTGTTCTGGAATATTAGCGTGTTCCACTTTTTACCTTCCCTATAGATACATGTTATCTTTGAGTTTCCATAGACTGACAAAATTCTCGTGCTTTGCCCACTTTAGAGGCGTATACAAACTGTGACATTCTAGCATGTTCCTTATTTTTCCCGTCCTTTAGTCACTCCACATCTAGTCTAGATTCCTGAAAATACTTACTAGCATGTTCCCTGTTCTTACCTTCCTTTAGAGTCCTAAATAGTTGGTCTTATTTACTTCCTATATGGATATGTGCTCTTTATAATTTTAGTTATTGACAGTTTACTTGCTGTGAACCTTATGCTCTCTGAAACTGACGAATTCTAGATAAAGGTTTTAAAACTTTTGGAGTCTGTGGTTATTATATGAGTGCAACATACAAAGGTATTTTGTATTTTGGTGTCTGCCTTTCTTTAACAGCTAGCTCCCTGATCCATTGTGGTCATAGGTACCCGTACGGTGGATGGGTAAGTCGGGTACATTGGAAATACAATAGGAAGGAACAGGGTTACTGGTAGTAGAGTGTAAGGTTACCCGATTAATAAATATGGTAAATTGAAATTGTATGGGCCCAATACGTATATGGTAAAATTATAGTCGGGTGACCTGCGCGCTCTATCACCATACCCATCTTTAATATCTCCAACCATGTTCTTTTAGAACATGAGATAGAAGTGCTATCAACTGGTCTTAGTTTTGTTCCAACATATAGAAATGAACTATTTCAAACAAAACTTGAACTTTACAAAATTTTTCGTATCGTAAGATTAAAGAACTTCTTTGCAGATAATACCTCCTGTAACAACAAGGGTATTACAGGACTACGTAGTCCTTCGACCTTCTATCCTACGAATTCCATGGTCAGAAAAGAAATAATTGCATTTGAAAACGCCACTCTAATAGAGACTGAGAACCTCTTTAAAAAGAGGATGCAATATAAGTCCAACTTTCCTCAAGTACAACAAAAAGCTCTACTGAATCTCCAATCTCTAGAAGATACCCTAATAAAACTCGCTGATAAAGGGGGAGGCATTGTCCTCTGGGAATGTGACAAATACAACAAAGAAATGCTGAAACAACTGACAGTTGCGACTAACTATAGGGAGTTATCTATCAATCCCACATTCAGACTAACAAAAGAAATCAGTGCACTCAGCAAGCTAGGTTTCGATGGCGGGTGGTTGAATGAGAAAGAGGCGAACTTCCTGATTAACAAGACACCCACGGTGCCTGCTATATATTTATTACCAAAGGTCCATAAAGATCTGACCAATCCTCCAGGACGGCCGATAGTATCTGGTTGTTATTCAATTCTGAAACCATTAGCACAATACCCAGACCATTTCATTCTACCTTTTGCCATTGAGCAACCCTCTTACATAAGAGACACACTGGCAGTAATTAATGCTATTGAAAACTTTGATTTTGACCCAGTTAATGACATACTCGTATCTATGGACATAGAAAGTCTTTATACGAACATACCCCAGCAGGAAGTTTTGACAATTCTTACATATCTCCTTGAAAGTCGACCAAGACCTCACGAAGTCCCCACAGATTTTGTTATCGAATGCATTTGCATCTCTCTGTGTGCAAACTTTTTCCTCTATGAGAATACATTTTATCAGCAACTTAAAGGTGTTTCTATGGGCGCTATTTATGCCCCGGATATTGCCAATATCTATGTATCCAATTTCGAAAGCCAACACATCTTTAATGTCTCTAACCCGTTCTCGAACAACATCCGGAAATGGTTATGATATATAGATGATGTGTTTGTAGTTTGGCATGGCACACAGATTGAATTACGGGACTTTCATGTGTGGCTTAACTCTAGAAGTCAACATTTGAAGTTTACCCTTGAGCATGATAACAACTAGATGAATTTCTTGGACATTACTATTAAGAATGATGTATCCAACCATCTATATACAACTCTTTACACCAAGCCTACTTCCAGAAATACTTTACTCAACTATCAAAGTCATCACCCACAAGCCCTTAAGGATGGGCTACCTTTCGGTCAATTTCTGCGTTTACGCAGAAATTGTACTCTTAAAACTGATTATTTCTGTGAAGCGAAGAAATTGAAAGAGAAATTAAAGGCAAGAGGATATCCGGCCAAACGTTTTAAAAAATCGATGAAAAGAGCATGGTATAACAATCGAGATGCTCTTTTGATGATCAAAGACCGCCCCGAGAAAGACAATCTGATCTGTGTATCCACATTTGGGACACACACTAATGCAATAAAGAAAATCCTACTTAGACAATGGAATCTTTTAGTATCTATCCCAGAGTTTGTACAAAAACCCCTATTTGCATTCAGAAGAGGCACTAATCTGCAGGACCGCCTTGTGCACGCTTATGACAGTAAAAATGAATCCAATTTGGTTGACAACATGAGACAACTAGCCCCGATCAAAGGCCATTATAAATGCAGTAATTGCCAAGCATGTCCAAATACAGAAACAGTAAAGACATGCAAAATTAATGACGTTAATATAACCTTAAAGTCATTCTCTAATTGTAATACCACAAATGTGGTTTACTGCATAAGATGCCCATGCAATTTGCACTATATTGGCACAACAATCCAGCCTGTGAAAAGGTGTATCCTGCAACACCAGTCACATATAAGATGCAAGAAAGAAAATGCCCCCCTCGTCGATCACTTTAATCGACTAGGACACTCATGTAATCAAATGACATGGTGGGTCATTGATGTCATAAAACCTACCAAAAGACAATAGAATGTGGACAGGATTCTTACAATGAGGGAAGGAAAATACATCTGTAATGGGGACACAATAGAAAGGGGACTGAATAGTGCAACTGAATGGCATACACTAGCTTGCTTGTAAACAGTACACTTTTGCCTCAGTATTTGGTTGGTCTATTAAATTATATATAAGGATAGACATATCCATAAATTAATAGGTACTTCCAGTACAATAGAGATGCACTCCGAATTCTAAATAAGCCATGCTAGATATAATTGTTATTGAACTTTGTCTTGGAGTGGGATATAAATGTTGTCCCTTGGATGTTTGACATGTGTAGATATTCTTTATTGTAAGAATTGGGTGTTACAGCTTTTAATTAAATGCACGTTAATAATGAATAATTCAATATGGATCTGTAAAGATTGATTTAAGTTCTTTTGAACAACAACATGTCGGCATGTGTAAATAACAAATAGAGTTGTTTAAAATCTACTTTTACTTTACTGTCAATGTTCGACAACAACGACTCCCAGAAGTCTTAGTGGCAAACATCAAAGTCAGATGACTACCTGCAAGCACCACGCTGAACGCGACGGCAGACTGGAAACGCCAAGCAAGGGAGAGGACTCCATTTCAATCACGGTAAGCCTGGAGAACTCCAACGCCGCTTGCAATCAGGGACGCCCCTTGTGACAATGTGAGCTCGCACTAGTGAAGCCAGACGGCAGCTCGTTCGATATTTCAACTGAGGCACGTTTTTGTTTTGTTGTCTCGCCCCTTACAGCCTTTGAAATTAAAGAAAACAAACACCACGCAGACAGAGCCCTGGTCCGTTTCTCCGGGAGTGCAGGTAATCTTATGAGTACGGCTGATACACTGTTCAGCAGTGTTTTCCAAAATCCACTTTAGAGTCAGAATGACGCCCCCGTCTTTTGCCAACAGATTAATCGTATGTCCAAGCTTAGGATTCAAATACTATTCACACAAGATGGACACCCGGCGCAATACCTAACGAAGATGAGGTAAAATGTGATGTTGCTTGTCAGTTTAAAGTCGAGGGTCCATGTTTAGGAGTTTTGGTTCATTTAGTTGTTATTGTTGCTTCTTTCACAGGACTTAACCCCATGAGGTCCTGAGGAGAACCCCCACACTCAAGGGGCTTCGAAACGCGTCGACCCTTCTGTGCGATTGTATTGTACATTAGGCCATTCTTTGTTTGAAGTAGATTGTGAATATTCAGATTGTAAATAGACACGATGGCCTTGTTCTAAATGTATTGTAAATATTGCTAAAACCCAACCTCATCTCCCACTAACTAGAGCAACAGGTTCCTCCCGAGCCTGGGTGAGGTTCCTTTGTTTCTTCCCCAATTTTTCCTTTTCACTTTCCCCTTTCACTTTCAACTGTTCCTTGTTTTACTTGCACCAACCACGTTTTTATTATTTTGCGTGTGTCCATAAATGGTAGAGAGAATGACGGTATGACAGCTTCACGTGTAAATGACGGACGTGTAATATAGTGCTTTTGTATGTGATTTACTTTTTGATTTTTGGTTACAACTTGCACCACTTTTTCTTCTCCCACAAATTGTATATAGCATACCCCCCTGTTTAAACATTTTGAATGTTTTGATTCCTTTGAAAAAATTAACTGAAAACAAGATAAAATAAAAACAAAAATTACTACAGACACATTTGCGTTTTGTGTATATGCAACAGCTGTTTAATCTCACTGTGCATGAAAAATGATGAATATTGTTGGCAGTACTGGCATTTTGTTTTGTTTAGATTGATATGTGGCGCAGCCTTACTGCGTTTTTGCCAAACCCTTTTTGTGTTACTTGGTACAATAATACAAGTCATCACGTGTCTGACTGAAGATTCTTTCAACTTCAGGTACTGAATCTATGTCGAGATTTCTATATACGCTTATTTTATTTTCCTCGGCAGAATAAAGCCGATTTAACTCACTTTTGTATGTGACAACCCAAGTTAAAACGTTTTGCATGTTTAACAAGCCAGCAGGTATTAACTTAATGTAAACAATTGATATTAATGTTTGACCTAAGCTAGTGTAGTTCAGGTGTCCGGCAATATGAATCCATAACGTTGAGAGCCCCCAGCTAAATATATTGTGGGCCAATCTTCTGTGTTTCAGTGGACATGCATTACTCTATACTGTGTAAAACATCATTCCAATATAAGGGTAACAAGCCAATATACACACTACAACTCTGCAGTAAATTGTGACTCTTTAATCCATGTCCTCGAGTTGTAGGATAGAGACTTACGCTCTTTGAATATTTCTTTATGTTATGACTATGTCTTGTGACTACAGAGTATACATATATGTATATTGCAGAAACCTGCACCGTGTGAATAATCGGCTAAGATAATAGCCATCAGCATACAGGATACGCGTCATATTGCAGCCAATGTATATATAGACACACAAAAAATATTCTTTCCATTATATATGCAAGGAAATACACTTGACCATGTGATGATATATTGTAAATTGAGCTTGCTCGTTCCTGAATGCATTTATTGTCTTAAACTTAGAAACGTGAGACAGATTTGGAAATACTTTTTAAGCTCAAGGAATCATGACCATAATGAATAAAAAATGACATTCTAAATGCATGTATAAAATATGAACTCACAATGATTATATGTAATTCATAATGTATTATAAATGTTTAAAGAGAGGCCAAAATTACAAACAGCTATGAAAAACATGGATCTTGATGCAAATATTTGTTTAAAGTGACAAGATTATGGGTGTAATATGTGTAGAAAGTTTTATTAGTTAGTTTTGATATAGAACATGATAATAATGACAATTCTATATCATTTTGTCCTGAAGATGGTCTCATCAATTCACTATTAGAGACCGAAACGTCGGCTCTTGCTTTTTCTCCGTTGAATTCAATATATCAATCACAACAAGGGAGAAAAGCGTAGGCAATTGTTCCAAAGAAGTGTTTAACTTATCCTATCAATATGTACTTCTTGTAACATTGTCGATGTTGATTGTGTACCCTTTTTAATTAATTTGTTGAAAAGTATTAAATATACATTTTTCATATACACCCTTTTTTGTTCTTGTTTTCTATGCTTAGATCACTTAATGTGACTACTATAAATTGAATGATTAATCACTGTTGTATTTCTGCACGATTGACCGACATTACTTTGGGTCATAAATCAGTACTGTTTAGTTTAGGTTTTAAATAATACAAACAAAATCCCTTGAAGGTACTTTTGCCCTTTCATATTTCTTGCTCGAACCCTCAAGGGTATATTGGGTTGCTTGCTTTTTTGTATATCCATTGGCGTTAGGCAGCACATTGTATGCCAGGTCTGGGAAAATACAGGAATGCGCCATATTATATGAAATATGGCACATTCCTGTCTGTTTCCTGTCATGCAGCGCAGCACAGCAAGGCGACTTTCTGTGCCACTTCTTGGTAAATACGGACCCCAGATCCTGAAGAAGGTCGCAAACTTCTATGACATCCTGCTATGCCTTAAGCAAAGAAGAAGATGCGATTAACTAGTAATCGAGATAAGGCTATAACTGAATACCTCGATTGTGCAGTCTATTCACCAGAGGGGCCAAGAGCTTTGTTAAAACATTTGGGGCAGAAGTCAATCCGAATGGGAGGACACAAAACTGAAAGTAATGATGTCGCACGGCGAACCTCAGATATTTTTGGTGAACCGGAAAAATTGGAACGTGAAGATATGTGTTTAGCATAGCTAATGATGCCAGATAGTGCCCCTTCTTTAAGAGCAGGAAAATGTTTTGTAGGGTTACCATCTTGAAAGTTCGATGTTTAAGAAAACAATTCTGCCACTGGGTGGAAGCCTCCTACAGGTTTCTGAACTGGGCATAATATTAAACAGGGAGCCCTGGTCTAATTCTTGAGAAGGAACTGGGACAATAGCTGCCTAGAAGAGCTTGCTGTTGCAGAGAGTTCCCTGGAAAGGGGGTCAGCCTGTAAAAGGAGGCTGGAGTCTCTGAAAATTCCAATTGGTAACCTTCTGGCACCATGTTCACTACCCAGATGTCCAGCACTGAATGGCTCCAAATGTCCTGAGTAGGCGACCTCATACTGGGGAATCCAAGTGTCAATCATGACTTTGAAGGTGGGGTTTTGGGGGTGGTTGCAGCATCTTGGAACTGGGACTTGTCTGGTAGTGGATCCCACCCTCTGCCGCGACCCTTTCCACAAAAGAGTTGGGATGCCCCCCCTTCAAGAACCAGGTGGAAATGCTCTTTTTTACAGAAATCTTTCCTCTACCAAAAGGTTTGACTGGAGCTAAACTTTTTTTGTTTTCCACTGTCTTTTTATCAAGTCCTCCAGCTGTTGTCCGAACAGCTTAGAACCATCAAAGGGCAACTTCGTTAAAATTGATTTCTGAACTGAATCAGCCTTCCAAGTGTGCATCCAAAGATGGTGATGAACAGAAATGGAAGCTTTTGAAGGTGCCACAGAGGCACATAAATGATCAAATGACAAGGCTGTCAAAAAACTGACCTCTTGTTCCATAAGACTGAGGAAAGATGAACAATCTAGACCCTCACTCATCCATTCTGGTATGGTTTGATAAACGTTGAAAGATTGTGTAGTATATGTGATGTATGTATTCACTCTTTTTTTTTACTTTATACATCTTTTTTTATTGAAATCAAGGCATGACAGATGAAAAACCATGTTACATATACATAGGCAATATTGTTACTCTACAAATGGTGCTCGAGACATAGTGATCACGAAACCGTAGTGACAGTCCCCATTGAAACATATTCAAATCCCATTAACAATATCTTTTGTCGATCTTGGAGGTTCACATATCTCTCCCCTGTTAATGTTCCATTGCCCCCAAATTTGTGTTAATTTATTCAGGCACCCCCTGGCTTCGTATATGGACTTTTCCGTGACCATACACCAGTCCATATCTCTACCCCACTTCTCAATACTCGGTGGGCTCTGAGCCCTCCACATTCTCACAATGTTTAGTTTTGCCGCCATCAGCCCCATGGTAACCCACATTCTCTCCTTGGATTTTAGGTTGGTGGGGCCCCAGACTGGGAGGGCCAACTTGATGTTACAATTTATTTGCTGTTCCAACACGTCTTCCATAAGGTTCGCTACCGCCTCCCAATATCTCTGGATAGTCATACATTCCCAAAGTGTGTGAAAAAAGGTTCTCTCCTGCCCACACAGTCTTGCACAGCCACCATCTGAGCTATATCCTATGCGAACCAATACTGACCTGGACAGATGGGACCTGTGGAGAATCTTCAGCTGCACCAGGCAAAGCCTGGAAGAGATGGCCACCTCACTGGGGAGGCCATCGCCGTCAGCCACTCATCATCGTCCAAACCCGCTACGTTGTGGTCCCTTTCAGCCCTCAGGTGAGTTAGGGGATCTGCTATGTTGTTAATCAGTTTTTTGTAAATGAGCGATATGGTCTTCACCGGCAGGTTGCCATCTAGAACTCTAACCTCGAGTGGGGTGGACTCGGGGAGTTCACTACCTTTAGGGAGAACCGCAAGTAAGGCATGTCTAATTTGGAGATACCTGAAGTGTTCCAATTGTGCTAACTCTTATTCCTTCTGCAGCCAGGAAAGAGGGACCACCCCACCTGATTTCCACAAATCACCCACCTTGGATATACCTATATGGTTCCAGCGATCAAAACCCCTCGAGCGAATCAGCCTGCCCACATATGTCTGGAAGTCCCATTGAACCACCCCAACGTGAGCTTTTGCGTTGCGATACGAGGTGGCTTCCCCTCCCACAGCAGGTCCCGTATGATACTATCAATTTCTTTAAAGTACGAGGGTGCAACAGGGTGCAGAGTATTGTGCAGAGCATATACAAACCTGGGAAGGGACATCATTTTGAACAGGGCTGCCCGCCCCAAGAGAGTCAACGGAAGCAACTTCCAATGTAAAACGTCAGCTCTAAGACGCAAGAGAGACGGCAGGAGATTGTGATCATAAAATCTGGACCGATTTTTAGAGACCCAGATCCCCAGGTATTTGAAGCCGTCGGTAGCTTCCGCCAGTTGATATCCCCAAGGGAGTGAATGTCCCTTTCCATAGAGGACATAGAGCACTGACTTAGTCCAGTTTATAGAATAACCAGAATATCTACCAAACATGTGAAATATGTCCAGTACCACACTGTGGGATGCAGCCCGGAATGCCAGCTAGAGCAAAATGTCATCCGCATACAGCGATATACGGTCTTTCCATCCAGACATCCATTTTAGGCCCCTTATTGCAGGGTCATTGCAGACCCACATTGCCAGAGGCTCAAGGGCCAGGGCAAAGAGAAGCGGGGACAAGGGGCATCCCTGCTGGTGCCCCTGTTGAGAATGAAAATGGGAGATTTCCTGTTGTTGACCACCACTTGGGGAGTGGATGTTGGTAGAGAAGCCGAACCCAACTCCGATACTCTGGGCCAAAGCCCAATTTGTGAAGTACGGCAAACATATAGGACCACTCTATGGTATCAAATGCTGAAGCAGAATCAAGGGAGACCAAGACAGCGTCCTCTCTAATTGTGTCGGCACAGCACAATACTCCGTGAAGCCTATGCAATTTAAGAGAGGTGTTTCTAGCGGGCACAATCCCCGACTGGTCCGGGTGGACCACACAGGTATTGACCCTGAGTAGACGAGAGGCAAGGACCTTTGCCAGGATTTTTGCTTCACAATTGAGATGAGAAGGGTCTGTAGGAGGAACACCTGTTACTCGGCTTGCCCACTTTGTGAATGACTACGATATTAGCAAGCCTCTGATCCTCAGGCAGGGTTCCTCCCTTCTTACTCTCACAAAACTTTTTGGTGCGATAGGGTGCTGTCTTGCCCGCAGTAAGTTTAAACAATTCAATCGGCAAGCCGTTTGGGCCCGATGCCTTCCCACTGCGCAAATCCTGAATGGCCTTTTTGACCTCTGTAGCTGTGATGTCTAGGTCAAGATCGGAGTGCTCTTCGTAAGTGAACAAGGGCAGTGAAATATCCCGCAAAAGTGAGGAAGCCTCCTCCTCCGTGTGCGGTGTTTGAGACGTATAGAGTGACTGATAATATTGGCCGAACGCATCCGCTATGTCCTGGGGGCAGTGAGGCTGGAGTGAGAGTCTGTCTCTATCTCAACCACGACGCGATAGGCTTGAGCTCTACAATCTAGCCAGACTAACAGTTTGCCAGACTTATCGCTGATGTCATAAATTCTGCTGAGCATGGCCCTATAGTGCGACTTGGGAGCCTCAGTTGCCAAGTCGGTATATTCCTTGACTTTAATACGCAATCTCTGCCGCACCTCCACTGAGTCGCTTAGTCGAAGGGTTTCCTCTAAGTGTAGGTTTTCTCCCTCCAAGCGAGTCATATCTGCACACTTCTCCTTCCGTTGTCCCGAGATCTGGGCCAAAGCCACCCCCGTAGGACAGCCTTGTAGGCTTCCTAAAGCATTGTTGTCGAGTCTACCGTCCTATCGTTCTCCTGGAAGTAAAGGTCTGACTCACTTAAGATCTTATCCCTGATTTGGGGAATCATAAGATACCAGGCGTTGATCAGGGCGGTACGGTCAACCGTGGGCTCCCCACCTCCAGGCGACATAGGATAGGTGAGTGGTCAGAGAGTCCCCTGGCCAAGTGCTGTATATCCTTCACGCTGTCAAGTTGGTATGCAAGCGTCAAAACATAGTCAATATGGGACATACTGCGGTGCGCACCTGAGTAGAAAATGTATTGCTGCTCGGCCGGATGCAGTTTCCTCCAGACATCCACCAGACCCATCGCCCCAAGAAAGCTGTGGATCCGCGTGCGAGAAGGCAGCAAGGCCTTCTGGGGCCACCGGTCAAGGGAGTCAGAGACAATGGAATTCAAATTGTCCCAAATCAACACTCTGCCTTCCGGCAGGGCTAGGAGGAGGTCTCCAAGGTCTGCAAAGACTTAGGTGTGCAATCCCGGCGGCACATAGACGGAAAGGAGATAGAGTATGCAGCCTTCCCAGGTCCCAGAGGCGGCAACAAACCTACCCAGGGCATCAGTGCAGACAAGGTCAATTGTCATGGGGAATGATTTTCGGACCATTATGCCCATTCCCCGGGATCAAGAACCAAAAGCCGAATGTGCCACCAGTTGGAAACCCCACTGCGACATGGCCCTACAAGCATTCTTAAGCAAGTGCATCTATTGTAAGCGGTTGACATCGGGGTGAGTGTCTTTTCATCAATTGGAGCACTATACCCCACTTGATCTTGTCTCCCAGTCCGTTGACATTCAGTGACAACAGCTTGAGCCCCTGTCTAGTTGACGTGCCCATTGCGCCCGATTGCGTGTTCATTCAGTTGCAGGGGGAGCGTCCCATGAATGCCCTAGGAGGGGGACCCTTCAATAGACCACTTTCCCTTCATAGACAGAAATACCAAAAGCATGTAACCAATGATTGTCTTTCCTTGGAGCCAGTCATACTTGTCATACCTGAAAAACAAAGAACAATACAAACTAGAACTCCCCCCCCCCACATTCCTTGCAATAAAAAGTACTCTGGACAAAGCACTGAATAAGGTGCATACAAATAAAACCCCTGTAACTCCCTGGAGCCCCCCGCCTCAGTTAGATACAGAACAATCATAAGCTCCTACAATGATGATCCACACGACTATAAGGATGCTCAAGAAAATTAGACTGCTAAGCATGACCACTGAAAACAGACTGCAAAAGAAACATAAAAAAACACGAACACAAAACCCCAAGAATTACTAAATACTACCCCCACCCTGCCTCCCTGCAATGTGGACTTAGAACTTCCCACCCCCCAAAATTGCAGCGCGCCTGTATACCCAAAAACAAACAGCTGATGTATAGGGGAGCATTACTTAGCCTGGACATCCAAAGAACACAGTCCATTAATTACAATCTCCCTCCCCCTCAAGACCAATAGACATGCCCAATGTTAAATGTTAGAAAAAGCCTTGAACAGTAATTGCTTTACGCACACCAACAGTGGCAAACTGTCCCACCTCCCCCCCACAACCCCATCAGCCATCCTGCGACATGCAGAAATGCCCTGAGTAAAGAATCGCGTGGTCAGTCCAATATCATACTCTCTGAAACTCACAAATTTATCATCTGCCCATTCCAATCCAAAACTGATCAGAAGTCCTCATTGTCCCTTAGTTGTATAACCCAACAGTACGTACACTTCTGCAGCAACCGAAGTTCAGTCCCCTCCTTCAGTCCTAGCTCCTGCAGGTGCTACTCTTCCTCCATTCAAGGTTCGCCAGACGGGGAGGAGCGTTTCTACCACTTCAACCAGTCCCATGTGTCCTCTGGGGTTTGAAAGAACCATGTCTTTCCATTGGCCAGCCCCGAAGTTTTGCAGGAAAAAGCATAGCATATTTCAGATTATGACTTCTGAGACTCTGAGACTTTTGAGTGCGTGTTTTACTTCCAAGAAAGACCTCTGTTGCAGTTGCACTTTGTACGTGAAATCCGGGAAGAAAGTGATGCAGGAATTTTCAAACTTGAGTGGCGGAGCCTCCCTTGCCGTCTGCAGGATAACATCCCAGTCGCAAAAATTGAAGACTCTAGCAAGGATAGGATGTGGCAGAGCCTCCGGTTGGGGGGACTCCCAGGATTCCTATGTGCACGTTCCACCGAGAAATTTTTTGACAGGGAACGTGGCTGCAAATGATTTTGAATGAGGTTCTCCACAAATAGGTCCGCCTCCTGCCCCTCTGCTCTTTCCGGCACCCCCAAAATGTGTACGTTATTCCTGCGTGCTCTCCCTTCATAGTCCTCCAGCCTAGTTTCTAGATCCGAAGTCTGAGCCTGAAGATGCTTAACCGTGGGTTCCAACGTTTTAGTAGAGTGTCAAAGGGTGGAGATGGAGTCGATTTGATTTTCGATTCGAAAGTCTTTATTCGATTACATAATCATAAAAGACATTTACATTTAAAACAATAATGTCCTAGCAATCCAACCTCATAACGTAACAAAATTACACTAGAAATAAGTCCTTAATTACTCCATCAATAAATACAAATATACAAATATACAATAAATTAGTGTAAAACACATTTAAAAACACAATATAATATCGAAAGACTCAAGCCATGATACAGTAAACCAGAGTTTAAATAAAAACAGATTAAACATAGTCGCATTGTGGTATACCTATCGTAACCATTAACATTATTGATTCCTCATTCTGTGGGCACGGGTCATCCACATACCGTGTAAAAATTTGGCGATCGCAATTATAGTTAATTCGTTTCCATCTGTTTTTAGAATCCTTAGTGCTTCGGAACCTGAAGTAATCCCCATCATCTGGCAAATGGGCTTCAGCCATTTGTACCTCAGTTTCTTATAAACAGGGCAAACAAATAAAATGTGGGCTGTTGTTTCTGATTGTGATGGGCAAAACGGATATTCCGTGCAGGAGCCTGTACCCCATGTACCAGTAAATTATTTAATTGGAAGGGTACCTATTCTAAATTGGAGGTCCCATTTCCTATCACTGGGAACCATAATAAGGTCCCAGTACACTTCGCAGTCAAATTCATGTTTGGTCTCTAGAAAGTCTCTTGACAGTGAGGGACTCGTCAGAGACGTGAAGCGTTTCATAGTGACCATGTTCCAATAGAGCCACCTCAAATCCTTCCGGGATGGGATTGTACTATTTGTTGGATTTTGCCACAAACAGTTATGCCCATATTGGTATAAATGGCCTTTACCTGCCTCAGCCATGATATTTTGCCCGCACTATCAGCATCCCTAATCTCTAGTAGGGCTTGTGCATACTGGGTAAGCTCGGGGTGACCCAAGCCTCCCCAGTAGGCCACTGGTCTGAAGCTAGCCACATCCTCTAAGAACTGGTTTCCCAAGTCGTAGTAAAGTGGTATTAGTGGAGTAGATTGAGGCAAGCCTGTAATAACCCTCATAAATTTGTTTTGCGAGGTCATAAGTGCCGATAGGTTGCTAAAGCCCCACAATTCAGCCCCGTACAAAATAGAAGCTGCAATTTTAGCATTATAGATTTTTAGCACAGGGACAATCGGCTTTGTAATGGATACACGGTGTTCTTTCAGCAGAGCACCAGATAGGGTGCGTGTTTAAGTAACAACAGATCCAGGTGTGGGTTCCAATTAAGCCTGGAGCTTAGTGTGATCCCAAGGTACGAAAAAACATGGGTCTGCTCAGGAATAACATCGTTCATGGTAACTCTCCCTCTTACATTTTTTTGTTTGTGTAGTACAATGAACTTGGTCTTGTCTACGTTAATTTTGAGACCAAGGGCCAGATGTAGGTCGGTCGGTAACGGCAGAAAATCGGTATTTTCGGCCGTTACCGACCGGTATATGGGTGACAGGTATGTAGGGGGCATTATTTTAACGAATCGGTAAAATTACAGATTCGGTAAAATAAAAAATCGGTAAATTTACCGATTCTGAGGCACCGAGATGTAGGTGGGACTCTTCAGAGTCCCAGAGGCCTTACAGAATTGGTATTTTACCATCAAATCCAATTTGATGGTAAAATACCGATTCCGGTGTGCATGCACATGTGTGCATGCACACCTATGCCATGGGACAGGCAGACCTGCCCTTAGGGCATGTATGCCTGCCACATGGCACCCGAGCCTGTTTTGGGGGTGCCAGAGGGTGTCAAAGTAACACCCCCTGCACCCTTGTGCAAATCGGTATTTAACGGTTCGGTAAATACCGAATCGGTAATGCCCATTCATTCCTATGGGCTTCAAAGCCCATAGGAATGAATGGGCATTACCGATTCGGTATTTACCGAATCGGTAAATACCGAATTCTTCAGAATCGGTATTCCAGCACATCTGGAATACCTACATATCCACCCCTTAGATTTACCGATTTTTAATTACCGAATCGGTAACATTCGGTAATTAAAAATCGGTAAATCTATTTTACCTACATCTGGGCCCAAATCCTGGCAAAACATCTCAAATCTCCCTATGGCCTTCTGCAGGCCTTGTTGGGTTTTTGGAATTAACAGGGTGTCATCGGCAAACATTAACAGGGGTATCTTCTATCCATTTAAAGTTGGAGCATCAGTAGGGTGATCCTCATAATACTTAATCACCATGGTAATGTAGAGAGAAAATAAAGATGGTGCCAGTACACACCCCTGTCGAACCCCTCTAGCGTTCTGGAATCTGTCTGTCACTTGGGCAAAATTTGCTTCGTGAAGTTTAATTAAAAAAGGCAGCAGGTCCAAGGGCATTCCCTGTCCTGCAAGGACACTCCACAACTTGGGTCGCGGTCATAGGTCGAAAGCCGGCTTTAAATCTACAAAAGCAGCATATATTCTACCTCCATTAAGGATCACCACACGCCAATATATTAAAACAAATCTAAAAACCTGGTCTATTGTGCTCTGATGTGAGCGGAACCCGGCCTGTAAAGGTGAGAGGATGTCAAACTCATCAATCCAACCCTGGATTCTACTTAACACAAGCCTGGCTGTCACCTTCTGAATACAGTCAATTAAACTAATAGGCCTGTAGTTACTAGGATCCGATCAATCCCCTTTTTAAAAAATTGGTATGATCTCCGCTCCCATCCATGACTCAGGGATTGAGGAGCCCTCTGCGATAGCATTCACTAAGATCTGTATATATGTTACCCACAAAGCCTTATTGTGCAAGAACAGGTCGGCGGGAACACAATCAAGCCTGGTGCTCTTCCACCTGGTACAGTGTTAAGTGCAGCTTCAACTTCCTGCTTAGTAAAATACAGCGCAGGAGTACCAACTTGAGTGATCGGGGGACCCTGTGGTAGTTTGCTATCTCGGGCATCATTGTCAAACTGTGTCTTAAAGTGCAGAACCCAATGTTCGGGAGCTACATGGTTGTTTGGTGGTTGGCTAGGCCTTCCCTTACCCCACTTTACCAAATGCCAAAATTCAACCATGTTCCTATCTTGGCTAGCTAAGTACAACTCTTGCCAATGTTCCTCATCCCATTCGTTTTTTGCTTTATGTTGTGCTAACTTGTACTCTACCATGAGTCAGCAGGTTTTATGATCACTTTCCACCCTCTCCTCGACATCATATCAATTAGACTAGGCCAATATTCCTTATTAATGAGTATGTAGTCTATACGGCTGCATCTCATCCCGCATCTATAGATGGGGGAGCCATGCATGTCAGATTTAGCCCTCCCGTTGACCGCCCTTATTCCATGCTCCAAGCAGAGCGCTTTAAGCTGTAGGGCCGCCTCTGACCATTTCTTGATCGGATTCAGTGTTAATTGCGGGATATCGCATAACAAATCTTCCTCTCCGCCTAACTCTATATCATTTATATCTAGCGGCTCGAAGGAGCAGTTAAAATCCCCAACAACCACTATGTTTTCCTCTCCTTTATACTGATTGAAGTAGGAAACAAGAAGGGCAACAGTGCCTGAGGCTTTCCCTCCAGGCAACCGTCTAGCATATACATTAAAAAGTATAAGGTCCTCTACACCACGGGCTCTTATCTTAATAATTCGAATATCATTGCTATCAGTGTCCAACTGCTGATCTGTTTACCTGTCATTATGTCTTACCCAAATAGTTAGCCCCCCCATCGGTCTCCACCTTTGCCCAGCAATAGCAGGTTTATAAAAATGTATGTAGCCTAATCTAAACTCAGGACCCACTGACCAGGTTTCTTGTAGAACCACGATATCATTGGTTTCGACAAAGGATGACTAGTCAGTTTATTCTTCAACCCGGCAATGTTCCATGGGGTTAGGACAAAATTGAGTTCCCCATTTCGAGATTCACCAGAAATGTGCACCTTACTGCCTCCTTCCACTATACATATATCAGTTCTGGCTAGGTGCAAGCTGTTTTCTTCTTGGGGTGTCTTAATGGGGCTTACACTTAACTCTGTGGTAGTGCTTCTAATATTTGAATCATCTAGAGGGGTGCTTATTTCATGAGGGAATCCCCCTGGGTTTTGACTGTTGTTATTTGAACCTGGCTCTACCTTGTCCCTTATATCAGGATGCCCTAGGATACGGTGTTTGGATATAAAACCAGTCAATCGTTATCCTCCAATGTGCTCAGTGCCTCCTATCTATTACGGATCGGGACTACACAATTGGTAGGACCTAGCAGATGTCCTGAATTCCTGTAAGTTCCCCCTCTTGTGATTTCATTTGCTCGGTAAAAGAACCCCAGGGGGGGACATTAATAGCATCTTTCCAGATTGTATGAGGAGCTGCCCTTTCAGAATACACCTAACTATATTTTGGGGACCTAAAGCTTATAACTACACTATCCCCAGCCATGCCTTTTTCAGAGTTTCCCACCCAGTCCACCCTTCTAACCATCAAGAAATCTTCAAATAAATGGTTTCCGAGACCAGGTTTTGAATCCAAGAAGTGGAGGGCCTTGTTTTTTAAGGACGACCAGTGTTCCTCCTCACGTGATTCCAATCCCGGAACATTGGCCAATACTATAGTATGTGGCGTTGCCTCTGGAGGGAGATCAAGGAAAACCCTTGTCAACCTATCCCCACCTCCCCCCGAGGCCTCACCACAGGGCCATTTGACACTTGTTTACGTCTGTGTAAAACATTAGTTGCTGATATGAATTGTGCTGGAGGATTTGGGGAATACACAGGGATGTGGGTGGGGGTTAAAGGGTCTTAGCTGGCTACAGCCTGAACTTGTGGTCTTAATGAATTCCAGCCCGACTAGACCCTAAGGCTTCTCCAAGGCTACTCCCTTTGTGGTTAGCTGGTGCTTTAATTAGTTGATCCTCTATTTTGGCTAGTCTTTGATCTATTGCTGTTAAGCGGGTCAATTAAAGCTATTAATTTAACTTCCATCTGCTTAAGGAACACATCTTTAGCCTCTATGGAGTCTGGGTATTGCAGCCCAGACTGAGCCAGATCCGTACCCACTACCACCGCCCCAGTTTGTGAGCTGGCTCTGGGGGCACTGAGCGCTTTTCTTTTCTTTGATTGAACATTAGTTCCGGGAGCAGCTACTACTTTCTTCTGTCTAGTGCGAGCCTTGCTGTGAGAAGCAACAGGGGTGGAAGATATACTATCTTCAATGGCCAGGTTAGGAAAGCCTATCTGAGGGCTACCCGTGGATGTTAGCAATGATTGGGGGCATATTATTGAGCCAGAAATAGGGTATTTAGTAATAGTTTGTCCTATAAGTAGGCTTAGAAGATCTAATGAAAGCTTCCTTTCTGTTAGCTTAATTTCGTGCATAAGCACGGATTCAGCACGAGTAAGAAAGGCATCCAAAGTCCCTGCCACTCCCACCCCCCCTTTACGTGTATTCTTACTCACTTCAAAGCTGGTTTATAAAGCCAATATATGTAAAAAATGAAAGTCTGCTTAAATTTGCAAATAATGATGTTCTTGGCAACCTGTCACCCCCACTATAATATAAACAGTCCTTTAGAAGAGCTTAGAGTGCCGGAATAAATGTTGGAGGGGTGGCAGGAATCGCATTTAAGTGCCTCCTGGTGCCTAAAATTGACGCTGGTGACGCTGGTGACGCGCGCCTCAAAAGGCTGCTGGGTATTGTAGTTCCTTGGCCGCCCGAGCCCGTGACTGCAGGGCTAGCGGTGCGGCCGTCCGGTCAGGGAGCTGCAGTCAACAGTAGAGAACCCAGGAGGTGGTGCCAGGTAGGTACGTAGCAAACGTGGAGCAGAGTGACCAGCAAGGATTGAAAAAACGTCGTTTGCCTGCCCTTAACCCTGTCCCCCATATTTCTCAAATCAGCGTGAATTAGGGTGATCTCCGTGATCACTGTATCAATTTTCGTCTCCAGTGCGGTACGAATCCCGTGAATAGCTGCCATTACGTCAACCAGGTTCAGGGCGTCATCTTCTGAGTGTTGCTTTGGGTCAGGTGAACTTTTGTGACCCTCCCCCCGTCCGACCTGGTATGCTCATATTTAGCAAGCTTTGCAGCAGGGGGCTGTTTGGATCTCTTGATAGTGGTCATCACAGCGGTGTACGATCGAGTGGTGGGCTTCAGCATGTGGGGCCACACCCAAATGAGGGGGAACAGTGGACCAAAGAAACTGTAGAGCAAAAAACGATTTCAGAGTGCACTACAGTGAGCTCTCCAACCGCAATCTGGCAAGAGTCAGGACGAACCTGCTGCAAATAGCCCCCCCAACGGCCACTCAGGGAGCTCAGGCCAGCGTTTTGTCCAGTAAGGGCCACAGTCTGCAAACAAAGAGGAAGCCAATCGCATACATGCCAACATTTCAGAAGAGCAAATAGGGAGATTTAAAAAAAAATCGGGAAAATGGGGCCTTGAATCAGGTTACTGTCATGTGTGGGCTTTGGAAGTGTGCTGCTGCAGGATTGGACATTTGAAACACAAATGCACGTTTTTTTTTAACTTTCCGAAGCATGCAGTGCAATGGCAGGCAGAGAGAGGGTGATGCAAGTGTTGTGCACTGGCCTGGCAGGTTGCTGGCAGTGCATGCTCCCCCCTCCCTCCCCGCCGCTCCCCTGTGTGACAGCCCGGGCTGAAACAGCTTCCTGTGCACACACACAGCCGCCCCCCCCCCAGTACTTCACAGGTCTTGAAAAGACCATTCCCTTGTTAATGACGCTTTGTGATTTTTCACCCCTTCTAGAACCCCTGCATGGTCACTCTGACTATTGCTGGAAGAATTGGCACTTTACACAACTTTACACAACACCAAGCGCTGTCAGCTGAAACTAAGAGGAATCGGGTTTTTGCTTGCAGGAATCGGGAGGCGGGAGACTAGCCCTGAAATCGGTAGTCTCACGCCTGAATCGGGAGTGTTGGCATGTATGCAATCGGAGGGGGGGGACCTGTATTGTGCAACGAGCACAGATGCCACCGCAGCCCCCATCGCACTGTTTCTCCAGAATTACACCTGGGAGAGTCCCCTGCGGATCGCACTCCTCGTGGCACCCCAAATAAAGGAGAGTGATGGACCCATCTGGTCCGGCCCGACTCAATCGGGAGAGGAATCGCAATATGGCGGACGCGCCAAATGCCGTTCCGATCACCCCAAGAACCAGCAGAAACACACCATGGGGGGAGGTGGGAACACAGGATAGGGCCCCAAGATTCACCTCCACATGGGTCTAAGGCGGTTGTGCCAGTCAAAGTCCGTCGCATAGCTGCCAAGGTTTCAGATTGCTATGTGTGACATTTTTATAATTTCGGTGAAATTATGAGTGACATTTCAACGACTATGAGTGACACTTTCTCGCCAGCAAAAATCATGCAGTGAAGACGAGGGAAACTTCTAAATATCAGAAATGACAGCCATTTGAGCAACGAGAAACTCCAAGAACTTCTTTAAACTGCTGCAGAGCAGCATAAATGGAAGGGCACTTACCCTAGTGCTCCCTCCTGGTACCCAAGAAAGATGACAAGACAGAGCAGCCCTGTGGCCAGGGCTGACATTAGTCTGTGACTGAATTTGAAATGAAATCTCAGATCTAGATGTAAACCTCAAGGATGACGAGACAGAGCAGCCCTGCGCCTTCCGATTTTACTCTGTGTCTCAATTATCAGATCTCATATCATCTGCAATGCGTGGTGTGCGCCGCACTGTGACTGAAGTAACAACTCTGTAATCATGAGAGCAGACAGGGGGCCTCTGAGGAATGACAGTACCCCCTCGCTAACCCCTCCCACCCGGCCCCAGTGCAGAGAGAGCCCTGCCTGGTAAAACTGTCATGCACTGACCCGTAGTGACTGTGAAGACAAACCTTACTATTGGTGCCCAATTTTAAGGAGACAGACAGAGCAGCCCTGCGGCCTGCATATTTACTGTGTATTAGATCAGGTTGCAGATAAACCAGACTCACTCAGGATGATGAGACAGAGCAGCCCTGCCTGCTGCAGATGCTATAGTGTGAAATTAATTTTTCAGATGATGATCTTATCATCAGACTTGTGCCGCTCTGTGGTGTCACTGACAGTCACACGAGTACAATACACCTTTCCATCCACTGCACAGTTGTAGGTGTGGGGTTTGTCCCTGAATAGTGTTGTAACTTAAAATGGTGAGACCCTCGTGCAAAAAGTGGTAATACCACATGTGAACACTGTAATCTCCCTGCCAGCCCAGACTGCCAGGAATACTAAAATTAGCTCTCTCAACAAAAGCAGAGAACAATACTACTTGGTAGCTCAAGACACGTATTGAATATTAGTATGCTGTTATGCTAATTAAAAGAAAGTGGCCCTGATTCACAAAAATGGAGTACATCTGTATTACTAGAAGCACTACGACAAATAATTTGCAATTTTCAAACATTGCCAGGAGTGCAACTGGAAAACTGCTAGTCACATGCGTACTGCTGGCACTGTCATGTGACCTTCTAACATGTTCCTAGTCCCTTCACAGTATGTTTCTGCACTATGTTTCCACACTGGGATAAGGTAGCCCCACTGTTAAACTGTACGATTTTTCCCCCTCCTGTGGAATATCTTTCCCCCCATGGATACACACCCCTTCTGATACAACCCTAAGACGTTTAGGAGTGTCTGCTGTCTGCCCTTCACTCTGGCAATTCGTTCACATGTGCTAGATGTATCTTATTTGGGGATAGCTGGCAAGCGTAAAATATGTTTTCAGAGAAAAATAGCTGTGTGAAGCGTATCCAGTAACTTTACGCTATTTTCCTTGCTGCGAATAATGAGGTATTGCCAACTTACCCACAACCCAGCATGTTATAGTAATACAAACACTACTTCTTAAAGGCACTTGTAAATTAAGAAACTGGCAATTCTTTGTTTCCAATAGTTGCGAACTATGATAATCACCGTAAGGGGGGTAAGTAGAAAAAACAAGCTTGTGTGTTGCTTGTGGTAATGCGATCTGATCGGCCAATTTAATTGTGTCGGAGCAAGTCGTAATAAGAACACTGCTTCGGGAAGATATATAAACACTATTAATCGACTCACATTGGGTGAATATAACGTGCCCCCGATGACCTCTTCACCTTAACTGTCTGACATGACTGTACAAAGAAGTCCGTCATGGCTTTGCCTGATGCGCAGCACGTTGCCGATTGGATGTAGTAACTTAACTCACACTTTACTTGAAATAGAGGAGGAGTTCAGTCTGCTGTATTTTCTCGCTGGAGCCAGCAGCCGCACAGTTGCAAGAGAACACGGCATGATGGTGCACTCTGCAGCACTCCACTAAGTCTTCTCGCAAACACTCAGACGAGGCTAAGACAGGCTGATCCACTCGTTTACAGCTCACGGCTGCACTGCGCAGGCAGCAAGCCTGTCACAGAGGCCCGGCCGCAACAGCACCAGATCACACAAGTCACGCGCACACGGTGCCGCCAGAAGCCACTAGCTCACAGAGCTGCTGGGGCGTCTCTGCATAATTAACTTAATTAACGGGAGCAAATTAATTTATAATTCATTTATAGCACAAGCAGCAACTTACTGGTATTAAATAAAGTCATTGATTCTCACACGAGAGGCACGACTTACTTTTTAGCACCCTGTGAGCGAGAAGAGCAATTGCTGAGCCGGCTGCACTAGTATTATGCGCCGCCCGCCCACCGCTATGCGACCGATCATGCCTGGGCTGGGACCATGAGAAAGAGACTCGAGTCTCGACGTGGACTGACTCAGATTGAGTCTCCCGCCGCTTCTGCCTACTTCCTTTTCCTCCAAATGTGACGGCACATCCGGAATATTAATTCCGGCCCCCATGGTGTGCCACAGTGACTGACAGCAGTGTCGACTGCTGAGACGGCAGCCCCCACCCCCTAATTCATGGAACAGTGGTGCGAGTATGAGTCACGAGCCGCGCCGGCGCCAGAATATTGCCGCATTGTTGCCAGGCTACAAGGAGGCAGCTGGGCACGGCAGAGTGAGAATTAATACATTGTAGCGCTCTCAGCCACTCCAGAGCTGAGAGCAGATGGTTTAACTGTTTAGTAACTCAGCCCAGCAACTCAGCACGTCTCTCGGGAGCAGCAGAGAGCCGGTGCACAGGCGCCGCTGGTGGCGCGGCTGGCAGGTGACAAATGCGTGACAATGCATTTCAGTGCGGTGATGCGGAACACCGCACTGAAATGCGTGAGCGTCACACTAGTTGCGTGACACTTGACAGGACTGCCGTCGGGCCCTGGAGATCGGGAGCCCTCGTGGCCCGCCCCCACACTCTCCAATGGCTGGGGGCTCACGATAGCTGCAAGCGGGACACCAGCCAACGAGGCGAAGTCCCACGGGGCCCTAAAAGCGCTGCAGCATTGGGGGCAGTATGCGAGTTGCCGATGCAGCCTCAGTGGACCCACGCCGCCTCGCCCAACAGCCCGCCAAGGAAGCTCTGTCTCGGCAGCGGTGTAAAATGTCGGGTTCGATTTCTCCGGAACCCGACCAATGATTCTCTTCATTCAAGCGGCGGGTGAAGCAGGGCGTGAAGGGAGCCTCAGCCTTTATTTGGGCCAGCAAAACAGATGTGTGTGATGGATGTGGGGGAATCAAGCTACGGAGACTGCCGGAGCTCTACATAGGAGTGGCCATCTTGGGTGTTGGCAAGCCACGTCCCCCTGTATTCACTCTTATGGAAAATTTGGAAGGAGTATAAGACCTTTTCACTGCTAACTCTACCATCTTATTAATAGGATCCAGAGGCAACGCATCTTCCAAAATTACAGCACGTTGAAGACAGGCCAGCTATCAGGTTAACTACCTCGATCGCAGTCAGAAAATGTATCCACTGTTTAGCATCTGGATGACAATCTTTGAAAATTTGGTTAATCTCCTTCCACTCATGTGACAGCACACACAAATGACCAGATGCAGCAGAATAGACTCTGACTGTCTGCTGGTACTGTGACAGGAATTCATACTTCTCAGCAGACGGCTCAGGGACAAGTAGGTTGAGATTCTCATGTAGATGCTATAATAATTCTGTGAGCTCGCGGACCCTGTATAAAATGGCCCCTCCTGCACTCTTCTTCAGTGTCCATTCCGGGATCATCAAAAACCTTGTATCCTGGGGATTTTAGGAGATGAAAGGTCTTCGTGGACTCTAAATGTTGCTTTTACTGTCATTTGCTGAGTTGAATACATAGACGTCAACTCATTGGACACCCCTGCTGTACCTCCTCAATTGCCTCCTCCATGCTCAGTTTAAAATAAGCCTCACAAACTGACAGCCGAATAGGCAACCAAACACACTGAAAAACTCCTCTCTCTGGAACCAGCAAGCATCAGATCGATATCCGACCAAACCTTCTTGTTCTGGTCAGTACCTAAGTCACGGAAATGCCATTGTTGGATCAGCCAGAGGCGCCATCTTGGTTCAGGCCCAGTGATCGTGGAGCAACCAAACTTCTGTAGCACTGAGCACTAATGGTTTTCCACTCAGAATAGTTTCCCTTTTTAAAAAACTCCTTCAATAGTGAATACTGCACTGAAAGTATCTGCATGCTCTATCAAAAGACTGCTAAAGCAAGGCTCTGTCAGGCGCTAAGTATTTACAAATGACCCTGTCTGCTACTGCTAGATATAAGGGTCAAAATCAGTAAATAAGATTGCAATAGCAGATCGTCACCTTTGCAAGCTAAATTAATACAGATATATTAAGATAACATCTTACCTGTGTCAGCTAGGGGGAAACATGGATACAGAAAGTAAAGACCAAGAAGTTCTTCTCTTATCTAGGATATGCTGGGCTATAGCTGCCATAATGAAGGAATCATTTTTTGTCAGCTAGGGAACATGTTCTGTAGGGTGGAGATTCCATCTCGAATTTAAGGACTGGATCGGGGAAGATGGACTAGGAGGCAATGTCAGTGAGGTGGTGGAGGAGATACAGAGTTAATGAAAGCTGGAGTAGAATTTTTCCTAAAATGTAACATAGCATCGGGGCAGATTATCAATGTTAAGATGGATTCCATGTATGCTGGTATCACGAAAGACACGAAAGGTTTGTAGGACAATGTTCAACGAATGTTACCAATTTTAGTCTCACCTATATTACTAGTAGGTCATTTTAAAAACACCCCAGGTTTTGGTGGAAGAGTTACCATGGCACTGGTTTAAGTGAGGAAGAAAAAAGGCACCAGGGCATCAGAGTGCAGACACCACATATTGCCTATCCATTGTGTACACTTGGGGAAAATGGCACAGCAGATGGTGTGGTAATATTTTCCAACACAACAGATTTTCTGTAGTGTTGGTTGTTCACAAGGTACATAATCATGCAAAACTTGATAAATTGTGTAATTAGAATAAGTCAAGTATTGGAATGACCTGCTGAAACTGCTGCAGCCACAAAATGGGATGCTAGAATCAGAATATGCAGTTATCGTGATTTAACTCCAACCACTAGATAAGGGGTGAGACATTTATTGATTTTAAGGGGGATGTAGGAAAATACCATACCCCGGCTCTCCCCCATGTGTGTTTTTTCTTTCTGGAGCCTTCTGTTGCGCCTCAGGCCCCCAGCCTGGCTTGCAGGTGAACATTAAAACTACAATAGATTGTACACATTTAAGACTAATATGCAAGAAGTTTATTTGCAAAAATGGGTCTAGTCCTCAGACCTGTGACTTTAATTGAGCAAACTAAATCCTTGAATTTTAATGCAAATGCTCTGAAGTTCATTATGTTTGCTTTTTAGTTCATGTCTGTGCAGGGCCCAGGCAGCATCATTATTAGGGGTGGGCTAAGAATTCTACTCCACCAGTGGAGTTTGCAGAGTTTTGCCCACTCTGTCCTCCGTGCGGAGGTCCAAAAAAATCCTCAAAATGACACAGAGCAGAATTTTTTCTCTAGAGCGGCTCGACAACGTTAAGTTGGCTAGCGCTCCCCAGAAACAATTGCGCACTAGACAGCCTCCCAGCGAGATTCATCAACACGGGCGGTCACGACAGCTTACGACCGCTTGGGTTGGGAAATCTGCTGCTCGCGTTGAGGAAGCTGCCACTTGAGTACAATGTCTACTCGGGCAGCAGAAAGCAGCAGCGCGTCTGACGTGATGCATAGTGGCATAGCGTGGGACAAACTCCTGGTGCTAAAAATCAGTGCAAGCAGCACGACTTAACAGACTCTGCTGCTGGCGGAACTCCACAGAGTACAGCAGAGATTTTCTGGCACTTTGCGGGAAACTCTGCAAACTCCACCCATGCCTCACGATGTGGCAGCAGTAGGGGTCAGGTGTCATAGCTGGGGAAAAGACTAGAGTGCAGCAGGTGTAATGTCTCTGAGGCCAAACTGCTGCTGCAGGGTAAATGCAGAACATCATTATATGAGTCAAATAAATATCCTTTAATTTAAGTGATAATATGCATACACCAGAACGGACTAGTGTTAGGGAGAACAGCTGCATTGTCTTTGAGCCAAGAGAGGTGAGATTCTTCCTTTCACTTCAATTTTTCTAGCAGTGTGGGGGCAGGAATATTGTAGACTGGTTGGGTGAATGAGTGTGGAAGGAAGGGGTGTATTGGTTGAGGTGCGGCAGGGCTGTATTGACCGATGGAGCAGGGATGTAGGGTCAGATCGATGATACAGGAATGTGAGGACAGGTAGGTAGTGACAGGTGAGGTATGGGTATGGTGACAGCTGTACAAGGACAGTTGGGGACAGATGTTAGGTGGATAGTGACTGGTGGGGTAGATATGCATTATGGCATAGGCTTGCAACTGGAGTGAGTGGATGAATTGTAACTGGACTGAGGTAGAGCTATAGTGGTCATTTTAGATGGGAGGGGTAGGGGTTAGAAGCAGGGAGGTTATGACAGGTAGGGTATGCAATATTGACTAAGATGGGGCTATGAGCAAAAGAGACCGGTTGGAAATTAATGAGATGAGTACAGAGGTGTGAGACAGCTAGGTAGTATGAGTAGTAGTCAAGTTTATGGCAGTCAGATACAGATGGGTGGAATAGACGTGTGTGTGGGAGCAGATGGACAGTGACAGAGTTAGTAGTAGGTTGGTAGTGACAGAGGTGAGGGAAGATGAGTAGCCGGAAAAGTGGGGGTTAGGGCATAGGAAGCAAATAGGAAATGAATGAGATGGGACAAGTGACTGGAAGTAGGTTAGAAGTGGTTGATAGCTAGGCACGTAGTGTGTACCGAGTGGTCATGGGTACAAGGGGGTATGTAGTTTGCTAATGAGGTTTGGGGAGAGGTGTGGATCATGTGAGCAGTGTCTGGATTATCAGCATGAGCTTGGTGAACAGATGGGTAATGATGGGTTTGATAAGGATGTTTGGGGGCAGGTAGATAGTGACTGAGGTGGGAGCAGGGGCTTAGGAGGAAGGTGGCTAAGAAATGAGGTATGTCAGAGTCGTGAATGGGCAGGTAAACACTGTGATGGGGAAGAAGTGTAAGGTAAGGTGGGTAGCCACAAAGTGAATTCTAGGGGTGTCGGAGTAGGTGGGGTGAACACTTAGTGGCTTTGATAGGCATATTTAGTATTGGTGGAGTCCTGGCATTCTTGGTACGAGCTCACTATTTTCATTTCAGAGAAAATGTGACATTCATTTAAGACTTGGGGAAGCAAAGGATAGCAGTACTCTACTCTCTCCCAATCCCTTTACCAGTCTCTGTTGTCATTCCATTTTCTGTTTCAATCTCCATTCCTATCATATTCAACAACACTTTTACCCTACTCCCTGTAACACTCCCAGTCCTAGTTACGCTCATTATGCCTGTCACCTTGCCTGTCCCTATCACACTCCCAGATCTGGCCACACTCCCAACCAGTCATCTTCCCTGTTATCCTCCCAGTCACCCTCCCTGTTTACATCACACTCCATGTCCCTGATGTTTTCTTTGTCCCCTTCACACTCCCAGTCCTCATGCAATTCCTATCATCCTTTTAACCCCCTGCGCCTTCTGCATCAAGTTCCATTCTCTTTTACTGTCAACCTTCCCATCCATGTCCCCATTCCCATTAAGGGAGAGAGGCTTCGGGTTGATTGTCTACTTGGATGATATTTTGATTATGTCTCATGATGCAGTGGAATTGAAGATTCACTTGCAAGAAACAATTAA
Organism: Lissotriton helveticus; assembly: GCF_964261635.1. Classification (NCBI taxonomy): domain Eukaryota; kingdom Metazoa; phylum Chordata; class Amphibia; order Caudata; family Salamandridae; genus Lissotriton; species Lissotriton helveticus. The sequence continues at coordinate 854,977,582 of NC_136067.1, forward strand.
TCTTTTAGAGAAGTTGGATTTTTTATTAAACAAGAAGAAGTCAGTTTTGATTGTGTCACAAAGTAAGGAGTTTTTGGGTTTCAAGATAGATTCAATAGGGGAAGTTTTGAAGTTACCGAAGAAAAAGGTAAGTATGATAAAGAAAGGTTGTACGAGTGTTAGGGAAAGAAACTTTGTCCTTCAGGGATTTGGCAAGAGTTTTGGGCAAGTGATTTTTCTAGGGCCTTTGCATTATCGAGCATTGCAGAGAGTGAAGCCGGAAGCATTGAGAGGAGGTTTATGGTAAGGAGACCAAGTGAAATTGGATTTGGAAGCGAAGGAAGAGTTAGGTTGGTGGTTACACAATTTGGATGCATGGAATGGAAGGGCAATTTTTGGTTGTGCTCCGGATTTCGTTTTAGAGACGGGTTGCCAGTGCTTCTGGTTAGGTAGCACATTTGGGAATGAAAGAGACAGGTGGTGCTTGGTCAGATTTGGAAAGGAAGATGCATATAAATTGCCTAGAATTAAAAGCAGAAATTTTCACTTTAAGGAGTTTCAAGAAGGAAGTTCAGGGACGGACTGTGATATTAAAGATAGACAATATTTCTTCAGTTTATTACATAAACAGGCTTGGAAGTTGCAGGTCAAAGGAGCTTTCAGATATTGCATAGGGGTTTTTGTCTGGAACACAAGATTGCATTGAGAGCAGAGTAACTTCCAGGGAGCATGAATGTAGGGACGGACTGGAACTCGAGGCATGTAAAAGATGACAGCTATTGGATGCTGAATAGAGTTTATTTTGCAAAGATAGATGGGACGTTTGGATCAATAGAATTGGATCTATTTGCAACAAGGTTGTCATGTCAAGCGGAAAGATATTTCAGTTGGTTTCCAGATCCAGGAGCAGAAGCGATAGATGCTTTTCAACAGAGTTGGACAGGAATGAGGGGGTAGGCTTTCTCTCCTTTTGCAATGATACAGAGTGTTCTTCTGAAGGTGAGGAAGGAGAGAGGCCAATTGGTTCTAGTCACCATTTCTGGGTGTCTCAAGCTTGGTTTCCAGGAGTGTTGGAATTAGCATGCAAGGTGCCTTTGATGATTTCGGCAAAGGAAGGTTTGTTGGCCAACGAAGTAGGAGAAAAGCATCCTCTTGTTTTGGAAGGAGTATTGAACCTTCTTGTTTGGAAAGTCTCAGGTGTTGTGAAGCATTCAGAGGACTTTCACAAGGAGCTGCAGGATTACTCAAGAATTCCTGGACACCAGAAACTAGGAGAAGATATAAGGGAGTTTGGAAATTTTGGGCGAGTTGGTGCATGGAGAGGAATTTATTTTGGATCCCGTGGAGTGCCTGTGGCAGACGAGGTGAATGTTTTGGTAGAGAATTTTGAGAAAGGTTTAAATTATAGAACAATAAACTGTTATAGGTCTGCAATTTCTGCAGGTCATTTGGTGGTTGGAGACAGGACAGTCAGATATAATGCTTTGGTTTGTAGAATTTTGAAAAGTATGCAGATTAAGAGACCTCCAGAAGTTAGGTATGAAGTTTTATGGGCTGTTAATTTGGTTTTAAAGCTTTTTATGGACTGGCCAACAAACAAATATTTATCTAAAAAGAATATTACAGTTAAGTTAGCAACTTTGTTGTGTTAAATTTCATGCAAGAGGATATCAGATGTGAAGTGTCTGGAGGTAAGTAACAGAGTATATAGTCCAGATGGTGTATTTTTTTTAATAAGGAAGAGAACAAAAACTAGTACAAGTTTGATTTTTTTATCCAAGATTGGAAGATTGTAAGAATCTTTGTGTTGTAGAGTGTTTGATGGAGTATGAATGCAGGATGCAGGAGAAGAGAGGTCATGGTGTGCATCAGTTATTAATTTCTTTTGTTAAACCCTTTGGAGCGGTAAGTACGGCAACAATTTCAAGATGGGTGAAGTTTGCAATGAAGGAGGCTGTGGTGAATGCGGAGAGATTTAAAGCACATTCAGTAAGGGGTGCTATGGCAAGTAAGGTGTAGTAATTAACTTGAAACAGTTTACTGTCTTGAGATGATTTATTGTAGATTACATGGATATAGAGCCAGCATAGTAATCATCTGGCTCCAACAGACACAATCTCAAGAATGACCATTAAACATTCTAAAGTAACCAAGGAACTCAGATACAATCTTAAAGCAACATTAAACATAGAATCTGTGATAAGTACAACAGATTACTACATTACCTTCTCTTCTTACACAATACATTTTTTAAAAAATAAATAAATAAATAAAAGTAATCACAGAAAAGACTGCCTAAAACTTCATATTAAACTATGATATATTTCTATACCTCATAGGTTTAACAATTGAACGAGAGCTCTTTCTGGAAATAGTGTTTGAAACTAAACCTCTATCACCTTTAAAAGACTGTTTGTTGTCTGAACAATTGACTTTAGCAACTTTGCTCAAGTTCCACCAAAATCCTCCATCAATTTGAATAACATTACCTACTATACTTTCACAGGAGGACCAAATTTACTTTTAGAGCCAGCATAGTAATTATCTGGCTCTAACAGACACAATCTCAAGAATGACCATTAAACATTCTAAAGTAACCAAGGAACTCAGATACAATCTTAAAGCAACATTACGCATAGAATCTGTGATAAGTACAACAGATTACTACATAAGGCTTGTTGGTCTGGTGTAAATTTGGAAAGGATTAGGAAGACAGCAGATTGGTCTAACGTGGATACTTTTGCAAAGCACTACGTTAGACCGATTAAACACATATCGGATGTTGTGTTGAAGGTCTTTCAACATGCATAATGTTAGCCTCCAGTCTTGTAATGAAATGACGATTCTTCGATTAACATGACAAGAGAATCAGGATTTCATTAAAGACACGGAGGCTAACATTATCCCCCTGCCACTCCCTAGGAGATCTGCTATGGAATTTGTTAAGAAGAAAAAAAAAAGGAAAACATAATAATAAAATATTATAAGTTATATGATTTAGACATGGGGAAGAGTTGTTTATCATTAAGTTTAAAAAAATATTTTTGCAAGACTATGAGTAAGTTTAAAGTGTGAAAGGGAATACAATGTTAATATTGTTCTTTGTTTTCAGATGCACAGGTCATGGAAAAGTCAGATGGAGAAGAAGAAGTGTTTATCTTCGTAGTATCACATTTAAAAGAGGGAGAAAGTTCCAAGTTAGAGACTTTTGATGTATTTCAGTATTTTTGTTCTGGATTATTATTTAGTATGAAGATTCTTTAAAGGGCTGCTGACAGTAGTGGCATAATAAAAGATTATGCATAATGTTAGCCTCTGCGTCTTTAATGAAATACTGATTCTCTTGTCATGTTAATCTGAGAATCGTCATTCTTCTGGCAACCAGTGAAAGTAGTGCTTTTTTCACACCTCTTCTTCGGGAATTCCTCTGCATCATCTGTCCCACTTTCCACCTGATGCCATCCAGCTCATGAAACCGAGGGGACTGCCAAAGGGATGACCAAATGAGGAATTCAAATGGACTGAAACTCACTGCCTTCTGTGGCTTCAAAGTACCCATGATTCAGTGTTTAGTTGAAATGCTTCACCAGGCATTGGTTTGGGGTGATGTGATTTGGAGAAATTGTGATTCGCTTACACTTTTCAAACATGGACTTCATGTAGGTGGACATCAAGCTTGTTGCTCACTGAGGAAGCACTTTCTTGCAGAATCCATCATGAAATACATTCCTTAAGAGTCTTTTAGATGCTACATGAGGAGAAGAGCATCTCAAAAAGACAGCCTGAGTGTAACTGTGTAGTATGGAACAATATAAAAAAGAACTTATTACCCGAGGAGATCAAAAATATTAATCCTCACCACAGGAAGTTGTACAAATGGAGCCATTATTTCCCCCCCATCATTATCACTCACTTGGCAAGTTTGGCAGATTTTAAAAACTCCTCATTATCTCTATTATGTCAGGTGACTAGAACAGTGGGTATAATCTTAAACGCATGGTGCAATGCTATGGACACTAAGTGGGTCAAGTAAAACAGGATGTTTCTGTGGATCTGAGGAACACCTGCTGACCCATGTTCATGAGCTGAGGGCTCATTGTAAAGATATACATCCTTTCACGCAACCTTGCACTGCCCAGTAATCTCACCTTCTCACCGTGTCTTTGCCTTTTGATGTAGTCTTTCTGGATTGGCCCCCTGTTGTTGGATGCTGCATGACTCAGTTCTTCAAGGACCTCGAGAAAGCAACAATATGTCTGGTAGGCCTCCTGTCTCCAGTGCCAGGTCACCTACAGGATGTTCAGAATCTTCTCCTGTAAATGCAAGCAGGTATAAACTCTGCACTAGTGAGCATACTACATCTTGCTTGTGGATTTACCTGTTGTATGCCAAAAAGACATATCAACATATGACCAAGGACATTTTTGAGTTCCAATTAGCAAGTAGATTTTAAGGATATTGTAATATGTCCACGGAAAATTACAAGTACCAAAGGGATTACATTGTCAATATGCTAAGTGTCTTTATGTTTGCAGAACTCCTTTTATATGTAGTTGTGTAAATGTACATTTTCATTTGCATATCCACCTGTGTTTGAGATTGTTTCAAGATTATGGTACAAATTATGACCTTCATAGAATTTATGGACTAATTGAATTGAGATATTACATATGAACATCACATAACTAATAGATGATTATTCAAAATAACTGCATTTAAACAAATCCCTTGTTGGCGCCTGTCGTTTTTTACAGTTACTCAAGCCTGAATACTTGGTTGTCAAATCAAATCAATCAAATCTGACTTTATTCGATTGCTTTGTAATACAATCATAAAAGTACATATTCACAATAAAAACATATTGAATGTTATATAAATTAGAAAAATATATACACAATTAAAAATCATCATATTTTGTAGTCCGTAATTACAGTACAATTGTTTTCCTGTGGCTAAGTACTTTCTTTAAAAACATACATATCCTCCAGGTCCTGTGAATGTCATCCAAGATCTGCAATGCGAGAAAAGCGGGCGACATTGTCTCAAACCCAACTCCCTCATTATCGGAACAAGCCAAACTTTCCTCAAATTGCTATAACATCTGCAGAATAGGTATACATGCATAGTCGATTGCTCTGAACAATTGTCACACGGACATGGGCCTAAAATTCGGGCCCAATCGTTCATACATGGAAAACTCAAAAGCATGTGATAAATATTGCATCTAAAACAAGTTAGTACTAATCTGTCATAGCCACCAGGTGCAAACAGTAAATAAGGCTCAATAATAAAGGAAGATAAAATCAATTGATTGTGCTGAACAGAAGATTTTGTACTCTCAATAACCAGTCTTACACTATCCAAAAGAATCAGACCCTGGTTTTTTAAATTCTTTCTTGAAATCAACTGCATTGTACATGGTGACTTATAGTACTCTGGATGACCAAGGTCAGACATAACATTTTTGATATACCTCACCCACGGGATCAGCTGTGCACCTTCAAGTTTCATGCTGTCTGTTAAAATATCCTGATTAAGCTTAGTCTCAGGTTTTGACCAGATTCAGTGCCATTAAAGGATTGGTTCCATTTTTATCAGATCTGAAATAAATGGGAGGCCAAACTCCGCATGGCAAACATATGCCAAAGTGCTATTCGGGACAGCTAAAACGTATCTCAGGAAAATATTTTCCACTGTCTGGAGTGACTGCGTGTCCACAAAGCCCCAAACCGCCGCTCCATAAATGGCAGCAGAAACACACTTCGCTTTGTAAATCTTCAACAACTTCCGTGGTGGTCTCCTCCCCAATTTTTTTTGCTAAGTTTGCAAGGGCCATTGTTGATCTTGCCAATATAAGTTTTGTTGCCATAACTGCACCAGACCAGCGATCATAATGATCGAACAATATGCCCAAGTAAGCAAACCTGGCGGATTGCTCTATTGCTCTATTGCTCTATTTTCTGACCCTCAAGGAACATATCCCTGCATTTATGGCTCCCAGGCCCACATTTCATAATATAGGTCTTAACGATATTGACCTTGAGATTCAATTTGCCCATAAATTTAGTAAAACTATTAAAGACCCATTGTAGGCCTATTGGAGTATGTGGCATTAACACTGCATCATCTGCATAGAGAAGTGCAGGTAGGGTGCTATTTGTGGAAAGTCACGGTTGTTCTTAATTTGGGATTCACATAGGACATTTGTATTTGTATAGAGATTAAAAAGAAAAGGGGCCAGGACGCACCCTTGCCTGACCCCTTTTCTAATGGGAAATGAATCAGTTTGTTCCCCTCCTATCCCAAAAAGTACTCTCGGCTTAGCAGAACTATATAGGCGCCTAAGGAAGAGAACAATTTGTGCGTCTACCCCCTGTTGCTCAAGTACTGGGTTGTCGTTCTTTTGGATTATCTTTCTGAAAGTGACATTTTTAAAGCTGGAATGATAAATTTGACTTACCATTAATGAGGATTACAATTCTGTAGGTACTAAATATGACAGCTCTACCTCCTTCCAATTGGGAATTACAGCTTATTAAATGTAAAAAGGAATCCCGAATGTTAACCTATGGGAGGGGTAGGTCTCCCAGTAGAAACAAATGTTGGTGTTTTTCACTACCAGGACCTGCAAAACTTAAAAGTACATGTCCATTCTTTTAATTACACAGCACCCTAGGGACTACCTAGGTGGTGACTTATATGTAATAAAACAGGAGTTTACGGTTTGGGAAGGAGTTTAAAGGCCAAGTCGATATGGCAGTGTAAACTGCAGCTCTGCAGTGGCAATCCAGAGCCATGTTTTAAAGGGCTACTCAAGTAGGTGGCACATTCAGGGCTGCAGGTCTACTAGTAGCATTTAATTTACAGGCAAGGGGCACATGTATTGTATGTTACTAATGACTTCTAGGTAAATTAAATATGCCAAATGTGGATAATCCAATCAAACCCTGTTTGGAGGAGAGAGCACAATCACTTTGGCACTAGTTATCAGTGGTAAAGTGCACAAAATCCTAAAGTCAACAAAACTAATTCAACAAAACGAGGAGGAGGAAGGCAAAATGGTTGGGGTTGACCCTGCAGCAAAGGCCATTTCCAACACAGAGCATTGGGAGAGAGCTCTACCATGGGGCTAGAGAAAACAGTGAATGTAAGAGCACAGTGAGAACACAACATGGGGGACTATGAGAGCACTATAAATAGGAATAGTGAGAGCACAGCAGAAGACGCAACAAGAACACAGCAAGGGGGATAAGAGCACTCAAAAGTGGGTAGCCAAAGCAAAGCAAAGGCAGCTATGGCACAACAGAGGGGATCAGCGAGAGTACAGTAGTGGTGGGGATGACTTCAGAACAAGAAAAGGGCAACAAGAGCACAGTGGGGAGGCTGCAAGAGCACACCAGAAGGGGGTTACAAGAGCATAGCAGTGGTGGCAATGACATCAGAGCAGAGAGGGGGCAATGAGAACACAGCAGAGGGGGCAGCAAAAGCATAGCAAAAGGGAGCAATGACAGCACAACATAGAGGGGCAGTGACATTACAGTAGAGGGTTGCAGCAAAGACATGGCACAGGGGCTCCAAGTCATTTGCATTAGTGGGCTCCCATCGCTGTGGGTCCTGAGCCCTCCACAGATGCCCCTTGCTCTAAAGGAAGTACACAGTGGTTCTTAACCCCAAGCCCTGCCAGCTGCAGCAGTGAGTTGCCGTTCCTGTCAATGCAGTCCACTGGTAATGGCAGGAGAGAGCTCAGTATCCCTTCTGGGTGGTCCCCTCAGTGATGACACCTGGGGAACAGCTGGCCTTGTCTCCCTTTGACACTCACATCCACCAGGTGCCTTCACATGCCGTCCTCAGGTGGGTCGACGGTCAATTATTTTTGTGCACTAGCACTTATCTTTCCGCATCAGATAATAATCACTGAGGGCAAAAGGGAGCAAAATACCACAAATCGGAAGGATGGATAAAGAGAAAGATGGAAAAAACGCGAAAGAATGAGAAAGCAGTAAGAAACATTAGTGAGAAAAAAAGGAGTAGGGAGTGTGTGGTGGTGGATTTAAGACTACTAGCTTGGTATTCGGCGCGCCCACGTTTAATTTCACCGACCGCGGGTTTCTAAGTAGCGTTTTGGGCAACAACAGGTTTTCTTTTACAAATTAAGCAATGCAATGTCATCATATGTGCAGACTGCTGCAGTGGACTAGGACAGTGCACGTCTTTTTCCCGCCAGTGCAGATATACCATGCCCACAATATCTCCAGCCTTGCTCATCAGCTTTTTTACGCAGAGATGTTTTAGTCGGGGGAATGTGTGTTATTGGCTTTCCCTAGGGATGGGGGCGGGTACGTGTGGTTGGAGACTCGATTTAGGAATCTTTACACTTCCGGCAACAGGGTTTCTTTTGTTTTCTGTCCAACGCAGAGAAAGGTTATTTGTTCCCAGTCAGTGTATGGCAACGGTGCTTTGCCTTCCATGACAACGACTTCGCAGGAGATACCGCAGGTCCTTCTCAGCTAAAAGGCAAAACCTGTACCCTGAATACTGATGCTGCGCGGCGCTAGGAAAAACAAACCTAAAACAATGAGATAGGAAAGTAGAGCAGCTCCTTTGCAATAATAACTCCTTAAAAAATAAGTACATAAAATTTCTCAGAAACATAGCAGGGATATTTTTTATCATGTTATGTTATCATTACAGGCGTATTTTAAATTGTCATTTAGCGTTACAGTACTTGGAGCCTTCCCTTGACTGGTAATAGTTGAAATATAAAATAAATATTCTCAGAGGTTGCTGAGGAGCACGACTGAGGGATGGAGGAGGCGTCCAAGACAAGAGATGCTTCCTAGTCACTGTCAGCATCAGAAGTTTAACCCCTGCCATTGCAGACGGCCCTTAATCAGTTTGTTTTAGTGTTTTATTATCGTTCTTCACTCTAGCTTCCTCAGCTAAGTGACAGACGACAAATCAACCCCTGCGCCTCGGTAATAAACAAGACACCCAAATTGTTATTCGCAGGCTCATCAGCATCAGGTTATGGCTATGGCAATGAAAAGCAGAACAGCTGCTGTTAAGAAGGAATGATTTGCTGCCAGCAGGACATATTTCACGCCATACAAGATGAGTATTGCAAGTCATAATTCTACTTAATTGCTTTTTAGCATGTTAGTACCTCAGTCCCCTTTCTCCCCCCCCACCCCCCCCATGTAAGTAAACAGTGCCAGACTCCACAAGACACACAACTGGCAGAATTAAAGGTCGAGAAATTCACCCAGTCTAAAGTTTATGTGCCAAACAGTGGCGTAACGAAACTTGAGGGGGGCTTCTTGTAAAATACACGGAGAGTGGCCCCCCACGTTCCGGACCGAGTCAGGAGCTCAGGGGTCCACCACCTATGCCCAGTGCGGGGGGGGGGGGGTCTGTAGCTCGGGGCCCCCACCCCCTAGGGCGAAGTGGGCTATTGTTACGCCACAGGTGCCAATTATACTCCCTGGCCACAGGTGACCTTGACTTGCCTGAGTGTTACTTGACCCGTGCACGTTAACTCAACTGTTTATGCATCCACTCCAGGGCTTTAGGTGGACTGGGTCTCTCCAGGTCTCAGACCCGGCAGAAATTAAAAACAGACATTAAAATGGGTGCCTATCTTGTCCTTTTCCAAGTGTTCTTAACTTTACAGGCAAAAAAACGACAGTAAAAATCGGTAAGGGACTTCATGTCAGCATTGTAGTTCCTGTTTACATTTCGCACATTTTACTCAATCTTGCATTTGTTGTTTGCTTTTTCAGCAATGTGCCTTTGTAGTTTTTTGTGTGCAGCATATTAATCTTTTATAGTGCTTTATGTGACTTGAGTCGCCTCTAGGTGTCTGTGTGTGTGCAGGTTGTGAGTAGATGTTTAGAACAGGCCACGATGGAGAGCTCTGTAGCTTCACAGCAATGTGCCTTTGTAGTTTTTTGTGTGCAGCATATTAATCTTTTATAGTGCTTTATGTGACTTGAGTCGCCTCTAGGTGTCTGTGTGTGTGCAGGTTGTGAGTAGATGTTTAGAACAGGCCACGATGGAGAGCTCTGAAGCTGAAGCTACAGGCAGTGTGAGTTTCTGACAATTCCTATCAGTGGGGGACAAAGGTCACAAAGGGGTTAAGAACACGTTTATCCAGCCTTTGGTCTTTCTGCAGAGCCAATTGAGCCTTTGCAATCTGAGAAAAACATTGGTTAAAAACAAAAATATTTGTTGATATAAATAAAATACACATTGTCATAGTAGTGCCTGGCACTAAAGGAAACTAGTATGCATGTGGATGCGCTTCTTGTGAAAAGGCAGAATGCTGTTAGTGAAATTAGTCAATGGCTGAAGTGCGCTGACTACTGTCCACTGCTATATATTATAGTGGATCGAAGACAAATGTGATTGACACAATAACAGACTAATGGATGAAGAGAATTGGCTGAAAGTATATTATGCATAGAATTGTAGTAAAATCAAACGGTGTTGGCCAATGCCAGACCTTAAAAGATGTTGTCATTCACTAAATGTGAATTTAGGGTTGGAGGTTTGCTGTACCATGCAGAACTCCCTCCCTGCAGTTGCAGTCATACTCAATAGTTGCAAAAGGACTCTTGTCTCATGAATATTTACAAGGCAAAAGTTTTTGTGACTCCCTGCGAATGGCATTTTGTGATGTGACAGTTTCGTACATCGGTATGCAAATGAAAGAGGGGTTGCAAAGCAATTGATGTCTAAAAATAAGTGCTTTGCTACCAAGTACCCTTGAACAATCATGCTTTTGCCATTTTGATAGAATATGTGAAGAAATATCCAGAGTCTTGCAACCATTTTCTCTAACTATTCTTGGAGTGTTCAAAGGGTAACGCTTAGTGTCACAGCACACAATTATTGGAATGTTTAACAAATGCCCCTTAAATCTGCTCTGAGAGACAATTGCGCAGTCCAATACATCATTTAACTCTGATATTTTCAAAGTGTTCTTGGGTGGAGAAGCTTATCAAACTCCCCTGATCAGAGTTGGGTTTGCCCACTTCGCTCAGCCATTGTCTAGTTTGAAGAAGGTTATACAGCCCACCACTTCCAAAGTTCACCAACCCCCACTGATGACGACACCACTAGCTAGCTCTTGTGTTTTTCTGGTATGCTATAATTTAAGTCTGAAGGTCAACAGATGTGGTGACCTGATTTTAGCATATTGATGTTATGCGCTCTAGGACCCTCATGGTTCTGGGCGGACTCTGAAGAGGCAACGTAATACGCGGGGTGGTGTTATGGAATGGTTAACATGAGGTATGATGTAATGCACAGTGTGTGAGTGTATGCTGAGGAATAAAGTAATGCTTGATTGCAGCTCTTGTGTGGCTTAATTCACCAGCATGATCCTGGGATGGTGAAGACCCTACACTGGTCTTGATTACCATCCCATTTTGTACGTTTCTTTGCTCCATGTAGTCTTAGTGGCGATATGACCTCCTCCTTCCCAAGCACTTTCTTGGCCATCAATAAAATGACATAAAGTGCAATCTGTGTCATGGTTCTGCTGTTTGAGACCAGATGAGAAAATTGCAAATGAAGCTGAAATATTTTTTAAATATAATAAGAAAGTTAAACAATTACTGACAAAGCCAATAGGTCTGGCTTTCATTTTCGCTTATTAGCCAGATCTGTTATGTTTGCCAATGCTTATTAAAAAAATTGACTTGATTTTACAAATTAATAAAGGATGCACGTGCTGTAAGGGTACTGTAGTTTGATTATCAACGTACAACTAGCAATATTAACAGCCATGGTGCCGCTTTTATGTGTAAGAATTAAGTGTATCAGAAGGCCCTATACATATGGACGCTGGCACTTGCTTATTACAAGGTATTAATGCACTATTTGTCTCACCATGTACCCTCTCACACAGGGTCATCAAAGCCCCACCAGTGATAATAATTCACCCACACCCCACACTCATGCACTCGCTTACTGTCTCACCATGCACCCATTCGCAACACCTTTCTCAAGCCCCTCACTCACAGCAAGGCACCCATGCAGTCATTTACTTTCTGACTAAGAATTCACTCATATCAGCTCACATAAAACACTCATGAACTCACTCACTTTAACATACATGCATTCACTCACTGTAAGCCCACTCACACCAACTTACACATGAATCTCAATCAAGCTCTCACATCGTTACAATCATGCATTTACTCACTGTAAGTTATTTTTGGTTTGGCCATTTATTCCCTCTTTTGAAAACACTAGTGCGTCATGGTTGAATGTTCTCAACATAATGGGAGTTAATCAAAAGTAGACCTAGTTCTATGCATAAAAAAGTTTAATTTTATCTAAAAAAAAAACAAAACATACTGAACTCTCTCGAAGCAATGCTCCCATGTGCCAGAGACAGCTCAAATACAATTTTAGCATCACAGACTTGTTTTAAAAGAGTAGGTAAATATATATCCTAATTATATTTATGTGTGGGAAACATGATGTATCTTCTGGGTAATAGTGGTTAATCGTTTGTTAAATCATTATCCCAAATGGTGTGAGCAGTTGTTATCAAAGGAGCAAAGTTACACTGTAAGTCTCTGTTGATATTGTAAAATATGCTACCAAACCATACTCCAGAATTAGTGGATTTCACTTGTCAAAGGGTGTTGATAGACTCATTGTGGGGCTGAGAAGAAAGTTTATGGCTTGATGCCAGGACCTTTTCGCATCAGCATTGTAAGGGCCTGGTATTGTAACTTGCAGCAGCCATCATTGTGTCAGGCAGGCATACTTGGGTCAGGCCACTCGAAATTCCATGCAGCCCACTCAGCAAACACCATCAATTGGATGAAGTGTCTTGAAGCATTATTTTAATAGTATTCATATAGTGGGCACTTCTGTGTTGCGTTGGTTGCGTGGAGTTTTCATGGCCTGACCCTAAGATGGCCTCTGACAGTAAAAACCTCTGTTTTTTTCCGATGAACGTGTGGAAAGGGAATGGTGCCTATTCAGGAAGGAGAAGGCAGGAGGGAGATTTGTATCAGTTTGTCCTGTTGTATTGTGGGGCAGCATACTAGGTGATTATCTCCACCCAGTTTTCTCGCCAGTTTTTAGAATCAGAACCTGATTCAACTTTAATGCATTGCTAGTTCCCACTGGGAATGCACCATTTTTGAAAATGTTTCCTATTGATTTCTGCTGTATGCTAATGTCGAGGTTACAGATATTTTCTTTGATGTCTTTGGTTCTGCCTTAGGGAACGTTGCCATTTCTCTTCGAGGTTAAATTTGTTTCAAAGCCTACCATGGTATGCAGTGCCCCAGGTGGTAAGAAACCATTTGTTAAACTTGGCATTCTGGAATATAAACTGCTTTAAACTTCCCTTTTATGAAATATAAAATTACTTAATACTTGGCATCTCTAATGTCGCCGTCCTTGAACTAGGTAAGTGGAATGGGTACTGAAATTGAATTTGCATTCTTGGAAACATCTTGCTCTATCGAGTTAACCAGTTTCTGTTTTTCTACCTGCTGCAGTAGTTACGCTGTCAAACTGTATAAACTGTACACATCAAACCGAATTTCCTAAAGTAACAGGATATTCTGCTAAAAGCAAGGCTATGGACCGGGATTTCATTTCTGACAACAAAATGTGTTAAAGCTCTTCAGTATTTGGGAGAACACTCAAACCCTATTTTTAAACCGGATTCTTAATGTATTATTAATGGCGTCTGCTGGAAAATAGAACGTGTTCTCTTGCAGGACCTTGTGGTTTGTTATTCATCAAGACACTCTGACCATCAAAGTAATGGAACAGTCGAGCTCCATCGGGTGGTTTCCTCTGTTAAGGATCAGTCTAATTTTGAGCAGTGTAGTGTGGGAGATTCTGGTAAAACACCATCCATGCTTCCATCAGTATGACAGTCCAATTTAGTATACCATGGGTCGCAGCCATGATGTTTGTCGACTGAGACACCTACTGTTCGCACATCACCCACAGTTGACTCTCTGTCAAAGACCACCATGAAAATTGTAGCACGTTTCTTGGAAAGGTAAGCATAGAGTTTATAGCTGATAGTATCAGGGGCATAATGAAATATGATGGGGGCCCCCTTGCACAATCTGATGAGGAGCCCCTGAGTCTCCCATATCTTACAACTTAAAGGGGGGGCCTTGAACTGTTCGAACACCCCTCAGAAGTCCATAACTAGTATATCCCACTCCCAAGCATTTTAGTGGGGCTGCTATGTGAGATCTAATTATGTTCTTCCAAGTCTGTGTACATTCCTATTGCTCACTACTACTGGCGGATTTTCCATTAGAACTGCCAAACACTGGTGGAATGTCCAACTTTGTTTCTTCCCCAAAATATTTTCTCCCATTGGGAAAACTGCCAGTTTTGTGGAGACGTCTCCGCGGCCCTGAAGGAGAAACCTTGCCATAAACATTTTTTGCTGACTCCTTGATAACATTTAAGTCCTCTGAACAAGGCATGCAGAAAATACACTGAGCATGCTCAAAGTTAGGTTGAAATATATCTAAAATCAAATGCTGCATAATTATCCATATTCTAATTAACTTACCAAACAAAACGTAGACAATGAGATGCATTTGTAGATTGTTAATTATATTGTACCGCTTTATTACTGTCTACAGACTCAAATAGCTTGTGATACCCTAGGAATGGCATGTATTGTTAGCAAGATGGAGAAATTGTTGCAGTTGATTTGCGGTTTGCAACTGGCATGGACTGATTTGGAACCCTTTTAGACACAAGGTGGAATATGTATGGAAAGCTGTCAATTGCAAGGATTTCTGTGAGTAGTCCAGAGCATGTTCGTGAATTCCCCGAAAGTCAAAACCACATTGAAATAGGAATATAAAATCTACAAATGGTAGATGTATGACTTTCAGGCCTTCGTCTATGAATTTAGCCTCTTGCGACCTAATCTATCCCACAATTCAACTTTCAAAACTAAGTCCCTGAGTACAACCATGTGGTAAATTCACTTTGGGTGTAAAATGCTCTTTGTGCCCAAAATAGGATGTTTGCCAGTGTGCTAAATGTGTACTTGCCGATTAGTAAATTGCTTATCCTCTGCGATTTGACTACCAGTTATCTGGTAGGTAAATCTTAGCGATGATCTTGCCATGCATAGTACAAATTTCCGATCTGCACTCCCTAAAACATTATCCAATTTGTGGAGGAAATTGTACATTCGGAAAAGCATCCACTTGTGGAATTTTCTCCCAAAACGTTTATTATGGTAGAGGAAATTCTACTTTCAGATTCTGGGGTGTATGTCAGAATATATTCAACAACCCGTTGAATTCTCAATTACCAGCCAAATCTTAACTGGGTGCTTAGAGTTTGATCTAGAGAAGGGTGATAACATGATCATCTCGATATCAATGATCACATACATTTTTCAGTGATAATGGTGATTCTCATAGTGGAGTCATTTGCAATGGAAATTACATGTGTACGGAAAATTATCTACCACTGCTTTTCAGAGGATTATGTGTTACCACCCATTTATGAACTAGTCCCTGATTGTTGTGTAGAACAAACTGAATTAGAAAAATCAATAGCCATTCATCTGCAAAAAGGTGTCCAATGGACAGGTATGGGAATTACTGAGAAACATGGATAACCATTCCAAGAGGTATGTAACTTTTCAGAGAGATTTATACGTGTTAAGGGGATCCAAATAGCCAAGCCTAGCTACAAAGCAAGAGTGTGCTGTACAAATCGTGAGGGGCGACAGAAGTTTCAGGGAAGTATTGAGAACTACGTCTTAGGCTGTAGATGCCTCAAAATATACATTTCCACTGATGATTTAACTCGTTCATCTTCTTACAGAGACCTGTTATCCCCTTCTTCATGAAGACTGTGCACAGGAACCATGTGAGGTGTACATGCACTTCATAAGACTCCTCAACATAATATTCCAGTTGTTCAGCATGCTGGGATCCTAACATGATGAAAAGTATTCTGAAATTAACACTAGGAAGAGCTCAATCAGCATTCTGTTATTCGTTTTAAATTACAATCGTGGTAAATTAATAATCTGTATTATGGTGCTCAAGGGGGCGAGGGGGGCATATCAAGTTTTGTTTAGAAAAATAAAGGTGAGGGGTAAAATACTTCTCACCTACTTTTCTTTTCCTAAAACCACACCTAAAACAATCCTTCTGGCATCTTCTTTGTTTGGGAATATGTAGGTCAGCGGTGCTGATGGTGTCCAAGCCAAGTCCCGGCATTCTATTCGAACTCTCGGATGTGAATATAGGAAGTATCACACAAATTGCTTTGTTTTCTAATTTGAAGACAAAATGGCGTTCCGGTTCTGAGACATCAGAGGGATGATGACGATGCTCGATTGTTAAGAATCCTGTGAGAAAACCTGGCCTGCCGTTCCCAGAACACAGAACTGTGCTAAGGATATGACAGCTTCCCCACAGGAAGCCGCCGACCCATCTCAGCTGCTGGATGGAAAGCTGGGCGCTTAAGGGAATGTTGACTGTAAACAGGAAGTCCTGGAACAGCTAACAACACCGTTTGCTAACTCTGCGAGCTGGTTCCAGACCAGGAGGAAGCACCATCACCAGTAATAGTACAATGCACCACGTGACCCAGTGCTGAAAGTTATTTCGTTATTTTGTTTTATTCTTAATTCAAAAAATGAAGGAGAAACTCAATGTACCTTTTTTCTGAGTAATCTCTTTTTAAGGCCTGAATCATTGGGTCAATTTACCAAAATGACAACGATAACAGAAGTCATATCATATGACTTTTGACCCATTGTCTGTTTCTCAACTGCATGTTTTAAAAAAAAGTTACATTTCACCTGTCTTTCTCACTTGTTGCTGTCCATTTTTCACCTCTCCTGTCTCCTCCTCCATATCAATCGTGTCTTCCCATAGCACCTGATTTTCTCACATGACCTCTTTTTCATTTTTTGATGAGCTGTCTACTACCTCTCTTCGGGGCATATTACCAAGGGGGGGCGATAGGCAATTATCTCTGATTTGGCGGCCGTTTTCAGCCGCTAAGCGGCGATAATTCTATCGCCCTATTAGCAAGCTGTCGCTAACTGATGTTAGCGACAGCTTTTAGGCGATAGCGAGCGGTTTGGGGCCCGCTTTGCATGTCAGCGATGTTTATCGCTAATGACATGCAAAGTGGGCGTACCCAACCAGTTAGCGACTGAAAGCAGTCGCTAACGTCAATATCGCCTATTAGCAAGGCAGGCGTAGCGTTGGAAATAGTCACGCTAAGCGCGAATATCTCCAAATATTAACACCTGCCCAGACCAGTTCTTAGCCATGTTATCCAATAGGAGGTGGATAACATGGCTAAGAGCATTTCGTCGCTAATGTGTGAATATCGCTGTATTCTCAGCGATATTAACGCATTTCGCCGCTATCGCTGGATATTTTAGCACAATGGAGAAAACGTTGCTAATAGCATGTTTTCTCCGCTAACATATCCAGCGATAGGCAGCAATAAAAAAAAATGCGCTGAGCGCATTTTGCGAGAATTATCGCTATTCCTTGGTAATATGCCCCTTCGTCACTTGTCTCTCTTTCTCACCATTCTCTGTATCATTATCACCAGCACCTCTGTACCCCTTGCCTTTTCTCCTCCCCACCGATCCCTCAGCTGCTTTTTCGAATCTGCCTTGGTGTCTCTCTCCAAACTGTATAATTAGTCTGTCTACCATTCAGCTCTGTCACTTTATCACCACTCTTTCTATTGTCGGCCTTCTTTCAGTCGTGACTTTCTCACCTGTTCAGCTCACCATTTCGCTTGCTGTCTCTCTCACTTGCCTCTTTATTACTTTCGTTACCAGTTCATCTCTAAGTTGTATCTTTCTCACAGCTCTCATCTAGCTACATCTGCCAGTGGTAGCTTGCTGAGGGAGTGCTGCGGGGCGGGGGAGGGGCAGGGTAGGTGGGTAGTGGAGTCCGGCAACGACAGACAGGAGTAAGGTAAGTAATTAAATACATTAAACTACCTTGCGCGCACTGCACCGACAAGCTGGCGATGCAGCGCGCGCAAGGAAAATATATTTATTTATTTAATTACTTACCTGACTCCTGTCCATCGCGTGTCAGACTCCACTACTCCCCCACTCTGTCCCTCCCCTGCCCCGCCTCACCGCCCCGCAGAACTCCCTCGGCGAGCCTCCACTGTCTGCCTTTCAGTTGTCCGTAAGCATTTTTCCCTTTATTACTTTCCCCACACTTGTCTCTCCCCCTCATTTTGGGGCATATTAGCAAAGGCGTTATCGCCGCTTTAGCGGGACTTTTTGCCGATAAAGCGCCGATTTTTTATCGTCCGATTACCAAGCTGTCGCTAACAGCAGTTAGCGACAGCTTCCAGGCGATTGCAACCACTTTGGAGCCCGCTTTGCATGTCAGCGATATTTATCGCTAATGACATGCAAAGTGGGCATACCCAAACTGGTAGCGACTGAAAGCAGTTGCTAACACAGCTATTGCCTATTAGCAATACCCGCGACGCAATAAAAAAATGCGCGCTAACCGCGATTAGCGCCAGGATTTTACACCTGGTAAAAACCTTATTAGTCGATGGGAGGTGGATTCTACGGCTAAGTCCCCACCTGCCTATTAGCGAGATTTTCCTCAGCGATAGTATTTTTATCGCTGGAAATCTCATGTTATAGATGGGATTCGCCGCTATCGCTTGATTTTTTTATCGCTGTGGAGATAAACGTTGGTAATACTGCGTTATCTCCGCGATAAAATCCAGCGATAGGAGGCGATAAAAAAATCGCAAGTTGTTGCTAATATGCCCTTGAGTCTTTTAGCTATCTCGTTCTCACCTGTTTCTGCCTATTCCACCTGTCTCGTATTGCCATCCCCCTTCACCAGTCTTTGCCTGTTGCTGACTCTCAGCTGTCTCTTTGTTACCTATATTTCTATCACCTATCGTTCTCGTCTGATTCACTTTCTTTCACATCTGTCTGAGTCTCTCACACCTGTTACCTCTCTCTGATGTCTCTTTGATTTCTCTGTCTATCTCTCTTACACAAACACTTTGCTTTTGCCTCTCGGTCTCTTGTCTCTTTGTAGTGTCCACTTCCTGCTCTTCTTTTTGTCTTTCCTCCTCATTTTTCAACAAAGTGTTTCCCCTTGTAAGAACCTGGGTTATTCGTTGATTTATTAGTTGAGGGGGAGTGAGTGCCCCACTCAAATAGTAAACACAATCCTTGTTAGAGTGAATCACAAAAGTCCCTGCTTAGCCCTTTGGTAACTGGGTACAAAAGCAGTCATGCTTAACTTAGAGACAATGTGTAAAGTATTTATGCAACGCACAAACAGTAACAAAGTGAGAACATAACACCATAAAACTCCCATACCATTGTAGAAAAATAGAGTAAAATGTAGTAAATGAAATTACACTAAAACAACAAAAATCAAATACGTTGAACCGGAGTCATGAATTTTTAAACTTCTAGGTGAATTTAGCACCAAAAAGCACCAAGCTCCACTTGTTGAGAACTGGTCTCGCTGGACCAGGTCAAGTCATAGGTTCAGGCTGACCGTGATGAATCCCAGATTGGGCAGGACCAGGTTTTTCCTAGTGGAGAATTTACCAGGAGTCCAAAACTTTTAGATTTTCACCTTTAACTTTATTTTGAAGTAGTAGGTGTACGCTCTGATGGCAGCCAGGGGTCCAGAACACGGGGGACACCTCTTAAGGATCAGGAGTCACTCTAGCAAAAGCCAGCCGCAGGACTCAAGCAGGTCTGGTTGGTGATGGTCAGCTGGGCAGTTGCAGGAAAGGCATCTGGAAGCATGTTATGTCACTGTAGCTCAAACAGGAAGTCAGAAAACTGACTATTGGAGTCACTTCTGGGAATTCTGGGTTACAAGACAAGCAAGCCCATTCTTTCTCCTCCAGACAACAGGGCACCCATTCTTCTGAATCTTCCACAGGTACAAGACTGTTTTGATGAGCAGTTCTAAAGGTGCTAAATTATACCGAATGCCAGCCTTGGTGTGACGAACAATCCCTGGATAACGAAAAAAGTGGTCTGGTCAGTTCATCTCCTTTCCCTTGGTTTGGCTCCAAACTGTCTAGCGTGTGTACTGCAGACAAGGTCTTTTGAAGTGTAATCGGAGCATGGCACAACTCCTCCCCATCCATCACGTCAGAAAGACTCCCACTCCCTCTTTAACCAGGCCTCTTTTGTCCTTATATCTAGAAGGAATACACCACACACAAGAGGAGAGCCACTCACCATCCTGTGACCGTGGACACTGGCTGAATGGCACGTTTGATTTAGGCAGAAAAGTGCCAACTTTCGTAAATTGGCATTTTCAAATTAGTAACTTAAAGTCCAACTTTACCATTAAGGAGGATTTTATCATAATTCAAATTGAGTGGAAGATGCATGTCTCTACCTGTTCTAAAACTGAAATGATCATTTATTAAGTGTAGTTTTACAAGCCAGTAAACTTCAATACACAAGTCCTTCTTTTTAAATACCATGTACCCTACCCTATGTGCTTTTAAGAACTACCTTAAGGGTGAATTAAAAGTATAAAAAAGGAAGGCTTAGACCTGGCAAAAGGTTTACTTTTCCAGATGGAAATCGTAGTTCAAAACTGCACTACAGGATGCAGTGGCAAGCCTGAGACGTGTTTTACAGTGCTACTTTAGTGGGTTGCACAAAGAGTGCTGCAGCCCACCAGTAACATGTAATTTACAGGCCTGAGTACATGTAGTACTATTTAGTAGGGCAGTGGTTCCCTAACTGTGTGCCTTCAAACCTAGCCTGGGCAGCCGCGTACCAAGGATCTGTTGGCTTCAGATAAACTAATTAGACTTAAACGCATAATGTCGATGATTTGTAAGAGACATGCCTAAAGCTGCAATCGTAGTGCTTTGTTGATGGCATGTTGAGGGAGATGACCTCCATATTTCACTGGATCCCCATGTTCCAACACTCCCAAAGTAAGCGGAAGATGCCTGATTTATTTTGATGGACTCGTTAATAGTTTTGTTTTTTTCCAAATGCATTTTACACCAATGCAAGTTATCAGGGAAGTAGAGTTGTCCTGTCTAATAAATTCACTAAGTATTATTAAGTATTGACATTTGCACTTTAATCATCGGTACTTCCAGTGCACATTTCTTTCAGTAGACACACACATTTCCAGACAGGCCTGGTCTCTCCTTGAGCACAAGGAAGTAGAACACCATATACGGCATAATGGCAACATTTGGAAGCAAGAAAGAGGGATGTTTAAAAAAAAAAAAAAATCTGAGGACTTAATTTTACTTCCATTGATTTGGAGGAAATTTTAGGGAGGAGACAGCAAAAATAAAGTTGTATGTGGTTTAATAAATCGTGAGTCATCCTGCTGAGACAGGTGTGTTGGCACATATGACTTGGGTAGATATGGACGTGTATGCAAATATTCTTCAAGCGCAGAAACAAAGTGCAACTAGGAATATTTTATTAGAGGTGCTGCCTGAGTAATACGAAACACCCTGCTTATCATTAAATTACCTTCATCTGCTTCATCCCAATTATTTTCTGGGAGAAAAATGCAAGTACTCCCAAGACTGGGCTTGCATTCACCCCAACCTCGAAAAGTAGTAACAGTGGGGAGCCACAGGCAATGGCCAATGGGTCAAGGGAGAAGTTTGTGAACCACTACAGAAGTGACTTATAAGTAAATTGAATGTATACCAATTAGGCGTAGGCCATTTTTACCATTTTCTAGAAGGAATATCATCAGCTCTTTATCATTGGTTAGCAGGAGTAAAGTGCATATAGTCCTAAAAGTCAAGAACAATGGATTCAGGAAAGGAAGACAAATATCTTGGGTGACCCTGCAGAGAGGTCCCGGTCCAATACTCCTCTACCCCGTGTCTCTTTCTCCCCTACTCACTGATGTCTTTCATGCTCCATTTAAATGCTCAGGGGTAGCAAGAGGCACAGAGACACCTTCTGAAAAGGTGTCGGAGTGTCGAATTCCCATGGAAATATAAATAATTGTTTTGCAAGTTTTTTACTTTCCTAAGAGTCTAGGGGTTGCAAGCTCAGTGCTAGGGTAGCAGGAGGCAAGCCAAGGGCCGTAGCTGTGACCCCTGGCGACTCCTAAATGACATCCACGGCCTGTATGTGTTGATGTTCAGTTGAAGTATTCCTATGCATTTGCTTAAGAGCTTAGTAAACCGTTGCACATTTTTGTGAATGCAGGTGACTAACCTGGGGAGGTTCTGAATTGGAAATAGAAGTTTGTATTAATTGATTTTGTAAGCCAAATTGGCCTTAGGTGCATCGAAACAAAGAGCTGAGTCATCTTTTTATTTCAATCTAATATAGCAGGCACAATGCCTGGACAATCTTATGGAATGTGACAAGTGCTTTCCAGTCTTTTGTCACAAATCTGGTAGCTCATTCTAAGTTTGTATTTCAAGGAATGAAATTCGTTTTTGGCAATGCTATTTTATATCTTACTTAGGCCTCTTTAATAGGCTAAGGGCCTCATTACGATGTAAGTCGGTATTGCCTCCGACCAACATCTCTGCTGTGCCGGAACTGACCAACCTTCCACCGGCAGTCCGACACTGCAATTACAATGCAACCGTACACGGTGCAGTCACAAACTCCCATCTCCCTATGGGAGTTTGTACGGCGGTCGGAAACCAGCACAAACTCCCATAGAAAAATTGGAGTTTCTGTAAATCGCTGCACCGGGTGGCAAGCAGCTCATGGTGTCTGCCACCCAGTGCAGGGGTTTTCCAGGCCCACAACCGGAGGCTGCAGAGGGAAGGGAGCCCTGCTAGGGGCCTCAAAGTCACTCTCCGACAGGCTTTCCATGTCAGAAAGCCCAACATGGAAAGCCTGTCGGAAACCGACAATATAATCCCGCTGGCGGAAACGCTGTCCGTAAGGGATTATAAAGAGGTTTGCGTCTGGCCGATGGGCTCCTGGAGCCCGTCGGGAGCCAGTCAGATTGAAAGGCTGGTTTGCACTCTGACCGCCAACATTGTAATTCGGCAGTCGGACTGTAAACCTACCATCATAAGCTTACAGACTGACATTGTAATCGGTCTCTAAGAGTGGATGAATGCAGTTAAAGCTTAAGGACGGATGTGTGTCACTTTTCAGAAAGTCAATGTAATCTTGAGGAAGTTTCAATGACCAAATACTAAGGGAGAAAAGCTGTCTTGTCCATTGATTAAAGATTGAGCTACAGGATCTGTCCTCAAACTTGTCTGGGAGATCCAGTCTTTTGCCGCCGCCTCCTGTGTCATTGCTCTGAAATACGAAAGAGATCAAGGACCCACCATTGACATGCTACTCTGGAGCTCAGAGAATTATCCCTGCTTCCGAGCATGTCACCGTGATGATAATCAGTGTTATACGGGATATCAGTGGCATACAGAAACTTCCTTGATGAATCAATCAAAAGAGCATCACTCTTGTTCCTGGTTAGTAATACATGAAGGCAACATGTGCAGATTTCTTGTTTGCATTGCATCTATGAAAAGTTATATTTGATTAAACCCCCATTCAAAGAGGAAGTGAGAAGCATCTTGTGGTTTAAAACCCTCTTGTGTTTCCAGCCTTAGAATGTTCTATCTTGTGATGTCAGCTTTTTCCTTGTTTACACCTTGGTTAAAATTAAGCTAAAAAATATCTGCAACACTTTTTTTTAAGCACTGTCCAAAATATTTCTTTTTTTTTCAAAATATTTTTATTATAGTTTTTATAACCACAAGTGGAGAATAATAAAATATGACCAAAATCAAACATATCAAAATTCCATATCCATCATTACATCAATCATTTTTCCATAATCCATTATCACAGCATTTACAATATACATATAAACAATAAAAATCTTGATATTAAAGCACGTGTGGTGCTTCATATATTATGGAGGAGACAGAATGCATCCAATTTCATTTCAGACAACTATAAGATAGCTCTCAGGGGATGATACTATCTAAGCCTCATGATCACGAGACCATGGGCCAGATGTATGAAAGCATTTTGCATTCGCAGACAGTGCAAATTGCAAAGTTCGGTCGTTTGAGAATGAAAATTGGCCTTTCCCTATGGATGAAAAGCTTTTGAATTTGCAGGGGGTACTAGTTTCCTGTGGGATAAATCCAAACACTCCAGCAATGCGCTGGTATGGATAAAACTTGGGACAGCCGAGCCTATTCCCCAGGTGGCTGTCAGTCCACTTAACTTTCCTGTGATTAAATATATATGTTGACTTCAGAGGTTGTTATCCAATTACAATCTGGGCCACAGCAAGGATATGTAGAGATATTACAAATTCATATGCGTGGAACCGTCATGCCGCCGTCGCTCCTCCCACGTGGCACTAATTCCCTGCCTGTGCGGGCAAATTAATGAGCGGGCGTGGTCATGACGGAACCACGCCGTCATGCGCACACGCTGCCAGTGACTCATGATGGCGTGGAGCTGTCACAAGCACCAAAGCGCCGCGCTCACCCCCTACGCCGCGGCGGAATTCGCACTGCAGGGAAGGGGTTAAATGCATTGGTTAAAAAGGAAAAAGTTAATGGGTATAATAAATAAAAATAAAAATAAAAGAATATGTGCATTTGTATGTTGTAATGAAGTTGCTTTTGCCTATGTATCCAAATCCATTCTAGATTCATTCTAGATTCAATCATTGGTAAAGAACTATAGGTCATAGAGGAGCATTCTTATTCTAGTTGTTCTGATATTCATTCCCCTCTTACTCCCTGCCCTTACACGCCTCTTAAAGGTGGTCGCTTCCTTTACAAGTGTGTCTGTGACCATAAAACTCCACCGATCCTGAATCTGGGAACAAGTGTGTGATATGTGCACACCTGAATCTGTGAACAAGTGTGATATGCATGCACATATGTAATCTAGGGCCAGATGCATCAAGGTTTTTACCGTTCGCAAACGGTAAAATGCCTTTTAGGATGTATCATCCCAAAAAGCATTCGCAAAATAGGGAATTAATTTTTGCGATTACCTATTTTGCGAATGCATTTAGGGAATAGCAATTTGCGATTCCTGAAATGCAATGCAGGAAGCATTTAAAAATTGAGACCTTGCTTTAACCCCTTGAATGCTGGTGTCGGAACCACTCCGTCACCAGCCACGAACTCGCTGTGCTGGTGACGGAGTGGTTCCGTCACGGCCCGGCCGCCGCGCCTGCATGGCATTAATTCCGCACCTGCGCTGAACGTTCCATTGAGTGGGCGGGGCCGTGATGGAACCACTCCGTCACAAGCACAGCACGCCCGTGGCTGGTGACGGAGTCGTTCCGTCACCAGCATGGCGGCGTCGCGCGGCCCCCCTCCCCCTCAGC
The DNA here is from genome assembly GCF_964261635.1 of Lissotriton helveticus. Taxonomy (NCBI): domain Eukaryota; kingdom Metazoa; phylum Chordata; class Amphibia; order Caudata; family Salamandridae; genus Lissotriton; species Lissotriton helveticus. The sequence goes on from NC_136067.1 coordinate 855,002,925, forward strand.
GCCGTGGCGAAATTACCGCCACGGCCAAGGGGTTAAGGAATCGCAAATTACCACTTACTTCAAGCTGGTGGAAATTTGCAAATCCTTAGAAAAATGCAAATTTTTGCATTTTTCTAAGTGCCATATGGCGCACACACATGTCCTTAGGGCATGTATGTGCACCAGCATGGCGGTGCCGCGCGCCCCCCCCTCCAGCGCCACGGCGAAATTACCGCCGCGGCCAAGGGGTTAAGGAATCGCAAATTACCACTTACTTCAAGCTGGTGGAAATTTGCAAATCCTTAGAAAAATGCACATTTTTGCATTTTTCTAAGTGCCATATGGCGCACACACATGCCCTTAGGGCATGTATGTGCACCACATGTGCACACTTACCTTTTTTGGGGGTGAATCAGGGAGGCCTTTTGGCCCCCTATCACCCTTGAAACTGCATTCACAATTTGTGAGTACCTATTTGGTAATCGCAAATTGCGAATGTCTTCCCATTCATTCCTATGGGCCTCTAGGTCCATAGGAATAAATGGGAAAGCATTCCTTAATAGCAAATTGCAATTTGGGATTCACTATTAAGGAATATGTAGGAATCACAATTTTTTGGGCAAAGCCTACATACATTGCATTTTGTGTTTCTATAATAGCGCATCGGTAAAATTCACTAATATAAATCACAAAATTCAATCTTGATACATCTGGCCGCTACAGATTATCCAAGTTTGCTGAATGTGTGAAACGACTTTTCAGACTCAGCAAACGTCAAAAAGATGTAGTGTAGGAGAGAACCCCTCTTTGGCAAACTATTTCACATCCTAATAAATTCAGGAGGGGCTCTTCCTGCATGTGAGTGAAGATCGAGTATTGTGTGTATAGGTTAACATTCCTGTCAGTCTGTTTGTCCCTTATCGCGCTTCTTTCACACACCAGCCTGGCCAGAGGAAGGAAATGGCTTCCAGGAAATCACTACAAGCTTCTGGAAACGGATCCCGATCCGCACGTGACCACAGTCTAAAGAAGACGCTGATCTCTCTTTGCAGCATCTGTTTACAAGATGATAGGGGTGTTTGGGTACTGAAGTGGACTATATGGCATGGTGATTCACAGTGTCAGCATGTGATATGGCCAAAAGTGCATGACAACATGGGTAAAAAGGGGAAATTAGTAACAGCAGCAGCTTTAATTAACATCTAATTACTATATACATGACTAAACTGCCGGTGCAAAGACGATCAACCAGTGGAGCATGGGATAAAACACACGAGGAAGGTCACTAATTTAGCATCAATGCAGATTCATTCAAATTCAAATTCAAATTCAAAAAGGCTTTATTCGATATTCAAAAATGAATTCATAAAAGCATACAAGTTAAAAACGAAGCATACAATCACAAAGTGTCACAGAGGTACAAAACTTTAAAATCATTGTTATTACAGTCCGAGCACTTCCGGTTTAATAAAAACAAACAGTTAAAAAGGTATGAAAATACTAATGTGTGCAAGAGTAAAGTACTTTACATAGAGTTTCTGAACCTAATCTGTAATTTTTAAAAACAGGATATAGCGTGAGCCACGGTGTCGTTTTCCAGCTGTTGCAGTCTAACATAGGCTGTTTTGCATGAGCGGTGGCGCCACGCTTTAAGGATTGGTTTCAAAATAATCCTCCGTGGAACAACGTAAAATTTACAAAATAAAATACAATGTAAGTTGGATTGGGGGGATAAATCATCACAGGGGCTGGTAGGCAATTCGCTCGACCAATTATTGCAGGACGGAAAAGTAATTATGCGGAAAAAAGTTCCAAACCTGAACCGTGTTAATAACATTCTTGAGTAGCAGGTTAGATCACTTACGAGATACAATTGGGGCCCTGGGTTAATAGTGATTTTCTGAAAGGCCAAAACTGTGTTTTTAAGTTTTTCTGTAGACCATCTTTTGTTGGCTAGATGATTCATGGCCAGTTGTTTCAATGATTTTCTAGCGATCTTTCCATACTAGATGGTCTGGAGAAAAACTCAGGATGGCCAAGCTCAGACAACAGAGCTTCCACGTGGGACAACCATTTAATGTTCCTGACACCGTCCAGGGTAAGACAGTCAGAAATTAATTCGCGGTTAAAAACTGTCTCCGGGGTAGCCCACACCTTGTGCCATAAGAGGATAGGTGCAATTTTTATGGTGTCAGAGATAAAAGGCAGACCCAATTCGATGTGGGTGAGGTAATTTGCTGAGGATTTAGGAGCCCCCAGCAGGTATCTGAGGTATTGATTTTCAATTAATTGAATAGATGTTATAGTTTTTAATACCCCAGATACCTGATCCATAGATGGCGTGGATATACCTTTTGCCTGATATATTGTGATTAGTTCCTTGACGGGTCTACCGCCAAGTTTTGCCGCAAAATTATGCAGTGCACCAACCGCTCTAGAGAAAGCAAATTTTCTCGCTTTAACTGCTGTGTGCCACATGCATTTCCTATCAAATGATATTCCAAGATAGGGAAAGTGATCAATAGTCTCTATCCTCCTGCCCTCTAGAAATATAGGACAGGGTGCTTTCTTGGTGCCATGCCCACAAGCCATGGTATATGTTTTGGTAGTATTGACTTTTAGCCCCTTGTATTTCATGTAGGTATTACATTTTGTGACCGCCCTCTGGAGACCTAGCCTGGTTTGCGACATGATAGCCGCATCCTCAGCGTATAAGAGTATGGGGACAGGGTGGCCCTGAGATGAAGGGTAGTCATAGGGGAAGCCCTTAAGGGGGTCGCCAATGGAGTTTATATATAGCGTGAATAACAGGGGTGCAAGAATGCACCCCTGTCTCACTCCCCTCTTGATAGAAAATTTAGACGAACACTCACCTTGCTTACCAAAGCGCACCCTGGCCCCAGCACCCCTATATAATTCCTTGATGAAATTTAGAATTGTTTCATCGATACCCAGGTCCGATAGTGTGGACCAAAGTTGGTGTGGTCCACACAATCGAAGGCAGAGCTCAGGTCAATAAAAGTGATAAAAAGATTCCCTTTTCTGACCTGGGTGTACTTAGAAATTAAAAAATACAAATTTAAGCTCTGCTCAGTTGTTCCCATACCGGTACGGAAGCCATACTGGAGGTTTGATATGATATTTTCTTCGTCAGCCCACATTTGGATTCGCTTTAAAATAATGCGACCGGCCATCTTCATTAGGGCATCTAGAAGGGAAATGGGCCAATAGCAAGTTGGATCTTGTCTGTTGCCCTTTTTGAAAATCAGGACCACTATGGCCTCGGTCCAAGTTGATATTAACCCAACAAAGTTTGCACTATTCATGACGTTAGTTAAAAGTGGGGCCCAGAGGTCGATTTTCATGTTTAAAAACATCATTTGGTATACCATCCGGGCCAGGCGCCTTACCCAAAGGGCTCTCCCTTATTGCCATTTTAACCTCATTACAGGTAAAAGAAATTCCCAAAGGGAATACTCCCTTGCAAGCACTACCTGTATTTCCAGACGTAGTAACAGGGGCGGAAGATACTATGAAGGGGGGAGTTTCCTTATGGTAGAGATGTTCAAAATGAGTAACCCATACTTCCCCATTTATAGCAATATCTATCGCCGCGGTGTTGTTTTTGTCCCGGAAAATAGGGGCATTAACCACCTTCCAGAATGAGGTTGAGTCCCTGTTTTTGGAAGCAGTAATTAAAGCCTGCCATGCTTCTTGTTTCATTGATTACTCCCTGTTTTTAATTGCTAGACGATAAAAATGTCTAGCTTCTCGCACCTCAGACGGGGATCTAGGAGTAGCATGGAGGGCCTTTTTTAAGGATTTTAATGCAGTGGTGCAATTATGGTCGAACCAGCCAGTTTGGCGGTTCGAATCTGGGTGATGGTGTCTGGTTAATAGTTGTTTTAAGGTTAATTGGATTTTAGGAAAAGAGTCCAAAATTATAAAAGGGTCATCACTAAGGGAAAGGCAGGTGTATATTTCCTTCTTCATAGTCAAGAATAGTTTTATTAGTAGGCCCGCGGGGTCAACCTTATCCCATTTAAGGGTGTAACCGTTGTTGCGCGCGAGAGTGATCGGTTGTTGGTAAGAGGTACTGTTGTCCCTCCGGGACCGCTCTGGCTCTGCCTTTTTTATGGAGAATGAGATTGGGTAGTGGTCGCCATAAATAACATCTAGCGTCTCCCATGAAGTTATTAAGTGAGCATGCATTCTGGAAAAGAGGGTAAAGTCTATGATGGAATTACACCCTCTGCCGTGATAGGTTGGCTGGAATTGTATTAATGGCGAGCATAACTCGTTAGTGTATGAAAGGTTAAAATGAAACAACAGATTATTCAAGATATCACCCTGCCTGGAAAGTGAGTCGGGTTGTCGTCAGTAGGGTTTCTGAGGCCGCACAAGCCCTTCGGGCCATCCTGACAAACATTACAGTTAAAATCACCCACCCAGGCCAGGAAGAGGTCCCCACCTATCCTTTCCTTTATGGAGGAGACATCACAAATCAGGTTACTTGTAACTCTATCCAAGTTATCAGTGGACACATTATTATAAAAGTTAATTAAAATCATGTTGGCGGAATTGCCCCATCTGAGCATTAGGATCTGATAATTTTCAGTTAAGAGGTGTTTTAGAACAGTAAGCCCACTCACGGTACTGACATATATGCATAAGCCCCCACTGTTTCTACCCTGAGGGCTTGGTAAAGCTGGAGAGTGAAAGGTCTGGTACCCCAGCAAGTGAGCTGGATCTAAGGTCCAAGTTTCCTGTAGACACAAGATGGTGTATTTATCAACTAAGTCCCGCCAAGACTATTGTCCAGGCTTATTTATCAGGCCTGCCACGTTCCAGGAGAGAACTGAATGGGACAAAAGAGGAGGGTTTACTACCTTGTGGGTCGCAATATCTCTAATTTCCTCTTCCCTGAAAGTGGGAGGCGATGTGGTTAGTAAGAGATCAGGCTGAACCCTGGCATCCTCTGATAATATAATTTGTTGCCTCGGAAGCAGGGAAAGAAACCTTCTTGCTTCAGTAGATTCGGTAGATTCACCGGATGCAATAGTGTTACTAGGTCTACCAAGTGAGGGGTCGCACCTAAGCCCATTTTGATGTTCAAGGATGGCAGGGGAAGAAACTAATTGCTGGCACCCCTGAGTAGCCATTGGCTGTCAATCCAAGTCCTCTAGACTTGACAGTGGTTCAAAAGGGTTACATACTGGAATACTCCATCGCCCATCACCTCTCCCCAGAAACCAGTCAGTGATATGGGAAACAACTCTATGGTCCCTAAAATTAATTATCACGACGTCCCCCTCAATGTCTTTTGGTCGGGGACCCACCCAGTTTCGTCGCCTAACAGACACTATGTCCCCATTAATATTAGGTGGCAGAGGTCTGTTGGTACTCAGCTATGTATGACTTTATTTTTAAGGTTTACATGGGGTTCTTTCCTACCTTCAACCAACACTGGGAATCCCGTCAGAATGATGTCATAGTTTTCTGCTTCTGGGGGTAAGTCTATATAGTGTCCACTATTGTTTGGGACCGTGTGCAGTGGGGGTGCCTTCGTCACTACTATATTATTTGTATTAGACCTGTTTAAAGATCCTGATAAAATTATCTCTCTGGGTGGCTGTCGGGGCGGCTCAGAGCTGGCAGCGACAGCCTGAGCGGGCCCTGGTTTTAATGAAGGGCGTCCCCCGTGGGGCTTAATTGGTCTCGGTGAAGGACACTGAGGTACAATTTGGTTTTTCTGAATAATGAGTTGCTTTAAGGCCTCTTCATTTGAATGGGAGGTTTCCAGTAAGTGGGTCATTTGATCTCCCAGCCTCTTAACTCTCTCTATGAGGGGTAGCAAGAGGGATTTTATGAGGTGTTCCATAACCTCCGTTAGCCCTTCTGGTGAAATGCCCTCCGGGAGTAGGTTTTTTGGCCCGGGGGATGTATCCCTCATAGCTTGCTTCTTACTCATTTCTATGGATGGTCTAAATATTTTTGCACGCTTACCTACATATGTATCCCCACCCCTCTTTCGTTTTAACGTGGCCCCCTGTTTACGGTGTGGGAGATTTTCCTTCGGTTGATGGTTAAGGCCAGCTTTATTCCCCGGTGTTGGCAAAGGAGGATAATCCTCCCTTGGTGAATTAAATGATTGATCAAGATTTATTGTAGTAATGGATTCCCCCTGTGAAGGTTGTATTAAAGCTGAGCTATCCTGGAGGAGTAAGGGGATCCCAGGATCTTCCATAGTGGTGTTAACTGTACATTATTTGAGAGTAATTCTAGTGACAGGCGTTTTTCAGCCACGGCTATATCGTGGTCTAACTTATTAGCAGCCTTCGTCAGGAATTGGTCTATAGTGCCTATCAAGCTGCCGCCTGCCAAGGACTTCCTTCTTGATGTTTGACCTTTGGACATTATGCAATGTTATAACGAACAAGACTGTATAGAATGGGGGCTACAAGTACATAAAAGGCTCATCCAATAGCAATATCACAATATAATAACTTTATCTAAGTGCCAAGGGCAATTACTTAACGTCCTTTGGGTAATGATGTCCACCATATAGAAACAATATAGAAGCAAAGAGGACCGGCCCAGCCCGGCCTCCTCCTCTGAGGGCCTAATAGGGCCCGCCCTTTGCCCGGGCTTAGCCCGGCTTGTCCCGCGCGCGTCCGCGACGCGGGGGAAGCGCCGGTGTTTTGTGCGCCTCCGGGCGCGTCCGAGGGCGTAGGTGGGCGGGACAGCGTGGGATTGTGGGGGCTGTAGTCCCCCCGCTCGGCGGCCGCGATTGATGAGCGGCGGCGGGGGGGACCAAGTGCCCAGACTACAGCATTCCCAACAGCGCGGACCCAGAAATATCAAAGTTCCTCAAGGGGCGGGCAGCCAAGCAGCAGAGCAGCGTTCCAGCGAGGTCGCACCGGTAAAACGCCTTTATCTGCATGGCTTTTGAAATCTCTCATAAACTGTTATGTTATCACAAATTCATTATGTTCAAGTGTTACACTGCGACCGGTGATATGATATGACGTGGAAATCATTTTAAGACATCAATTATGACTTTCCCAGAACACTAGCGTTCACACTCACCCTAAAAATGTTTGCTCCAAATGTTATCGAAGCATATTTAAGTCAGGCAAGTAAAGGATTTTTTAAGCTTGTGTTTTAAGATCATGTTTATTGAGGTAAATGATTGGGGTTGTATGAGTAAATTAGTAACTCCTGAGCTTGATATTTAACTACTTTAATGTCAAATACTAGGTAAAAAGAAGACGCAATATATGTGACATGTATGTGGCAGAGTCAACAAATAAAATAGGAAGTATTTATTTATTTATTCTGCACTTGATGTACTTCAAAGTAACCCATTAAGGTAACAGAGCACTCTACACAGGGACACAAGCAGCAAAACAGAAGACGTTGCAATCCTAAACAGGTATTGGCAATGCCAATTGGTCTGGCATGAGAATGAACATGCTTTTTGTGTTATTCATGAGTTTAGACAATCAAAAAGGTATTATACATGCAATCTGTCATCCATCGTTCCACTTATACATCCATTCACACATTCACTGGCACATTCTTGATTTTTCATCAGGCACAACCACAATAAAACACACATAAACTCAACAATACATGCAAAATAAAAAATAATAATACACGTATGAAAAACAATATGTTGCCATCTAAACACAGCAGGCATATGCTTACAATAACAAACCTAAACTTAGATCGGTATGTCAGTCTTGTAGTTGTATTGTACGTAGTCAGTTGTTGCTTTAAAGCTCCAGCATGACCGCCACCCCTATTGGCAACAACAGTCCGTAGTAGTTGCCTAGTTTAGCAGAAGCGACCATGAGGAATACGACGCACTACACATTAATTGTCTACTACACTCCCTGTCTGCCTTGTTTTTAGTTAGGGTGCTTATATATTAATTGGTGATTTCAGTGAGTGGAAGAACAGGAGAATGAGTCAAAGGCAGAATAAGTAGATGTGTCAAGATCCCACTCACCTGAAATCCAGGTCTTATGTGAGATTGAAGAGAGCCCTACTAATTCCCTCAAGACTAGCCCTCAACACTCCCTCAAAAGGAGTGCTGGGGAGTGATCTCAGTGGGAAAGGATGTTGGTATAAGGAGAGAGAAATGGTTCAAGAGTCTCTCATTTAGCAGAACCTGGACTTCGCAGAAGGGATATTGCCCTGCCTTTCTCGGGTTGTTAATGTGCCTCGGGTGTATTCCAATAGTCTGCATATGTTTGGGAGGAAGCATGCAACACATATTAAACAGATTGTCACAACTCTTGTTTCCTTTATCACTGCTTCTCTTTCCTTTTTTTTATTACTCACTGTAAACACATCTCTTCTTCAGATGAGGAAATTCTACCCTGTAACTAGTCTAGGCTGTCTATGTCTAAAGAAGAGCCCAAAAAAAGGGTTACAACAAAGTTGAACAGAGATTGTCACATTCCCACAATGATGCCTTCTTTTCCTTGTAATTTTTCTATTATTTCTAAACAACTTACTTTTCTCATTTGTTATTTCTTCATAGCGATGCAGCCTTTTGGGCGACCATAACCAAGATAACGTCCATAAAGCCTCTAGTAATGTCATTAGCTGAATTATAAACTTCTGTCTCTCTTTGAGCCAATTGACTCCATAGTGTTTCAAGAGTTCATGGCCATAAGTATATTTCGACTTCTTGTGTCTTACCTAACAAAGGTTCAGTGCACTGACCTTATCACTCGGCAGGTTGGGCAATTTTCTGATGCGAGCACATTTTTATGCCTTTCTTCTTTTCTGTAGGTGTGAGAAGTGTATGGCTTGATGATTCACAATGAGAAGAGGAGCCCAGAAAGCCCATTCAAGAATAGCAAGGATTGTTTCACCACAGGAAGCAGGTTAGTTAAGAGCACAAGGACCAAGGGTCTTGCTTGCAGGAATTCTCAAAGCCAAGGGAAGGCTCAAGAAGAGTGGCGTAGTATTTATAATATTGCACTTCTCGCAGGAGTTTGAAATCTCACAAAAAGTTGCATTAGTTTGGCTCCAGTCAGAAATAGTGTGGCAGATTAATTTGGAGTGTGGGCCAGTAGGTGGTCTTTTCCTTATGGTCTTAAGTTGGAAAAGAATGAAGTTACCTCTTGGCCATCCAAGAGACACTGGAGGTGGGACTGACATTGTGTGGCTGAGACTGGGATATGGTGTTCAAGCAGTGCTTTGGACATGAAACTTGAAGTGGAGTTGAACTGCTGAAGTAGGCGTAGAAGGGGAAGTGGCGAGAAGGACAAAGTGGTCATTATAAGAGGCAGTGCCTGGAGCTGAAGCAGGGCAGCAGAGTGTTCAGATTGAGTGTGTTACAACAGGATGAGTATGTACATCAATGAACGAATGGGTGTATTAATGCATGGGCATGTGAGCATGTGGACAAGAGGTGAGTGGAATGACAGGTGAACGATAGCATGGGTGGACAAAGATAATTGTAAGAATATATTTGTACCTGGATGAATGGGTGTACATGTATGGATGAATAGGAATGACCATATATGGAAGTAAGGCTGAAAATATAGCTCAGTACTTGGATGAATGAATGATCAAATTAGTGTGTGCATGAATCAATAAATCAACCATTTATAGAGTTCAGCAAATCACCCTTGAGGGACTCGAGGCGCTGGAGATGTTTACTACTGCGTGGAAGTTGATTAGTCAAACAACCAAATCTTTAGATCTCTTCTGTATTGTTGGATTGACAGTGCATTCCTGAGGTGCAAGAGGAGGTTGTTCAAACCTTGGCTGCCAGGTTCGAGAAGGAGCGTCCTCTGCTATTGGTTCGACAGATCTGTGGGGGTATCTGCAATGGAGAGGGAGGACGGTTGCTGGAAGGTTAGGCATATGTTGATGTATGCAGGTCATTATTTGTGCAGGGCCTTGTAGGCATGATTCAGCATCTTGAACTGGCATCTCTTCTGAATCAGGAGCCAGTGTAGTTTCTTGAGATGGAGATGTGATGTGGGTCCTTCTGGGTAGGTCGATTATGAGTCTTGCCACTGAGTTCTGTGTTGTTTGGAGTCTTTTCAAGAGACGTGCAGTGATTTCTATGAAGTCCTCGAGTACCTGTGATCTGACGGTGTCAGCCAGGGTGGCTAGTGGGTGTTGAAGAGGGTTGGACAGAGGGATAAACCATGGTGTACTCCGCAAATGATCTTCTTGGGCTCTTAGGTGAATGGTGGGAGACATCTCCTTTGGGTTCTGCTGATGATGTACGAGTCGATCCAGTCAAGGGCGTTTCCTTGAATCATGATGTGGTGGAGTCTGTTGATCAGGATGTGGTGGGAAACGGTGTCAAACGCAGCAGACCGGTTCAGTAGGATAAGTGATCCTGTTTCCCCATGGTCCAGGAGGGCTCTGATGTCATTGGTGGCTACAATCAGGGCTGTGGTTTGATACAATTGAGGATTGGCAGGGGTCCAGGAGGTTGTGGTCTTCTAGGTATTGGGTAAGTTGCTGTTTGATCAAACTCTTGAGGACTTTTGCTGGGTAGGGAAGCAGTGACATGGGCTGGTGGTTCTTCAAATCCGCTGGGTCAGCAGATGTTTTTTTTTTCATGAGGGGCTTCTCTTCAGCGTGTTTTCAGTCCTCAAGGATGGAGACTGAAGTGATGGAGGTGTTCACGACCTTCCTGAGCTTGTTGCCGAATGTCTTGCTTCTGTGGTTGAAGGCCTGGCGGAGTCATGGGTCCATGGGTGCCCCAGAATGCACGGAGTTCATGGTTGAGAAGGTGTTTTGCGTGGTGAGGAGTTCCTATTGGGTGAGAAGTTATTCAGCATTTGTGTTTGTGAGCTGTTTGATGCCGTCTGCAGTGGAAGGTTGGCGTTCAAAGTTTTCATAGATGGCCTAGATCTTGTTGTGGAAGAAGTCTGTAAGGTTGTTGCACAGTTCCTAGGAGGGAGTGTTGTCTTTCTTGACAGCTGCGGGATTGGTGAACTCTTTCAAGATGGTGAAGAGGTCTTGGGAAACATCCTTTACATCACGGTGATTACACCGCAATGCATTTAGAACGCAGCCATTACAGTGCAAGCGTTACATCGACTTGCGCTCGATGGTGCTATAACCTAAGGAATAGTAAGATTTACTATTCCAACACCTTCCCGACTGTACATAGACTGGTGTTGGAATGGCAAATCTTACTACTCCTAAGTCCATCACCCTCCAGGGCAAGTCGTTGTAACGAATTGGGTTGTAAAAACTGCGATGTTACATACCCCGATAATTTTGATTGCGTTGTGACATCACATATTCGTGTTCTTTGCTGTGGTTTGAGCTGACTTCGATGCGGTCTGCTGGGGCACTCTTGTTGGTTTCTTTCAATAGGCGGTGGCACTGATTGAGAGTGGTCCTGTAGGCGGTGTGGGCTTCTGTTTTTTTGCTGATGCTCCATCTCCTTTTGAGTTGTCAGCAGCTGTATTTGGTGGCGTGCAGTGCCTCAGTGAACCAGCTTGCTCTTTTGCTTTGTTCTTTGACCTTTTTAGGTCTCACCTTCGCAGCGCTCATGCGCTGCAAAGGAAAAATACCTTTTCCGATCGCTTAGGCTTTTCAGCCAAGCACGTGCACGCGTTCCATTGCCTTCAATATAACCTAAAACAATTGAGAAAGGGAGAGACGACTCTGCACGCACACTGGCGGTGCCTGTTGGTAACTAATTAACATATACATTTCCTGCTTTGTAGGTCTTGCCCAGCGGAGTTTCTGTGGTAATTAGCTAGTGTTGCTACAAGTGGGCAAAGTTGTGGCAGTGTTTAAACGAACTGTGGGCGGCAATTCAAAAGAAATCACCGAGGTTAGAACATTTCCCGGATTCTAATTACACATTTTCAGCTTTACATCCTACACCGGTTAACCTCACGACCAACAAGCACGCATAAATGCGATCCCTGCAACATATAGTGCAGCAGGAAACTGTGCAAGTAGTTTTGTTGTGAACACATTCGTGACAGCGGACTGATGCCATCAGTTATCCAACAGGAGCTTGTTTAACTTTTGCACATGCACTCTTGTAGACTGCATGTGTCTATAGTGCCTCTTCCTCAACTGGCCCTTGTCCCGCTATCCGTTCTGTTTCACCCAACCCCCTTCACTTCTCCGACTATCTGTTCTGTTACGCCAGCTCCCGCCATTCTCTGACCATTTGTCTGTCCTTTTGCAGTCTGTTCGGTTTAAACCAACCCCCACCTTTCTCAAGCTGTCCGTTCTGTTTAACCCACTCCCGGTGTCCTCCCCCTGTCCGTTCTTTGTAATTCACATTCACCTCGAACCCCCTACCACTCGCTGGACCCGGCAGCCTGCTTTCTGTGAGTACACGGGGCAAGGGGCATAAGAGCGGCGAAAAAAGTTTGGGTGCTTTGAATTGTAGGTGGGGTGGGGGGTGCAGGGGTTACGTCTGGTGTCCGATTCCTGGCATTTGAGTTCTGGTTGTTTCTAGTACCCTGGAAGGAAGACTGATGCTTTTAAGTCTTGTTTTAAATTGTTTGTTTATTTTAGATTTGAAGGGCGGGAGATGGGGTCAGCACGCGTTTGCCACATTGCAGCCTTATTGCATGGGCCCCAAGCCTGTCCACTAAGGGCAATTGCTTGCAGCTGGGCTCTCTCACATAGCACGCCGCCCCGGCGGTTCATGGCCACGTGAGCCCGATGGTGCATTGACTTTGTTAAGTTAGTGGATGGATAACTTCTCCCCGGGACATTGTCTAGCAAGCGTTTGTAATGCAATAGGTCTCGCATGTTAGAAACTCTGACCTATCAGTATTGCAAATGACAAATGCCTTTTATTAGTGCAGGTTTTTTAAACGCACAAATAAAAGGCATTGTCATTTACAATGCCAATAGCTCAAAATCTCGCCATTGCGAGACCTATTGCATTGCAAATGCTTGTTTGACTTGGCGAGGGCTATGGGATTGGTGCATTTTGTGATCCCCTAGGCGAAGTTCTTTGCTACTTGTTTGGGGCTTGTATAGAGTCTAGGAGGTGGGATCAGAGTGTGTCATTCCACTGGTATTCTGATACCTTTTTCCAGTCTCTATGCATGAATCTGAGGGGCCTGGTGTCGATTGTGAAGTGTGCGCTGTGGTGTTCAGACCAGGTGAGTTGTGTGGTGTGGAAATATCTGACTCTGTCACTGGAGGTGAAGATAGTGTTGAGCGTTTAATCTGAAATGTGGGTGGGTAGATGACAAGCTGATTGAGTCTAATGTTGCTCATGCTTTCCAGTAGGTCAGTGAAGTTGGCATCACTTGGGTCATTGAGGTGGAAGTTAAGGTCCTGTGGGAAGATGCATTGCTAGGAGTCGATTGCGAGTGGGGCAATGATTTCTGGGATGGTGTTGCAGAAGCTGGGTCGTGGTCCTGCTGATCTGTAGGCAAGAGTACCTCTGATGGTGCTTCTTCCATCTGTGTGGAGTTGGAAGTTATGTGCTCCTGGGAGGTGGGAGGTGGGAGAGTGAGGGAAATGGCGGGAGAAAATGGCATTCAAACAATAGAGCAATCAGCAAAGGCAAAAGTACTGATAAAATAGAGTAACAGCTAAAGTGGAGAAAATAGAATTAAGCGCAAAACAAACCAGTAAAGTAAAAAATTACAGGCAGTAATGGTCCCCACAGCAGATTCAATCTGGGGGCTCGGGGACTGCGGCCCAGTCACTATCCCAGGGAGCCAAAGCAGATGTGAGTGGGAGAGCGGTGATCAGGACCACAGAGGTAAAAAACTGCTCACAAAGGCCGTGCAGTGGTCTCAATAAGTTTTCCTGGAAGATGGGAGGGGCCGGCAGGGAGGAAGGAGGGTGAAAGAGGGAAGCAGAGGAAATGGCGGGAGAAAACAATACCCAAACAAAAACCCGTAAAGGCAAAAAATACCAATAAAATAGAGTAACAGCTAAAATGGAGATAATAGAATTAAGGGTAAAACAAACCAATAAAGTAAATAATTATGGGTAGTCAAGGTCCCCACAGCAGGATTGATCCGGGGGCTCAGGGATTGCGGTGCTGCCACTATCCCAGGGAGCCAAAGCAGATGTGGGTGGTAGCAGGAGAGAGACGATCAGACCCACAGAGGTCAAGGGTTGCTCAGAGTGGCCACCCAGCGGGCTCCTTAACGTGGCCAGAGAGGTGGAAGTGGTGGGCAGGTAGTGGGAGGGTGGGAGCAGGAAGTGGGGGAAATTACAGGAGAAAATGGCGTCCAAACCAAATAGCAATCAGCAAAGGCAAAAACTGGCAATAAAGTAGAATAACAGTTAAGAGGGATCGATCTGGGGCTCAGGTACTGCGGTGCATTCAATATGAAATGAAATGAATGACATGAAATGAAATAAATTTGTATTTGTAACGCGCACTGCTGCCCCAGCAAGGGGGCATCCTGGCGCTGTACTCATACCGCTGTGGAACCCTTCCTGGCTTTTCCCTGTGAAATGTCCACTCCAGGGCACCCCCAAGGTGAAGCCAGGCATCCCAGCGCTGTTGGGGCTGATGTGGAGATTAAGTAGGCTATTGCCCAGAGTTGCAGAATGGGACCCATGATTAGAATAGTGTTGGGATTTCTCTCTCTCCCTGCATTCTACATAGAATGTTCCCTGCGTGGAACACTTGGTTGATTCTTCCCTTGGCAGTTGCTGCCGGGGAGTTGCTGTAACTGGACGTCAAATAGAGTCTTGGTTTCCACTTACTTGTCGTGTGGATCTCGCTTCTCTTCAGTGGCGACGATCGGTTCCAGTTTCCAGCCTCCCCAACTCAGAGGGAGATCTCTGCACCTGTTCTGCTCATCGTCGAAATTTGAAATAGACGTTTTCTGGTGAAAAGTGCCATTCATCCCAGGGCCCATCTCCGAAGCTTCCAACGGTGTCCAAATTGCCCGGTAACCCCTCCTTGCCTCCCGACTGAAGAATTAAGGTACTCTTTTCGTTTTCTCTGCGCGACTGAGTTTTGCGCTGCTCTCGCGTTATTACGCGACTGTGCCTGACCTGCCTGACGACGCCAGCGGGACAATCTACGTTGCGTGTGGCGGCCATTTTAGGGCTTACTTGCATCCTAGCAACCAAATACAAGCCACGCAGCAGATTCTACCCCACTATTCCTCCGCTGATGCGCACAGCACAACTTTGGCGATTTCGAGCGCACAGCTGTTAGTGCTTGTGTTTTATCGCTGATGCGCACAGCTCATCTCCTAACACCTTTAATCTTTAATTCTACGCTGATGTGCACAGAAATGCATTTCCTTCCTTTGTGAACAATACTATGTGGGCACAACGCTATTAATTAGCGCAACGTTCTTTTTTGACACTCTGAGCAGAGTTCCTTCATCATTATTATTGAGCACTACAACAGTGTTATAAACATTATTCTATCATCTTTAAAATAACATGATTTTGTGAATAATTAAAAAAAAAAAAAAAAAGATTTTTGAATTTTATTCTGTTGTGTGTACTGTGGCAGCAACTCACCCACGCAATGGATCGAATTTTGGCTCCTCCTCCCTTCTTACAGACTGCTGGCACTCCCCCTATACCGTGGGAGCAGTGGAAGGACACCTTTGAAGCGTACTTAGAAGCTATCGATGGCGATACCTTTACTGGCAAAAAGAAAAAAGCCCTACTTGTCAACAATCTTGGCAATGAAGGCAGAAACATATAAAAAACTTTGACTCTTGAAGTGGTCAGCATTACAGTTAGTGGTGGTGATGCTGGAGAATCACTTCTTATTGACGAATATGCCACATTGATCAAAACTCTTGATAAGAGATTTTCTCCCAAGAGAAACGTTGTACTCGAACGCCATAAATTTCTTCAACGTGCCCAAACCCCTGGTGAATCAATTGATGATTTTGTGGCAGCACTTCGCATTTTGGCTATCAACTGCAACTACAGAGAATTCAGAGATGAGATCATACGTGATCAACTTATTGAAAGGACTTCCAACAAGAAAATTCAAGAGAAACTACTTGCTTCTGGCGATCCCGATTTAGAGACTGCTCTCACTTTAGCCAAAAGTATTGAACATTCTCAATTTTGTGTTAAGGAAATGAGTTCTCCATCCTCGTCAACGACCTCTTCTTCTTCTGAAGTCAAACTTTTGAATTCTAAACCTCCTTTCAAATCTAAAGCCTCTGTTTTGCCTAATGTTACTCGTTCTGTTCCATCTAACATTTCTTCCAGAAACAGATCTGTGCAAAATGAATTAATATGTTTTCGTTGTGGCAGTAGGTCACATCTGGGTTCTGCTAAATTTTGCTTTGCTCTCAATCAAACCTGTTACAAATGTGGAAACCAAGGTCACTATTCCCGCATGTGCAAAGCTACTTCTACCAACAAGCCCGTTCCCTCTGTAAAAAATATTTCAGGAGAATCTGATGAAGAATGTTATGAACTATTAATGCTGTCTTCTGCTTCGCACGAGGCCGGAGTGGTAGAACTGTCCGCTTTGTCTGGCCTTCGGAAAAGAAAGTCTCCTTCTTGTTTAATAGCTGTGAATGGAGTTGTCTGCAAATTCCTTGCAGATTCTGGTTCTCCTTTTACTTTGTTGAATTTTACTGATTTTAGCAAACTTTCTAATGTACTTTTGGAACCTTCTAGTATCAAGATTTTTGCTTATAATAGCAAAAGGGTTGAGGTTTTGGGGAAATGTTCCGCTAAACTTGAGTTTCATGGTGATCACATTACCTGTATAGTGTTCATAGTTAAGGATGGTACCAATTTGTTGGGGTGGGATGAACAAGGAGATTTGCACATTGTTTTAGATCCCAACCATCCAAACATGGTAATATCTCGCAGTGAATTATGTGAGTTTTACTCTTCACTGTTGGTATCACCTAAGACTCTTGCTGTGTCTCATGTGTCTAACACCAAGTGGGCTCTCATGTTTCCTGAAGTTTTCAGTGAGGAATTAGGGAAACTCAAGGGTTTCCAACACAGGATAATTTTAAAAGAGGGTGCCATTCCTGTTGCCCATAAGGTACGGAAAGTGCCTTTAAGCTTACGTACAGAATTAAAGAAGGAATTAGAGCGGTTATGCGCTGCTGGTGCAATTGAGCTGATTGAAGGTTCTGAGTGGCTTGCTCCCAAAGTTTTGGCGAGGAAATCTGACAAAAGCTTGAGGATGTGTGTTGACCTGCGTGATCTCAATGCCAATATTTGGATCGACCGGCAACCACTTCCAAACATCAATGAAATGTTAGCCACCCTCGAAGGTGCAAAATTTTTCACCTCCCTCGATATTTCATCTGCATATCATCAGATTGAACTATGTCCTAATTCCAAGCACCTTACCTCTTTTGTAACTCCGGAGGGAGCTTATCGTTACATCCGCATGCCATTTGGCTTAGCTTCAGCCTCGGCTGTTTTTTCAGAGGTTAATGAACAACCTGTTCAAGAACATTTCTGGTGTTGTCTTTTTCCTGGACGACATTCTGGTTCATGGCAAAACCGAACTTGAACATGATGAGCGTGTTAAACTAGTTCTCAGCATACTAAGGTCTAGTGGGTTAACTTTGAGGGAGGATAAATGCAAATTTCTTCAAGATGGAGTAGACTATCTTGGTCACCACATTTCCCAAAATGGGGTTGAACCAAAAGTCAAGATCATTGATGCCATTCAAAATGCTCCTGTTTCTACGAACAATGATCAATTACGTTCATATCTTGGTTTGGTGGAGTATTACTCCAAATTTGTTAAGAATTTCTCTACCAAAACCGCTGCTATGCGTGGCCTACTCAAGAAAAATGTCAAGTTTGTTTGGGATAATGATTGTGATAGCAACTTCAATATCATCAAGCAAGAGATTATTGGAGCTCGCCCTCTGAAGTTGTTTAACATCAATGACTTGTGCATTCTTTCCACCGATGCTAGTAATGTGGGTTTGGGGGCTGTCCTCATGCAGAAAAGGGGTGATGGTCGTGAAGAAACCATTGCTTTTGCCTCCAGAACTTTGAGGGGTGCTGAGGGAACTTACTCTACCATTGAAAAGGAAGCTCTAGCGATGTGGTGGGGGGTTTTGCATTTCAAATTTTTTTGGTGGGGGAACAGGTTCATCTTGAGAACTGACCATAAGCCCTTGATTGATCTATTCACGACCAAGGGTGGTGGCAGGGCGACTCCAAGGATCTCCAAGTGGCAATTCAGATTACAGGAATTCCAATATCAGCTTGAATATGTGGCTGGAGCGAAGAATTTGGTTGCTGATTACTTATCCAACCATGAAAGAGGAGATCAAGAGCCTGGGAGTCTGGCTGGAGCAAGATCTCTCCCTCAGAATTCACGCCAAAAGAACTGCGGGAGTTTGTTTTGCCCTGCTGCGGGCGGCGCGTAAAATTCTTCCGCTTCTTCCTTTTCCATCAAGGAAGCTGTTGATTCAGGGTTTGATAACATCTCGCCTTGATTACAGCAATAGTCTGTTTCTGGGCGCCCCTGAATCTACTTTTAACAAGCTTCAGCAGGTGCAAAACGCGGCGGCCAGACTCCTCATGGGTATCCCTCGAACTGAATCTGCCAGACCCGCTCTCAAGGCACTGCACTGGCTACCAGTGCGGGAGAGAGTAAAGTTCAAGGCACTGTCCATCGCCCATAAAACACTCCAGGGCGGCGGGCCTCCTCTTTTGGGGAGCTTGGTAGTGCCTTATAAAGCGAATAGAGCACTGAGGTCTGACCAGAGGTGTTTGCTCCAGGTCCCGAGAGTAAAAAGATCACGCACGGGTGGGAGGCGATTCTCTGTGCATACAGCAATGCTTTGGAATTCCCTCCCCCTAAAACTCCGCGCTGAGACCTGTACCCTGCGTTTTCGCAGAGGTTTGAAAACACATCTGTTTCCCCTGTGAGTCGTTATTATTATTTCATGGTCCCACGGTTGACGCACTGTTCATAGCGCCGGGATGCCCCAGGGTAGCTGTGCGCTATATAAGTTTTAATAATAATAATAATAATAATAATAACCTCTTTCCAATGATGACGACAGCGTTGCGTGTGATGATTTGGAAGTAGTTGTGCTGTTGGTTCTTTATGTGACTCTGTTGGATGTGCTCTTTCAGAGTGTGAGTGGTTGGAGGGGATTGCTTCTGATGATGACATGCAGTTTGTTATTGATCTTCTCTCCAAACCCTGGCCGTGTGGAAAAACTTGTCCTGCCACTATTATTCCTTATTTGCGAGTCAAAGATGAGTTGTCTCTTGTTCATGGAATTTTGAGAAGGGGTGGGCTATTGGTTGTTCCTGTTTCTATTCGTGGGAAGATTCTTGGTTTGGCTCATGAAGGTCATCCAGGCATTCGGTCCATGAAGCGCAGAGTGAGGCAGGATTTTTGGTGGCCATCTGTGGACAAGGATGTTGAACATTTTGTTTGTGAATGCTGTGAATGTATTGTCAGTGATAAGTCACAAGTCACCCATCCTCTGCCTGTTGAACCTATCGTTGTGAAGAGTGTTCCTTTGGACATTGCTGGACCTTATGGTCTCGTTGGTTCGACTCCCAAATTTATCTTGGTGTTGATTGACTATATGTCCAAGTGGCCTGAAGTAAGATTTGTTGATTCCATCAGTTCTTCTGTGGTGATTTCCTTTTTACGTGATGTTTTCTCTAGGGAGGGTTTTCCTGAAGAGATAGTTTCGGATAATGGTACACAGTTGGTTTCTGCTGTAATGTCTTCGTTTTTCAAGGAAGTTGGTATTAAACACGTTTGCACGTCGCTCTATCATCCTCGCAGCAACGGTTTGGTTGAGCGTTTCAACCGTGTTGTCAAAGAGCATCTTCAACTGGCTTTGGTGAATGGTTTGCAGTGGCGTCAAGTGGTTGCCGACATGTTATGGGCTGTAAGAACCACTCCGCATGTTTCAACTGGTGTTGCTCCTTTTACTTTGTTGCGTGGTAGGGTCGCTGGTACCAAGTTGAACAAAGAGTGGATGTCTAGGAAGGTTGTAGATGCTGCTGGTTTAGCTAGAGTTGCTGATGTCAGAGTAACAGTTCAGAGCAAATATGATACCAGATCGGACGTGTTGTCTTCTTGCAAGGTGAAGGTTGGTGATTGGGTGAGAATAAAGAAACCTGTATTTCTCCGCAAAGGGGAGTCACGGTTTATTCTCCTAAGAAGGTGGCTGCTGTGAGAGATTATGTAGTGGTGTTGGAAGATGAAAGGGTTTGGAGTAAGAGTATGGTTTCTATCGTTCCTGGCCCCATGGTTGAGAGTGTCGGGAAGCGATTGGGGGTCAGTATTTCTCCTTCCGATCCCAAGGTGGGTGGTGTGGTGCACTCTGATGGGAACCTTCCGAGGAGAGAAATTTCCTCCAGAGTCAGATCTGTTCCTGCCAAATTTCAAGACTATGTGATGAAGTAATTTCTATACCACCTAGTGGGTGCAATGATGTTGTGTTGTAATTATCCAATGTTTGCTTTTCATTATAAATTGATGCATTCTATTACCTCATTTCCTTTCTCCTTTAGCTTCTTTCCTTTTCTCTTTTGCATTCTTTTTCCTTTTTCCTAATCTTTTCCTTTTTTTTCTCTGTGAAGAAAGGGAGGTGTGTTGGGATTTCTCTCTCTCCCTGCATTCTACATAGAATGTTCCCTGCGTGGAACACTTGGTTGATTCTTCCCTTGGACGTCAAATAAAGTCTTGGTTTCCACTTACTTGTCGTGTGGATTTCGCTTCTCTTCAAATAGGCATCGAGGCGAAAATGATCAGGTCTGGGGAAATTGAGCCCAAGACCCGCCGAGGTCGGAATTGAACCCTGGTCCCGGGCCAGACCTCTGCATCAGGGTCTGCCGCTCTAACCATTGAGCCACTCTTCTCCACAATACCCTAGGGAGCCAAAGCAGATGTGAGCATCAGCGGGAGAGTGTTGATCAGGACCACAGCAGTAATAATAAAGTGACAAGTGAATGCATGGATGAATGAAAGGATAAGATGATAAACTAGTGAATGGGTGAGCGAGGGCAGGATGCTAGTATTGACCACAATCCCATTGGTGAAAAAAGGCTGATCTGTTCTCGCTTGTCACTGCTACCCACTACACATCACTTATCAACTCTTTCAAACAATCAATAGCACACACATTACCCAGCGCTTTGCTTATTTCCCTCACTCATAGTATCACATGAGTGGGGAAAAATTAATTCAAATATAATTTTTTTTGCTAAGGTGTGCAGTGTGAGACAACTGGATGCATGCAAAAAAGTGCTATTAGGAAGAGAGTTACAAAATAGTTTATCGCATCAGCAGGTGCGGAGGTCTGTTTTATGTGAAATGGAAGGTGATTGATCACTATGAGGGTGACACAAGGCAATTGGGTTTGGATTGCACTTCTTTTGGGTCTGGTGGCTTAGTGGACTAATGCGTCCACTGTAGCGGCCTGTGTTTGACCTTATGGTCACAGGTTCAAATCCTGGTGGTTCACTTAGCCTTTCATCCTTCTGAGGTTGATAAAATGAGTACCATTAAGTTGGATAATAATAAACATCTGTTATTTAGCACCAAGATACCCGTTGAGGTGAACGTGTGCTTTCCAAATACATATTGTTAGGAATGAGGTTCTCTAGTTGGCAAGGGTTTGCACCTTTGTCCAAGTTGGGACTCTTCTTCCTACTCAGGGTAAGGGGAATCACTTTGAAAATAACCCCTGCTCACCCCCTTGGTAGCTTGGAACGAGCAGACAGGCTTATCTCAGAGGTAGTGTGTAAAGCATTTGTGAACATATACAGTAATACAGAGAAAACAATACATGTGGACACCACATCAATTTACAAAAAAAAAGTAATCTTTATTTAAACCAAAACGACAAAAATCCACAATACAGTAATAAAAATAACCTCAAAAAGAAACGTTGTAACAACAAATAACTTCCCCTGGAGTTACCACGGCGTTGTGACAGATAACAATCCCAAAGTACGGTGCCGACCCTGAGTTGTGTGCGGCGTCGGGCTGACTCCACATAGAAAAGTATATTGGAAATGATGAAAGCAATGACGGTGTGCGGCATCGAGGAGATGAGCTTCGTTGGCGCCGGGCAAAGTCAGTTCCTTACGACCATAGGTGAGGTGATGTGTCAGTTCCTTCCGATCCCAGGGCAGGTGAGACCTTGGTTCCTTACCGCGATGCAGGAGAGGTGAGGCACCGGTTCCTTACGGTGTCGGGGAGGTGAGGCATCAGTTCTTTACTGTTGCTGGGAAGGTGACGTCAGAGTGGCGGCGAGGCGGCGCTTCCTTACAATGCGGTGTCGATGGATTCTGGAGTCACCCACGTCGAGTATAGGCTCCTCGTTGATGAAGCACCGGCGTTGTTGAAGTCGGGGCTGCGGTGTGAGTCGGGAGAGTGCGTCATGAGCGTCACGAGTGGTGTCCTCGTCTCCTGTGCAGGCAGCTTCCTCTGTGACGGCTTCGGAGTTGATGCGGTGTGGCGTTGGTAGGCATCGGGCCTACTGTGCAAGTCCGGCGGTGCGTTGTGCTCTTCATGACAGAGCCCACGGCTTTGGTGCTGGTTATGGCATCGCTCTGGCCTTGGTGTTGCAATTTCCTTCGGTGGCTGCTGAAACAGCAGTTCCAGTTGCAGGATGACAGAGGAGATAAAGTCATTGTGTCCCTGTGACTTCAGAACAGGAGCAAATCTCTATTTCAAGCCCCTGGAGATATTCCTCAAGCAGGGGACACAGCACTCAGCAAAGTCCTTCTCCTTTCCTTGGCAGAAAGTAGCCACTGCAGGTCAACCTCAGACAGCAAACAGCACAGGGGCAGTATTCCTCCACAGTTTTTCTAGCTGTTCTCCTTGGCACCGGATCCTCTTGATTCCCAGAATGATCTAAAAGTCTGGGGTCTTGGCCCCTCTTTTTATAATACAAAATCCTTTGTTCTCTGGAGGCAGAGAGTGTATTTGCCCAGCCAAAACCAGTTCTGTCCTCACTGGTGCAGATTCCTGGCAGGAGGTGGAGACAGCATTGTCCTTGGCAGACCAGGCCCATTCAGGTGTGAAAGAAATCTCCTCCACCTACTCTGAATGCAGCCCAGGTCTATTCAGCCCAACCCTGACTCACCTTGGAAAGGCAGGACACACCTCAACCCCCCCAACTACCTGTCTGCACAGAATGCACATCCCCAGCACCTGTCACCCCAAGCCACATAGTCAATACACAACCTAGCAGAGGCACATTGGATGGCTAGGCATGTCAATACCTACTTTCTAAAAGTGGTATTTTCAAACCCAGAATGTAAAAATCACCCTCACTAAAAGATGCCTCCTAGCTTTCTGAGTTCAGGCATTTCAAACTTTATTCTCTAACCTTGTTCCCATGGGTAGTAATACTCATAAGATGTTATGAGCAAACTCCCCATTCTATCCTATGGGGACAGATAGCCTTACAATAGTGAAAACCAGAGCTGGCAATATTTCACTATCAGGACATGTGAATGAAATGAAATGAAAATGGATTTGTAGAGCGCATGGCTGCCCGAGAGCGTCCCAGCGCTATAGAACAAGGAATACCAAGGACAGTACCAGCGTCTAGGAGTCCTGGGGGAATAGAAAAGTTTTAAGGAGCTTTCGGAACTTCAGATAGTTCGGCTCCATCCGGATCCTGGGTGGGAGAGCATTCCACAGGGTCGCTGCGTTCACTGAAAAACGGCGTCCCCCAGTTCGAGTCCGCCTTACTCTCTGCACAATGGCCAGATTGCCATGATCGGAACAAAGCGATCTAGTGGCCTTGTATGGGCGGACAAGATTCCCTAAAATGGGGGATCCGTTCCCCAGCAAGGACTTGTGAGCGATACATAAGGACTTGAATTTGACCCTTTCACAAATTGGTAACCAGTGAAGTACCAGTAAGCAGTCTCGCTGCCAAGTTCTGGACTCGTTGGAGAGTATTAATTGTAGATTCGGGGGCAGCCAAGAAGAGGGCGTTACTATAATCCAGTCTTGATAAGATCAATCCCTGAATAAGTAGTTTCCTCAAGTGCTCTGGCAGTAGGGGAAGAATCTTACGAGCAGAACGAAGTAACCCTATGCAAGTGCCCGCTGTCTTTTTTGCTTGGGTCCTAAGTGTGAGATCCTGCTCCAACCATACCCCCAGGCTTTTTAATTCATTCTTTGGGGTGGGTACAGGTTCCAGACAGGCAGGCCAGATGGAATTAGGTAAGGATGTAATATGGTGGCCTAGCAGCATAAGCTCTGTTTTAGCTCCATTCAATTTGTGACGTGAGCCATTCATCCAGGAGTGGATTTCTGAGAGGCAAGAATGAAGATTTTGTACACAGTGTTTTTCTTGGGAGAGTGAGACGACCAGTTGGGTGTTGTCAGCGTAGGTGACTACTTTAATCCCAAATCGATTCACCACAGCCTCCAAGGGGGCCATATAAGCATTGAACAAGGTAGGGCTCAGTGATGAGCCCTGTGGGACCCCGCACTCGAGGGGCGTTAATTTGGAGCGTGCTGCCCCTTCTCAAACCTGGAAGGTTCGATTCTCCCAAAAAGATGTGAGCCATCGCCGCGCTGTACCTGACACTCCCATGTTGCTCAGACGATGGATTAAGATCTTATTGTCCACCGTATCGAAGGCTGCGCTTAGATCCAGGAGGATCACCATCGTTGATCCCCCTGAATCCAAGATGCATCTTGCCTCTTCCATGACTGCTAAAAGGGCAGACTCTGTTCCCTTCCCTGGGCGGAACCCTGTCCGGGAGTTGCGAAGCAGCTTATTACTTTCTAGGAAAGATGAAAGCTGCTGATTGGCTATTTTCTCCGCCAACTTGCTGATACCCGGCAGCAGCGAGATTGGTTGGAAGTTAGTCAGCTCGGCGGGATCGAGCTCTGGTTTTTTAAGGAGCGATTTGACCATGGCCCGCTTCCAGCTGTGCGGGACAATTCCCTGAGTAAGGGAGGCATTAAGAAGGTCTGTGATTGTTGGGGCAATGGTGGCAGTTACCCGATTCAAAATATGCATAGGAGCAGGGTCATCAGGAGAACCACTCTTTACGGTGTGCAGAATTTTTAGGAGGTCCTTAGAAATCGGAGCAAACGAGTCAAGGCGAGGGGCGGAAGGAGAGGCCAAAGAGTGAGCTAGGTCAATGGATTGGTCGTTCTGCGGCAGAGTTTTTAGTATATTTTGAATTTTGTTTTCAAAGAAAGCGGCAAATTGATTGCACCTAGCTTCCGATGCCTCTTGCACAGTCGGAGGGCTTGGTGCTTTAAGTAGATCTTTAACAATCTTAAATGTCTTTCTAGATGAATTAGAAGAAATTCTAATTTTCTCCTCATAGTAAGCGGCTTGAGCCAATTTCCGGGATAATTTGTAGGTCCTCATAGCTGCTCTATACTCGAATTTATTGTGGGAGGCCCAATCTTTTCTCCAAGTGTGTTCGGCTTTTTTGCATATTTTTCTTAGTTCTGGAAGTTCAGCGGTGTACCATGGAGTTTTAAAAATCCTGCTCTTCTTTTCCAATATTTTTTTAGGAAGGATGGAGTCAAGGGAGCAATTGAGCAAGTTTGAGAGGTTTTTATCCGCCTCCACGGGGTCAGGATCCGAAAGGGGAATTGTCTGCTCCAATCTGTGAGTCCAGCTTTCCATAGGGAGTTTGGACCACACTCTCTCTAAAGTTAGTGGCGCCTGAATCTGTGGAAGGTCAGTTTTAATTTACCATTCAAATGGGACCAAGAAATGGTCAGACCAAGGTAGAGGGAGGGGGGGCCTTGATACCAAATGTAAAACGTTTGTGAATATAGGGTCAATAAGATGCCCTTTAATATGGGTGGCATCTTCAATTTTTTTGCTCCAGCTCCAGGGATTTCAACTCAAGCTTTAGATCCATAGCCCCCTTAACACATGGGTCATTAAAATGAAAATTTAAATCCCCCAGTAGGATAAAATTGGGTGCAACCGAGGCTAAGGCAATGGTGTTCTCTAAAAGTGATCCTGTAAATTGAAAAGGACTGCCCGGAGGGCGATATATTAGTAGTCAGATATATCAGGGCATGTCCTATCTTGCACTTACTGTACCCTGCCCACAGGGATACCTTGGGTCTACCTTAGGGGTGACTCACATGTAAAGAAAGGGAAGGTTAGGGCCTGGCAAGTGGGTGCACTTGCCAAGTCGACATGGTAATACTAGACTGCACACAGGCACTACAATGGCAGGCCTGAGACCTTGTTACAAAGCTGCATGTGTGGGTGGCACAATCAGTGCTGCAAGCCCACTAGCAGAATTGGGTTACAGGCCCTGGGCACACATGGTACACTGTACTAGGGACTTAATAGTAAACCAAATAACCCAATCATGGAAACATCAATCCATAACAACAATGTACTAAGGGAGCACTTGCAGTTTGGCACTGAACAGCATTGGCAAAGTGCCCAAAGCATCTAGACCAGCAGAACGAAATCCTTCACACAGTAAAAGGTAAAACATACAGGGAAAACCCACAACAAGGCTGCCAGGTCTAACACACAAGTTATGTTTCAAAATGATGAAGAATGTATGTATTTGAGGAACATGTTTAAGTGGGAAGATTGAAGCTTAAAAGGGCTATTTGTAGAATTTGGTACAAATGTCAGAGATAAAGATCAAGTAAGGTGTGAAGGTACTGGTTAAGGGTTAGACTGTTGGAACTTTGTGATAGGACATGTTAAGAGCATGCAGGAATGGAAGAAGGGTTCAGAGAAGGAGTTGATGAGGGTTATATCCTGAGTGTTCTGCTAGAAAGTTCAGTTGCGGTTGTCGGTGAAGTGTTGAGAGCATTGTGTTGGTGTACACATCGTCGGTGGATTGCGTGACTGCTATCTCACAGGAGTCTCATGATGCAGGTATTTCACACTGTCTAACCATAGACTTATACTTTCACCTTCTTCCTGAAGTCTACCAAGATAGCGCACTATTTGATATGAAGTAGGAGGCCAACACCAAGAATTGACCATGGAGCCAATCACTAGGGCCCATTTATTTGGAATTCAAATGAGAGAATAGGTTTCTGTTTGTTACGGCTAAGAAAACATTTCTAGTGGCAGACCCACTTTGGGGTTAAATGTCTAGAAATAAGGATTGCCAAAATGCAGAAGGACTGTTTTTATAGAACTAGTGGCTGGTAAAATGAAAGGAAGTGCAGTATCTTGTTGTAAGTGTCATTGCAGAGTAGTGTAAAAATTATGGTTTATATGAGTGGATGTCATATTTATATCTTGTACCAAACGAAGATATTACATGGATGTTTGTTAACTAGCTTCAGCTGAATCTGAATAAGGCTGATAGTATTTAGTTTCACACTTAGGGACAATGAAGAACCTCTCTGGATCTATCTCCCCCTCTTTGCTCCAACTATTAAGTAAAGGTGAAAAGTTAAGAAACTAGGAGTGTTCCTTGATGAATGCTTAACCTTGAAGGCCCAAATGACCCAGTACCCCAAAACATCAGCTTCTGGTTAGCCCAGGTAGGGGGGATTCTGTATCTGGTTCTACCCTCAATAATTTCAAAGGTATCTGGGGCCTTGACAAACTCCTGCTTAGACTACACAAATACTCTACATTTTGAAATTGAGGAGGCCCTTGTCCAGGGTTAATCAAAATCAACAACAATAAAAACAACAGTGCAGGGGAAAACGACCTAATATTTAGTCTTTTGGCTGAATAATAGATGTCAGTGCACTGTGGTCATGTAGTACAACAAATAGATTAAGTGCAATTAATTCAGAAGAATGTAGCACAGCTAGTTGGAAGGTGGAAGTGCAAGTGGGACAAATTATACTCTGCAGAGAGGCTATTATCAAACAGGTACTTACAATATTCAGTGACATTTTTTTATTCCAAATGTTTTCAGACCTGCTCCGCTACTTTCCTTTGAGAAGCTTCTAAAGACAGCAACATGTATCAGGAATTGCATTGTGCATATTTGTTGTACTATAATGACCATAATGCACTTGCATGATATGCAGTCAAAAGAATGTATATAATTAAGTTGTGAAAGATGAACTGTATGACACATAACTATAAGATCCATAATTCAAAGCAAGACTAGAAACAAGTAAAGAGCTATTTAGATCATGAATTACACCTGTCAGTGATTTGCTGATTTGATGGAGGATGTGCCCATTTCTGTTGTTTTTGAAATCATTTTAGGGATCTAGCTACATTGTTTCATTTCACACCTCCCCAAAAGAAATGGCTTGTTGAAGCTATATTGCTACTAAAAAACTGTGGGCCTCATTTAGGAAAAGTGTTTCATCGATGAGTGAAAAGAGCGATGCAATACTTTTCAGTGCGGCCAGCTGTATGGCGCACCATGTCGCAAGGATTGACAGATATGTCAGGAATCCTGGCGTATCTGTCGGCGCAAAACCATTCATGCATTTCTGGAGTTGGGTCGTGAGCTTGAGGCGACTCCAGCAATGCATGGGGAAGGCCTGATAGGTTTCACTGTGCCACTTCTATGAGACTTTTTGCGGGGGAAGACCACCCTCCATAAATGTAGCGCAGGGGTTTACAAAGTGACACATCTGCCTAGACTCGTCACTTTGTAAATAATTCACAACGTGGTGCATTGTTTACGCCACCAGTGCGTCCACAAAGTGATGGACCAGCGGTCTAAGATTGCCGCAAGGGGCTCATAAATAAGGCCTCGGAGGTCTTCCTCAATGATTGGTTGGGAAATTTGGTTGGTGCAATTGTAACCCCTTGTCTTCCACAGAATTGGCACCATTGCATTTTGGAAAACGATAATCTGTGCCACTCAATTTGGAATTCATGACTGAAGATCGGTGTGCAATTCACAGTTGCACTGTTTTCTTCGCCGGCATTCGCATTTAACAAATTATTTCAAAATAAGTTAAATACTAATAATCTCCAAATGTGCTATTGTATTGTCTTATATAATGAAATAAACTGTTTGAAATAAAAAGGTTATCCTGGAAAATGCAATAAAAATTAAAACATATATATTTTTTATGTTATTTGGATCAACTTGAGGCATTGTCAATTTCACTTTCCCTTCAGATTTCACCATGCGACATGCAACTTGATATGCACCGCTCTTTGTCTGGTCAGTGTGAATAGTAAACAACAGCAATGCAACTTTTGGATGTTGGGTTTTACTTTCGGTTTCTTTGACAGAGGAGGAAGAATCATCTGTTTCGTTTCAAGTTTCATGAGCTCTTGAGGAACCAAAGACTGAATGATTGTGTCATGCCGATCTTCTAACACATGACACCCGGCCCATGGAAATGAATGTGCCTCTCGTAATGAGGTAATGAGGGCCTTTCAAGGGAATTCAGAGGTCTGTTGTGTTCTCTTATTATATAACTAGCAGCCCAACCCAACGTTGTCCGGGTATGAAATAGAATGTGTGTAATGAGTGTATTTGGCAAGGGCAATTTATTTTAAAATCTCGCGGTAGACAAAATGTTTTGTTTCATTAGAATAGGGACGGAGAAGGGCCAGCTGCAGCCCTGGTTGATGTCAGCAGGCGCATGTAATTGGTGTAGTGATCCGCCGCCTGAGCCCGGCTACAGCCCTGGTTGATATTAGCAGGCACGTGTAATGTAGTTGAATGAGAGAGTTATCAGCCGCGGGTAAATCCGTTTAATGAGAGAGTTCAGTGACAGCGAGTAGGAGAGGCTGCAGTAATTGTCCCCGCAGACACGCTCATTTGCGTGTTCCCCCGCTTGAGGCCCATATGCAGGCCTGTTTGATGTTAGCAGGCATGTGTTCCCCCGCTTGAGGCCCAGCTGCAGCCCTGGTTATTAGGCGCGTGTAATTAGTGTACTGATCCGCCGCCTGAGCCCGGCTAGAGCCCTGAATGATGGTAGCAGGTGCGTCTAATTTAGTTGAATGAGAGAGTTCAGTAACAGCGCGCAGGAGAGGCTGCAGTAATGTTACTTACCAGGCCTCCACCTGAACACGTTTGTCATGCCCCCAGCACACTGCCACAGCAGACGATCTTCTGACTAATGTACGACCCACATGGCATGAAGGGCGGAACGTAGCACACGCCCACAGCGTGCCCATTGATGCGGCGCAATTGCATTCACATGGCATGAAGGCCGGACACACGCCCCCAGCGTTTCTCACGCCCCCAGTGTGTCACGCCCCCAGCGTGCCCCTTGATGTTGCGCAGCAACGTAATTGGTGCTTGTATGTACGACTCACATGGCATGAAGGGCGGACACACACCCCCAGCGTTTGTCACGCCCCCAGCACACGCCCACAGCCCACGATGTGATGGCCATACCACACACCCCCAGCGTTAGTCACACCCCCAGCCCACGCCCACAGCACAATGCAGACATGCCCACAAGGGACTACTTTGCTGGCATGGTTATTTTACATTTTAAATGTATATTGTGTCCTACGGTACAATTGTATGTCTTGCACTGTATGATTGTGATGAACACCACTGTTTCTTGAAAAGTTAATAAAAACAATAAAAAAAAATGTATATGGTGGCCGTCTGCATAGCATATGTCCTTCTGCTGCAACTGCCCTTTCCAACGCTGTATTGGGTGTTGTGATTGGTGCTGTGGTTACTGAGATTACCCGCCTCAAAGGTTTGGGCTCTCTCTTTATGATATTAGAATGGATTGTTTGACAAAGCAGGCTTTTCTGGATGTATATACAAGTACTTAGCAAGTTGACAACTACTTTAAAAAAGTCTGAAACTCGTTCAATGGAGTGGCGCAAGAACAACTTTTATTGATTTATACTGGCTGGGTGACAACTGCAGGACTGACAGGTGAAACTTAATTCACCAGAAATTAAGACAGACAAAAAAGCAGTGAAATGTTTTTTGCGACATGGATTCTGCAGAAGAGTAAATTCCAAACGAACATCTTAGTCCCCTGTTGAAGGTCAGCAAAAATGGTCAGGCGATTTAGTCGATGTTTCTTAAGTAATTTTGCCCGGCGTTAAACGCCTCTAATACCTTATGAAGATTTATCAAAATAAAGAGGCAGGTGCTGGAGACAGGAAGACAGGAAACACGTTTTATTCCGACGGAGCAGAACACATCAGATCAGACAACAAGGTATCGTCTCGAGGTGCTCTCTGTAAGCCTCTCTGAGGCCTGATCTTTTATACACTGGTTTATGAATGAGTCCGTTCTTTATTACAATAAAGACATTGTGAAGTAGTGAAAGATGACATCCCCGGTACCCCCCCCCCCGTTCCGGCTCATTCCAACACGTGGCTACAGTAGAGGTCCTCACCCCCATGCAACTGGAGGGGGCTATCACGCAGCTGAGTGTTTCGCCGATTCCTTTGGAATGTGTGCGCCTGATCGAATCTCAAGGGGTGGGGAGGCCACGATCAATAGTAGCTTCTTTGAAAAGGGTCGAGTGCATACAGTAGTGGGCAATAAACTGTATCCTCAGGCCAAGGGATGACCAGTGGTTCGTACAGACAATCGGGCTCAGAGGAAGGGATCATCAAAGGAGAGGTATTCATGGAAGGAAAGGGTCAGTGTGGATAATCACGCGTTGAGGGAGGGTTTATTGACTGAGGGGCATTCATGGAAGGAAAGGAGGTGTTGGTCAGGCGCGGGGTGTGATTCTCAGAGACAGAGTCATGTGGAAGGAGAGGTCATGACTTGTACATGTGAGAGCGGAGGCAGCCAGGGTGCATGGGGGAGGCTTACAGGGTCAGGGAAGTGTGCTGGTGACCGATCGTGAACAGGGAGATCATGGTACCTAAAATGGCTGTCGTGTATGTTTATACGTGAGTCTGAGGAGTGGACAAGATGACGCAGATGATGTTTAGTTCACGATCTAAAATTCCACAGTCCTCCCTTTTAACATGTCTCGCCAGTTTGTCAATTCGGATCTATCCCCATAAGACCACGTATTTCTATCTCATAGAGGGGACTCATGTGCTCAGTTCTGAAGTCCAAAGTCTTAGGGCACATATAGTTAGAAATGAGTGAACACAAAGGTGGCAGACATTGAATACCTAAGCAGCATCCACACAGTACCACAACTGGTATCAGTATAAATGTAAACAATCTCCATCCCCAGTCCTTCAAAGTGTCCCAAAACCAGCTTCCAAGCGACCATCCTTCTTGCTCTTGGTGAACCTCTGAGGATAGTCTGTGGAGGTGTTCAATTGCTTTGTAGACTGAAGGCGAGTTATCTGGCACGTAGGTGCAACAGCTGGAGCCGATGATGCGGCATGCTCCTCCACGGTCGGCCAGAATCACATCTAGGACAAGGTGGTTTTGGAGAGCCACCAGGCTCAGCCTGAAGCTCAGCCGTGTTGTTAGCAAGGACGCCAGCCGTGATGTTAATGGTTGTTTCTATTGCCTGAGTTAGGTGTCGGATAGCGCGGCTGTTTGCCATTGGTCCCCACAGAGGAACAAGTCCCTTTGCTGCATCCAGGAACTGTGCTCCGGTGGAGTCGGCTTGTTCAATGTCTCCGGCGCGCTTTTGCCGGTGATGGTAGGCTGAGGCCACATACGTGGGAGGAAGAATGAAGGCGATATAGCACGTACCCCTCCAACCTCTCGGGAGCCAGGTGTAAGCTTTGGTACCACAAACAAAGTACATATTCGGAGAAGCAACAAAGGAAGGAGGATCAGCTGAGACCAATGTTCTGGTGATGCGGCAGGAACTGTGTCCCACCAGCTGCGTTCCCTGGCCTTCGAGACACACAAGTCCTGTGACATTGATGACAGACAGAGCCACGGTCAGGGTGGCAGCTGTTTGCTTCCGCAGGTGGGAGAAGGTGGGTCTGGCTGGATTGTGGAGTACTTGCACTTCGACTCTTTCTTTGGCAGGGATGTTCATAAGGAAGGCGGAACCTGAGACCGCAGGACAAATGGGGGCAGACGTTCTTCCTGTTTTGTTCAGCCAGAACCCATAGTAGAAGTGTGACACTGTCTGACCGAAAGCGGCGTTGTCCTTGTTGCTCTCCTGCAAGAGGATCAACCAGGCGAGGCAGGAGCCATGAACTGAGAAAGGAGAAGGAATGAAAGGTATGGAGTGTTCAGTGGCATGCGGGAGCAACCCGCAGATCCAGCAGTTCGTGGAATTTGTAGCAAGGTTGTGCTGGTGCAGCAGTTGCACGAAGGAATTGTTCCAGAACTCCCTACGCCTCTCTCGGAGCTGAGGCGAAAGGGGGATCAAGTGATGCTCCTTCATGGTGGTTGGCTGTACAGTGGGCAGCAATGTCTGGTGAGCGGGTGAGCTGTCCTCCAAGATCCAGAAGGAAGTCATGAGGAGGAGGCAAAAGAGGAAGACAATGAAGAAGGCGATTGTCTTTGATTTGTGCAGATTGTCAGTCTTTGGGTTCCTGTAGTGGGTATTTCCGGTTGCTTTCATTATCTTCTTATCTGGCGCTTCCATCATCTTCTGATCTGGCGCTTCCATCATCTTCATCTTCAAGGTGCTCGGTAGTGGGCAGAACCACAGACTTTGTTTAACTTCTCTCCGGGTGACCCTTGGTTGTTTTTAGGTCACCGTTCTGAGATTTTAACTTAGTCAGTGGCCTACTTAGCCGAAGCTCCCTCCTTTCAACGCAGGAAATACCCTTCCCGGGATGGCACAGTGGGATCAGAGAATTTTGCAAGTTCAAGTGCCTCGGTATCAGGATAGCAGTTCAGTGATGGCCGATCTTTGTTCAGGAGCTCTTCTTGGGTGTCGACGTTTTCTGTCGTGGCCAGGGTCGAGGAGACCTTCTTGCAGTGATGGCCGTGCAGCCAGTGCCTCTTTCCCTCCACTCGAAGAGCCGTCCGAGTGGTGATCAGTACTTGCCAGGGGCCCGTCCACCGGGGTTCCAGACTCTTAGCTCGTTGAAAGTTCCGGACTAGAACATAATCTCCCGGTTGGATATCGTGACCGGGGCCCCTGGAAGCATCGGGGATGGCCTGCTGCACCTGTTGATGAATGACAGACAACGTTTTAGTTAATTTGCACAAATAATCTGACAGCAGGACGTCGGGGACGTCGTGAATGGAGGTTGGTTTGGGGGCAGTCCAGAGGTTTATCGGTCGCCCGAACACAACCTCGTAGGGGGTCAAGTGGTGCTTAGTGGGAGTGGAGCGCATCGATAGTAATGCCAGTGGGAGGGCATCTGGCCACTTAAGTCCTGTAGTGGCCACTATTTTTGACAGTTTCAATTTCAGTGTAGCATTGTGTCGCTCAACCAGGCCAGCGGATTGGGGGTGGAAGACCGCATGAAACCTTTGTTTTACCCCCAGCCCCTTCAGGATTAGTTGGATAACTTCAGCTATGAAGTGGGGGCCATTGTCGCTCCATAAAATTCGACAAAGGCCGTAGCGAGGGAAAAACTCTTTCAGTAGTACTTTGGCAGTAGTCATGGCAGTGGTATCACGGGTTGGATAGGCTTCCACCCATTTGCTGAAGGCACATACAATGACTAGTACATACTTCAAGCCTTGGCATCTCTCCAGTTGGATGTAATCCATCTGAAGGACTTCAAAGGGGTGGTCGGGGGTCCCAAACCCTCCCCGGGGTACCACAGTTCCTTTCCCGGGGTTGTGTTGTAGGCAGATAAGGCACTGCTGGACCAGGCGTTTGGCTGAGTCGGGGATTTTGTTGTTGTGCCAGACTTTGGAAATGAGTTCAATCATGGGGGCAGAACCTATGTGTGCAGGGGAGTGTGCCATAGTCAGTATGGGGATCAAGTATGAGTCAGGCAGCAACCATTTGTTTGTGTCTTTTGTCCGCCAGCAGCCTTCGTCGTCCTTCAAACCCACCCGTGCCCACTCAGTCAGTTCGTGAGGTGTGCTGGCCGACTGGATGTCCCTAATCATTTCCCTAGCGTCAGTCCATTTTTCTGCTTGTGACCTGGTCACATACATGCGTGTCGTTGTCCTATTCTCAGCTGTGGTTCGAGCAGTGATGTCGGCCAGTGCGTTTCCCTGTCCAACTAAGTCCGTCACCTTCTTGTGCGCCTGGCATTTGATCACTGCTAATCGTTCGGGGAGGAGAACTGCTTCAATCAGGGCGGAGACTAGATCTCCGTGGAGAATGGGTGTGCCATGGGACGTCAGGAATCCCCTTTCCCTCCACAAGAGCCCAAAATGATGAACCACCCCGAAGGCATACTGGCTGTCCGTGTAAATGTTCGCTGTGGTTCCTGCTGCTATGATACATGCTCGTGTGAGGGCAATCAGCTCGGCCGCCTGTGCGGATCGTTGTGTGATGCGGGCGGTTTCAACTACTGTTCGGGCTGTCATCACCGCATAGGCAGCTGAAGTGGTGCCATCTGGGAGTTTGATACAAGAGCCGTCTACCCATAGTTCTCCATCAGGGTCTGTAAAAGCAGTGTCTCTAAGGTCAATTCTACTTCTGGTCTGTTCGTCCGTGAGGGTCACACAGTCGTGTATAGGGGGCACATCGGGGTCATTTTCAGGCAAGGGCAACAGTGTGGCAGGATTCAAAGTCGTGCATCTCTTCAGAGTGATGTGGGGTGCAAGTAGAGTCAATTCGTACCCCGTCAGTCGTGCACTAGTCAGGTGTTGGGTCTTGGTCTGGTTCAAAAGGGTGTCAACTGCATGGGGTACTAACACCGTGAGAGAGTTTGAAAGTACAATTCCCTCACTCTGACGGATAGAGACAGCAGCGGCGGCTACTGCTCGAAGGCAGGCAGGTAAAGCTCTGGCGACTGGGTCCAGAGTGGCAGAGAAGTAGGCACAAGGGCGCTGTTTGGCGCCGATGGGCTGAGTTAGAACAGACAATGCGCATCCTTCCCTTTTGTGCGTGAAGAGGGAGAAGGGCTTGGAGTAATCTGGTGTTCCTAGGACGGGTGCCGAGCAAAGGGCATCCCGCAACTCCTTAAAAGATGCTTGGCATTCGGGGGTCCAAGGAAGTGGGAAGGGTACATCTTTGGCCAACAGGGAAAGTAGGGGCTTTATAATGAGACTGAAATTTGGTAACCATTGTCGGCAAAAAGAGGTAAGGCCCACCAATGAACGGACTTGCTTCTGTGTTTTTGGGATGGGTGTGTCTAGGATGGTTTGGATTCGGTCGGGTGTAAGTTTCCTCCCTTCTTTGGACAGGAGATGGCCTAGGTAGGTTACTTGAGGTTGGCAGAACTGCAGTTTCTTCTTGGAGACTTTGTGGCCGTTCTCCGCAAGAAAGTGCAAGAGTTGGATAGTGGCCGTGATTGCAAGTGGAGTGGTGTCGGCCGCCAAAAGGATATCATCGACATATTGGATCAACACCACTCCATCTGGTAGCTGGACGGCGTCCAGCTGTCTTTTGAGGGCCTGGCTGTAAATGCTGGGACTTTCAGTGTAGCCCTGAGGAGCTCTACAAAATCGGTACAAACGGTTTTTTAATGTGAAGCCGAAGAGATAACGGCTGTCTGGATGGATGGGGATAGAGAAAAATGCATTCTTGAGATCGATAACGGTGAAGGTGGTGGCAGTGGACGGGATGAGGGTCAGAATGGTGGTGATGTCTGAGACTACGGGGTACTGTGGTACCACCTCTTTGTTGACTTCTCGCAGGTCGATGATGAAGCGGTACGCTTTCTCATCTCCCTCACCTTGCTTCTTAACAATGGGTAGGATAGGGCTGTTGCAAACATTACTAACCACTTCCTCTACCACTCCTGCATCTACCAAGGACTGAATAATCGCTACCAATGCCTTCTCGCCTTCGGGCGATATCCGGTATTGTGGGAGTTTCGGGAGCATTGCGTCTGGTCGAACAGTTATGTGCACAGGGTCGATCATCATTCGTCCTACATCCGAATCGTTTCTGGCCCATAGATACGGGGGTAGGGTGTCGAGCAAGGTTAGGTCAGCATCAGTGATAGAGTACATATGTCGTGCGGGGCAGGATCTGGACATGCTCGGGTTGTCGTACAGGATGACTCGGACTCCATCTGGGGAGCATCTAATAGTAGCTCGGAAATGTTTTAGCAGGTCAATACCCATAATGGCGTCGGGGGAGTTGGAGGAGAGCAGAAATGTTGTGTCCGTGGGGTTGTTTCCTAGGTCAAAGGAGATAGGTACAGACAGGGGATTGGTGGAGGGCGTTCCATCGAAACCTATCGATGTGATGTGTGAGCCAGACAAGGGTGCCCTTGGAATCAGTCGTTTTGATAATACACTACGTGTCGCTCCAGTATCTACCAAAAATGGAGACTTTGTACCCAGGACCTTAGCGGTGACGTAAGGACCTTGCTGGTCAACACAGAGCTCGACTGGATCCCTCCCTCGCCCTTGGCAGTCCTATGCAAAGTCGTGAGCATTGTCGCAGCCGGACTGTTGGCACTGATTCTGTCGGGGGCGGTCAAATGTGTTCGGTCTGTCAGGTTGGTTACTGCTGGTGTCGTGGGTGTGCCCTCGTCCCTGCCCTCTAGTCCTGGGGCCATTTGTCGTGGCCCTTGGCTCGTTATTTTTAAGCATTTCTCGGAGGACCGGGCATTGAGACTTCCAGTGGCCAAACCCTTTGCAAAACGCACACTGGTTCTCATCGAGGTCTGTTCGCGGAGCGCCAGGTGTGGGTGTGCGGTCTCTAGGGCGTGAATTTCTAGGGGCATTCGACTGGTAGTTTCCCCTATACTGTTCCCTTCCTCTAGTCACTCCCTGCAGTTGAGCAATCATCACTCGTTCTTTTAAGTCCTTTTTCTTTCTCTCAGTCGCCCTCTCGTTCTCGTTCTTTTGGTGTTCGTAATACTGAGCCATCTGAAGGATAGCTGCAGGTTTGGAGGCCCCCCAACTACTCTCGCTTGTCTGTAACTTCTGGGAGACCTCTTGTAATAGCCCCTTTACGTAGTTTTGCACGAATAGGTGTTGTCCGGTTGCGGTGGTCATGTCTTGGCCACTGTAGTCGGAGAACACTGTCTCATATCGGGAGAAATATTCTGATACGTCTTCCTGGGGTTTCTGGCGGCAAGCCGTGACTATTGACCAGTCTACCTTTTTCTCTGGGATCAATGTCTTTAGCTTCTGCACTATTTTGTCCGGGAGTTCCAGTATGTCTTTTACAGGTTTCTTACCTGGCTCTCGCTGCCTATCTAGTTCACCGAGTTGATTCCAAGTATGTCCGAACAGATCTGTGTGGTTGGCCTTCCGGATTTGCTTCCACACGTCAGCCGGCAGACATAACCCAAAAAACAAATCAATGTCCGCTAGAGTCATTATGGTTGAGCCCAAGGCTGTACTTAGTTCGGTATAAAAGGCTGTCGGGTTCTTTCTTAAATCGGGCAGGGTTTGCCTAAAGGTTAAAATATCTTGTCGATCCCATGGTTGATAAACCCAGTTGTACACAACCCTCCCTTTTGCATCTGCGTGGTTAATATCGTCGTTTGTTCCCTGACCTCTTGGGGGAACCCAGTAGGGGGCGGCTTCTCTGATAGGCATCATAGTGTTGGCTACTTCTAATGGGGGCTCAGCCGTTTCAGAGACTGTGAGCTTAACCTCTGGTTTCTGTTCAGTGAGGTGGCGGAAGACCTCAAGCGTTTGCATGAAGAGGTCCGTCACGTCATGCTCAGTCCCATCTCCAACATCGATCTTTCTATATAGAGCCATCAGCTTAGCAGGACCCTTAGTTTGATACCTATCCTCATATGCGTTCAGGGTGTGGAAGCTGAACCGTAAAATGAAATGCCGTTTGTGGCTACCGGCATGTGAATTGCACATATCCATCGCATATTCTTCGCTCTCTTTCCGTTCTACCAGTGTCTTTGCTATCTTATCAATCCCATCCCGCTCATCTTTGCTCAACCTATTTGGTCTTGCCGTTAGCTGCTTGCTAGTCTCGAGTTCATCTGATGTTGTTACCAATGTGGCCGGTGCGAAGGCCGTAAGGGCCGGGGCACTAGCGCTAGAGTCACCCTCGCCCGCACTCAGGACTGGTAGGTGCTGTGCCAGTGGTTGGCAGGGGGCATAAGGAGGGGGCATGTAGATGATCGGAGGACCTAGCAGTAACTCGTCGTTTGCCCATTGTTTGGAGGGCATTTCTGGGTAGAGCGCAGAGGGGGTCCTAACAGGGCATTGGCCTGTTGACCCTGATTCTTGCAATTGTCTAACTTCCTCTCTCCTTTTTATCTCTTCATCTAGTTCCTTTGCTGCCAGGTGGGCTGCCTTTCGTAATTCTTTCCCTATTTTTGTTTCTTCTCTTTTTCTTCGTTGCTCTGCTTCTTTGCGCCACATGCCGATACTATCGAGCATAGTGGGTGTTGCCTTATTTATTCTAACAGCTGCTTCTAGCGCTTTTATTTTATGATCATCAAAAGAACCTATCAGTGGCCACTGATTTTTGGGGTTCCCTTTCG
This sequence comes from Lissotriton helveticus, assembly GCF_964261635.1. Taxonomy (NCBI): domain Eukaryota; kingdom Metazoa; phylum Chordata; class Amphibia; order Caudata; family Salamandridae; genus Lissotriton; species Lissotriton helveticus. Next base: position 855,042,128 of record NC_136067.1, read on the forward strand.
TATATTTATGCCATAGTTTACTATAAGCTATGGTGACTAGTCCTTGTTTAGTGAACATGTCCTTATTAGGGGTGCCTTCCAATGGAGCTGGATGGTTCATCTCTAATAAGCGGTCCGGGCTGATCCAACTACTGACCAATGGGGAGAAGATAGGCATGACGGGTTACAACGGGGACAAAAGTCTGCACTACCTATCCTTCACCACTTCGTGAAGACTAGACAGAATATTTTTATTCTGCAGTATTCGCAAATAGGAAATACCCAAAGAGAGAACCAATATCGAACAATTAATGTTCGTTCAATCAAACAATCAGTGGCGAGAAAGAAATAGGCGCGACGGGTTACAACGGGGGCAAAAGCCTGCACTACCTATTCTTCACTATCTGCAAAGGAGGACAGAATACTTTTTACCCTTCCCCGTTTGTAGACAGAGAATTCTCGAGAAAAACAATCCTCGAACAAACAATGTTCGGGCAAACAATCAATCAGTGGGGGAGAAAAGATAGGCACGACGGATTACAACGGGGGCAAAAGCCTGCGTTACCTACCCTTCGCTGCATGCAAAGGAAGAGAGAATACTTTTATCCCTCTCAGTTTGCAGACAGAGAATCTCCAAGAGAACCAACAATTCGGAGAGTAATACTAGTATTTTCAATCAAACAATCAAATATTTCTTAGTTTGTCGTGTTACACGACCTTACCCGGACCGCATGGACAGTTTCTTGTCTTCCGTTTCCAGCGCCCGATCGTCCTCTACTCTCTGCTGCTACCGTGGCACTCCTGATGGTTCCCAGTCAGGACCGAAGATCACTCGGGGAGAGGTCTGCTCGGAACCAGTGAAGTTCAGATGATCGGCTGTCAGACGAGGGTCTATCGGACAGGAGCTCTTCCGATCGTTGCAGTCGTTCACTCTGTCGTTGGGACCTCTCCCACCGGATCCACGTGTCGCTGATGGGCCCCACACGTTGGGACGCCAATTGTTGAAGGTCAGCAAAAATGGTCAGGCGATTTAGTCGATGTTTCTTAAGTAATTTTGCCCGGCGTTAAACGCCTCTAATACCTTATGAAGATTTATCAAAATAAAGAGGCAGGCGCTGGAGACAGGAAGACAGGAAACACGTTTTATTCCGACGGAGCAGAACACATCAGATCAGACAACAAGGTATCGTCTCGAGGTGCTCTCTGTAAGCCTCTCTGAGGCCTGATCTTTTATACACTGGTTTATGAATGAGTCCGTTCTTTATTACAATAAAGACATTGTGAAGTAGTGAAAGATGACATCCCCGGTACCCCCCCCCGTTCCGGCTCATTCCAACACGTGGCTACAGTAGAGGTCCTCACCCCCCCATGCAACAGGAGGGGGCTATCACACAGCTGAGTGTTTTGCCGATTCCTTTGGAATGTGTGCGCCTGATCGAATCTCAAGGGGTGGGGAGGCCACGATCAATAGTAGCTTCTTTGAAAAGGGTCGAGTGCATACAGTAGTGGGCAATAAACTGTATCCTCAGGCCAAGGGATGACCAGCGGTTCGTACAGACAATCGGGCTCAGAGGAAGGGATCATCAAAGGAGAGGTATTCATGGAAGGAAAGGGTCAGTGTGGATAATCACGCGTTGAGGGAGGGTTTATCGACTGAGGGGCATTCATGGAAGGAAAGGAGGTGTTGGTCAGGCGCGGGGTGTGATTCTCAGAGACAGAGTCATGTGGAAGGAGAGGTCATGACTTGTACATGTGAGAGCGGAGGCAGCCAGGGTGCATGGGGGAGGCTTGCAGGGTCAGGGAAGTGTGCTGGTGACCGATCGTGAACAGGGAGATCATGGTACCTAAAATGGCTGTCGTGTATGTTTATACGTGAGTCTGAGGAGTGGACAAGATGGCGCAGATGATGTTTAGTTCACGATCTAAAATTCCACACCCCCAGAAAGAGAGGGGTGGTGGATTACCATTGTGGTTTTGCAGTTCCAAGTGATCACACTAGAGCAGCGGCAGCGTAGCCAGTATATCATGGTGGGGCCTTGTACAAGGAAGGAAGTGGGGTCCCTGGGTGCTGTTTGAACTGTGAAATACAGAAATAATCAGGGTTCAATGGGACCCTCAGGCCCCGTGCCCCAGTGCCCCTGCACCTGCTGCACCAATGGATGCTACGCCCTGCACTATAGTAAGTCTCTCATGCTTAGAACATCCCTAGTTGTTTTCTTTCTTATATGATTACCCTACACCAACAAAGAAAATGTCCTCTTTTGATGAAAATTCAATGGACATCATTCATGGGTCAACCGGGGTCGCAGGTGCGACCTCTGACTTACCCTTTGTGACCCCTGGCATTGCCTTTGGTCTTCTAGCCTCAGAGGAGACAAAATATGGCAAAAATACAGTGGCAGCATGCTCCAACCATCTTTTTTTCCTGCTCAGCTTTAGTTACGCAAACAGTGAATAATAGTCTATTATTTACTAGTAGTGTAATGAAAAGTGGAACACCGCGGTCTGGATGAGACCTTCACTGGTAGCTTAGGTAAGTAAAACAAAATGCTTTCAATTTATTTTGAAGGCATGCATGTGGGTGAGAATGTGCTTGTTTGAGAGAGCCTGTGTATGTGGGTGCATGCGTGTCTGTAAGTGTGAGCATGTATGTGTGAGTGGAAGTGAGTGATAACGAGTGGCATGTAGTGAGTGATGAGATTGAGTGTCGGTAAATGAGTATGAGTGAGATGCGTTAGAGAAGTAGTGACTGTGAGTGAGAGTAAGAATGACTGTGTGAGGGAGAGTTAGAGAGTGTGATGGAGTGTGAGTGAGAATGAGAGTGAATGACAGTGAGGGAGTTTAACTATGAGTGAGATTGGAAGCCAGAGTGAATGGCAAGTGATAAAAAAATTATTCTTAGAGAGAGGGCACGTGTATGAGTGAGTGCAAATGAGTAAGAGTGAGTGCAAGAGAGTGTAAGTAAAAATGAGTTAATGGGAGTGAGTGTGAGTAAGACTGTAAGCGGATGTAAGTGAGTGAGAATGTGTTGCGATGCTTATGAGTCTGCCTTTGGGCTGTGCATGCTCCCGGTAATTTTTGGCTTATAGAGGCTCCCATAGCAACATGCTGAAACTGGCATACCTGAGGCAATTCTTAAATATGGGAAAAACTCTGGCACTAGCACACTGGAGATGAATCTAGGTATGGGCACCTGTGGAAAAATGCTAGTGCCTATATACTGGAGGGAAGTCTTTTCATAGGTGGCAAAATGTTGGCACGGGGACATTGGCAGAAATGATTGGCATAAGGGAGGACAACCCTGGAATACAGGAGGAGGGCATTCATGTCAAAATCCTGTCCCTGACAAACTAGAGGTAACTTGTGACATACTGATCACCATAGTATATGGATGACAGTAATGGCAAAATTCTGACACTGACATATTAAATGTAATGATTGCAATAAAAGAGCACCCATGACAATATGCTGGCCCTGTCAATGGGATACTTTTTGACATATGGGTGCATCCAGAATACAGTACAAAAATAGGGTCAACACAGGGGCACCGTCAGGTTTCATTGACTTGACATAGCATGAAAGGACTTTAATATTTAACAAGTGTCTTTAAAGAACATATGGCCTTTTAGCAAGTTTATGTGAACATTTCTACTTTAAAATGCAGTATTAGACTTGGGGGAAGGGTACCCATCACCGAACCCTCCTAGAAGATGTCAGACTCACTCTTTTTTCTAGCTCTATACAATTTAGGTAAGTATTCCCTTGTATGTCATGTTAGCATCCTAATAGACGTGATATCTAAAATAGAAAAGTGCCACTGGTGTGTGTTATATTAATCATACAGTGATTGTGGAACTTCAGCGTTGTTAATTGTGTCATGAGGTTTACGCCTCACGTTCAAGTTTATGGAACTCAAAAGAGATCCAGATAAAAAATGAAGTATACATTTACAAACAGTAAAATATGATTACAAATGCACTAAATATTATAAAACATCAGATAAAACCAATATTAATAATCATGATCTCCGTATAAATGCTTTAATACATATTTAAAAAACACTTAAAAAAGTTAAAAAACCTTTGTCAAAACATTTCTATTGGTGGTTCATAGATGGAGTCTGTAAATGCAGAGGCAGAAACAATTTATAATTGTAAACAGATTGGCCTCATCCATTTACGTCAATACAATAATAGGGCAGGGCAGATAAATAGCACATGGGTAACATCCTGGATAGAATTATTGCACAAATTACAAACCGGAGAGGAACCATACCATTTAGATAATACGTTGTTTAGCGGGAGTATACCCTGCCTCAGTAATAGCCAAAAGCGGCGCGCTCCATGGGGGAGGTTCCAAGTGATATAAGCATTACTTTGTTTATCGCACAGGAATCAATAGCTGGATAAATGCCTCTCTTTAGAATACGGGCTTCCCTATCCATAGCGAAACTTAATTTCCAGGTGGCCTGTTTCAAAGTGGCCTTTAATTGATATGGTGATAAGATTAAAAAGTACAGATTCATCCAGTTGTAGCAAGTCAACCGCAATTCTAAATTTTTTAACAATTAATGACTGCTCATTTAGGCTTCCTAATAATTCTTTCCGAATAAAAGATCTTAGTGTACCAGGATCACCCTTCACAAGGCTTGTAACCCATCGCACTATCCCTGCGAGACCCTGTACCCAACTACTTCTCAGACCGAATTCCAACCATAGTGCAGCTACAGGACAAGCAGAGTTGACTGAGGCTAGGCTCCGTGAAATGTTTCCTTCTGTTGTAGTTAGAAAGCCCCATTTTCCTAAGTCAAGTAGTTCAATACCATACAACGGGGAAGCAGGAATTTTAGCACGAAATACCTCTAATAAGAGTGCAAAGTGTCTTCTTCCTGTTGATCTATAGAGGGAACCCAAACTTTTCCCTTGTGTAATTGCTTAATTTATTTCAATATTAAACGGGCGTAGAGATCTGGGGCCTACTTTAGTATTTCTTCTTTGATTGGATTTTTTTCAATAGCAATCACTGTAATCATGAAGGCATTAAAACAGTCAATTTCTGATCCATTCCAGTTAGACAAGTTCTCTACAGCGGCCTCTAAGATACTTTCCAGGCCCATAATTGCCTTGGTATCCCAATAACATCTCCCTGATCTCTTACCAAAACCAACATATTCATTGTGTAGTGCCCATGGATCACTCAGGATTGAATTTAGATTTACAGTCAGAGTTAGTATTTTATGGTCACTAAAGAGAGTATTGGAGACCTTAAGATCTTTCAATAAGAAGAAGGAGGTACTTCCCACTACCACATAGTCTAGGATAGATTCTCTGCTATTCGATTTAGAGGTAAAGTTCGCTGGTGTATCTGAAGGCAGTCTTCCATTTGCTATAATGCCATCAACTTTCGTTAGTTCATCAAGGAACATTTTCCCTCTCTTCTTTGTCCTAATATTTTGTGAAAAGAGTGCTTGTGGAATCTGTACGGATTCTTCTTTTTCCTTGTTTCGGAATATGTCCAAATTAAAATTAGAGATTTTACAAGTAAGATCCCCTAACAAAACTATATGAGGGGAGGGTTCTACTTCATTGGCTTTCTTAATGTATGAAAAAACCCTCTTCTAGAGTACATTGTGACAGGCGTCAGGTGGAATATAAGCATTTATCAACATCAGTGGTTTACATTTTACATTGTTATCAGGATTATACAATGTTATTGCCAAAAAAAGGTTGCTAGGATCTTTGTAGTAGTCATAATTCCATTTTATCTTATGTGACAGGAGGCATGCCACCGCTCCACTTGCATGTCCTCTCCTAGATGGAATTGCTATACAATCTAAAGGGAAATAATCCTTACATAATAATTCCTCTGTACACCAGGTCTCTTGAAGACAAATCACGTTTGCATCTAGTGCATATAAATATTGTAACTTCTCCCTACTATTCTTTATCCCTGCAGCATTCCGCGATATTATTTTTAATTCATTGTTAGAAGGATGGCTGTTGTGGAAGATTATTATTGGATCTACTCGATAGAACACCAGGTAACCAGTTCCATTGTGGGCTCTCCTCTTTGGAGTTCCATTGAAAGGAAAGAGGAATAGAGTCTTTAAATTTTACTTGTCTGCCATTTTTGTAATACAGATTTTTAATTCCTCTGTCTCGTGCGGGCCATCTCTACTGCCTGAATCTACATGAGTTAACAAAGATTTATTGTCGAGGGCGCTATTTCGGGGTTTCTCTGAAAAAGGGATGACATCGATACCCCTACTTTGCAGGCCTTCTGACCATTGTAATATAAGGTTTGCAATAATTTTAGAATTAAACCTTACCCTCGATTTATAGTCAACTTCTGTTTTTAAGATGGAGACTAAACTTATATCACTACTTCGAATAAGTTTCAAACTTTCAATCTCCAAAAGACATTTGAGAAGCGAAGACCTATTTAAAATTAAATCCGTATCAAACAGAGGCATGAAATCTAACGGGAGTGTGTCTATACTTTCCCTGATATGTACAACATCAGTTATCTCAGGTTCACTTCTGATTTTTACGATATCAGAGAAAGGGATAGCCAAGGGATTAAGTACTGAAGGAAATAGGCTTACAGGCCCCGGCTGACCGCTATATTAACTGATGGAAATCCCTCTATTACGGTATTAGTAGAAACTATTGTAGGATATGCGATATTCGAGGGGGGAGCTTCGTAGACCATCATTTGCCCCTATTGCTGTATTTTTGATCTCCAGATTCACAAGATCAGCTTCATCTTTCTGGTTCATATCTATGATACATTTTGCGGCGTCACATGGGAAAAATCCTTACTGTCTGAGGCCTCAAAGTTTTCTTTAAAGCAAATTCTTATTTGCCTCTTTTTTGAGAATCTTCATATTGGTTTCATCTTTTTCCCTCTATTCTTTTTATTTTTCCCATTTCTCTCCTTATTTTCCAAGTGTGAAGCTCCCAAGACATCCTCTTTCTCATCATTTTACTGGATTCTAAAAAAAGGAAATATCTCCTTATCTATCCTTTTTACTGAGTCCCCTGAGTCTTTTACTTCTTGAGCTGAATCATAATTAACCTGTATAGATTTTGATGAAGGTTCAAGGGTCTTCTCTAGCATCACCACTTTATTCATTTGCTTATCAGTTTGGGGATTGCCATCATAATCAGTAAGGGTTAGGTAACAATTAGCATTCTCAAATATAATCTCCACCACGTCTTCTACCTTTACTTCCACTTCTACTTGTTTAGAATCAGTTTTTGAACTAACCTCCTTCTCCTGTTTACTTTTTAACATTACCTTTAGTATTTGAGTTACGGTTTCCAACACACAGTCTGAACCTCCTACGAATTTTTCAAGTAGCGTTACAATAGAGGATAATAGATGTTCTAGGAATAATAATGAGTCAAAGACTAATATATCCTTCCTGATGGTTTGACTGGGTTGGGTATCGTTAATATTTAAATCAGGGCTCATTGAGGTGTGTGACTGCAAAAGAGAATAATTTGATTTATTAGATGAAGTACTGCTGAATAATTGTAGTCCTATAGGAACTGTTATTGCTGGGGTATTTGCTAGTTCTATAATCTTGTTAGTATCATAATAAATAAACCTCTTGCAAAGTTCTAAATCTAGATCCGGAAGAGTAAAATCTTTACTCTGAACATCCTCAATTAGATGGGGACCAAGGGGCTCTTCTATGATTCCACAGGGAACATGTAGAGGTCTGTGCAGAATCACATCTACTGTTTTAAAAGTAGGTTCAAAGGATCCCTGGAGGATTGGTGAGCTAATTAGGTCCCCTGGGCCCCGTGCTGGGTGCCTCTGGGGTTCTGGGGGTTCTCGGAATTCTCCTCCTCCAGTAGTATGTGATTCTAAAGCCTCTACAGTATTTACCATTACAACCGTTTCAGCATCATTTCTGTTCCCACTCACATTTTCTCCTCCGTCTCCATCTCTAGTAGTTACAGTATTTGATCCAACTTGGGGATTTCTATCCTTTACCCTTACTCATAGACTAAATAGTTGACATTTTCCTTTCGACAACATGCCAGAAACATCATTGTTTTGCAAAGGATTTGATTTAGTTTTTGCGCAAGTCCTACCCACCAGTAATCGCCCAGACCTTAGTTTTTTTGCTGTCATTATATTTGAGGGTTATATAAAGAGATGTACTAAAGACTAGGAAAAGGACGAGTGAAATAAAGTTAACAAGAAATCAGGGGGTAATCAAGTGTGGACAGAAAGACACAAATTACAGAGATATAATACGGTATTATAAAACTCATACAGTTCAAATAGCGACCATAGAGAGCATAAGAAGGAAAAATATGTCTGGTTACTTCAAATCTCAGGTCCCAGGCCTCCAAATCTCAAAGTGACCTCCCTTCAAAATAGGAACTCTTTCACCACTGACATAGGATGCAGCCCAGAACCAAGCCCACTCGACTTCTCCGAGATTTTCCACAATTTTTTTGGCCAGAGATGACTCAGCCAATTAGATAATCCCTGTGGCACAGGTTTTTTGTCCCTGCCGGTAAAGACCTAAGTAGGTGTGTAGTTTTATCTCTGCTTCTCTTGCATAGGCAGACAACAGGCAGCATGCAGGCAGTTTCCACGATGTCTACCGCACAGCCCCAGCTTACCCCCCTCCCCAATGACCGCTCATGAAAGTGGGGGCGGAACAAAGCCAAGCCAAGCTGGGACAAAATGCGGGCAGAAACAGTGCCGCCAACCTCGAGATATTCACACTGCTTTCTGTAGCACACTGGAATTCTGTAGTAGAGTCAGCACGAAAACTTGGATTGGATCTGAATTTCATGTTGCATGGGAGGTAATTATCAGATTATGGCGGAAAAATGTGTTGGAATAGCAAACAACTTCACCGCTTGCTCACCTAGCTCTCAAGCAGTGCTTTGTACTCAATTTCTACAGACCTATCTGGCCATCCTAAACCTACCAGAGTCAGGCCACCGCATCAGTCCTCGCTCAATGTCGGAAACAGCACAGGTGACACCGCGGAAAAAACATCAACCGCTGGGCTCACATCAGCGCTCTCTCGCTGTAGCCCTCCCCGCTGCACAGTTAATCTGGCAGCCTCACCGTGCAGCCCGCTGTATCCTGCACACCCTCCACCATTCTCCTCCTCCACCGGCGCCTCCTCCGGTGCCCTTGGGAACCAGATGCCCAGTCCCAGGGCCGCCCCAGGTGTCCCGCAACGAGTGGCCCTGGAGGATTTCCTGATGTCTTCTGGATGTCCTCAGTAGGTTTTTCAACGGGAGGACTGGCTGGGTGGGCTGGGTGAGTGAGCAGGTGCTCACCCCGGTGACTCCAAAAACAGCAGAGCACAACACAACAATAACTCCTCCACACAACACGGGCCCCTCCTCGGGCACTGTTGCAAAAATGGTAATACCGGCACTGTACACCACTCAGAGCTCCATCCAATACCAACAGCTCTCACTCACCAGTGATATGCGAGCTATGTGGGCCTTGTGGTTTACGCGAGTTCCCTCAGGGATCGCAGCACACAGGCTCTCGCTGATAGCGGAGCCCACCCTCTCTCGGCCTTTGTCTCTGGCTCCTCAGTCCATGCTCCTTGCAGCTCTCTGCTGCTTCTGTCTGGCTGCCTGCCGGTAGACTAAAAATCCTGGACTGGAATACAAATGATTGTTGATCCAAAGGGACCACGTCGTTGAATTTTTGGGCTAATGTGGTGCTCGCGGCTCCTGCCACACCTCAATAAGGTTCCAATCCGTACTAAATCCCTGCTAAATCGGGAGCCTGCCCCCACGTTCTCTGCACAATCTCTGCCGGGGAATGTCCCGGCTAATGTTGCGGCTCCTGCTGCAGCCGTGGCCAGAAGGAGGAGAATGCGGCCCCCAGGGGAAGTGAGGTCGGCAGACCAGTCTTCCCCTGGGGTGTTCGCGCGATATAGGGACAGGCAGGTGTGATTTAGGCTAGGGGGTGGGTTTAGGGGGTGGGGGTTAGGTGAGGTTATTTAAGAAGACAGGAGAGGAAGTCCTTCCTCTTCCTGTCCCCAGTGCCGCAGGGATTAAGCTAGTTTTGTGGGAGTTAGGCTAGCGGGTAACTAGTGGTTGGAAGCGAGTCGAGGGGCGGGTTTGCAGGACGCTGCTGAGGCCCCGGTGTGAATTCCTGGTTAGGAGTTTGTGTCTTCGGGCTCCTGTTTCGCACACAGCATTTTGGTGTATTTGGAAGGCGGGGCCATGGCTGCGCCAGACGCGGAGGCAGTCCACGCGGCTTTGCTGGTGCTTGGTCCGGCTGGGAGGGCCGACCTCCTCCAGCCCGGTGTCCTAGATACGGCGAGGGTCGGTATGACCCGGACACCATGGCCTGCATCGGCGGGGGTCGCAGCCGCGGTGGCGGGGTGCATCGACGAGCCGCTACCGGCTTGTTCAGGTATGTCGGGGCGTGGGCGAGGCAAAAAGCAGCAGGAGGCCCCTAAGTGTGGCGGGCGGCGTCAGAGCCCCCGCGCAGTTTGTGGAGGTGTCGATGGGGCCGAGGGGGGGTTGGACATTGTGGGGGGGGCGGGGCAAAGCACATGTTCCCCGGGGCCCCGGTGATGCACATAGGCAGCCCAACCCACGATGTCTTAGAGGCTGATGGGCTAGGCCTGGGGAACGGCGGAGCTGGGTTGGAGGAGGACAGTGAGGCCAGTGGGGGGAGAGTGAGGGTGGCTCTGAGGTGGACAACTGGACCCTGACATACTTAACATCATTAGAGTATTGCTAAACGCATCCCTAGAGGAAGCGATACTACCGGCGACATGGAAACATGCGATGGTAGTACCGTTGTTGAAAAAAGCAAACAGCGACCCGGAGACACTGTCAAATTATAGACCGGTATCACTGCTTCCTTTGTTTTCCAAAATTTTAGAGAAACCTGTAAACAAGCAATTAGGGGAATTCATAACCACCAACAAGCTACTACACCCATCACAGTCAGGATTCCGAGCAGGGCACTCGGCAGAATCCACCCTACTAGGAGTTACAGAAGCTATCCATCAAACGTTAGACCAGGGGGGCACGGCGGCACTCATTCTTCTTGATTTGAGTGCCTCATTTGACACGATATCCCATGAAACACTACTTGAAACTTTGGAGGGAATAGGTATAAAGGGTACAGCATTGAGATGGCTTGAACATTTTTTAACTGACAGATATTTTCTAAAAACAACACCTCCGAGATTTTAACTTCCCCACATGGAGTTCCTCAAGGGTCAATCCTGAGTCCCCTGTTATTTAATATTTATATTGCCCCTCTTGCGTGCATTGCAGACAAATTTGGTCTGACAATATTTTTGTACGCAGACGATACCCAACTGGTATTCTCCTTGTCATCATCAACTGATAAAAAGAATCCCTCCTCCCTTCATTCCGGATTACAGAGCATGGCGCAATGGATGTACTCCAAGAAATTAAAACTAAATGGATACAAAACCGAATTATTCTTATTCGGGAACCAGAAAGATCTGTGGGGTCCAGCGCACTGGCCGGCGGAAATGGGGCTGCTCCCGAGAGCCGTTGCGTCAGCTCCTAATTTAGGAGTAATAATAGATGACAATTTGACAATGCGTACTCAGGTCACGAGAACGGCATCAGTCTGCTTTGCCATTCTCAAATGGTTGAGGAAAATTTTGTGGCATCTTCCGGAAGGGGCACAGAGAACTGTAGTGCAAGCATTAATTGGGTCAAGGCTGGACTACGGGAACATTTTGTTCCTAAGGGCCAACAAGGAAATTACACGTCGACTTCAGGTCGTGCAAAATGCGGCAGCGAGGATACTTCTCCATCTACCTAGGCGAGCACATGTATCGGAACATCTACAAAAACTACATTGGCTCAAGATAGGCAACAGAGTAAAATTTAAAGCGTTATGCTTTATGCATAAAATAAAAACAGGCGAAGCACCAACTTTTTTGTGTAAACTGGTCCATAAGTACACCCCGATCCGGAACCTCCGGTCTATCCACCAGGAGAGATTTGATGTCCCTAGATTCAGGCGAGCAAAACAAGGAGGACGTTCCTTCGGATATGTGGCACCAGTACTATGGAATTCAATCCCGCTCACTCTTCGCCTGGAAACTAACTACATGAAATTTAGGAGAGGAGCTAAAGCATGGCTTTTTAACCAAGAATGACACCTGAACATATGACCCTACGGAACAGTTATGATCCAAGGCGCCGGGAAACCCTCAGGGTAGCTGTTGCGCCATAGAAATAAAATAAATAAATAAATGGCCGGGGAGGATTTTACCCTGCTACTGTCTGAGGGGGAGTCGGGGGATGAGGTAGGGGGCCCTTCAGGGGAGCAGCCAGTCGACCTCTCTAGTGGGAGAAAAGGCATAGTGAGGGCACAGGAATCTAAGGGGAAGGGCCTGTTGAAAACACAGCACCACCAGCAGGTGGGGAGCCCCCAAAAAGGGCCTCTCAGCCCCCGGCAGGGGAAGGGGTTGCTGGGGGAGTCATCTGGTCAAGGCACATGGTATGCGAGGTGGGAACACATGACAGAAGAGGAGAGGATCCGCGACCAACGTCGCATCATTGAGGAGGCGGAGCAGACATGGCAGCGCTTATGTGCTGTAGTTATGAATGTTCTGTCAGATGAGGGAATGCACACCATTTACTTTAACCATATTTTTTCTGTTCAATATTTGTATCCTTACTTTGTTCTGTTTGCGTGCAGGATTGGTTTTAGGCATGCCCCACTGCCAAAAGTCAAGACACTTTTCAAAGAAATGGGACTACATAGCCCCAAAGCCAGTCGCACAGCATCATGCCGCTTCGTTTGCGTGCATGTTTCCTCCAAACATTTATCCAATATTTTATTTTTTCCATTTTTAACCATATTTATGAGCTCATACTTCAATAGATTACCACTCTTTTTAATCCATGATCCACAATGTGGTGCATTGCCAATTTTCAGGTTTCTTGTATTCTAATTGTGCCGATCCGGGCCTCTTGAAAAGAATACGATTAGTGCCAGAAGTCCGTCACAAGCAAATTTTATTATCAGTTAAAACCCAATGCATTTCGGGCCTCTCCGTGCCCTTCTTTGGGGGTCACTTTGATGACAGGAACACCATCTCTGTTGGACACAATAACCGCATGAAGACCGTCGACACTTGGTAACTTCTTGTAAAGGAACCGCTTCAAGTCCTCTGCCATGTTTCAAAAGCTGTATCAAGAGTTGCTGTTTAGCCTCTGCGAGCCTCGCCTGTTTTCAGGCACCAATCCTCTCAGGAGGTGTTTTTCTTGGAGATGCCTAATCAACGGGTCCATTGCCAAGATAAATAATAAAGGGGAGAGGGGGCAGCCCTGGCGCGTCCAGCGTGATAGAGCAAAGGGAGCAGACAGGGTCCCATTTAATCGCAGTCTGGCTGTTGGTCGTGTGTAGAGCAATGCTGTGGTAGCGATGAATCACTGGGGCATACCCATACGCTGCATCACGGAGAGGAAAAAGGGCCACTTTAGGGAATCAAATGCTTTCTCTGTGTCTAATAAAATTGCAGCTGCAGGGGTTTCTGGGGGTATTCTATGTAGAATATTAAACAGGATACGGAGATTTAAAGCGGTAGATCAATGTGGTACGAATCCCGATTGGGCCGGAGAAATGATGGACTCCATGAGGAGAGATAATCGGCACGCCAATGCTTTCGCTAGGATTTTATAATCCAAATTCAGCAGTGACAGCGGTCTATAGGAACTACAGTGGAGGGGATCCTTACCGGGCTTCGGAAGAAGTATTATCACTGCTTCTCCTAGAGTGGGAGGAAGCATCTGGGATTCTAGGGCCTCTGCATACATATCCAGTAAGTGTGGGGTTAATAATTCCTTATATGCTTTATAAAATTCAGGGGTGTAGCCGTCCAGACGCGGAGCGGTGGATGTGTTTAATGCGTCAATTGCTTCATGTATGCTGTCGGCGGTAATGGGTTCTGCCAAAAAGTCTTGCATGAATTTTTCCAAATAAACCAGTGCTATCTCTGAGAGGTATTCTTCCTGAGCTGAGTGGTCAGATCCTAGCTTAGTAGAGTATAACAGTTTAAAATATGATAGAAATTCTTTCTGTATCAGCATGGGATCTGTAAGGGTATGTCCTGCTTCTGAACGCAGCTCCGTGATATATGCCTTCGCACATGGTGGTCGAAGCATCTGGGCTAAGACTCTGCCAGGCCGCTCTCCCTCCCCATACACTCTGGCCTTATGGTATTTACCCATATACAAAATTTCCCTGTCGGCCGTCTCCCTGTATTGCAGGAGGAGGGCTGCTCTCTTGGTTGCATACCCAGGGTCGGGGGTTGCCTGATGTGTGGTGTCTAATACGGTCAGGTCTGTCTCCATTCGGGACAAGGAGATCCATTGATCCCTAAGTGTCCCAGCGCTCTGTGAAATGCATATACCTCTCAAGTATGGTTTGAAGCCCTCCCACAGCACTGCCTCCGAGTCTACTGACCCTGTGTTGATATCAAAATAAGTTTCAATGGCGACGTGTAGTGTTTCTCTAAAGTGGTCCTCTGTTAGTGCTAGTGCCTGACATAACCTTCAAGGGCAGGGGATGCGCAAACTTAATAGCACAGGAGAGTGGTCGGAGTAAGATCTGGGCAGCGTGTGTATGTTATGAAACCTACTGGAAAATTCGGGAGTGGCCAGCCATTAGTCGAGACGGGTCCAGGTGTTACTAGCGCCCGTGTAGTGTGTATGTGCAACGTGGTTTGGGTCTCGCGTGCGCCCCATATCCAGTAATGAGAAGCGGTCACACAGGGAGTGTAAGGCTTTGCGCGCTCTAGACTTCGGATCTGGAGCCGTGGAGGTGCTGTCGAGGTGTGGGTCAAAGGTAACATTAAAATCTCCTCCAATCAACAGGGGGATGGGGCCCAATTGCAATAGTTTTGCATACAAGTCGTGGAAGAAGTCTGGGGAATCAGTGTTGGGGCCATAGAGACATCCTAATCCAATCTTGTAATAAAAAGGGGTGCCCACCACAATAACGAATCTACCAGAGTCATCGTGTAGTACAGAGTGGCATTTGAAGGAGAGTCGCTTGTAAATTAGAATAGCTGTGCCTCTGGCATAATTACTATAGTTATTGAAATCGCAGTCCGGGCCCCAGGCAACCGCAAACCGAGAACGATCTCCCAGTGGGAGGTGGGTTTCTTGCAATAGTGCTATGTCTACGGCATGTCGATTTAAATAATGCAGAACCTGTTTCCTCTTCGGGGTGTTGTTTAAGCCTCTGACATTCCATGTGGCCAGGGTAAGGGGGGATGGACCTATCGTGTGCCCTACGTGTGCCATAGCTGCGGGGTAAACTCAATAAGGAAGTGCCGCCTAGGTTCGTACTCTGCTAACAAACCAATAATCATAACAATTCTGAATTGTGTGCAATGCAATTTAAACAATTCCCATCCCACCACCCCCCACCCAGCCTTCCCTCCCGTCCGGTGAGGCAACATCCTATTGCTCAAAACAGCCAACAGTACCCAGTGACATACTATTGTTACATCAAATCTAAACTGTAGGGGTACGAAACATGCAATAACCATAGTTCAACGGTGTACACCAATTAAGGGGCATTTGCCCTCCAGAGTGCAGTAACCAGTGAACAAATATTGACAACGTATTAAGAAATGCTATCGAGGACACATTCGGAGACCAAATCAGAAAGGATATCATTTCATCCAGGGTGAGACGTGGGGAATAAGTCTGCACTGGCTTCAGATCCGCTCAGTAAGGGAGAGGAGGAGACATCGCCCGGAGAGCCCTTGTTGTTTTGCTTGTAGGTGTGACAGAAGTTCTGCACCTCCGATGGGTTTTCAAATATTCGGGAGCGTCCATTAATGTCCACACGCAGTCTGGCGGGGTACAGCATCCCATATTTCAGTCCCAGGTTTCGTAGAGTGGCCTTGACACCCTGGATCTTTCTCCGGGCATCCTGCACCCAAGTGGTGAAATCCGGGTATATGGAAAGTTTAGAGCCTTGCCAGGTAAGTTCACCTTTCTCTCTGGCCATCCGTAGCGCAGTGTCTCTGTCCCGGAAGTTCATTATCCAGGCGATGATGGGTCTGGGGGGAGGCCAGGATTAGGTCTCGGTCCTAGTGACCTGTGGGCGTGCTCTACCACAAAACCTGGGGTGAACGCCTCCTTACCAAAGAGATCCACCAGTATGGCCTCTACCAGGGTGTCCATGCGGCCAGACACTGTAGATTCTGGCAGGCCTACAAGTCGGATGTTATTGCGGCGGCTTCTGGCCTCTAAATCCTCGTTCTTTATCGCCACGTCTTTTAGGATCTTTTCCATTCTGTCTATTCTCTTTAGGGATTGCGCCATGCCGTCTTCTAGGTCTGATGTTCGCGTTTCTACCACGTCCAAGCGGCGGCCATGAACCTGGATCTTGGCCCCCAGGTCAGCGATATGTTTGTCCAGAGCGTCGAATCGGACATCCAGTGCCTTAAATCCTGCCCGCATTTCCAGTAGTAGGGGCCCCAACTGTCCCGTTTCTTCCGCGGAGGTGGACTGGTGTTGGCCGTCTGTCGCCATAGTGCTGGGAGGGCCCTTGCTCGTGTCGGTTGGTTTGTCAAAGGAGAGCTGACTCTGCTTTAAATCTCTGCGGCCCATACCGCAATAGCATGCCAGCTAAGGCGGAAGGTACAGGCTATAGACGTACAAACTCTAGTCAGGGGCTTCTTCGGAATCACAAAGCCCCATCCCCATGCACACCGCGCCAGCAGCCAAAAAAAGGAGGGGGGGGCCCAGAGGCGCCTGCCGGAGCAGTGGTATGGGGCAGTGTTTCCCGGTCACCCCTCGTCCACCCGCAAAGCTGTCCAATCCTGGGGGGGGCACTAGGAGGCCCGGGAGTGTGTTGCAGGATGGCGAGGGGGGGAAAGCGTCCCCGATCGGCGCTGCATGGAGTGTGGCAGGGACACCAGCGGGAGAGGCCGCCACTCACCGCACCAAGCCGCCGTGGTGACAACCGCCGGAATCACCGCTGGTCCGTCCGTCTTTCGGCTCAGGCTGAGTCGCCCGATCGGGAAGCATCCGGGAGGGGCCGAGGGGAATCCGCACAATCGTCTGCCTCTCCCGGCTGTAGCAGGCTGTGGGGAAGTCCGGCCCCAGCCGGCATCGCCCGATTCTCCCCGTCCTCCGCAGTACCAGTGTTCAGCGACGGTTGCCGTGAGTCACAGCCGGGCCGCCATCTTGGATCTTCTCGGCCGCCTCACTCACTGGCTATCTCAGGAGTTTTCTCGGCACAGGCGGAGGGAATCTTAGAAGCAGGGGGCTTCCTCGCATACCGCGGCTGTCCGACCCCACTACAGATCACATTGGGGCCCCCAGTGTGTCCAACAGTATCGAATGGGTTACATTACCCTGGAGAGCTTCAGCGTGGCACGGCCATTTCTGTCGCCGGCTTAGCCACACCCCCAGGTGAAGGAAGGTTCGAAGGAGGAGGAATGGGAGTTGACCAGGCGGCCGAGGGTGCCTGTTACCATGGAGAATTGGACTTCAGCTTTCTTGTTTTATGCGAGTATATATTGTGAGAAGCAAGCGGACATTGCGATTGCGTTGTTTAAATATATGGATGTGATCAGGAAGGCGCAGTTGCATTTTGGGGGATTTGCCTGGCTGAGCTATGACGAGGAGTTTAGGGCACGGATTAGTGTTAATCCACACAAGCCGTGGGGGGACATTGATCAGGAGCTTTGGGTGCAATGGATGTCCTCTACGCAGGCGGCGGCATCTACCCATACTGCCAGTGGTTTCCCGGTCGCGTATCGGCTGTTTCAGTCGCATCCTGCCCAGTCTGGGGCGGGTGGACAGGGAGTTTCCGGGCGGCAGGGAGTCAAGGAACGTGGACCGGTGCAGCTGGACAACAGTACAAGCCTGGGAACACGGGAGCCTGCTGGAACTTTAATAAAGGTTTCTGCACGCGGCATCCCTGTAAGTTTAAACAAGAGTGCTCCAAATGTGGGGGACGTCACCCGGTCACGCAATGCCTTACACTTGCCACGCCCTCAGAGCAGTGGAAGATTGCTAAAGGCAGGGGACAAGCTGGGGCAAAGGGCCCCTACTCCAGTTAAGGTGGAGGCCATGGGTCCATGGCTTTCCCAGTACCCTGATAGAGAGGCTGCGCTGAAGCTGCACTGGGGTTTTGTGGAGGGATTTCGGATTGGTTATCAGGGTCCCTGGGAGAGGCGTTGGGCTGAGACCTTGCGATCGCGAAAGAATTACCGGGGGTGGTGGCGTGCAAATTTCAGAAAGAAGTGTTGGAAGGCAGGATTGCTGGCCTGTATGACGCGTGGCCGATGTCGGACCCTATCATCTCACCGTTGGGGGTGGTTCCCAGGAAGGAGCAGGGGGAGTTCAGACTGATTCACCATTTGTCTTGGCCGGAAGGGAGTTCGGTGAACGACTTCATTGCGGAAGAAGATTTCAGGGTTTTGCATGTGTCGGTGGATGATGCCATTAGATTGGTGAGGGCCTGTGGGAAGGGGGCAGAGTTGACCAAATGCGATATCAAGTCGGGCTTTCGCCTCCTCCCCATTCACCCGGTGGATTTTTGCCTGTTAGGCATGTAGTTTGAGGGGGCCATCTTTGTGGACAGGGTGCTGCGGATGGGTTGTGCGATTTCACATGCACTTTTTGAAACTTTCAGTTCCTTTTTGCAGTGGGTCTTCGTGGAAAAGAGTGGGCACCGGCTGGTGTCTCACTACCTAGATGATTTTCTGTTTGTGGGGCAGGGTCTGACAGGAGAATGCAGCGTGGCACTGGGACAGTTTCAGTTGTTGGCACAGGAGTTTGGGGTACCGTTGGCGCCAGAGAAGACGGCGGGACCTAGTTGTTGTTTGACATTTTTGGGAATTGAGCTGGATTCGGTGGAATGGCAGGCACGATTGCCGGTGCAGAAGGTGGCAGAGATGCAGGTTGTGCTGAATCAGGTACTCAGTGTCCGCAAGATTGATTTGAGGTCGGTTCAGCGTCTGCTGGGTTTGCTGAATTTTGCTTGCCGAGTGATGAGGGCAGGGCGGACGTTTTGTAGGCGCCTAGTCATGGCCATGTCTGGGGCGGTGCTCCCTCACCACAGGGTCAGAGTCACGATGGGGGTCCGGTTGGATTTGCGGGTGTGGCTGGTGTTCTTCGAAGAGTTCAATGGTGTGTCTTTGGATTTTGTGCGTGACAAGATGGTCTGGCAATACAGCTTTATTCCGATGCAGCAGGTGCGGCAGGTTTTGGGATTTTCTGGGACGGGCGATGGTGTGCGGAGTAGTGGCCGGTTCATTGGCTGCAGCAGGGCAGGAGCATTGCTTTTCTCGAGTTTTTCCCCTTGTTGGTGGCGTTGTTGGTGTGGGGGCCTGAGTTTCGGAACCGGTCGGTTTTGTTCCACGTTGACAACATGACAGTGGTGGACCTGGTGAACAATCAGAAAGCGAAAGATCTGCGAGTGTTGCGCTTGCTGCGAAGTTTCATGCTGCTCTGCTTTCGCCTTAATGTGCTGTTCCGCGCGCAACATGTGCCAGGGGCAAGTAATGAAATTGCAGATGCATTATCTCGTTCGCAGTGGCAGCGTTTCAGGAGGCTGGCGCCGGGAGCGGAGGCTTGCAAGACCACGGTGCCGGAGGGGTATCTGGGCCTGGGGGGAGTGAGAGTGGTGGGTTTGGTGGAAAAATCTATAGCTGAATCCACGAGGCGTTCGTACAAGTTGGCATGGCCTGAGTTTGGAGCTTTTTTGGGTTGGAGCAGGGATGAGTGGAGGATGCCCAAGAGCGCCTGTGAACAGGGGGTGGTGCGTTTTGTTCTGGCTTGCATGGACAAGGGACTGTCGCAGACTACGATAGCTGGCAAGTTGGCTGGCATTTCCTTTTACAGCATGGTCTACTTGGGTTTTGATCCGGCTAGGGCGGATCTGTTGAGCCGCATGTTGAAAGCTTGGGGACGTGTGCGGACGGAGGGGGGGAGTTGCCTCGTGAGGCGATTACATTTGAGTTGTTGGGGACAGTGTTGGGGGAGTTGCCACACTGCTGTTATGATGATGGTGAGGTGGCGTTGTTTCGTTTGTGCATGGTGTGGATGTTCTTTGGGGCGTTTAGGGTGTCAGAATTGTTGGGATTGCGTGGGGCTTCGGGACGATTGTTGGAGGATGTGCGGGTGGCTAGAGCCCGGCTGGGCATATGGTTGGGGCGTTCAAAGACAGACCAAGCTGGTGGAGGCAAGTGGGTGTGGCTGAAGGAGAGTGGTTGTGTGGAAGTGTGCCCGGTGCGTGAGTGGAAGGCGTTTGGTGGACGAGTGCAGAGGTCTGTGGGGGAGATTTTCGTACATGTTTCACAGAAGCGTTTGACATCTTTTCAGTTGTTGGCTGTGTTGCGGATGACCTTGCGGAGGGTCGGCAGGGATCCAGCGCGCTTTGGTACGCACTCGTTTTGGATTGGGACGGCTACGGCGGCAGCAGGTTTAGGTTGGTCGTGGATGTAGATCCGAAGGATTGGGCGTTGGAGGTCTCGCTGCTGTGAACGCTATGTGCGCAAATGAGGGAGAGCCAGCATGTTGGGCTTTAGGCAGGGCTGCTGCGGTTGTTGGGCAGATCTTGGTTTTGCTGTGGTACTAATCTCTTTTTCTTCGTAGGTTGCGTTCGGGGGCCGGGGGCCAAGACGGTTACCTGAATTGTTGGACACTCCTTTGTACATTGGGCCTCAAAGTATGCGGACAGACAGGTTTACTGTCGTAGCCTGGGCTTGAGGAGCAGTCATCATGAGGTCCATTGGTGGGGTAAGAGCGGGATGCGTTGGGGCGATTTGTTGCCATGGCTGGGCTGCCCTGACATGATTGTTATCCACCTGGGGGAAAATGACTTAGTACGACAATCTGGAGTGTACTTGTTACATCTGATGCAGCGGGATTTGGAGGCAATGAGGAGCAATCTGGCTGGCGCCTGTATTGTTTGGACCGAGTTTGTTCCAAGACGGATCTGGAGGGGGGCACTTAAGCCTGCAGCCATTGAAAGGGCAAGGCGGAAATTGAATAGGGCGATGAGACTTTTTTGTGCTGACCACGGGGTCAAAGTGCTTGCGCATGTAGGGTTCCGGCTGGAAGAGCCCCTTCTCTTTCGGGACGACGGAGTGCACCTTTCGTACATGGGAAATGCTTATTATCTAATGGAGATGCGGGATACTATCAGTCTGTTGTGGAATGAGTCTATCTGGTGTAGGCGAGATTGAGTACGAAAGGTGCATGATTGGTGGGGCAGGTAACCGCCCTCCGGGGGTTTCATGGGTGGCAGGACTTGGGAGGGGTGGGGAGTCCATGACAGGCAGAATCACCCTTCCGGGAGGGGGTTACAGGTGCAGGATGGGGGGTGCGGTAGACGGGAGTTCGATGGCTGGAGATGCTGGAGGAGTGTGAAAGTGAAAGGGGGAAGTGAATGGTATACGTGAAGAGGTTGTGGTGTGAATTGGGAGTGAGTATTGGAGTATGTGAATGGATGATGTGTGGAAGGGATGATGTTGGGGGGATTGTTAACTGTTATGGAGGTTATGTTGAATATAGTTGTCATACCTGTCCTAATAAATGGCCTTTTACGCTAAATCTAATGGCTAGCAGTGGTTATTGCGCGATGCGGCCCCCAGGGGAAGTGAGGTCGGCAGATCAGTCTTCCTCTGGGGTGTTCACGCGATATAGGGACATGCAGGCGTGATGTAGGCTAGGCGGTGGGTTTAGGGGGTGGGGGTTAGGTGAGGTTATTTAAGGGGACAGGAGAGGAAGTCCTTCCTCTTCCTTTACCCAGTGCCACAGGGATTAGGCTAGTTTTCTCTGCCCTCCCACCCTACAAGTCTCAGGAGTGGGGTAAGGGCATTTTTTGGTTTTGCTAGGGTGTTCAGCGTGCCAGTTTAGGAAGGGTTGACACAGGGGGGGGTGTGTGCAGGACTTGGGAGGGGTGGGGAGTCCATGACGGGCAGAATCACCCTTCCGGGGAAGGGGTTACAGGTGCAGGATGGGGGGTGTGGTAGACGGGAGTGCGATGGCTGGAGATGCTGGAGGAGTGTGAAAGTGAAAGGGGGAAGTGAATGGTATACGTGAAGAGGTTGTGATGTGAATTGGGAGTGAGTATTGGAGTATGTGAATGGATGATGTGTGGAAGACATGATGTTGGGGGGATTGTTAACTGTTATGGAGGTTATGTTGAATTTGGTTGTCATACCTGTCCTAATAAATGGCCTTTTACGCTAAATCTAATGGCGTGGAGTGGTTATTGCGCGAATGCCTTGCTCGCCGATCCTGCCGCGGGCCAAAAGGAGAGAAATGCTGGGAAACAGCGGGAGGCCACGAAGCAGCTATGCGGCTCCCTCCTCGCTCACACTGCACACTGCGGGGGCCGTGAAGCCGCGGCTGGGATGAAAGGTACGAATCTGCGGGAGGCCTGCGGGAGACCACGGGAACCGCCGACCAGGAAGAGGGGTGCAGTCCGAGAGAATGTGAAGCCACGAGGGGGAAAAGCAGCGTCCTCCTCCTCCGAATGTGGCAACAGAAAACGTTTACGCTCATGTGATATTAATTTCCGGGAATATTCAGGGACAAAGGTCATTTGATGTCGCTTACCTTGACTTCACCAAGGTCAAGTGGTGTGTGATAGCTCTTTCTCTGCCCCTGGTGAATCGTCGCCCAAGGACAACACACGACTATGAATCACTACCTTCTAAGAACCACTGTAACTACTAATTAGGAATGCTTGTTCCGAATCGGGAAAAATGCATATATTATGGAAAGTATACAGGATCGGGCAGGAGTAAAACAGCCATTACAGAAAGATAAGTGAGTATAACAATTGGCCATCCGGAAAAACAAATTACAACATTTAAATTGCTATACAAAATGAAGGAGAAACCAGCGATGCTGTAAAGTCTTGGTGTGAGCAGAACAAAGGGTATGGACACCAGGCCACGTGACAAATGTTTTGATGGCTTGCATAAAGGAATATTATGAAATATGCATTAAAGCCAAGTAAAGAGATGTCTAGTCTTAGACATTTTAATACAAGAATAAGCAGTGTTGGCAAAGTGATTTAAGAAGAATTTCACACTTTTATGAATGTTAAACAGATGATAAAGGCAAGTGTATGTATCATCAGAAATGTAGTGTGGAAAAAATGAGTTACCCTACCATTAAACCACAGAGGGGGGTGCTCACAACATTGGACCAGGGTTCAATGATTTGGCAGGAGATTTATACATGGGTTAATTAGCTGGAAGTTGGACTTTATCAAGACTATTAATGCCAGGAGACAGACAAAGGTGAAAGAATGCAATCATTTCATGAAATATGCAAGCAGCAACATATTTTCATGTTTTCTACTTAAAAGTGGTTTGTTATAAAGGTGGCTTAGTGTTTTACGGAGCACAGACAGTGTTGGAAATTAAGCAGGACTGACCAGAAACGCCAGGAAAAAGTGTAACTCTTCCAACTGAAGAGCCTGGAGCAAGTATAACTCTTCCAACTGAAGAGAACATTCAGACGATAAATGTGTATTTTGCTAGAAGTGAGGTGATGGTGTATAACAGGCTTTCTATGATGGTGATTATGTAAGCGTTGAAGACACATTGGAATACGTCCGAATTTTACCATATGAGCATCTTTAAATGTTGCTCTCCAGAAACATCCACATGCTGTGCATCGGTACATTTTCTTGTTATTCGGTTTGAACCAACAAGTGTGGATGTGCAATGGCAGTTCGATATCACAAATTATGTCTAAATTGTGATGTTATTCTTCAAAGGAGATTACTCCATTGTGGTGTTAAACCAAGCAATTTACAAAGCAATTCAGTCTCAAGTAATAGAATGGGGCAGACCTTGAAAAGCATCCAGCCTATAGCGATGCTGCTGCTGAAACATAGAAAACATTACAATCAAATCAGGGAGCTCATCAAATTAAGTGAGTTCGTTAATTCCAAAGTAGTGACAACAGGGTGTTCATTTCATGAATCTTTTTTATTATCAATTTCTTTAAACTCACATACAGCCCCAGCCAACGCATTTCGTTCATAGAAATTCTTCAGGGCATTAGTCAAAACAGAAGCATCTTGAGACCAGTATAGTAGATGAGATCTCAAAAAGTGGTATTTGCAAGTAGAACATTTGTTTCAATTTCCAGCCATTTGTCTTCCTGTTGTTTTTTAAGACTTGCTCATGGAGACATCAGACACCGTGATCTCCATTGCACCTGGAAGGTGGTCTTCCATTGTGGTGTTACATAGCAAAGATTAGATTGAATCAATTGATTGACAGGAATACAAACAATGGGAGGCGCCAAGATCTTAATCAGCAAAAATAGGTTCTGATCAGTCACAGTAGCAATGTGGGATCCTAGTGATCTCAAGATTAGTAAAAGTGTTGTGTTGTGGTGATTATATCAAGAAAGTGAGAATTATAATTAACGTGAGAAGTATGAGGCCTCATGGGATACATGGTGCAAGGAGAATGGAACACAAATCATACATTGAAGATTTCAATTAAACATCTTGTCTGAGCGAGGTCACTTTGATAATGACAACAGAGAGCAGCATATTGCGGTTGTAAAATGTCCTGTAGAGAAGGGTATCAGAGATGGATGTTATACTTCAGGGCCTTTGTGAGCGAACCTTTGTATTTTGGTTACTCCTTCCCCTTAACTAGCTTTGGCAATAGAATTCAGATGAGAGACATAACAGCGGTAGGCTAATGCCGCATTTTAATGTTTTAATGTTTTAACTTTGAAGCTTTTAACTTGTAAAACTTCACTAATCTAAATTGCACTTGCACTTTAGCACCATCGATACCCGGACACGCTCCTCAGGCTCTTTTTTTAAAAATACAGCACGTGTTAATAATCTCCCCCTTTTAGGCTTTTTAACCGATTTAAGTGTGATTTCACTTACCGACTCTCAACAGGACCTAAGACCTGTTCCACCGCGGCTTGTGGCGTTTGTTGCGGAGGGCTGGTTTTGAACCGGAAAGACTTCTGCCTACTTCCATGCCAAAGGGGGCAGTCACCTGCCTGCGCGCCAATTCACTGCTGCATCTACATAAACAGGAGGCAACAGCGGCTGCGTGCAGCAGGTGCGCTGCTGGTGAAGGTGCGCCTAAGGCGAGCCCGTCTGCGCCCGTCCGTGCCTGGACCGGGCCCATGGCCATAACCCTTGTTTGGCAGCCACCAGACTCAGGGCAAAAAATAACTTATTCTGCAGCCAGTCTTCTGAATCTCAATAGAACTACCTTAAGACCTCTCTGCCATCAGTTTGACTTATCTAAGGAACCGAGATCTTGCCCTCACTGCAACCTAAAGCTCCTTTTCACAAAGACAAAAACATGTACTATTGAGATACAAAAGTCAGGTGAACAAATCCCCCCCCCCCCAAATTGTTCATTGTTCATAGGCCTGCTAATTATTACTCGCTCCCAGATCAAACAAAATGTAGAATTTGCAGAGCTGCTGACAGCTCACAAAGTAGACATGGCCATTGTCACAGAAATCTAGACAAATAGTACCTCTGATCTTGACCTTTCCCTAGCTATACCTTAAGGATTATAGTCAATAACTCCTTAACTTTAAATGGGTTCCCCGCAGGTAGCAACGCTGATTGTGAACTACTTTCATTTAGATTCATCTTAAGTCCTAATTGCACTTTTAATGGCACATTGCTGTACAGACCCCCTGGCGCAAAAATCAAATTTGAGGAAGTTATTAGTCCAATAATAGAATCAAATTTGGGCTCAGAAGACTACTGCATACCATGTGACTTTAACTACCACCTGGAAAATCTGGAAGATCATAACACAGCATCATTAAAGAGTTGATGTCCAGTGCCTCTTGGAACAGAAGGTCATGCACCCTACACACGAAGCTGGGCACACTCTGGATGGAGTATTTATATCCAATCCCCATCTAAAGATACAAGAGGTTCTCCCAATTCCTTGGTCAGACCACAGGGCTATTCTACTCACAGTAACCACCACACATCACTTGCAGAGCCGGAATATTCCTCATATGATAATAAAGGGACGCAACTGGAGGAGCATAGGCCCCCAGCAGATACAATCTACTCTAGAATCCTCTAAACCTGGTCTAAATTCAGATGCAAACTTGGCAACAGATAGTTTTACTAACTGGATTCAATCCGCAGTAAACTCGCTAGCACCGTAAAAAAATGCATTATCAAGCGCACAAGGAAATCAGAGCCCTGGTTCTGTGACGTCTTGTGCAAACAGAAACAACTCTGTAAAAGAGCCAAGAGACGCTAGAGAAGCAACTACTCAATAGTCGATAAAACCTCATAGTCCCAAGAACTGAGTTTGTATAAAAACCCGACATCTACGATCAGCACATCAGAAACTCCTCCAGACACCATAATTTAAAAAAGCCCGCTGGGGAGGAAGAAGCTTTGTCCTGGGTACAGTGAGGCTTTGGAACTTGCTCCCGCAAAATATTAAAAGCTGCCCAACGTTGATTGTATGCAGAAAGTTGATAATGACATGGCTATCCTCAAACTAAACTACACCCTCTCCATCTGAATCCTGGTACAGCCCTCCGCACAGTGCCTAGACGCCTTTGGGCATTTGTGCGCTATATAAATCCCATAATCAAATCAAATATGACGTATTTAAGAAATGAAAGTTCTTTACATTGTTCTCCAGAAATCTCTCCTGAATTGTGGTTGTGAGCAGTTTAGTTTGTCGCAATTCTACTTGAGGTGAATGCTTCCAGGACTGACATGCATGCAACAGGAAAAGTGGAGCAGGGTGGTCCACAGTGGAGAGAATCTAGCTATTGTGCTAGTAGGTATTGAAGGTGATTGGGAGTGGATTAGCGTGGCAGTGTGATTAAACACATTCAAAAAGAGGGGAACACTGAAAGGTCTTGTAGGGCAGTGCAATTAAGATCCTAAGAATTTAACAAATCGGAGTAGTGGGATGGCAATAAGTAGTGTTCTTTCAATTTGTGTTCTGTTGGCTTCCTAAAACCAGAAAAACTACCTGCAGAGCCATGGTCCTACTGCCTATCTCCCTCTGTAACATGGATTATAAAATCCTAGCTAAATTTATTACCAATTGATTATTAACAATGGACCATTTTTCTACCATTAGAATCATGGCTGTGGTTATATTAGATGCAGAAAAAACATGTGACCTGTATGTTGGATATGTCTTTTCAGTGTCACAACAACGTTTTAAATATTCCTCCCAAGTCAGGGGAGTGATCACTTGTCCATATCATCTATGAGTGGCTAGTGGTGCAATAAACAGTTAGAATACTGGATTAGGAACCACTCCCAAATGCACACTAAAAGAATGCACAATGCCAACCTTGCTAATTATTCTGTTTATTAAGCCTGTAGCGTTGCATAATACATACATCCTCTATTTAGGGAAACATCAGCTTTTACATTATTGCAATTGAAATAACAATTGAAAATGTATAGCACTTACTACCCCTGACAATTCAGCAAGTAGCACGCTACTTTGGAACACAGGGTGAGTGGTAGTCTAGTAGATGATTCGTTTTGCTTTCTAGCATTATGTTAGTTATTGGCATTATCCTTATGCTCTCAAAAGGAAAACAAACAAACACATATATTTACTCTGGATTATTTGTGATTGGGTAGATTAATAAGAGTATAGGCGAGAATCATAAATATGGTATGAGTAGTACATTCCAATCCTTAGAGAGGGGAATAGGACTGCTTAAGGAGATAGAAATGTACTTAGGTTGCAAGGATATGTAGGTGGCATTATCGGTGCTAAATAGGGATTCTAAAGGGAGAGGACCAGTATATGTTTAGAAGGAATATTAAGCGGAGTGGGAATGTACATGAGATCTAGATGTTTATGTTGCTCAGAAGATAAAAGAAATCGAGCGAGGGAGGGGGGGCTTAAGCTCGTTGGGGGCATCGCATTACACCTACCTGCGTGGCTGTTTCCTAAGGGGAGCCGTGGACACCTTTGCTCTCCCCCGCCGCCGCTGTTGGTATCGCGGCCGCTGAGAGGTGAGAGCGACCAAGACCGGGAACTCCATCTCCCAGCGTCCCCTGCCTGCCTGACGGGGACGCCGACTGCCGCCTCATACTCCCGCGCCCGGAGGCGCATAAAAACGAGCTGCTCCTGCAGCGGAGCAAGGGGCTTAAGCTCGTTGGGGGCATCGCATTACACCTACCTGCATGGCTGTTTCCTAAGGGGACCCGTGGACACCTTTGCTCTCCCCCACCGCCGCTGTTGGTATCGCGGCCGCTGAGAGGGGAGAGCGACCAAGACCGGGAACTCCATCTCTCAGTGTCCCCTGCCTGCCTGACGGGGACGCCGACTGCCGCCTCATACTCCCGCGCCTGGAGGCGCATAAAAACGAGCTGCTTCTGCGGCGGAGCGGGGGCTTAAGCTCGTTGGGGGCATCGCATTACACCTTCCTGCATGGCTGTTTCCTAAGGGGACCCGTGGACACATTTGCTCTCCCCCGCCGCCGCTGTTGGTATCGCGGCCGCTGAGAGGGGAGAGCGACCAAGACCAGGAACTGCATCTCCCAGCGTCCCCTGCCTGCCTGACGGGGACGCCGACTGCCTACTCATACTCCCGCGCCCGGAGGCGCATAAGAACGAGCTGCTCCTGCGGCGGAGCGGGGGCTTAAGCTCGTTGGGGGCATCGCATTACACCTACCTGCGTAGCTGTTTCCTAAGGGGACCCGTGGACACCTTTGCTCTCCCCCGCCCCCGCTGTTGGTATCGCGGCCGCTGAGAGGGGAGAGTAACCAAGACCAGGAACTCCATCTCCCAGCGTCCCCTGCCTGCCTGACGGGGCCGCCGACTGCCGCCTCATACTCCCGCGCCCGGAGGCGCATAAAAACGAGCTGCTCCTGCGGCGGAGCGGGGGCCTAAGCTCGTTGGCGGCATCGCATTACACCTACCTGCGTGGCTGTTTCCTAAGGGGACCCGTGAACACCTTTGCTCTCCCTCGCCGCCGCTGTTGGTATCGTGGCCGCTGAGAGGGGAGAGCGACCAAGACCGGGAACTCCATCTCCCAGCGTCCCCTGCCTGCCTGACGGGGACGCCGACTGCCGCCTCATACTCCTGCGCCCGGAGGTGCATAAAAACGAGCTGCTCCTGCGGCAGAGCGGGGGCTTAAGCTCGTTGGGGGCATCGCATTACACCTACCTGCGTTGCTGTTTCCTAAGGGGACCCATGGACACCTTTGCTCTCCCCCACCGCCGCTGTTGGTATCGTGGTCGCTGAGAGGGGAGAGCAACCAAGACCAGGAACTCCATCTCCCAGCATCCCCTGCCTGCCTGACGGGGACGCCGACTGCCGTCTCATACTCCCGCGCCCGGATGCGCATAAAAACGAGCTGCTCCTCCCGTGTCGCGGGACGCGCGCGGGCGGCGCCGGGCTGAGCCCGGGCAGAGGGCGGGCCGTCTGTGGCCGTCCGGGGCAGGAAGAGGCAGGGCTGGGCTACCCCTCTAAGATCCCGGAAGAGACCTGACCAGGTACTGTTGACTTTGACTTCGTATTACGAACAATGGGGAAACGGAAAAGTACGGAAGGGGGTCTGAATGCTCCAATTAAAGTAAAAAAGGCAAGGAAGTCCAAGAAAGCCCTAAAACACGCGGCGGAAAACTGTGTCATGAGCTGCATCGAGGGGCTGGTGGAGGACTGTGAACTCCTACTCAGGACAGATTATTTGTTAAACGGGAATGTTGATGCAAATGAGGGGAGAGGCACTGAAGAGCAAAGGGCGACTGGTAAACATGGCTCTATAGTAATCCCGGATATGTTCTCAGGGAAAAAGCATGGCAAGTGTGTCCCCGCAGAAGTAACTGATAGCCTATGTTCAAATGTGATTGTCAACATAGATTTAGAATCAGTAGCAACCTGCCCACCAGTAATTGAACCTACTATAGTTTGTAAAAACAGGTTTTCTGTGCTAGCTAATACTGATACCCCTGACGCTGAGACTGTGGCCCAATTAAATTCATTATGTTCCCCACACTTGGCCCCAGGAATCGAGAATATGGAACAGGGGGGGTGTATAGAACCCTCTCTGTCTTCCACTACCCAAGGGGCCAATAGTGTTGCCTTAATAAATATAGTAAACAAACTGTGTAAGACAATAGAGGACATGCATTTAAAGATTGAGGTTCTAACCAGTACAGTAAATAAAGCCATATCTGGGATTGGCACATGTTCAAACTGTTGTATGGTAACAAAAGCAGGGTCTGATAAACCGTTTGCCCGCCGTAATGAGTCAGGGACAAGTACTCTGATGAAGGGGGGAATAGAAATGAGCAACACAAGGAAGGAGCTGTGAATAATGGGATGGTGAAAGGAAGTAAGGGGCCTCTGCTGGCTCAGCCCAAAGAAGTTGCTGTGCTGCCAAACACAAAAGCGAGAGATATTTCATCTGCCCCTAAACCAGGACAAAATGCCAACACCAATACACCTCCCCTTAAGGTAGGATGACTTTTTTTGCCACCAGAAGCAAATTACCTATTGGTAGTTCTTACGGGTGTGCCACCATTGAAAGCTAATATCCATGAGTCAACTGAGGATCTAGTGAGGAAGACAAAACATTGGTTAGACTGTAACCAGTGGGGCAATAACCTCAAAGTATCGCCTCGCATCCTGATGGCAGACGCATAGCATGGGTAGGACCTAATGCAAAGGAAATTGAGGGTGATTGCATAGTTGTTAACTTCAATAGAGTGGATTTAGCAGGGAAGATATGCAGGACCGCTCACCTTAGGGCTCAGGGGGGTATTAAGGTTTTACCCCTGGCCTTTTTCTATCCACCAAATAAAGGGAAAAATCAAAATATGGGGGTCCTGAGGGAAAAATTAGGCCTAGGGGACACTCTACCCAGATCCAGTCGATTTGCAAATAATTAAATAATGGGGGAATAGTATCTGGCCCTCAACTTGCAAGGAGTCTAGTAAATGTGCGAGGGGAAACACAGATTGCACCTAGACAACCATCATCTACCACTCTTGATGAGAATGACTGACTGGATATAGGGATTCTTAACCAGAGTAGTCGAAGTAGCAGCCACGCAGAGATTTCCAATCCCCATGAGCAAAGTGAATTAAGCAGGCCCAACCTCGGCATTTTGAGCTGGAATATCGCCGGTCTAAGAAATAAAAAGATGATCTAAATGGCTGGAAATGATTAACCAGTATGATCTTGTAGGGCTTCAGGAAACCTGGGAGCCGGAGGTAGACTGGTGGCTGGATGGTTATACATCCTTTTCCAACCCAGCGGAATTGGTCCCTTTTGGTAGAGCCAAAGGGGGGCTCCTTTTGTTATTTTCTGTGAAATTACTGTGGCTGTATCAAAGGGTTGAAGTAGGCACGCCCCATTGTCTAGCAGTGGAAATGAGGGACCGTAACACCGTAAAACTCCTGGTGGTAAATTTTATAATTCGCCAGATTGCTCGAACGGTATTGAACATTTGTTGATTCTAAAACTATTTTTAGAGGATTATATAGAAAAGCAAACCACTTATTACCCGATTATTCTTTTAGGGGATTTTAACATACACCCGTGTGATCAGGATTGCCAGGGGGATCTGGACACTGGGGAGTCCACAGCCTATCCCACACCCCATTTTGAGCATAATAGACAGGGGGAATGCTTGGAGGAAGTTCTAGTGGCAGTGGATCTCTATGAACCCAACACATTTGAACAAATTAACAGGACCCCAACGTTTACTGGCAGGGGTAGTAGCACTGTCATTGATTATATGTTTTTGTCATCCTTATTGTTGTCTAGTGTCATTTTTTATGGGGCAAGATACTCACATTTTAGTGATCACAATCCGGTCTCTTTGGAATTAAATAATGAATGTTGTCTGGTGCAACCCGGGAGACACATGAGGGTAGAGGTTAGCATCAAACCAACTGATCAAGGAAGAAGGCTAAAATGGACAAAGATAATCCTGGAGATTTTTTTAGACACCCTTTTTTTGTCAATAAAGGATATGTTGAACATATGTCTGGATACTATATATGGGGGTATGATTGTTATCGAGGCATTTACTGCCATTTGTAAACAAATATCCTCTAACTTAATGGCCCCGGTAAAAAGGGGGCAACAAATGGCCGAAAAATGGTTTGACACTACCTGTTCACGGGCACATAGCCTTCTAATGAGAGCCATTAAACAGAACCCACAAGATAGGACTAATGTGGCTGTACTTAGAAAGGATTACAAGCTAGCTGTAAGGGCCAGGAAAAAGGACATTAGAACGGAAGCTTGGGAGGCCTTGATGTCGGTTGATGTCTTAAAGAATAGCCGTAGCTTTTGGGAAATTGTAAATAAACCTTTTTTTTCCGAAAACGGCAACAATGTGGTAGAATGTAATATCACTGAGGCTCAATGGCTAGAACATTTCGAGGCTATATATGAGACCCCTATATCGTCTGATCCTGCCCCTTGGGCTGTTCTAAGAGATGCAAACCAGCCTTTGAGTTTTAAAGAGGAGGAAGTAGTCTTGGCCATTAAGGCCATGTCTAGCAACAAGGCCCCAGGTCCAGACGGCGTTCCAGCCGATCTATATAAAACACTGCCCGTTTTTTGGGCACAAGTTTTGACAACAATTTCTAATACTGTTGCAAAGGGAAATCATCCACCATCCTGGGCCACGTCCATTATAGTTCCTATCTTTAAATAGGGAAACAGAGGAGATGCCCGATGCTATAGACCAATCTCTCTAATTGATTCGGCCGTAAAGGTCTTGGGGAGGGCAGTTTTAGGTAAAATGAAAGGATGGCTAGATGAGAATAATGTAATATCAAATTCCCAATATGGTTTTAGAAGTGGCAGGGGGACTCAAGATCAGTGCCTCAATTTAACCCTGTTAATTGGCAAATATACCTTAGCCAAAGGGGGAGTACTCCAGCTGGCATTCATGGATTTATCGTCAGCTTTCGACCTGGTAAACAGGTCAAAGCTCTGGACGATCCTCCTGAAGATGGGGATGAAAAAAGTCTTGTTCACTTCCTAGCTGACCTACATCAGAACCTTACTGCACGGGTGAGGATCGACCAAGATGGAAACTGCACTAGGCACTTTAGCTCTGGGCGTGGAGTATGACAGAGCTGTATTTTAGCACCTTTGCTTTTTACTCTTTATATTAATAATCTAGGTAAGTTTTTAGATATAGCTAGCTTAGATGTCCCAAAAATTGGCCTGGAGCGTTGC
This sequence comes from Lissotriton helveticus, assembly GCF_964261635.1. Lineage (NCBI taxonomy): Eukaryota > Metazoa > Chordata > Amphibia > Caudata > Salamandridae > Lissotriton > Lissotriton helveticus. The sequence goes on from NC_136067.1 coordinate 855,075,326, forward strand.
CCGGTGCTTCTGTACGCCGACGATGCTGTTTTGTTATCGCGTACAGCAGTCGGCCTAACGGAAGCTGCTGGTGGGATTTGGTAATTTTATGAATTCCTTGGATTTGAAGGTAAATATAGCCAAATCACACGTAATGAGTATAGGTCGCCAGAGCAAACGATCTTGCCGGGCTCTTTACTGTGAAGGATCCGAAGTTACTAGGGTAACTTCTTTTATGTATTTGGGGGTTCTCTTTGATGAGAAAGGCACATGGGCTGCTCAACACAAACTTAAGGTTAATGGCATGCTAGGGCAATTGCTGCCGTAAACGGGTTTGCCAAACGGTTAGGAACGAAACCTGTTGAGGCAATTGTGAACATTTATAAAGCTAAATGTATCGCAATTGCCACATATGGCTCCTCTATCTGGGGGTATAGACCCATGGAGGGGATACAGATAGAGGAGAACAAATTTCTACGGGGTATATTATCGGTTCCCCGATCAACACCCACCTATGCTGTACATCAGGAATTGGGGCTGGCTTACATAACCGATACACTTAGGTTGGCCCCAGTTATTTTCTGGCTTAAATTATGGCTTAATCCCGAATTAGACCTTAATCATAAATTGATCAGGGATTGTCTCACTTTGGATTATGCACACAAGATTAGGTGGCTTGTTTATGTAAGGGAAACACTGGTAACTGTTGGTCGACAGGACCTCTATGATGATCCCGGGATGATTACGAAAATGGAGCCCAGCGGGGTGAAGAAACAGCTTTTAAATTTGTGGGCAGTACAAAGGGAGGAATTGGAGTTGAAAAAAGTAACGGTAAAAGCACATTATCTTTTAAAAACTACCCCGTCGATGGAACCTTATCTGAAAATTGTGACCAGGTCTTTCCATTGCATACTCCTTACAGGCTTCCGTTTTAACTTAATTTACCTTTCGCTAGGGAACTCCAAGGGGTGGTGCAGGCCGGAAGAGCTAGGGCCATGCATCTGTGACAACTTCTCAGTCCAGGACACAATGCATTTAGTAATGTTCTGTGATTTGTATAGTGACATCAGGAAGAGGTTTCTTTTTCCCCTGCTAAAAAGAAAGGGTTTTATCCAAGTTAAGCCAGCCTTATTGTATTTACAGCTATTAAATGATCCTAATGAGATTTTTTATATAGCCAGTTTCCTTATGGCAGCTGTCCGGTCGAGAAATAGCCCTGAGGAGAGCCCATAACTAATTAGGTCTTATTTCTGATTGTATCTTTTTATACATTGTTTTCATGATTGGTATTTTAAGTGGTGCACAGACATAATATCGACTCCACAATATCGAATGGACAAAATATCGAGTAAAAAATATCGAATATAATAAAATATCGAGAACAAAAATATCGTTGTTAAAAATATCGATTACAATAATGATAATAAAATTTCGAGTACAAAAATATCGACTCAAAAATATCGACATGACAAAATATCGATTAATAGTCAAAGTAAAAAATATCGATATTATGTTGAAAAAAGGTAAAAAATATAAATAAATTGTAATAGTAATATAAATTGTAGTTAATGTTTAGGAGCGGGATGTTGGGTTAATAGGGGATAAGGGTGGGGATTAATTTAAAATAATTAATTAATTAATATATGTTTGTAAATATTTTTATATTTTAATTAATTGGGAAATAATTAATATTAATTAGTTAATTAATTTATATACATTTCTATAACATTTTTATTAGTAATTAATTGGTAATTAAATAATATTAATTAGTTAATTGGAAAATAAATCATATTAATTAGTTAATTAATTAATATAATTGGTAATAAAATTTTATGTAGTAATTAATTGGTAATTAATTATTATTAATTAGTTAATTGGAAATTAAATAATATTATTTATTTAATTAATTAATATAATTGGTAATAAAATTTTATGTAGTAATTAATTGGTAATTAATTATTATTAATTAGTTAATTGGAAAATAAATAATATAAATTAGTTAATTAATTATTATAATGTGGTATAAATTTTGTATTAGTAATTAATTGGTAAATAATTAATATTAATTAGTTAATTACATTATTTAGAGTAATTGTTATATATATAATATTTTGTTATAGTTCATTAAATAATTGGGGAAAAATGTATTAATAATTACATGAAAATAATTACAGCTAATGTGCTAAAATATTTTCATATTTGTTATTGGTATAAATTGTAGTTAATGTTTAGGAGCGGGATGTTGGGTTAATAGGGGATAAGGGTGGGGAGTAATTAAAAAGAAATAATTAATTATGATATGTTTATGAGAAATTTAAATGATCAAATAATTGGTAAAGAATCAATATTAATTTGTTAATTAATTCATATAATTTGGTACATATTTATCATTAGTAAATAAATAGTAATTAATTAATATTAATTAGTTGATTTAATTATTAATAAATAAAAAAAATTCTCCATATTTTGTTATTATTAAATATTTGTTTCGGAATAAATATTATAAATAATTATATTTAAATAATTACAGCTATTTTGCTAATATATTAACTTATTAATTATAGTTAATTAATCATTAATAGTTAATTAAATAATATTAATTAAATTTGGGTACAGGAGGAATTTTAGTGTTCAGGGTCAGTTTTCTCTCTTTAGGTAAAGGGGTATTTTTATGTTTCAAGGTCAGTTTTCAGTTTTAGGGTAAAGGGGTATTTTTAGAATTGAGGGTCAGTTTTCAGTTTGTGGGTAAAGGGGTATATTTAAGGTTCAGGGTCAGTTTTCAGTTTTTGGGTAAAGGGGTATATTTAGGGTTCAGGGTCAGTTTTTAGTTTGTGGGTAAAGGGGTATATTTAAGGTTCAGGGTCACTTTTCAGTTTTTGGGGAAAGGGGTATAATTAATGTTCAGGGTCAGTTTTCAGTTTTTGGGTAAAGGGGTATTTTTAGGGTTCAGGGTCAGTTTTCAGTTTGTGGGTAAAGGGGTATATTTAAGGTTCAGGGTCAGTTTTCAGTTTTTGGGTAAAGGGGTTTATTTAAGCTTCAGGGTCAGTTTTAAGTTTGTGGGTAAAGGGGTATATTTTTAGGTTCAGGGTCAGTTTTTAGTTTTTGGGTAAAGGGGTATATTTAATGGGTCAGGGTCAGTTTTCAGTTTTTGGGTAAAGGGGTATATTTTTGGGTTCAGGGTCAGTTTTCAGTTCTTGGGTAAAGGGGTATTTTTTGGGTTCAGGGTCAGTTTTTAGTTTTTGGGTAAAGGGGAATTTTTAGGGTTCAGGGTCAGTTTCGGGTTTTTGGATAAAGGGGTATTTTTTAGGGTTCAGGGTCAGTTTTCAATTTTTGGGTAAAGGAGAATTTTTTGGGTTCAGGGTCAGTTTTCAGTTTTTGGGTAAAGGGGTATTTTTTAGGGCTCAGGGTCAGTTTTCAGTTTTTGGGTAAAGGAGAATTTTTTGGGTTCAGGGTCAGTTTTCAGTTTTTGGGTAAAGGGGTATTTTTAGGGTTCAGGGTCAGTTTCCAGTTCTTGGGTAAAGGAGTATATTTTTGAGTTCATGGACACTTTTCAGTTTTAGGGTAAAGGGGTATTTTTAGGGTTCAGGGTCTGTTTTGTGTATATAAAGTGTGAGAATTTTTTTTATAAATATTACAAATAATTGAAAAAATTTTGTGAAAAAAAGTTGCTCATTTTTATGCTAATAATAATTCTTTGAACTACTCAGCAAAAAATATACTACTAATATATGTTAATAATATTTATAAAATATATATAAATATTTGACAAATTTTACACTATAACATTATACTAAAGTAGCTATTCTAATTTATACATGGTCAGTCTTCAGCACCTTTCCAGATATTACTTTCACTTGAGTAGGAATAGTAAATAATAATTGGTCAGTGTCCAGCAACTTCTCTGATAATACTTTGACTGGAGTAGGAATAGCAATTATTAATTGGTCAGTGTCCAGCACATTTGCATATAATTTTACATTAGTGTGTTATTATATTACAAGACAATGCAAAATGGATGTTTTCACAAAACTTTATTACAATTTTCCAATTTTTTCATGTGTGATACAATACAATCACTATCAAATATAACATAAACATTTTTGGAAATGTTGTATTTGCAGAATAACACATTATCATTTATGTACATGTTTTAATTTCTCACACAAAAATTTTTCACAACATTTTTTATGTCAAAACAAAATATTATTATGTATCACTTTCTGTAACAAGTATTTATATTGAAATAAATAAAATTCAAGTTATTTTTCTGTTTCTTCCATTTATATTTAATAATGTTAATATTATATATTAATATTATTAAATATTTAATTTTAATATATACATTTTTATAAAGTAACATGACAATTATTATATTTGCTCAAGATATGGAAATACTAATTAAGACATTTTTTTCACATATTTCTGACAATGTTGTTTTTAAATTATACATATAAATATATTATGTTGTTAACTTTATAACTGTAAAGGGGAATAATATGTTTAATAATAATATCTGGTATTGGTAAAAGATTATTTATGCAATTATATACTTTTATAATACTTAGACATTATTATAAAAGATTCTTAATTAATAAAAATAATAACAAATATATTTATTATTATTAATTAATAAACTTAAACATTTATCTTTTCTTTTCAGAAATACATACATCCAGAGAAATAAAAATACATTATTTAAGGGCATTATTTATATAGTAAATGGTTATAATTTTTATATTAATAATAATAAATAAGTTACATTATTTATTATTATTAATTATTTACAAATCAATTAATAATGTTTAGTTATAAACAAACACAAACTTATTCCCATAAATGCACCCAAAAATAAATTTTTTACGTATATTATTTCAAGTGTTACATACTTATTTAATGTTATTAATATATATTAATTACTATATATTAATTAATATTAAAGAATTTTTTTTTTTTTTAACAGTTTAAATTATAATGAGTCTACTGTATTAATTTGTTACAATAACAATGTGTATGTATTATATTTTTATACTATAACATTGTATTTTCTATGATACCTTTTCAAAATTGGTTTAAGGGGACTACTTTTTTACCGCGTAAGGTTATTGCGCTTCATTCAAGACTGGAGAAGCTCGCGGTTGGGAGTTGCTTCGTGTGGAGAGAGGTAAGGTAAATTTTATATACCATTTATGACTGAGTGGTAATGTCTGAGGGTATATTCAAACTGTGTAGTGTTTTTGTGTGTATGTATGATTTGTTAATGTAGCGTTTAGGTGTAATGTCGTCGTTATAGATGCGTCGTGTATGTTTTAGTTCTAGTGTTATTTGAATTGTTAGGAAATGTCTTCTTACATGGTTAATGTTAATTGTGAGTGTATTTACAAATTTTATGGGCTATTTGTGGGTGGGTTTCGTTATGTATGTTTTTTTACAGGTTCCGGTTCCTCGCATGAAAACTACATGGAAGGAAGCGTGTTTTTTTTCGGAGATACTAATGTATGAGTTATTATGGTTATATTTTTACGTGTATCTCCTATTTTTCGTGTTTGCCAGGAGCGGATTTTAATAATTTTAACCTTTTTTCGGGACTTTTGAGGGTTTCGTATTGGATTGATACATTGGTATGCGTCACCGTTTTTTTAAAAGTTGTGTGTATATCACTTTAAATACTAAAGTGTCCACACTACTGTTTTCGGGATTTCCTGGAGCGTTTATTTTTATATAATTTTCGGGTTTTTGATGGTTTCCCATATTGGATTTTTCTTACTTTGTAATGGATTGTATGGATTGTATTTTGCTTCATTACGTCTCTTTCATCTACAGAAATTGTAAGTATTTTTATATTTCTATTTATTGGGTGGGAAATGTCGATCTTTATGTAATGTGTATGTGTGATGTAATTATAAATATTGCATATTTGTTCAGAAATAATGTGCAAAATTTTGATAAGTTTGTAAAACAAATATGTCTTATTTATAATTGTTTAGAAATGTTTATGATTGTTATATGTATCATTATTGTAAGAAGATATTAGTATATTTTGTCGACATTTTTATAGTAGGGTTTTAGCTATTATTGCCAGATATTCTAATCCTCTAGTTGTAGGGTATAGTGTGACTTGACTTTGCAGTAGTCGGAACATTTGTTTAGTTTGTTTACTTAGTTTTGGACCAATTTGGGTCACAGATTGTTCCATTCTTAGTTCTTGATAGCTTTGTTCTTTTATCAAAGCTTCTAGTAGGTTATGGAATGTGGGTCTTGTTCTGCTTGTGGTAGCTTGGAAAGCATTATGCCACCCTTCTACACTGTTGTTGGTTTTAGCCTCTTGGTTTAAAGTACTAAGATAGACATTCCACCAAGGGATTTGGAATTTGGGTTGGCGTCGATGTCCAGATCTGTGCAACCTTCCCACCCAAGTATCTTCGAAATAATCCAGTAATGGGGTTAGTTTATCTTCATTCCTCTTGTAATATGTGCTGTCAATTAATAAATTATAGTGTTCCGCTACATCGGTAACAGGAACGTAGGCCAGTGCTATCAATTTTTTAATTTGATAGGCAAAGGTGCTATCTGTTGAGTACAAAATACTTAAAGTTGATTTTTGGAGATGTCTCCATATGCTCTGATTGAAATGATAGTAGCAAACCTGGATTGCTGTGTGGGGAAATATTTTCAAAATGCTATTAATCATAGCTAATTCGAAATCAATAATTATTTTTTCTGGAAAATAATTATTGATTTCATTTTTGAGAACATTTAATATTTCTGTGTAAGTGTTTTGCTGTTTGTTTGGTAGCAAACAGTAAATGAAAGGGATGTTATAGTTATGGTATAACCCGTGGATGGAATATAGTTGATAAAAAGGTTTTGGGCATGGTTTAAATGTTCCATCCATCATCCATTGGGGACACTGTTGGATTTTTCTTAAATTACTTGCAGTTGCAAACATTATGATTCTGTTTGTACTGCTTTCATTGTCAAAAAGGATACATTTGTCTTTATTGTGTGTGATGGACATTTCTGGTGAAATAATAATTTCCTCAAAAGTAGTAGGGTTGGGTGGGGTTGTGGAAGTGCATCTTTTAGTGTATGCAATTGTGCGTTTTAGGGAGTCAATAGAGGGTAATTGACCTGAAGCATGGGCTGGGACTTTTAACAGTTCCTCTTTAAGGATTTGTGTTGTTGGTCTATCACGTTGTGTGCTAGCAGTCTTTATACTTTCTAAAGCATCTCTTATTTCAATTTCTGTGACATTGGGGGGATGATTGTGTTCCCTGGTAAATAGCACATTAGTTTCCTCTGTAGTAGCCCTTCCATAACATTTGTTTGAGTAATATTTTGTACATTTCCAGAAAACTTTTCTACCACTTTGTCTTTCCTGGCTATAAACATAACCCATATAACATAACAGTAAATTATTTTTCTGTGACATAACAAATTCTGCATCTTCTGTCATTTTATTTTACTTGTTCTAGGAAAGAGTAGAAAGAAACAAAATCAAATAACATATATTTCACTTAGTGGTGCTAACATAATTAATGTTGTATTTATACTTACGTTTACTAAAAGTAGTAATCACAAATGCAGAACTGTATTTTGAAGGACTTTCTTGTATGTATTTCTTTATTTACTGTTGGTATGAAAATATAGAAATGCTAAGTTAATGTTTATACATAACAAACGTTTTTCCTAGGAAAAAGCAGTTTTTTAATTTGCTTAGTACTACATTTGATGTGAACATTACATATACTTACTTGTTTAAATAGTTGAGTTGTAGTATTTGGTGGAGTACATCAAGGTAGTAAAGTTTAGATCTGTAGAGAAGATAGAATAAATACATGTCACATATGATAAAAATTATTTTGAAGCGTTGGGAAATTGGAAATATTTAAAAGTATACTAACTTCTAAATATGTACTTTTCTTTGCTGTAGGTAGAATAGATGTATGATGTATTCACAATATCTGTAGAGGAAATATAAAATACATAACATGGTGTTAAGAACATAGTTCTTGTTTTTATCGGAAGTTTTAGACAAATTGAAGTATACTTACATTTTTTACAAGGGTAGTCTTGTCTTTTGGTATAGTTGATGTAGGATGTTTTTATTGGATCTGTAGGGAAGATGTAATATGCAAGATATGTTGTTTAGAAAATAGCATTTTAAATATTGTTTGTTTACTAACAAAAACATATATACTTACATGTTTAATTAGTGTAGTTCTATACATTTGTAGTGTTGAAATCGGAAAATCGCTGAATATCTGTGAATAAAATGTTTTAAATTAAGTATGAATCTTGTGAAAAACTGTTTAAAAACAGCTGTTGTTGTATAACAGACCATTAATATATACTTACTATCTTATTTTGCAAGGGAAAAAATAGGAGCATGTATTAGGAATTTTTTTGTAGTAGTTTCTATCATAAAAGTAGGAGGAGATAAAAATTAAATAAGTGGAAGAGTTAGGAGATATAAGTAAAATAATAGACTACTAATTTAGATTTTTAAATAATGGAATGTAACTTACTTGAATGATTAGCTAGTGAGCTGGATCTTTAAAGATGTTTGTTCAGGAACAAAATCTTCAGAGTGTTGGCATCTTCTTTCTATGGAGTTAGCAGCAGCAAATGGTAGAATGCATTTATCCCTTTTATAGTATGTGTATTTTGTGTGCTTGGATTTGATTGGTTGTAGGATGAAAGGAAGGATTGTATAGGCTAGTTTGAATTTTTTTATGTTAATTGGTGTGTTTGTTGATGTGAGAATGGTGGCATGTGGTGCTTTCCGCATTAAAGCAGGTTAGTTGTTAAATAAAATAGATGTGTAAGTGTAAAAATATTATGAAAATTTTAGTTACATGTAAAGATTCTTTTTCAAATGATAGAACGCATTTAATATAATGTATAGCAAATGATGATAAATAGTAATGTTATAAAAGTAACAGGTATTATATGTAAAATGTTTTTTGTATAGAGCAATGACTTTTATAGACCATTAATATGGTATTTTAGACATGAAAGGGTACAAAACATAACTCGATATTTGTTTAGAAACGATATTTTTGTACTCTATATTTTAGTAGTCGATATTTTTGTAGTGTTAGGTGTAATTTCATGAACAACGATATATTAGTAGTCGATATTTAATAAGACGATATTTATGTACTCGATATTCTACATACTCGATATTTTTTAGTCGATATTTTTGTATTTTGTGTAATAAGTATACAAAGTCGATATTTTTGTAGTCGATAATTATTCAACGATATTATTGCTAGTCGATAATGTGACCGTCGATAATATTTCAGTGATCCATTTTAAATGAGGTTTATATCAAATATCTTGGATGTATTGTCACTTTTGCCCTGAAATGCACTTTACCTGATCAGTACTGTATTGCGTTCCTTGCACATAGATTGCTAATGTCAGATTGTATTATACTGTGGATGTTTTATATTGTATTTTTGCACATATATGTTTGTATCTTGTCTTTGTACTTTTATGGTTTTAATTTAACCGAATAAAGTGGTTTGACTGACTGACTGACTGACTGAGCGAGGGAGGAGAGGGGGGTGATGTATTGGACAAAAAAGGGGAGGCATGCCAGGGACAGGTGGGAATAATGGTAGGGGAGTCCTGCCAACAAAACGTATATACATATTTTTTTACATAATATGTTTCAAGAGATGGCCTTTTCCTCAACTGGGCTGCTGATGTTTGCTGTTTTTAGGGTTGGAGTACACCTCTAACTTGGTGTGGACCTTGTAGACTGTTGTGCACATTCTGTGCTGGTTAATTTTAATAATAGTCCAGGACCATAAGTGGTTATAGTTTTTCCCCTCGCTCCAGTATTGTGGTTTTCAAGGGGTTTAATTTGAGGTGACTCTGTAACATCCATTGATCAATGGCATTGAGACAACTGAACATTTTTTTATTACCATTGTCTTTTGGGTGTTCCAATTTAAGAATCAGTGTAATTGTAGCAAGTGAGGTCAACACTATTTATTAGGTCTGGTAGTGATTGTATTTAAATATTTAAAAGGAGGGGTGAATGGTAGAACCCTGTGGGACACCTGCTTTTGTATTGTAGGAGTTTGATAGGAAAGGAGGAGAATCAGGTTTGTTCAACTGTCAAGGTAGAATAAGATGTAGGAAAGACTAGTACACTTTATACCGATTTCTTTGAGTCTAAGAATGAAAGTATCATGGTGAACAATGGTGAATGCTGCAGAGAGATCTATAAGTAGTCCATTGTGTTTCTAAGATCATCCCAAATGGAGATTAGAGCAGATGTGGTTCCTCTTCCAGGGCAGAATCGGATTTGGATGTCAGTAAGTAGGGCGTTTAACTCTATGAATTTTAAGATCTGGGTGAATGCTACTCTTTCCATATGTTTGCTAAGGATAGATACATTTCCTATTGGTCTGTGAATGTTTGGGTCTTGGGGGGTCCAAATAATTATTTTAGCATAGTGGGCGACAATTCTTGTTTTAAAAGTCATTTGGAAGGACTTCAATTGATATGGGGTTGTTGACAAGGTTTCTGACTAGGATGACTAACAATGTTGATAGAATGATATTTTGGGAAAATTGCCAGTGGCAAAGATTAGATGGGCAGCACATTGGTACCCCTAGCATTCACAAGATCTTAAAATTCAGTCAAGGACAGCTCTTGGAAAGATTTTAGAGGCAAAGTTATAGTTTTTGTGATACTGGTTTTTGGAGATGCTTTGACGAAATTGGTTTTCTTGTGTGTGAGGTATGGCTCAACTATATTTTCTTCTATATGTAATGGGTTGGCACTTTATTACAAAAGTCGGAAGAGTTTGGACTAGTGCTTGGGGTGCTTTTTACAATTCCAATAGTGATTTAAATAATCCCTATCTGGGAATTCTACCTTGTATATTCTACTTGAGAAGTAGCATTTTTAGACTTTTTAATTTAGTGACATGCACATTTTATTATATCCGTGTAAGTGCATTAAATTAAAATAATGCTGCATTTTTTCTCAGGGTTGATTGGCAAAAATATCTTCAAATTCTAAAGCTATATAGTTATCTATTAAACTTGGTGGTAACAAAGTCATTGAAACCAACAGACGTTTTTATTCCATGCAGCACCACTAAAACTATGATGTGTTCTTCAGTAAAACAATGATAAAGCTCAAAATTGATGTCTGGGTGTAAGAGTTTTGGAAGACCACACAGGAATTGTCAAAACCTAAAAATAAACATTACTATTTAATGGTCGGTGCTTATTTCAGTGAGGGAAAATGTGTCCTTTCTATAAAAGGAAGGATACCATTGATCAAGTTGTCAATATTGCCTCTTTTCTGTTTTTCTTCTTTCAAGATCATGTTTTGCCTGCTTCTCTTTGTAAATTGGAGGTTTGGTAATGTAAATGTAAATCCAGTACTTGTATAGGGCAAGTGAAGTCAAGGCTATTTGATAATTAAGCTAGCATCTCCATCAGAGCTGTCTGCAAGCGCCATGAGACTTCCGAGTGATGTGTGCACTATACAAATGTCCCTGATTTGATTTGATTTGAAACAATTTGAGTGCATGGTATGCCAGATTGAGAAGTGAGAGGTGCAAGGCCAGCTCTTTGAAGGATTCAAAGTGGAAGGACTCAAAGTCTTTGGTATTAGCCACATCAGGATGGACATATTTCAGCTTCTTGGTGAATTGGAGTGTATGAGCCTGTAACGTTAAGTGGATGCATAATTTTTAGCTATGGATGGTATATTTCATAGAGTCAGTCCCAATATCTTGTCTGGTGACTCCCAGGAGTTTAGGCTGCCAAGTGGGAGACTGATTGTTGGACTAAGCCCTTTTGCAGGTTCATCCCTGAACGTATTGCCTTTCTCCTAGACTTTTTTCTGACATGGTGTTGTGGTTTTAGGACTCAAGGCACTTTAGCACTGCTGTCCAGTGTGAAGTGTGTGTGCTCTCTGTGGTAAAGATGGTAAGATTGGCCAACACCTGTTTGGCATATTTAATTTACCTGTCCGTCACTTGTAAAGTGATACCAGCCGGTACATTAAATGATACTGGTGGGCTTGCAGTGCTGATTGCGCCACCCACCAAAGTAGCTTCTCAAACCTGTCTCAGGCCTCTGCCATTGCAGGCCCTGTGTGCACAGTGTTACTGCCACTGTGATGTGGCACCTAAAGTATGTGCCATGTCTGTGACCCCCCTTTTACTGCATGTCAGTCACCCCTAAGGTAGGCCCTAGCTAGCCCTATGGGCAGGGTGCATTGTAGGTAAAAGGTAGTGAGTGACATATCCTGGTAGTGACAAACAGCCATTTTGGTTTCTCACTGCTGTGAGGCTGTCCTCCCTTAGGAATGCATTGGGGATTCCCTGATAAGTGTTTCAGTGGTAATTCCTGATATGAGAGGAATAGCGTGCTCAAGTTTGGTATATTTGAATAGTGATAAGAAATGCTACGCAATGGTGAGCGCAGATTTATTATACCTATTTTAGAAGTGCCAATTTTAAAAGTTGGCATTTCTGTGTGCTGTGTCTGCCTGGCTCATGTGTATTGCATGTCTGGCTTTGGAGTGACAGGGGCTGGTGGGGTGTGTGTGGCTCCAGGAGGTCAGGGTGACGCAGCACTAGGCTGAATAGGGGATCTGCATTTGGAGTAGTGGGAGGAGTAGTCCCTTGACCCTGAATAGGTCTGTGCCTGCCTGGGTGAATGCTGGCTTCGCCCTCCTGCAGTGGTCTGATGACCGAGCCCCCACCTGACAAAGGGGAAGAGGAGCCCTGTAAACAGGATGTTAAAAAAAAAACTGAACCGGTTTAGGCTGGTTCCCTAAGCCAAGGGCAGAACAAAGAAAAGTGAGGTATACATGCTGGGGTTGTGACCCCATGAAGTGGTGCTGTTCCTGTGCTTACTTGGACGTGCAGCTGCTGGGCCCCAGGAGGAATCGCCATGAGGGACTGCCTCCCTGCTGGAGGGCCCTGTGTGCTGGCCTGCCTGAGCCCAGCTGTGCCTCCTGGAATTTTGAGGACCCTAGCGCCTTGTGAGCGCTATCTCTTTATTACCAGGAAGAGAAGGGGCGTGTGAGCCTGCAGCGCGAAACTGCAATGGGCTGTGAGGGAATCCTGGCATGTGGGATGTCCCCTGCGCTGCCTGCCAGAGGAGCGGGAGCCCACCCCGCATTTGGGTGTACGCAAAGGCGGAAGCCTACCCCGCATTGATGCCGCTGTTGGTGGGAGCCCACCCCACATTATGGTGCGCTTTTGAAGAGCCTGAGCATGGGTTTGTGCTCCTTCACCGCCACCATCAGGGCCGAAAGTCAGGCAGCAGTGCCTGACTCTGGGCAGAGCCAGAAGTGCTACTGTTGGTAAGCAGGGCTCCCCTGCCGGTGAGAGCCCCGCGAGTGCAGGTGACAAAAGAGCCTGGGTCGAGGCGGAAGCCTTCATGTGAACCCGCAGACAAGCTGCCGGTGAGAGAAGCCAGGAAGGTGGGGCCCATGTGTGCCAGTGGGTGCCCCCCTGTGGCAGAGGAAGTCGGAGCCTTGTGGGCGCCATTGCCCCCTTCCGTGGAGGGAGCCTACGGAGACTCGCTTCGTGCCCTGCCTGCCTGGTTCTCGTGAGGAGAGAGCGGCTGTGCTGTGTGAGTGCAGCCTTCAAAGAGGAAGAGAAGAGCCCTGGTGAGTGGGGCTGACATGTGAGCTTGTTGCGGGGTTGGTCAAGGCACATTGTTGGTACCTTCACCCTGTGGTCAGGAGTCCCTGAAGAGCCCCGGTGAGTGGGGATCACACTGACCAGTGTTAGCGCTCCTAGGCACAGTTGATGCCAGTGCCTCTAATGCTGGTCACAGCTGCTCCACAATTGCGGGCAGCTGCACTGATGGGGGCCTATTGTTTTTAGTACCAGGAAGGGGTGAGTTGCACTCCACTCTCCTAGCGCATTTGAGCACCAGTGATTTCGCTGCATTGGCAGCCAAGGGGTACCTGGGAGGCCCTAGGGGCAGGTGCCCTGACTTTCTGGACATAGTGCATTTGAGCCTCAGTGAAAGGCCAGTTGGCCTTGGGTCATTTGTGTGATGGTGACAGGGTGCAAGGCCCTAAGGTGCTGTGTGCACTTTTGCTATGATGTTTAGGCCTAAGGAGATTGCATAATGTGTTTATGATTATGATATTTATGCCTAATGTGTTTATGCCTAATGCAAATGTCATGCTATGATGTTTAGGCCTAAGGAGATTGCATATTGTGTTTTGCTAGTGATAATGCTGAGTACAGTATTTTGCCAGTAGTTACTGGTTGTGATATGTTTACTACTTGTGCTTGTGATGGTTCTGACAGTGGCCCGATTGGCCCTGTCATGTATATAATCCCCTGTAAATATTGCCTAGTGCCAGTTGGCACAGTGTACATTGTGTGAATATGATCTAATGTGTTTTGGATAATACAAAGGCCATTTTTATATAACCTTGTGTGTTGCACAAACGCTTTACACATTTATTTATTTATTTGGACATTTTTAAAGCGCCTGGTGACGCCAGAAGGCGTGTCCCCGCGCTATGGTAAGTGAGCAGTTGCCATCCCCCCCTACCCAGGTGCTATCTGCTAAAAAGGTGAGTTTTTAATTTTTTCCTGAACAGGGCCTCAGATGGCTCAAGACGGAGTTCTAGGGGCAGGGCATTCCAGCACTTGGGCGCAAGGTACCTGAAGGACCTCCCTCCCATCCGTGCCTTCCTAACTCTGGGCACCACAAGTAGTCCCGTCCGAGAGGACCGTAGATCACGGGTGGGCTCATAGTGAGACACCAGACTCTGAAGTGGCCCAGGGGCTTTGCCACTCAAAATGCGATGGCACGTGGAGAGGGCCTTAAACTCAACTCTCTTCTCCATTGGAAGCCAGTGGAGAACTTGGAGAGCGGGCCTAGAGGGAGACCTTCTCGGGAGTCTTAGCACGAGCCTGGCTGCAGCATTTTGGAGCACCTGAAGGCGCCCCATGACCTTGCCTGAAGCCCCCAGATAGAGCAGGTTACCATAGTCCAGGCGCGAGGTGACCAGGGCGTGCACCAGCGTCCTACGAGCCGAGAGGGGGAGCAGATCTAAAACCTTCCTCAGAGTTCTCAAGACACCGAAACACACCCCCGTCACCCGGCCAACCTGCGGGCCAAAGGCAAGGTCATTATCAAGCCACATGCCAAGATTCTTGGCCTCCAGGCTAGGTGTGGGGGCCTCACCCAGGCAGGATGGCCACCACGCAGGCGACCACGCAGAAGGCCCGCCCCCCACCACGATCACCTCGGTCTTGCTGCCGTTTAGTTTTAAACAGTGTGCGGACATCCAGGCTGCAAGATCTTGCATGCAGTTCCTGAAGATGTCCGCCGCAAGGCCAGGGGAGCGAGATAAGGAGATGACCAACTGCGTGTCGTCGGCGTAGGACACAAGGTGTATACCGTGGTCTTCCGCGATGGTTGCTAACGGGGAGACATAGATATTGAATAAAGTCGGGCTCAGGGACGAACCCTGTGGTACGCCCTGGCCCAACTCGATCTCCCTCGAATAGCACTCACCCATCCGGACTTGGAAGCACCTATCAGACAGGAAGGACTTAATCCAACCAAGTGCAGCACCTGTGACCCCTCCTTCACTCAGACACTGTAGCAAGATGGTATGTGCTACAGTGTCGAATGCTGCACTCAGGTCGAGTAGGATCAGGGCCATAGTCTGGCCCTCATCCACGCCCTGGCGGAGTGCCTCCACTGCCGCCAAAAGTGCAGATTCCGTTGAGTGGCGGGGACGGAAGCCAAATTGTGAATCGTGGAGTAGCGATGCCTCCTCCACGAACTGCATCAGTTGCATATTGGCAACTTTCTCCGCTATTTTGGCCATGTAAGGCAGAAGGGAAATGGGGCGGAGATTGTCGAATTTCTCAAAATTCACATTGGCCTTTTTTTGCAGGGGGAGGACAACCGCCCGTTTCCAGGCCTTGGGGACATTCTGGGACAGAAAAGAGGAATCAAGCAGGTTACGAACATAAGGTTCGAGAACCTGCAGGCTGCCCTTAAGCCGACTGGGGGTCGTTGGGTCTCTTGGGGAGCCAGATTTAATTGACCCGCAGATGCGAATCAGCTCTTCTGTGGGCGGGGTAAGGAAGGAGGTAAACTGTTGGGCTCCCATCTTTTCCACACCCTTCCCCCATATGGGAACGTTAGAAGCCTGTCGGGGAAAGGAATTGTAGAGGTGAGTGACTTTGTTAGTGAAAAACTCTGCGACACGGTTGCAGCCCTCCACCGTGCAGAGTTTCGGGGGGCATACAGCAGACTTGCCTATGGTGATGGATTTATAAATTAGAAAGAGTTCTTTGGTAGACTGCTCAGCTCCTTCAATCCTAGTGCAAAAGTACGCCGATTTGCCCTTCCGTAGTAATTTATGATAACTACGCCTTCGGCTAGTATACTCTGCTTTAGCGGAGGCATCATATGCCACTCTCCATAGCCTTTCAGCCCTTTTGCACGCAGCTTTTGCCACCCGCATTTCAGCATTAAACCAGAGGGCAGATCTCTTTGCTCGGCCCCCCGATATGGCCGCTCCAAGTGGGGCAACCAGATCCAAGGCCTCTGTAATGCGCTGGTCTAGGTTGGAATTGATCTCCGCCACACCTATTCCGCCAGGATGACCTTTGGCCGTGAGAGCCAAATTGAATGCGGATTGGGAAAATGCTGCCCATCTCCGTCTAGGATGATTATCAGCTGGATGGTCAATTGGAGCAGGTTCTTGATTCCCTATGATAAAGGGAACAAGATGGTGGTCAGTCCATGGAATGGGGACCGGTGTGCATGCTTCCACTTGACTCCAATTAGCAAAAATTGGGTCAAGAAGATGACCTAGGTTATGGGTAGGATGCTGCACCTTCTGCTCAAATTGTAGATTCGCCATTGTAAGACAGAGGTCGATAGCTGTTTTATCTGACAGAGTATCCAGGTGTATGTTCAAGTCACCTAAAACTAGAAACCTGTCAGTGTTCAGGGCAGCTTCGGTAACAGCTTCCACAAGTTTCTCAATGAAAGCCGTGGGGGAGCCCGGCGGGCGGTAAATCAGAAAACCCTTTAAGGTGGACTTGCCATTCAGAGAGATGGAAAAGACACCCGCCTCACTACCTTCAATAGTGGTGCGTTCAAGCTGGCATTGGTATTCCTGTTTCGCCACTATGGCGATGCCCCCACCTCTCCCTCTAAGTCTGTCTAATCTTTGAAAGCAATAACCCTCTGGGATGGCCTCGATAATTTCCGGCATGGAATCCGAGTCCAGCCAGGTCTCTGTGAGGAAGAGTAGGTCCCATCGCTTTTCAGCAAGGAGATCCTGGATATCAAGACAATGCTTTCGCAGGGAGCGGACATTTAGTAGACCACACATCAAAGGATGGCGGGCACTGATTGTAATTTGCCCTGTGCAAAAGGTGTAGCCGCAGTATTTGCAGTCCACACTCTTGTCCGCCTCCATGCCATGTGAGCAAGGTGCCAGATGACCATGGCGGAGGAGAAGTAGTTCCTCTCGACTCCAGCGAATATCTGCTGCAGGAGGACCAGGGATTCTGGCCCTGGGCCGCAATCGGCCGCGGACGGGCGCAGACGGGCTTAACTCAGGCGCAACTCCGGCGCGCCTTCGTCGCGCCCGCTGCGCTCGTCCGCTGCGCTGCCTGCAACACATCCGCTTTATATCCCCCCCAGCGCCCAACAGCTAGAGCGCTGCAGGCAGCTTCCGGAAGTGCTGGCTCGGACCCTCCACGCCCTCTGCTCGAACGGTGCTAGTCACCGGCGTCAGAACGAGGCGGGAGGGAGGGGCGAGTCCAGCACTCCGTTGCTGAGTGATGGTAAAATGTCTCCCGGCTATTGAAGCTCAGCCGAGCAGATTACAATGGTGGGATCAGCCGAAGCGCAGCGAGGCTTGTGCGCGCTGTCACACCACTATGCCAGGTCAGAACAGATGCACTTTTACAATTAAGTGTTTAACATATCACCCGCCCAGCAGAGCGCGCAGCGCACAGGTAACAGTCACCCACACACTGATGAACGCTGCAATAGGCGATCAAAACACTGCCAGGTCAGGACAATGTGAATTTAAAAACAAAGTTTAAAATTAACACACCAGAGTAAAGCGCACAGCGCACAGGTAGCAGTCACCCACGCGCTGACGAGCGCTATAGCAAAGAAGTGGTAGGGACACTGCCACTGCCCACTTACCACGCGAGGGAGCAGGCTCCAGTGCCTTATATCCCCCCCAGCGCCCAACAGCTAGAGCGCTGCAGGCAGCTTCCGGAAGTGCTGGCTCGGACCCTCCACGCCCTCTGCTCGAACGGTGCTAGTCACCGGCGTCAGAACGAGGCGGGAGGGAGGGGCGAGTCCAGCACTCCGTTGCTGAGTGATGGTAAAATGTCTCCCGGCTATTGAAGCTCAGCCGAGCAGATTACAATGGTGGGATCAGCCGAAGCGCAGCGAGGCTTGTGCGCGCTGTCACACCACTATGCCAGGTCAGAACAGATGCACTTTTACAATTAAGTGTTTAACATTGCCTCTGGTATAAGACTGACTGCTCGTGCCAAGCTAGAAAAGGGGTGAGAAGGGGTTATCTTCAGCGTGTAACTCCCTTGCTGTGACTAGAGTGGTGGTTTCTGCCTGGCTGAGGCGCATGCCCTAGCCTACCAGAAAGCCCATTTCTAACACTGATGAATCATGTTTTAGAATTGTCCATGACCGTTAACATATTAGAGATCTATTTTCCAGTTTGTTAGCACTGCAGGATCTTACTTAATGGACCCTACCACTAAAATTTCCCTGCTAGCAAGAGTGACTACCATAAGAGTTTCTAGCAGACCCAGAAAGCTCATCTGTGTGTCTACGAAAAATGGTTTGTTTTTTGAGTATTGGAAGTCAAGTTGACATAATTTACCTGAAAATGTTACTTATCAAAGTTTATTGTTCTTGCCTATCCTACCCAGTTCTGTCTGTGACCAGCACCTTTATTTTACCAACTTGTTCAGGCTCCTCTATTAGTACTATTGGATTGGGTGGCAAAGGCTTTTAGCACTATTGTTCAATCACTCAATCAGGGTTGGTAAAGCGCAACTACTCACCTGTAAGGATCTCAAGGCGCAGGGGGGTCGACTCCTTTGAGTGCTGGGGTCCACCGAAAAGCCAGGTCTTGAGGTCCTTCCTGAACTGGGGCACTGTGGGAGAGATGCAACTCAATATCATGATCTTGCAAACCTTCTCAAATGTATTCATGAAAACATTTCCATAGATGTGCAGGGATGCTGGAACAATTTTCTGCTGTGTAATGTCCTGTGTTTAAAAAAACTGACAACCCACAGCTTTCCTGTCACACTCCGAGAAATCCAGCAAATCAAATAATTCACTCTACAAAGTTCTCTAGCTTTGGAGCCAGACAAAGAAAAGTAAATACCAATCTCCATGTTAAAAGAATAAGCAGCAAAAGGCGTAGCCTTAAGTTTGACCTCTGTTGTTAAACGCACAGCAAATATGACAAAAGCAACATTAAAAAGTCATCTCTATAACTCATTTGTCTTCTGAACTCCAGCATGGTTATTTTGGAGGTGCTGCAGCAACCCCCTTTTAGCGCCTGTGTGTTCAGGCATCTGAGGCTGATGCTCAACAGTATAAATGCTTCCATCCATTGGAAGGTGTTCTGTTAGGGTGAGTGGGTTTCTTTCCCCTGCAAGGAGGGGAAGAAATCATAACGTTGATCACACTATATTGGTGTTGCTGAGAATGCCAGCAGTTGTGGAACACTCCCTCTTGCAAAATAGTTGGGGTGTCGGCCAGTGGACTGGTCCAGTTGCTTTTTGCATATAAGGCATTCTTGGGAGTGTGTCTGGGGAAGCGGCATGCCATTCATCAATTTTTGAGAATCAGATTCCTGCCATTGATTGTTCATGATCATTAATTTAATTTGTATTTATTATAGAACTCCCCCGTCAGTACTGCAGAGCCTGATGGTATATATTTTAAAGTATGCAGAGAAGACAAAGGAGTCCTTTAAACTGATTAAAAATAACACAATCAATCTAAAAAGAACATGATCCAGTACCTCTTTCAAGGTATACAAATCTAGATGAACAATAAACGGCCAGTGTAAATTGAAAATAATATTGGATTTCTGCTGCTTACAACTCAAACCAAAATAAAAACACTCAAGATATCCAAGCATAAAATCGCTTTTGGCAACCCCTATAGAAATACCAGAGGCAGGTCTCAGACCCCTGGAGCTATTTTAGAGTCGAGAATAGCCATGTCAATTTAGACAGATGCAGGTGTCGCAATCTCGAATTCTCTAAATCTATGAAGAATTTGCCTCTTCTTTGAAAACCACCACAGGTGGGTGGGGGGGCATATTTACACGGTTTGCTTTCGTAAACTTTGTGAAACATTTTCCAAAACATTAGAAGCTTTGTAAAAATGTAAAAGGTGGCACATTTTTAAAAACAAGGAAGGGAGAAAATCAAATGCAAGTAGTTTTGCACAATATTTTGTCACTTGGATGGGTCCATTGGTTGAAAGGACAGCATTTTTAGAGTGGATTTGTTTATTGTACATAAGAATTCTTTCGAGAATGTATTTGGAATTTTTTTAATACCCTTGTTACTTTTATTTTGCCTTAGAAGAATGTGTGAAAATTACCAGTAGAGCCTATACTTCGGATGCTTGGAAGTTCCAGTTCAATGGGCATTTTGTCTATTGTGCTTACAGTAATTTTTCCTAATCAGTGCATAGTGATGAACCTGGTTGGTGGCCTCCCTTGAAAAGATGAATGACAAGAAACAGAACCTATACCATTTCGTTCAAACTGTAGGCGGTGGGACAAGGTGTCAAGTTAAAATAAATATTGAGGCATATTATCAAGAACAGTGTTACAATTAGCACCGCTTTAGCAGCAGGAAACTGCCGCTAAAGTGGCGATAATGGGCTTGATAATATGCCCTTGAGAATTCCAATAGAAGTCCATGTTCACACAAGAACTTGGGCTTCTATGGGAATTCACAAAGGCATATTATCAAGCCCATTATCGCCAGTTTCCTGCTGCTAAAGCGGCGATAATTTTAACGCCATTTCTTGATAATATGCCCCATTATTATTTAAAATTCATACAACGTTCAAAGCTTCATCACATATTGAAGTTGTGAGGCATAATTGCCAGAGAATGGGACATTTTGGAACATTATGTAGAAGAACTGGACTTAATTTCATTGGGGGCTTGAGCCAAAACTTTTGTTTGAACACGCTCCTATTCTTAAATATGAGACTCAAAATGTGAGAAATCTAATTTTAATGGATGACATTTTAGTAATAAGGAATAAAACCCAATTATCCACGGGAGAGCAATATTTGGTGGTTTGGCCTGCAACACTGCATTATGATTAATGGGAATTTAGTTTTTGCCTCACATGCTAGAATTTGCTGACATGACAGTCTTATATACACAAAAAGTGTAAAACAAGATGTACCAAAGCATTTTGCAGAACTGGCCCCAATCTTATTTATTCACCTAGCAGTGGCATAAAAAAAAGCCGTTTTAAGGGGAATCTTTTTGGACTCAGAGACTTGACTGTGGATGTCCAATGATGAACGTTTCTAGCTTCTTATGAGTTAAACAAAATCTCTCTACCAGTCACTATCGGTGTGGTTACGTTTATCAGATACCACTGGCAGTGAAAACTAGGGCATGTGTGGACTAAGGGAATAACTTTGAAAGGTTTGCACTGATCATTGACCTGATCTGCCATGCTTATGTATTGTAACACTGAAATGGGGACCTTTAAAAACAATGGGATAACATTTTTTTTTAGAGAGGACAGGCATGTTTCGAGGATTGGCATAGCAAGAGCGCAATTGGTCCTAATGCAAGCAAGGATATTGGCACACCAGGACTGCGCACAGAAACCAGCCCTGGCAAGCAGTACGACCCTCCCCTGGGGGAGGTGCAAGTGGGAAGCACCACTTGCGCTGCACCGCTGCCGCTTTTGTTACAGGGGGACGATATTGCAGGATTGCCTGCAAACTGGCCTCTGTTATAAAGCCGTCCCCATGGGTCCAAAGCTAGCCCCCTCCCTTCCGACCCATCAGGAAAAGGCCCGGTGCCCGTGACGGCCATCCTGGCCCTGGATATTGGGACCCTATGCCCTAGTTTGGTAGTAAAAAACGAATTAGGGTGAAGTAGGCCCAACACACCCCTGGGCCTAGGTACCGCTCCTTCTGCTGCGCTATTGTGAGCTGTATCGCTGATACCTAACCCATCATGGCAGATTTTGGGCAAAGATCACCCAGTTTTGCAATATGTTGGACTTTGGCAGAATGGATTTAATACATTTTGAAAATTGCATTTCTGAAAGCATATTGAAAACCTGATACTGGCATATTGTACAAGTGCTGGTGAAGATTCATTGAACTGCTTCACAATCTGAATAAACAAAACTTCCATATGGACACAAATTGATTTACACAAAACACTGATCACATGTCTGGAATGGATGAATCAGCATACAACTATTGTTGGGGAGTACAGGCAATCTGAAGATGAATAAAAATCTACTTATGGTGATCAATGTAAATTACATATCCATGCCTCAGCTTCTCCCTCTGTGCTTGCTCGCAAGGAATGTTGCAAAGTAGAGGATGATCTGCAAGAGAAACTGCAGTGGATGTGTGCAACTGTGCAAACAAACCTTTTTATGTTTCTCTCCACAGGGAAAGCATTTTACCATGGTGCATTCATTTCCACCACATCCCCAAGAAATCAGGTGATATTCTTTTTCTGTTACATTGCTACATTAACTATTGTTCTCGTAGTAATCACCACCCAACTACAAAATGTTGCTAGTAATTTAGGCACAGAGCTTTTCATCACTGTTAACTCTCGCAAACCCAGCAGCAATTTCTAACAAGATTTCTCCTTCTCAAGAGATAGTTGATAATCTAATCTTATTTAATGAAAAAAAACTTAACCATTATAGAAGTTGACGAGCCCACAGTTCATGTCCGTGTTAGACTCAGACCTAAACATTTTCCGTGATCCCCAATGTAAATTTTCCTTTCCCCTCCAATAACCAAGCCTTTAAATTCCCTTGACTCCATTTCTGAAATAGAGCACATCCCCTTGCTATAAAAAATAAAACAATTTTAGACCGCCTGCCGGTGATAGTCTGGAAAAAATCAGTGTACAAATTTCCCCTTACCGGACTGAAACTATGAATACTTCTACCCAAGTGGGAATTTTACCGGAACAACTTAAGCATGTCTTAAAAATTTCAGCCCAATTTTTCTGTAATCTTTGATCTCATTAATGATCAAAAAAAGTCACCTAATTACAGTTTTTGAGGAAATAGTAGCAGCTTACATGACTTTCTTACCAGATTTAGAACTCATAGAGGCACAGTACTAGTAAATACTTTAATAATAGATGACCTAAGAGTTATGGTGGATGAAGGCGCAGGAGGCATCTTAATTTTATTGCACCTTACTGTTGTTTTAGATATCAATAATCATACCATTTCATTTTAGCAGCTTACCAACTTTTCAATAGGTGGCTCTTGCCTTGGCCGGATAACCTCCTTTCTTTCTGGCCAATTGCAGTCTATCCAGCTGGAATCTTACATGTATGAATCAAAATACTTTAACTGGGAATGTCGCAAGGTGCTATAATCTTCCCTCTACTGTTAAATTTAAACTTAGCTTCTCTCACATATCTGCTACAAAATTTCAATGCCACGCAGATGACACACAAGCAGTTTGTTGCCTCCAATGTAAATCAAGCAAGTCTTCTTTGGACTTAGATGCAATTTTAAGGACATCCCAAATGTGGATGAAAGCTAGCTACCTAAGCTGAAATCCAGGAAAAATTGGAATCCTTTCTATTCGCAACAAAATCGACAAATGGGACCAATCTTATGGCCCACTTCTCCGGGTCTCCCCCACCCAAACTCAGATTAATATGGGTTCGCAACCTGGGCTTCATTACAGACTTGATGTTAACCAGCATGGCCAAATTTAATCATTTGCTAAATCCTGTATCTTTCAGTTACAAACCTTAAGGAAGGCTTTCCATTCCGCCCTTTTCCACATAAAGTTATTGTATCTCATCATGCCTCAACTTTGTAACTCTCCCCTCCCGAACCCACCTCAAAAAACTCTTAAGAAATTGCAGTATCTTCAAATCTCTACAATTAGGCTCATTTTCATTCTGAAACAATTTGGATATAGGTCTGCCCCAATAAACCCTTTCACTCTTTCCAGTCCATAAATGTTTCATGTTCAAAACTGCCTTATCTGTGAGGCTTATTACTTATCCCTATCTTTCAAACAAATAGATTTAAGACATGCACTTCAGTTCGAGTACTAGGATCTGCTTACCCCCATCTTTTACAATCCAAGGTACAAATTACAAACCTGCGGAGGCAGAGCCTTTAAGATTCAGGGCCTATGCCTCTGGAACTTCCTGCCACTCGCCATATGGAAATAACGCAACATATTTAAATTCTGAAAAGCCCTTACAACCTGCTCTTCACCCAACAAGCTTTTAATCATCTACAGTATCTCTTTCATTCCATATTACACAATTTGAGACTTTTTCATGAGTTACTCTGCATTTTACAAAAAGCTGCACATAAATAAATAGTATTTATGTACCTGCAAATTTATATAACGTCAACAAGACCCAGAAATGTGTTAGAAATTGGGTTACTGTTTGACTGAGGTAGGAACCTTGGTGAGGCAGCAGCCACAATCCTAGTCAGGGCTAGGCAAAAGCAAACCCCAAATTAACCTGTGCACAACCCCCTGGTCGCATGGCACAGAGCAAAGGAAACACAAGAAGATGATGGACGGAGCGATGAAACTTTTCAGACACTCACCCCCAGTCACAGATCTCGGTGAAATCCATCATCATTTTTTAGCTCACTTTACCACCCCAGATTAGACACAGCTATATGCAAATCAGTCTTGACCCTGTGACTCATGAGAACAGTCCAGCCTGAACTGCCAAGCCATGTCTTCCCTGGACTGGAAACAAGCATTCTGGGACCGGTTACGGGCTAACAGCCCTCATCAGCCAGGCTAGCTTGAATCCAGTGGCAAAGTGAGCAAGGGACCCTTGTCTGGGCATACCCTGCCAACTTTGGGCGAACAAAGCAAACACAAAGAGATGATGGATGGAGTGCTGAAACTTTTCAGACACTCACCCCCAGTCACAGATTTGGGTGGAATACATCATCGTTCTTTAGCTTACTTCGCCACCCCAGTTCAGATACAGCTATATGCAAATCAGTTTTGACCTTGTGCCTCATGGGAACAGTCCAGCCCGAACTGCCAAGCCATGTCTTCCCTGGACCGGAAACAAACATCCTGGGACCGCATTCGGGCTAACAACCCTCATCAGCCAGGCTAGCCTGAATCCAGTGGCAAAGTGAGCAAGGGACCCATGTCTGGGCATACCCTGCCAACTTTGGGCGAACAAAGCAAACACATGGAGATGATGGATGGAACGCTGAAACTTTTCAGACACTCACCCCCAGTCACAGATCTGGGTTGAATACATCATCGTTCTTTTGCTTACTTCGCCACCCCAGTTCAGACACAGCTATTTGCAAATCAGTTTTGACATTGTGCCTCATGGGAACAGTCCAGCCCGAACTGCCAAGCCATGTCTTCCCTGGACCGGAAACAAACATCCTGGGACCGCATTCGGGCTAACAACCCTCATCAGCCAGGCTAGCTTGAATCCAGTGGCAAAGTGAGCAAGGGACCCTTGTCTGGGCATACCCTTCCAACTTTGGGCGAACAAAGCAAACACATGGAGATGATGGATGGAACGCTGAAACTTTTCAGACACTCACCCCCAGTCACAGATCTGGGTTGAATACATCATCGTTCTTTTGCTTACTTCGCCACCCCAGTTCAGACACAGCTACATGCAAATCAGTCTTGACCCTGTGCCTCATGGGAACAGTCCAGCCCGAACTAACTAGCCATGTCTTCCCTGGATCAGAAACTAGCATCCTGGGACCGGTTTCGGGCTAACAGCCCTCATCAGCCAGGCTAGCTTGAATCCAGTGGCAAAGTGAGCAAGGGACCCATGTCTGGGCATACCCTGCCAACTTTGGGCAAACAAAGCAAACACAAGGTGATAATGGATGGAGCGCTGAAACTTTTCAGACACTCACCCCCAATCACAGCTTTGGGTTGAATACATCATTGTTCTTTAGCTTACTTTGCCACCCCAGTCCAGAAACAGCTATATGCACCAAAAAATCAAAGGAGAATGGATCACTAGTGAACTACAGCGCCAGGGTTTTTTTGGACGCCCTTCTTTAAAAAACCCTCATACACGCACGTTCTTCGGTAAGGTGGTATATCTTGATTCTCCACCAAATAACGTAGCGTGGGTGCATCATCATAGGCTTCCTTTTTGTATATGCAACCTCCACCAGGAGGTAACCACTGGTTTTTGTAGCAGTGCTCCAGAAATAGTGCTTCCAAAAAGTGATAGAACTTAAAAATCCTTAAATCTAAAAAATAAATTTATTAGAGATATAGATTAAGGATACTTAACATTTGTTGCTGTAATGAAAGGTCAAAGTTACTAGACCCTTTGTACATAAAAAATGGTCAACATGTTTCAGCCCCACTATGCCCAGCCGGGTCTATGTGGCTTTCGTCAGGACCGAGATGGTATAATTAAAAGATTAAAAATACTTGCACGATTTGTGTAGTATCACTATGGAGTAGTTCCCCACGTGTTCGCTCTACAAGGCCAATAGTACCTTGTTAGTCGTGAAGAGGACTTTTCATCAGGGACTAGAGAGAATGTATGTCCATCACCTGTAGCGTGAGGCAGCTATATGCACATCAGTCAGCACCGCCAGCTGCAATGTTACAAATGCGGGATGCACCCGCCAGTTTGGCGGGCACATCCTAATTGTAGGTGCGGGACCGCCACATGCAATGCGGGCGGTCCCGTTTCCCGGGGCTATGGCGGGCAGACAAAGTCCGCCCGCCATACTAATGAGCCCCTTAATGTTTTAAATATGATTAAACAATTTTAAACATTGCAGTTTCATAGAATAATTTTGGAACTGTGAAAAAAAACATTCTGGGGGCTACAATTATTTTGTCTTTTACACAGGGGGAGGGGAGGACACCATTAAAACATTTGAAGGCCTCTGCCATTGAGAATTATACTGAACCATGATGAGAGAGTTATTCAATTCAATATGTTGATTAAGAATTTGGATCTCTAATGGCATACATGAATAGACATGCTAAAAATACCAACAATAATTACAATAAAATCACTTCAATGAAATCCATTGTATCTATGTCACTGCAACAGGTTTGTAAAGATTAGTTCATCTTAAAGATATCCAAATTCTTCAAACTCAGCACTAGGGGCTCCTTTAGACAGCAAATGTACAACCACAATATGGAAATACAAATAGTGGCATGGAAGGAGCAGAATACAAAACGGAACATTATAATTATTGTAACAGAGAGCAAAGTCACGATAATTTGATTAATATTCTTACCCCAGCAGATGACGCAAATCAGGGCTTAAAAAATCTAATAGGTATTCTACTATAGCCGCCTCACATTAAATCCTAAACTGAATAAGATCAGTCAAATGGCAGCAGTGAGGTTTTGAGCCAGGAAAAAATTCTAAGAAACTAATCACCTACTAATCGGACTGCACATTTTTCCTAATGACAAAGATTTAAAACAAATTTTACATGGGTAATTATGTAACAGTCAACGAGTAAATAAGACCGTTACCATAACAAATCAGTCAAAGTAAAAACATGTGCAATTTGAGAAAATAACAAAAAATAGCTGCTTCTTATAGAAACAATTTTTAAAATAAAGTCCATCATATAGCTGCAACAAAATAGCAGCAATCATATAGTTAGAACCCATGCTACGGCAAAAAAATAAAAAAAAAATAAGAGAGTGATGTCCTGGTTCTGTGCTTCAGGATCTGCCAAGCTTGAATTGGAAGGGACACCACAAAAATGAGCACTACAGGAGGCCAAAGAGAAAGGGCATCTACTGTAGCTTGTTTGTATTGGGGGGGCTGATTTTTTAACGAGATATCCTTTTTGAGTAAATGACGGTATTAGCAAGAAAGACAAGCGTATGAAATGCATAGGGTTGTGCAGGTGCTGCTTGGTTAGGCAAGACCATTATTCTTGTGCAATATGAGTTTCTGTGAGGGTGGAGGAAAGAAGAACAAGATCTATTCATCACAAACAAAGCAGTGATTAGAACATTCTAATGAGTACATGAATGAGCATGCTGTCAGCAACTGAAAAATAATATTTTGTCATTGTATTGTATTGATTTTGTTCTCATCCTTGTTGCATGCTACTGAAACAGCATACTTGTGGCTCCGCCCTTTCACATCACAAATATGCAACATAAATGTGCTCTTAGCACATTTTTCTGTGTGTCCTAACAATATTAATGGAAAGTGTTGCACCAGACTTCCTATTAATGTCCATTCGCTGTAGAATTAGAGAATTCATATACTGTGTGCCTTAGCTATGTTAAATGAACATTTATTCTTTAGGTATTTGAATAAACCATCCTCACACTATTGACATGTATCCACATTACTAAATGACAATGGATTTATGAAACGTGTGCACTAATGTTTCACCTTTGCATTTGAATGTAGTTCGTAGTCAAATTTAAAGACGTATTCTTAGTATTATTTTACAGTTATGAACTTCTACGTGAATCTACTGTATTGACAGATTTTATTCATTTGTGTTTGATTGTGCACACGTATATTAAATATGCACTATTTATTTAATGCTTTAAGTTGTCCTGACTAGGCTTATGTTTCTTCTAGAATAAAATGCTGTTGACTATTTCAGCTTGCATGTCTTTTCCTTGCAGGTATAATTCACATTGGGCCTCATTTATGAGGCCGTGCGTCACTTTTACGCCACCGGTGAGTCACTTTTTGTGACGCACCAGCAGCGTAAATAATGTGCCTTGTTGCACCATATTTACAAAGTGACGCATCTAGGTAGATGCGTCACTTTGTAAACCCCTGCACCACATTATACCTGCGCCAGGTATAATGTATGCAAGGGGGGCGTATTGACGCATGGAAGGGTCATAGAAGTGACGCAGTGAGATCTATGAGATTTCACGGCGTCACTTTTAGGAAGCCGTTGCGTCAAAATCTTGCGCCTGCCTCACAGCAGGCGTAAGACTGACGCAGGCCCTTTCACATGGGGCTTGCCCCATGTGAAAAGGAGCATTGCTGGAGTTGCGTCACTTTTGTGACACACTCCAGCAATGCGTCACTTTTGCGCTTACAGATACGTCAGAAATACTGACGTATCTGTAACTCCTTGCGACATGATGCGTCATACATTAAATATGACGCATCATTGGTGTCGCAAGGAGTGCGCAGTGAAAAGTGACGCATCGCTGTTTTCACGCATCGATGCGTCACTTTTCATAAAGGAGGCCTCTGGTTTGTAAGTTTGAGAATAGATACAACACTGTACTAGCGATAGAGACGAAGACCTTGACAAGAAACATGGAGAGTCAGAGCGTAAACTGAGAGTATTCATTTATTAATGATGCAAATGCTCTTAGGTGATCAACAACAATATTGTTCCCATGTTTGGCCTGAGAGAACATGTTGATGATAATCTTACAACGTGAGAATGGAAGGGACAGTGAAAACCCCAATGATGCAAACTGAGGGGTGTTACCTGTGAGATTTTGGTGCAAATAACTGGAGTTCACACTGTCTGATGTTACGTCACTTTCCCTTAGTTTTGGAGAGGTTTAGACGTCTATGCTTCCCTCTGACTGCTGCTTCAACACCCTCTGCATGCTCCGCAAGATCTACAAGTGGATCCCTACTGAAATAAGAAGAATGGTCACCCAGGCCCTTGTCAGCAGCAGGTTGGACTACAGAAACGCCCTCTACGCAGGAGCCTCGGCCAAACTCCTGAATCACCTTCAACGCATCCAGAACGCCTCTGCACGACTGATCCTCAACATCCCTTGCCGCAGCCACATCACACCCCACCTGAGAGACCTGCACTGGCTCCCCGCCAACAAGAGGATAACCTTCAAGCTCCACACCCACACACACAAGTCACTGCACAACACCGGGCCAGCGTACCTCAACAGCCGACTCAGCTTCTACACCCCCATCAGCCAGATCCGCTCCGTCGACCTCAACCTCGCCTCAGTCCCCCGCATCCAAAGAGTGACCTCCGGTGGCAGATCTTTCTCCCACCTCGCCACCAAGACCTGGAACACCCTCCCCATCCACCTACGACAGACCCAAGACCTGCTGACCTTCAGAAGACTCCTCAAGACCTGGCTTTTCGAGCAGTAGCAGCATTCCCCACCCCCCAGCACCTTGAGACCCTCACAGGTATGTAGTGCGCTTTACAAATGCTATGATTGATTGATTGATTGACTCTTCTGAGATGCTGACACCATCCCATCCCTTCCTGTGCTTTTCCCCATTTCTCCAATTTTTTAGATCCTGGTAGGTCTAAAACCATCCTCTCAGTCTGGACTTTAATTTAGATGATTTTAGAATTCACTCATGTATAGGAGGAAAAATCAGAATCTCTTCTCTAAACATCAAGTCTTGCTATTGATCTTTTGCATTGCTGTGACTGAACTTCTTACTTGCCTCTTATTGGTGCGCCTAAACCTCTTTAGGAGGTTAGTTTTTACAGTTGTTATTTTGGATCATTAGAGCATGATACTTAGATTTATTTTTTTACCTTAACCTGACTTCTGATTTGTAATAAATCTTCTTAGCTATAGTCACTGACTCCAGGTCCTTATTGTGTAGCCAAATGGGTTGCACTATTAATTGAAATTGATTGAATTAAATGCTAACTCTCTTCACCTCTCAGGTGATGAAGAAAAGATCAATCGAATAAGAAGGGTTGGCCCAGAGAGCTGCACCACTAACCTAGAGCATATTGAAGTAGCTGCTTCCAATCCTGAAATAGAAATATTCAGACAATTCAGCTAGGTTTGTGTTCAGGGATGACCATTGACAGGGATGTCACAACCGAAACATCTCTGGCAAAAAAACAACTGGAGCAGAGAATATCAGAAAGGTAAGTGAGATGCCGAGTTTGCTGAATCCTGAAGCAGTGGTGATGAGAGTGCTTTCAACTTTCTGTGTTTTTATGTCTTCAGGGCACATTACAAGATTTTTTACTTGAGGGTTTTCTATGTGAGTATACACCGTACTACTCTATGGATCCCCATACATGCACATTTAGTGCTGAAACAAGGTGACATTTTTTGAATTCATATTTTGAGAGGATCAAATTTCATGTAATACAGATGCACCAATAATATAATGTTTAGCGTGAGATTGTCTCACATTATTCAATTACAGTACCTATAGGGTGCGTCTTTAACCGCGGAACTACTGGGCCAATGAGACTGACGGGGGAAAATCTTCCAGGGAGCTTACTGAGTCCCTTGCTTGCCTTACCCTCACTCAGCACATTGACACTTCCACGCTCATCAAAGGCCATACCCTTGACCAAGTGTGGTCAATTAATGTCAACCTGATTAATCTGGCAGTTCAACCCTGTACCTGGTCTGTTCACTATACTATCAGTTTTAATCTGCCCGCTCCTCTACTGAGTTCTAAACCCCCTCATTCTAAAAGCATCTTTAGAAACTGGAACCGGGTTGATCTGGGTAAATTAGTAGAAACTCTGTCTAGGGAGCAGCCAGTATCTGAAAGCGATCCAGACACCTGGGAGTGATCGAGATTACCGACTGGCAAAGAAAGGCCTTTAGCCTCCATGCTCCTTCACAGACCAAAACCTACCGCCCCAGGCAGCATGAAGTCTCCAAATGGTTTAACAAGGACCTAAAAACCATTAAACTCCAAGTACGCCAAGCTGAGCAGAAATGGAGAAAATGTATAAAGTGGAAAATAAACTTGATTACACCACCAGTTTACACCAGTATAAGGTGGCTATCCTGGAGGCTAAGAGAGTCTTCTTTACGAATTGGGTACTCAATTCCGATAATGGTTCGAAAGTAATCTTTCAGATAGTAAAAGAACTCTCTAACCCAAGTTGTGTGACCCCATCCTTTGTGCCTAGCCAGGGACTCTGCAATGACCTGAATTCCTTTTTTTAGAAAAAATAAAAAAGTTCAAAATTCTATTGCCTCCACCAACTGTAGTTCCAGAGACAACAGGGGCAACCCCAATTTATGCTTTCTCAACTCCCTCCCCTTGATGGATAAGAAATGCTTGTTAGACCTCGTAGTTAAGGTCAAATCAGGCTCCCCTAAGGAGGACTGTCCCATTAACATCTCGAAAGCAATATATCAGTTGTTTCCAGATATTTTTCTTACATTTCTGAACCTCTCATTGTCCCTTGGCATTGTACAGCTTGCTTTCAAAGAAGCAGTGGTCATTCCACTTAAAAAAAGCAAGGCATAGATCCCAATAAACTGGAGAACTATAGACCTATTTCTCTTCTCCCATTCCCGGCAAAAGTGTTGGATACCCATGTGGCTACTTGCCTCACCTCTTTTCTGGTGACTACTAAATTCCTGGACAACCATCAGGCAGGTTTCCGTCCTGCGTATTCCACCGGAGCAGTGATTCTATCAGTACTGGATGGCCTCAAGGGACAGGCCAATGTGGATCACACTCAGGCGCTGATCCTCCTTGACTTGTCTGTGGCATTTGACACCGTGAACCACAACATTTTGTTGGATCGCATTGCCGCAGCGACTGTCGGGGGCTGAGCACTTGACTGGTTCGGCTCCTTTTTGGAGGACCATAAACAGTCAGTGTGGCTATCGCCCTTCAAGTCCAGAACAGTAGATCTGAACTGTGGCGTTCCTCAGGGCTCCTCCCTTTCGCCAATTCTGTTCAATATCTATATAAGTCACCTGATCTCGGGTCTACGGCATATGGGTGTAAAAATCTTCAACTATGCTGATGACATGCAGATTATCTTCACCTTTGACAACTCCACAGAATCTAAGGACTTTGTTAGGAGGTCTATGCTGCATGTCAAAACGTGGATGAATGAAAACCAACTTAAGCTGAATTCTGAAAAGACCGAGATCATTGTTTCCCACAGTAAATTTGACCACTGGACTCCCTCCTATTGTCCCCATTAACTAGGTGTAGCACCAACCCCTAAACCTGCTATAAAAAGTCTGGGTCTTCACATTGATGCAGATCTCTCCATGAGCACCCAAATTGGCTCAGTGACATCAGCATGCTTTGTCCAATTGTGAAAACTGCGCAAGATCAGACATTTTATCAGTAAGGAGGCCATCACCCAAATTGCCATAGCCCTAATTCTCTCCAAAATCGATTATGGGAATGTCCTCTACATTGGACTCCCACAATTCCAGAGACATCGACTGCAGATGATCCAAAACCAAGCAGCAAGAATCATCTATCTCAAGGATAGACGCTGCCATATCACCCCTCCGCTTAAAGACCTCCACTGGCTTCCAGTGGAGCAACTAGCCTTGTTCAAAGCTGGTTGCATACTCTTCGAAGCAATCCAAGACACAGGCTCAAGATTTATTGTCTCATTGATCAATAAACACCTACCCAAGCAGACTTTGAGATCCTCGCACCAGAACCTTTTGACGGTGCCAAGAATCCGGCGGAAATGCATCTGCGGGACTAGGTTTTCTTTCCTAGGTACGATGAGCCGGAATGCTTTCCCTGCTTTCCTCAGGCTTGAGGAAGAATATCTGTGGTTCAGAAAACAACTGAAGACCTGGCTTTTCACCTTGGCCTCCGACTTAAGCTGCACTCTCCTGTCATTTCCACAGCGTCAAGAAACCTGTTGGGATACGTGCGCTATACAAATACCCATGTAACATAACATAACATAACAGTGGTGGCAATTCTACTGCGGTGCGGCAGTTTAGCGAAGTGGCGGGGCCGTGTCGGCTATTGGAAGTGCGCAGCACTACGGAGGTAGTGCTCGTGACGGCCGTTGGCCGACAAACACAGCGAAGGGGTTAAGAGAGTGGGATCCAGTGTGCACCTCACAAAGGAAAGGGATGAGCATAGGCCAGGGCCCTATTTAGAAGGCGGTAACACAACTCATCACAGGATTTAAATGATTGTTTATGTGCAGGAAGGGTGACTTTCCCGCACAAAAACTTTCATAGGGAATTTACTATTTCTATATGTGCTGCACAAGCTGCACACAAGGGGAACAGCAAAAACAAGGAGATATAAAGCATTCATCATTTCGCCTGTTTAAGACCAGGTTTTACCTGGTCTTAATGTTGGCGCTGCCTCCTATTTACGCTGCTCTTGTAAAGTGGGGGCAACGTCCAAATCAATGGGTGTTGAGGTGGAACGTCCACCATAACACCCATTGCCCTCCCCTGTTATGCTCAACATATTGTGAAAGGCTGCCTTATTTACAAGGCAGCGTTAAACCATGTTAGGTGCCTTTCAGTGATGTTGTGGTGGTGATAGGGGCTTGTAAATATGCCCCTACGAGTTTCTAAAGCAGGCAAATGTATGGTAGCAGTGACTGACATGTCCCAAAGAGATGAAAAGTACTTGTAAAGCACACTAGCATGGAGGCCAAAGAGAAGGCAAACTTGTGCTTTTGTGAAGTCTTGAATGAAGCAGGACAGGGGAAGTAGGAAATTCATACCTGCAAGAGAGGAGAGCTCATTGGACCTCGTTTGGACCCATGTAGTAGGACAGAGTAACCCTACAGCCTGTATTGTGAACCGAGGATGAGAAGCAGGCAATGGGCTAAAGTCTTCCCTTTTCCCAAGTGACTAAGAAACAGGTGCTATGCTGATCTGTTTTTATTACTGAAGCCCTGGCTGGTACACCATTGATCTATTTCTGTTTTCTTTATGTTCCTCTGACCTATAAAACTGGCTAGTTTAGAAATACATGCTTTTACGTAAGGATACATTCCCAAGATGGGATCTGAACAGAAAACTTTCTGTTACCAATGGGTCATTGGTCGGAACTTCTTTCCTTTTGTCGCCAGCATTTCTATATTTCCAAATGAGAAGGGTTTTTAAAATTAACAATGGCAAGGCCTTCAAGAGGATATTCACTATATTTTATGCAAATCTTAGGAGGTCACTTTCCTTGAGCTGCACATTGTATTCAATTATTAGTTTGAATATCATTCTGTTATACCTTCATGTTTTCACCTGACTGAAGCAGTGAAAGGGTGGGGGTTCCTTCTCACAAGAGCTTAATTTTTTTAAATAGTTTGCTTAACGTTTTTCTGAAGAGCCCATCACGGATGCTGTCGAAAGAAGAGGATGGCGAGGCTGCCTGGTATTCATTACACCTCATTTCTGTTTCTTCCACCACCCTACATTTGCTATCTGTTTTTCTCACTCTTAAATGTTTTCTATCCCTTTTTCACTTTTTCCTTATCTTTCACTTACTTATTCTTCCTGCCTTTTATGTCTTTCTCCAGGTCAAAGTTTGATGATGAAAAATAAGTCCCGGTCCCCAAAATGAAGTGACGGTGACAACCAGCTCAAAGTAAGCACTGCTTCCCACTAAAGTCTTGGGCACCACACAAAATGGAAAATATAGTGTAAACCTTTTACACAGTAAATTTTATTTTGTATTTGTCTCGGGCTCAGAGTGCAAACAAATGGCAGTGAGAACAACTTTCTGTAAACAAATGTGTTGCAGGAGAATGTTTGACGTTACTACGCCATCTATCACCCCTCAGTAGGTTACAACGCGTTCGTTACATCGTCCACGTTGTTACCACCCATGGATTTACATCGCAAGTCGTTTCTACGACTTGCAATAGATGGCGCGCTGGATTTAGGAATAGTATAAATCACTATTCCTACTCCAGTTAGTGCAACAGCAGGGAATGTGTTGGATTTAAAATCCAACACATTCCCTGGTGATGCGCTCCATCTACCGCAAGTCGTCTTGCGATGTAATGCCATGCGTAGTAACAACACGGGCAATGTAACGCACGAGTTGTTATCTACCCATGTGGTATTACCAGCGTTGTAAAGGCTGTTTCCCGTTGCGAAGGGGTGATGTTAAATTTGGTTATGTATAAAATGGACTTATGTTGTAATTTAACAAATTCAGTGAACATGTACTAAGGGAAGTCTTTGGAAAAAGTCGGCACTATGACAGTATGGACATTTCTACGGCAGTGGCTTTCTTCTATGGATGCACTTTTCTTGTATTGAAACGTGTGATGTCTGCATACCCTATGTATTATCTTTATTGAGGAAGATAAATGTTGATAATTTTTAAAAAAAATGCAACCTTTTGAAAAAAAGGTTGCGGAAAAACATACACTTACAATTTTAATAAAACTAAAACGGTTGCGATATTCCTCACAGATTATTCCTAAAAGTCTCTTCAATTTAGGACTCGTTTAGAGTTCCCGCTCTCCCTTCGCATTGATGGACAATACGTCTGCAAGTAGTTAATTTCCATGCCTACCCACAATTAGCCGCCTTCCTTTAGGCTGGAGAAAATAATGTTTAAATTGCTGCATTTTGAATCTTTAATGCTAGGTATGTCCTTTTTTGGACTAGACTGATTTCCATTCTCAGAGTTAGAGGTGACCAGTTTGATTGCCATTTCCAGACGTTTTGAAGATGTTGCCAAGTTTACTTTATGTTTTAGTTGTTGTTAAGGATACTGATGGCATGTTAATGCGAGTTTTCCTTTTCAAGTGTTTTATTTTTGGATGCACCATCAGGGGAGTGTGCTTGCTTCACTTTTGGCTTTGATCAATCACCAATTTAATAGGCAGTGCAGTGATACTGAAGTATTTTATAAGAACTGCCCAAGACCTCGAAATGTTTCCTTTCTAGGTACAACTTGGACCTTTTACTGGTCTCATTAGGACCTTAGAATGGCATGTATTTTAGTAAGCTTTAATAACATGGGGATTGCAATCATTAAAGCTGACATAGATAACTTCAACTTGTCAAATGTGACAAACGCCATCTTCGGTTTTTTATGATACGTGCATGTGGTCGGTGTCTCGCTACTCCCCCCCCCCCCTTGCTACATTCAACCTCCTTCTTTGAACAGGTGGTTTATTATCATTTGCTATGTTTTCTATGTAGAGTAAATTGTGTGACTAAACATGTATTCGATACCCCAAAACATTCAGTGAACATGTACCAAGAGAAATATTGTAGCTTAAACGTATTTGATCAAATTCCTGAAAAAAATAAAGAAATTAGTAAAAATGTGTGCTTCTTCAAGCTTAGCAATAATAATTGCCCCTGTTTACAGGGAGGGCTCAGCCATGGTTGAAAATGGGGGGACAATGGTGAGGAGCAGCATTTTGATGGAAGTGTGCCCATGCTTAGCCTCTGTTCCACCTGGTTTGGGCATTCCTTGGTTAGGCCCCAAAACAAAATTGCAATTCCGAGAATTAACTTCCCTGTGGTGAGCAATCCCCTCTAAAGGGGAGAACCGAGGATTCCTCTGCTGTTACTGCGAGTCCAGGCTGACTCTTAGGGCTGCACAGAACTCATCATTTCTGCATGTCAGATTGATGCAGGACTATCATATTAGGTAGGTGCTAGATGTCTTGTAAAACAACCAAAGAGTGTCGTGAGAGAAGTGTGTAAGCACTAGACACAGAGAAGAAATCTCCCTGAAG
Source organism: Lissotriton helveticus (assembly GCF_964261635.1). Taxonomy (NCBI): domain Eukaryota; kingdom Metazoa; phylum Chordata; class Amphibia; order Caudata; family Salamandridae; genus Lissotriton; species Lissotriton helveticus. The sequence continues at coordinate 855,112,989 of NC_136067.1, forward strand.
AAGTCACAGTGGAAATCAGCGTTTTTGTTTTTATGAAGCCCTCACTCACCACCCTGGGTGGTGACATGCTTCATCATCGGGCCCACCAGGAGAAGCCGAATGCCTCCCTGGTGTGCTACAACGCCAGATTACTGCGGAGCAGGTTCTTTGTGGCAAAAGTGTCAAAAAAAAATGTGAATTAAAAATGTCAGAAGCTGTACCATACGGAAAACATTTTATTCAATGGTCAGTTTGACATAAGTAAAATATGTGTGGGAAACTTACCAGTTAATGACTCAGTTGTTTCCACTTAAAGTGGGGTCAACATGTTTCGGCTCGTCTATGTGTCATTTACTGGGCTTTCATCAGGACCGTCAGGTGGTGTACCTCGGCGGTATGGGCGCGCTAAGGCCCACCCTTACCAGAGGACGTGAAAGTTAAAAACAAGTGTGTAAAATAAAGTGCAAAAAACAAACAAAAGTGATGGGAAACCTTCAATTTGAGGTCCCTGTACTGTTTGTAATGCACAAGATCCACACCCCATGGGTCTCGGGAGGGGGGGGGGAAGCGACAATGGCACACCGCCCGCAACGCCTGCCACCCGTTTTGCACCTAGCGTCTCCTGCTACTGGACCCCCCCTCCTGAGACCCATGAGGTGTGGATCTTGTGCATTACAAACAGTACAGGGACCTCAAATTGAAGGTTTCCCATCACTTTTGTTTGGTTTTTGCACTTTATTTTACACACTTGTTTTTAACTTTCACGTCCTCTGGTAAGGGTGGGCCTTAGCGCGCCCATACCGCCGAGGTACACCACCTGACGGTCCTGATGAAAGCCCAGTAAATGACACATAGACGGGCAGAAACATGTTGACCCCACTTTAAGTGGAAACAACCGAGTCATTAACTGGTAAGTTTCCCACACATATTTTACTTATGTCAAACTGACCATTGAATAAAACATTTTCCGTATGGTACAGCTTCTGACATTTTTAATTCACATTTCTTTTTGACACTTTTGCCACAAAGAACCTGCTCCGCAGTAATCTGGCGTTGTAGCACACCAGGGAGACATTCGGCTTCTCCTGGTGGGCCCGATGATGAAGCATGTCACCACCCAGGGTGGTGAGTGAGGGCTTCCTAAAAAAAAAAACGCTGATTTCCACTGTGACTTCTTCAGGGAGATTTCTTCCCTGTGTCTAGTGCTTACACACTTCTCTCACGACACTCTTTTGTTGTTTTACAAGATTTAACAGGGGGACCAAGAGTGTCCTTTTCCCTCTCTCTCAATTTGTTATTACTGGTGCTAGATGTTTGCCATAGCACTTAGAACGCAAAAGACACACAAATGATGGACGGAATGCAGAATAAATCAAAACATTCACCCCCAGTCAAGAGATCTGGGTTGAATCCATCATTCTTTTGCTCACCATGCCACCCCAGTTTAGACCTAGCCATATGCAAATCAGTCTTGATCCTGTGCCTCATGGGAACAGTCCAGCCCAAACTGCCAAGCCAGAAAGCAAAAGACGCACAATTGATGGACGGAATGCAGAACAAATCAAAACATTCACCCCAGTCAAGAGATCTGGGTTGAATCCGCCATTCTTTTGCTCACCATGCCACCCCAGTTTAGACCTAACCATATGCAAATCAGTCTTGAACCTGTGCCTCATGGGAACAGTCCAGCCCGAACTGCCAAGCCAGGTCCTCCCTGGACCGGAAACAAGCATCCTAAGGCCGGTTTCGGGGTTTCACCTCTCATCAGCGAGAATAGCTTGATTCCAGTAGCACAGTGGGCCCAGCACCCACGTCTGGGCATACCTGGCGCACTTAGGGCGAGAAAGCAAAAGACACACAGTTGATGGACGGAATGCAGAACAAATCAAAATATTCACCCCCAGTCAAGAGATCTGGGTTGAATCCATCATTCTTTTGCTAACCATGCCACCCCTGTTTAGACCTGACCATAGGCAAATCAGTCTTGACCCTGTGCCTCATGGGAACAGTCTGGCCCGAACGGCCAAGCCAGGTCCTCCCTGGACCGGAAACAAGCATCCTAGGACCGGTTTCGGGGTTTCACCCCTCATCAGCCAGGATAGCTTGATTCCAGTGGCACAGTGAGGCTAGGACGCACGTCAGGGCATACCTGGCGCACTTAGGGCGAGAAAGCAAAAGACACACAGTTGATGGACGGAATGCAGAACAAATCAAAACATTCACCCCCAGTCAAGAGATCTGGGTTGAAACCATCATTCTTTTGCTCACCATGCCACCCTAGTTTAGACCTGGCCATATGTAAATCAGTCTTAACCCTGTGCCTCATGGGAATATTCCAGCCCGAACTGCCAAGCCAAGTCCTGCCTGGACCAGAAACAAGCATTCTAGGACTGGTTTCGGGGTTTCACCCCTCATCAGCCAGAATAGCAGTTAGAACAGCATAGGTTTACTTACATATCTGTTCACCTTTGAGAGTCAGGAGCGATTAATTCTTCGCACTGGCTAACCGGTCTCCCATATGGACCATCTGGGTATCTCTCTTCAGGTCAGTTTACGATTACCAAGCCAGGATCTCTGGGACAACATAAAAAGGTATGCATACAATTTAGCAAGGTGCTTCAATGGCACGCCATGTCAGCGTATAGCAATATAGACAGAAATCTCGTACTTCTTTATTCTGATCATGTTATACTCAAATCAAAATTGAGATTGTCCTGATGAAGCTATTTCAAAATTACTATTGGCATCTCTTAATAATCATTAAACCAATATAAATATCAATATGAAACAGTGGGGCATATTTACAAGGAGCTAGCGCTGCCACAGCATCATTATGTTTGACACAGTGGCGGCGCAATAAGTGCTCCACCCTGGTCCGTATTTACAAACCTACGTATTGGGGCCAATGTGTAGAGACCTGCGTCACATTATACTTCCAACAGGTATGATGCATGCAGGGTAGGAGTTCCCACGTTAAAAGCCATGTAGACTGACACAGTGAAATGTACAACTTTTCACTGCATCACTTTACGACTTGACTGTGTCAACATCCCTATGCCTTCTCAAGTCAGGTGGAAGGATTGATGCAGGGCTTTTAACTTGGGACTCACTTCGTTTTTTTGACGCATTCATGGAGTTACGTTGGTCTTATGACCAACTACAGGAATTTGTCACTTTAGCGCCAAATAAATATAGTACATCTGTGGCATCGTTAGGGCATTTGCTACAGGTGTAAGTATCTGATGCATGAATGCTGATGTGTCAGTTCTTGTAAATGTTCCTCAGTGTCTCAATTAAAATTTATGAGAATTGTTTTTCTCACCAACTAAAATGTATAAATACAAGCCCCTTACACCACTGGAGCATCACTTTGGTGCTCTGGTGGTACACTGTGCTGACCCATATTTACAAGGCCATGCAAAGCCACCCTATGTGGCCTTTCATGGCCTTGTAAGTATGGCCCCCTTGCACGCATTTCTCTGCATGATAGGAGCATTCCATGAGTGTTGCTGTGGGTGTTCCCACGTCGCACCCATGGCATAGACTTGACCTAAAGGGGCATATTTACAAGATAATGACGCTGCACGGTGCTGCAAGCCATCTTGCCTCGCCGAGCTGCGTCAATAGGAAAGTGCAGGGATGTGATATATTTATAGCAATACAATGCATCCCTGTGCTTTCCTCTGCACTGGCGCACAATGGGCTGCCTAGCACCAATGCATCATGATGCAAGGGTGCCTGCATTTCAAGAATTGTTTTTGTTGAGGACACCTTCCTGCACAAAAATTGTGTTTTCCGTCTTCTGTGTGTGCTCTTTGAGACAGGTTTGTATCCCCGACCAAGGCCCCTGAGCCTCACATTACCTGCACGACCCACACCACGGCTCCTCCACAGTTTCACCTAACAGTGTGGTATGTAGCCAGCATTAATGTCTGCTTAAAATACTGTAAACAATGACAACTTGTGTGTATACTGATTTGCTTTACCTGTGAAAAAACACTTACGTATATTGCAGTTAAAGACCTTTAAAACTGAGATTACCTTTTTGGATGCAAAGAAGACCTTAATTGTACAACTTGTGTTAAACAAAGAATCAAGTTGTTTTTTATCTAGCTATTGTTTGTCTTAATCAAAACATTTCTAAGCACCCTGAAGGAGCCTGGTGGCACGTGGCCCTGCGTTGAGTCGCATAAACAAACAAACACTTAATAGACTGCTAGGTAATAAGTGAGTGGTGTTTCGCATTTGTATGCCTTCCGTACTGGCCGTGGCAATAAGGGCTTCCTTTCTACCTTTATTGGCATATGAATTGAAGCATTGTCGTATGTCTCCTTTGGGGCCACATTTGCGAGACTCATAGCGTTTGTTCACCAAAACAATGTTTATTGTTTCTTCCATAAGCAAGGTTGAAGATTTTGTTTTGAACTAACTTGATTTGGTCCTTGAAATAATGTATCTCTTTTAACTTCACTACTGTGAAAATTGTGATGTGGGCACCATATACACATGTTCCCCTAGAGGAAATTTTTGCTACTCAAACAACATAACCACCAGAGAGACTAGGGATTCCTTGTGGGAAAACGTGCTTACTTTATTTGTATGTCTAATGCAGTTTTTACAGTTGTGATAGGAACGTTATAAAGATACATAAAATTTTGACTGAGATTTAGAGAATTACAGCCAGATTCATCAAGCGCAATTGCGCTCGCAAAGGGCCAGATTCTTAGAATCTGGCCCTTTGCGAGTGCAATTTTTGCATTTGGGATTCATCATCCCAAATGTAAAATTCGCTAATAAAGAATTCGCACATTTGCGAGGAATTGCATTTAAGGAATCTCTATTTGAGATTCCTTAAATGCAATTCATTAACCATTTTTACATTACGAATTCGCAATTTTTGGTTGCTATTTACCACGAAGTCTGACTTCGTGGTAAATAGCGAAAAAAATAGAAAAAACACTTTAGTGCATTTTTCTCATTTGCACGTTACACACACACATGTCCTTTGGACATGTGTGTGCGCAACACCTGTGTAAATTTGCATATCAGGGGTGCTACAGGGTGTCCTTTGGACACCCCTGACACCCTTGAATTCGCATCCTTATTTGCGATTAGCTAATTGCTAATCGCAAATAAGGAATAACTCCCCATTCATTCCTATGGGCCTGTAGGCCCATAGGAATGAATGGGAAGTTATTCCTTATTTGCGATTAGCAATTAGCTAATCGCAAATAAGGAAGCTGTAGGAATCGCAATAAATATTGCGATTCCTACATGAATCCCGCTTCCCGAGTCTGTAATAGCGATTCCTTATGAATCGCTATTATAGACTCGCAAAACGGGTCTTTGATGAATCTAGCAGATAGTCTGTTCCATTTACATTTACCCTCCCTTAGCTCTACAGCCTCAAGGAGGAAAGCTAAGAAGGAAGCTTCATACCGGCACACATGGCAACTCAGTGCAACACACTCCCATGGGAAACAGTCAAGGAAATAAAACACCCCTTAGGAACTAACGTAAAATTAATTTAATATTTTTGGCATTTACATTATATATAGACATAGATGTAGGGATAGATAGATAGATAGATAGATAGATAGATAGATAGATAGATAGATAGATAGATAGATAGATAGATAGATAGATAGATAGATAGATAGATAGATAGATGAATATGCATTTGTATTAGAACATATCATTATTAATTATTAGTTATATTACTTTAAAATAGTAGTTATAAAATATTAACAAATAAAGTCAACTTTTAAACTTTCATTAAAAAATGTAAAATAGTACAAATTCTACATGTAACTTTTAACAAATATTAAAAATAAATGTTGCAGTGGATGTTAATTTATTTACTGTTTACTAATTATTTATACATTAAGTTATTTACTACACATTTGATTTGATGGTTTAATGTGCTGTAACATTATATTTTGTTAGTTCTGGGTTAATAATAAATATTCTATACTAATTTACAGTTCTATTGTACATTCAAATGTGTTTTTTAAACTTTATGAATTCTTCCCTATATTTCTGGCCACAGGGAGCTCCTCAACATAGTGACATACCTCTCCGTTAATGTGTGCAAAGTTACTAACAGTAACTGTACACTCTTGAATCCAATTGTAAGAGGCTCCACCCTTTGATTTGAGAGATTGGGGACATGTAAGTCTACTTTTAGGGACCGATTATGATCTTGCTAGGACAGTTTTCCATACAACACCGATCCGCAGGGCTTTCCTAGCGAATGGCGCTCCTTGAGCCTAGCGACCGATCCCGATGCACCCGTATGTTGACGGACTCAGTTCGCTCGGACTCCCATTGAACTCTATGGGAGCCTGTATACAGAACGCGTACACAGGCTCACATAGCAAATAAGTGTGGCTGGGGAAAAACGTATGCCGTGTGGCGGGCACCCCATGGTATCTGCAATACTGTGCATACATGGATGGGGGCCCATGGGTACCCCCACGGGACCGATTCAGAGGGCCCAGGGTGAAGGGGGATGTGCTACAGCCCCCTGAAGTCCGATTCCCACAGCCGCTCAGATACGGCTGTCCGAATTGTGCTCGTACTCGATTGTTCGGAAGCCGGCTCCATTGCACGGCTTGATGTGGAGGAGATCTTTGCATCGTACTTGGTCGTTCGGAACAGGGGACGATCAGTCGGACACATAGGCTCCGAATCGGATTAGCTAATTCCGGAACCTATCTGGAGGGCCTCCTAACGAGATCGTAATCGCCCCCTTAGGTGTAAATCTACACACGAAATGGTGAAAAGAAAATTTTTAAATATAAATGTGAGTAAATATATATGTGTATATTTGACTTTGGGAAAGGTCACCACTATCTGTAAAACAATTGAGGATTTTTATATTTTTAGCATATTGCTATTGCAAGCATGGCAATTCCTGTACTAAAACAAACTAAAACACTTTATTGCTTAGACCATCCTCATGAGATAGTTAAGAATGCCAGACAAATAAGCATAAGAACTCATCACAGTACATGTTTTTAGTGATTTTTTTCATAAAGAAATTGTTTACGGCCAAAAGCCATCAATAATTAAACATGACAACAAATGTAAGTGGATGAACATTAATGTTCACACTTATACAGCAAAATAGTTTTTGCTGATGCATTATTTCATACTTTTTTGGAGTTTATTATGATAGATGGTCGTAAAATGCTGACAATAAAATTTGGCATTCGTAAAAGTAGTTTTAGTCAACGCCAAACTGGAACCCCAAATTTCATTGTCAATAAGTGCTCCTTTATTTGACTAGCTACATAATAGTATTTCTTCAGTCATTATTAATAATCAGCTTTTTGTAGAATTGACAAACAGTTCCATTTGTATATAATGAGCTTTTGTAAAAAGCAAACACGTACCCATCCATTTTCAAATGTTAATATATAATTTTTAATTGTAAATATTGGAATGAGATAAGTTGTTATGGGATTGCTTTTGAAGCTGGTCAATGCATTTTAACAGATTGCATTAATTCATAAAATCAACAACCAGGGTCAGGTGCCATGTAAGTGTGAATGTGAAGGAGGCTTTATAGATAGATGGAATGTCTAGGTTATTTAATACAGTCATGTAGATAGTACATTTAGGAATTGTCAGAGCTAGTTGAATGTCCCAGTCACCATAGATTATACCCTGAAACTTTTTCGGCCTCTTTTATGAGCTTTTGCCGTAGGGCAGCACCGCAGGCCTTCCTGCTAAGCTGTGCTATGGCAAAAGAAAAGGGCAGTAATGCGCCGTATCGATCACAGATGGCGCATTCCTGTCCTTTTCCCCTGAGCCGGCACACAATAGACTGAGTGCCCCAACTCAGGCACCTTTGCTCCAAGGTGCAAGGGTGCCAGAGTTGTGGGGATGATTATTTTTGTGAAGGAAGGGAAACCTTCCTGCACAAGTGCTGGCTTTTGTTTTGTGTAGCGATGTTTACACAAGCATCTCTCTAACATTTACAAGCGGGCCTGCTGCCCCCGCTGTACACCAGCCCTGGATGGTGTATGTGATCGGGGAACAGCATGGAGCTGTCAAACCATTTATATATATATATATATATATATATATATATATATATATATATATATATCTATATCTATATATATATATATATATATATATATATATAGATATAGATATCTATATATATATATATATATATATTACCTACTGGCGGTCGCCAGTAGGTATATATAGTTAGGATTTTTTCTCTATGGGATTTTTGAAAATTCTATGTCTAATAACTTTGGCGTTTGTGGACGGAATTGGCTGAAATTTTCAGGAAAATGGCACATTTTGTTTCTGAGCAGCCCTTGAAAATTTGGGGGGGGTTCGTCAAGGGGGGGCCGAGAAAAAAGGGGGGTCCCAAAACGTGTTTTTAACATTGAGTTTTCCATAGGGCGGTTGGCCTCACTTTTAGCCCGAACGGCTGAATGGATTTGCACGAAACTTGGCAAAATTGTAGGGACTGGTAGCCGGATGTGCCTTTGCTAGGTCTCAATATATGTGCTCCAGTGGATTTTGAGAAATTAACGTTCAAAAAAAGATATATATCTGTAACAGCGGACCGGGCAGCGCTCCGGTTCGCGGACTTTTCGCGGTACGGAGCTTTGTGAAGCGAAGCTGATTGGTTCTCCGGCGTCTGTGAACATTCCAAACAGTCCGTAGCGGCCGCCATCTTGTCTCTCGGTAGGATCGAGAGACAAGAGGAGGCCAAAGCGAAGGGGCAAATGACCATAAGGGGGCATAGTAGATCCTCGCTGACCCCCTAGGTTTGATGTGGAGGTTTTAAAAGGGCCCCGCGGGGCAAAAAAAAAAAAATAATAATAATAATCGAACGGCTGAATGGATTTGCACGAAACTTGGTAAAATATTAGGGACTGGTAGCCCGATGTGCCTTTGCTAGGTCTCAATATATGTGCTCCAGTGGATTTTGAGAAATTAACGTTCAAAAAAAGATATATATCTGTAACAGCGCTCCGCTTCGCGTAACGGAGGTTTGCGAAGCTGATTGGTTCTCCGGCGTCTGTAAACATTGCAAACAGTCCGTAGCGGCCGCCATCTTGTCTCTCGGTAGGATCGAGAGACAAGAGGAGGCCAAAGCGAAGGGGCAAATGACCATAAGGGGGCATAGTAGATCCTCCTTGACCTCTTAGGTTTGATGTGGAGGTTTTAAAAGGGCCCCGCGGGGCAAAAAAAAAAATAATAATAATAATCGAACGGCTGAATGGATTTGCAGGAAACTTGGCAAAATTGTAGGGACTGGTAGCTCGATGTGCCTTTGCTAGGTCTCAATATATGTGCTTCAGTGGATTTTGAGAAATTAACGTTCAAAAACAAGATATATATCTGTAACAGCGCTCCGCTTCGCGGAGATAAAATTATATCTGTATTACCTAGCTGTTGCTAACACCAGTTAGCGACGGCTAGTAGGAGATAGCGACCATCTTGGGCCCCACTTTGCATGTGAGTGATATTTATCACTAATGACATGCAAAGTGGGCATGCCAAGATGTTAGCGACTGGAAACAGTCGCTAACATCGCTATCTCCTATTATCAACTTTTGGAAATATTCGCGATAAGCGCGAATATCTCCAAAAGCTAGCACCTGCCCTGAGCAGTTCTTAGCCATGTTATCCAATGGGAGGTGGATAACATGGCTAAGAGCATTAGCTCGGTAATGCATGAATATCGCTGAGTTTTCAGCGATATTAATGCATTGCGGTAGTTTTTTATCGTATTTGCGATAAACCTTGATAATAGCAAGGTTTATCTGCGATAATTTCTGACGATGCTTAGCGGTAAAAAAATCGTTGCTAAGCATCGTTAGGGATAAATATCGCTTAACTTTGGTAATATGCCCCAACGTCTGTTAACGTTCGATTCGAAGGAAATCAGGAAGTGTTGAAAAACATTGTCTGCGCCATCTTGCCTTTTTTCAAATGCCACGCTTTTGTCGTGCACGGCAGTCATTTTAGATGCCTTGACCAGACCCACTCTGTGCACGCTGTCGATCCTTAGCATGGCTCCCCACCCTCGCAAGCATCTCCCCCAGGCAGTGGTCACCCCGCTCTCTGTCTTATGCATGGGTAATAAACCGCCCCCCATCTGCGCTGCTCTTCCCTGAGAATCACACTCTGTGCCCGCCCGACACCTCCCTTTCGCCCTATTCACTACCGCACCCTCTGACACTCCTTTTCCTCTGTGTCCGATTGTCCAGGCCGGTCCTAGGGTATCAGCTAGCCCTGCAGATGTAGTTTATGGCCCCAGCTGTAAAGAATCACCCCTCTTCAAAGGAGTTATAGTAGATCAAGGCCCACACTCGATGAGATCCGTCACAGCAGACGCGTTCCTATTATCTGAAAACCATCCTGTATTGTGATTGGGGAGGGGACCGAGCCTGAAGCGGAAGATTCCAGGGATGACTCTTTGTACATCAAAGTTTTTACAATTATGTGTCACATTAAAAATATATAGCACTCCAACAAAGTAGTAAGATTATAAAACTTTAATAACTTATAAATATATACAAGAAAACAAAAACAGTAATAACATATAAACATTTTTAGGGAAAAACAACGAAGTAGCGGTCGGCTGTGCGAATAGTCCCAACGCAGCACAACGTCCAGATTTCTGGCGTGGGGCGTCGCGGGGGGTGGGTCATCAGTAGCAAACTGTTGTGCGAATAGTTCCAAGGCAGCAGAACGATGGCACCAAGGTGATGTCCAGTAAGTTGCCGCACTGGTTTTGGTATCCTACAATGCTGCTCCGAATAACGGCGTGGGGCGCCCCGGGGGAGGCGGCGTGAACGGGCCTCTCCAGGTGGAGTCTCGTCTGTTGTAGTGGGGCGCCCCTTTACCGTTTCAGTTGCCATTCCGTCCGCTTTTGGTCCACTGTGTCAAAAGCCGCAATTCAGCTGAGTTGCGCCCACTCTTGCGGTGCAGCGATAGGCGGCTGTCACAGGACTCTCAAAATGGCGGCAGGCTGTTTCCTTTTTGGGCCTGGTCCACTGAAATGGCCCTGGGACACCTTGGAAATCGGACGCTTGTCTGCTAGGTCTTGGACCCCATTCTCGAAAGCGTCCCCTCCGCCTTGAGGATTCATCAAAAGTTTTGGGGGCCCCCGACTCCTGTAGGCTTCTGGTGGGGAGCGGCTGCCATGATTGCTCGCGGAATGACCACGACGGAGCTACGAGATGGTGGTGCTCTCATGCTGACGCCAGCTTCAGTCTGAAACATCCAGAAACAAGGTGGGGCTTTCATCGTTTGGGAAAAAAAAAAGTTTTCATCCAAAGAAAAGTGTTGTTTTTAGGTCATATGATCAAGCCTTCCATCATTAGGAAACCAAAAGTAAAATGAACCAATGAAAAGTTTTATAAACAAGTCACATGACCTGTTATGCGGCATAGGGTATAAAATGCGGAGAAAATACGTTGGCACGTGAGGCGGCGTCAGTAGCGGACCGATGTGCGAATAGGCCGAAGGCAACACAACGCGCCAAGATCCGGATGGCACCGAGGTGGTGTCCAGCAAGTTGCAGCACTGGTGTGGCCATCCTACAATGCTGAAAGTCGGCGTGGGGCGCCCCGTTGGCCTGTGAGTTTGCGTCAGTAGCAGACCGATGTGCGAATAGGCCGAAGGCAGCACAACGCGCCAAGATCCGGATGGCACCGAGGTGGTGTCTAGTAAGTTGCCGCACTGGTGTGGCCATCCTACAATGTTGAAAGTCGGCGTGGGGCGCCCCGTTGGCCTGTGAGATGGCATCAGTAGCGGACCGATGTGCGAATGGGGCCAAAGGCAGCGCAACAATATTTTCTGACTAGAAGACACCACAAGGCGCTGAGATGCCAAGATTCGGATGGCACCGAGGTGGTGTCTAGCAAGTTGTGGTACTGGTGTGGCCATCCTACAATGGTAAAAGTCGGCGTGGGGCGCCCCGTTGGCCTGTGAGATGGCGTCAGTAGCGGACCGATGTGCGAATGGGGCCAAAGGCAGCGCAACAATATTTTCTGTATGGAAGATACCACTAGGCGTTGAGATGCCAAGATCCGGATGGCACCGAGGTGATGTCTAGCAAGTTGCTGTACTGGTGTGGTCATCCTACAATGCTGAAACTCGGCGTGGGGCGCCCCATTAGCCTGTGAGATGGCGTCAGTAGCGGACCGATGTGTGAATAGGCCGGAACCAGCACAAGGCGCCAAGATCCGGATGTCACCGTGGTGGTTTCATAGTTGAGAGGCACTTCATCTGCAGTGGGGCGCCGAGATCCGGATGGCACCGAGGTGATGTCTAGCAAGTTGCTGTACTGGTGTGGTCATCCTACAATGCTGAAACTCGGCGTGGGGCGCCCCATTAGCCTGTGAGATGGCGTCAGTAGCGGACCGATGTGTGAATGGGGCAAAGGTAGCGCAAGAATATTTTCTGAATAGAAGACACCACAAGGCGCTGAGATGCCAAGATCCGGATGGCACCGAGGGGGTGTCTAGCAAGTTGTGGCACTGGTGTGGCCATCCTACAATGGTAAAAGTCGGCGTGGGGCGCCCTGTTGGCCTGTGAGATGGTGTCAGTAGCGGACCGATGTGCGAATGGGGCCAAAGGCAGCGCAACAATATTTTCTGACTAGAAGACACCACAAGGCGCTGAGATTCCAAGATCCGGATGGCACCGAGGTGGTGTCTAGTAAGGTGCACTGGTGTGGCCATCCTACAATGCTGAAAGTCGGCGTGGGGCGCCCTGTTGGCCTGTGAGATGGTGTCAGTAGCGGACCGATGTGCGAATGGGGCCAAAGGCAGCGCAACAATATTTTCTGACTAGAAGACACCACAAGGCGCTGAGATTCCAAGATCCGGATGGCACCGAGGTGGTGTCTAGTAAGGTGCACTGGTGTGGCCATCCTACAATGCTGAAAGTCGGCGTGGGGCGCCCCGTTGGCCTGTGAGATGGCGGCAGTAGCGGACCGATGTGCGAATGGGGCCAAAGGCAGCGCAACAATATTTTTGGAATAGAAGAGACCACAAGGCGCTGAGATTCGGTTAGCACCGAGGTGGTGTCTAGCAAGCTATGCAGCTGAGTTGCGTGCGCACTTGCGGCGAATAGGTCGAAGGCAGCACAACAATGTTTTCTGAATAGAAGACACCACAAGGCGCTGAGATTCGGTTACCACCGAGGTGATGTCTAGCAAGTTGCCGCACTGGTGTGGCCATCCTACAATACTGCTCCGAATAACGGCGTGGGGTGCCCGAAGGGGGGGGGGGAGGCGGCGTGAACGGGCCTTCCTAGGTGGAGGCTCGTCTGCTGTAGTGGGGCGCCCCTTTACCGTTTCAGTTGCCATTCAGCTGAGTTTCGGCTGCTCTTGATGCTACAGCGACAGGCGGCTGCAACAGGACTCTCAAAATGGCGGCCTGTTCTTTGGATTTGGGCCTGGTCCACTAAAATGGCCCTGGGACACCTTAGAACTCGGACGCTCGATTTTTTTTTCCTTTCCTGTACATGCAAAAAAAGGTAAATGCCCGGTACGTTACACGCTTCATCTGCCACGATGAACTCTCCAGAGGAACCGAAAAAAAATATAGTTATGGTAACTATACCATGCATCCTCATATGGAGAGTTGGCACCAATTAATTATAGTGCTGCATAAAAGAGAGATTTGGAGGAGAACCCCTGACCTGCTAGTACATTCATCAAAGAAGTGGCACTGACAGCATCAGAGGCAAGGGAAACGGTCCCAAATATTTAGAAGAACTTTGGAAAGATTAAAATGACATGTTTAGATTGTGGCAAATTAATTTCATGTGGACAGATGAGTGTTACTCTAATAAATACAGCATATGAACATCATCATAGTCGATGGTTGGTAGAGACATTTTGACTATATCCTGGACCTGCCCGTCCTCGCCCAAAATGGCGCCGGAATAAATGGGACTCGTAACTCCTTGTTGTGTACTGGTTGCAGAACCTTGAAATCACGAGATACGTATGTAGTTTTGAAGCACATGGCGGGCGGGGACGAGAATTGATTGAATATTTCGACATCCCTATTGATATTAAGTTCTGATGTGTTATTGATTACTGTACTATTGAAAGTTCGAATTAACGTCACCCATGGTACTTGCCCGCAAATGTATATCTAGATAATTTTATTGTAACTGGCCCTGTCGTATTTTAATTATAAAATGTACGTCCACCGATTCCGTAACTGTTAGACACCTTAGTTCTTGCAACCTAATGGCCCTCCCGTTACGTTCCTCTACAGTGTAAATGTCTACTCATCATATACGATTACAGTTTGCTCCGTGGCCGGCCCACGTGGTTATAGGCTCGTATTTGTATAATGAAATTTTCACAATAAAGGTTTTTAAAAGAAAACATGGTAGTAGTATATACATTGGTAAAGTTTTTAATAATAGTCACTGTTTTAGAATCATTAAAAGGCAAGTGAAATAAAGCAGACCAATTACATGAAGGGTAAAAGGTATAATACGAAGGAACGCAGTAAAGATAAATGGTTAAGGGCTGTTGTGTTTTCTACTCCTGCAACATAAAGTGATCGATAAGAATCTCATATTCAGGCGTATCGGCGACTAAGACAGCAGGTCGACCCTCTTTTGCTCAACGGCTCCGTCATGGGACGAAGAAACGCTCTTTTTCTCGAAAAAAGAATATATTTTACTTGCAGGACAGTTGTACATTTTCCGGGAAAGTACATTAGCCTGGAACATTATAACATATATTTAAGAAAAAATAATGTTCGGAAGTAATAAAAAGCGTAATTTTTAGGTCATATGACCAAGCCTTTCATCATTAGAATAAGAAAAGTAAAATGAACCAATGAAAAGTTTTATTAACAAGTCACATGACTTGTTATGCTTATGTTACGCGCTGCGCGCCCCGGATGACTTCCGGATGCGCTAACGCGGCGCGTCATATGACGCATTACGCGACAACGCAGGTCCAGAATATAGTCAAAATGTCTCCACCAACCAGCGGTCGGAACACAACCCCTTTCAGCAGGCTAAATAGTTCTGTTAAATGACAACAGAAGGGACAGGCAACAAGAACCATCAGTCAAAGAGGGGAGGGCTAGTTCTTCTCTACCGGGTTACATTGGGGCGCTACTGGAACTGATCGAATTGGTAGTCTACAGTGTTTCTGGATGTTTCAGACTGAAGCTGGGGTTAGCATGAAAGCAGCACCATTTCGTAGCTCCGTCGTGGCCATTCCGCAACCAATCATGGCAGCCGCTCTTTATCGTTATTTTGGGCGGGGTGGGTGGCGGAGCCGAGCTGTTTTGCAGCCATCATTGTGTGGAGTTCAGTTCATCTCACTAGTTTTGTATTTGTCATGAGGGGTTGTTCCTAATGTTTCTATTTTAGCGAGGTCAAAAAGAGATCCCATTAGTGGCCTACTGATTTTGCTCGATTCCTTTTCTTTTTTTTTACACGATTTTTTGTTATCTGCAAAGACTAAACAGAGTATTGCGACTCTGTGTTTGTTTGTAAATAGAGAATGAACCAAAGAGAACCAATTCTAAAACAGTAAATACTTGGATAACAATCAATCAAATGGAGAGAGAAGCAGGCACGACGTATTACAACGGGGGCAAAGGCCTGCGTTAACTACCCTTCACTATGTGCAAAGAGAGAGTACTCCTAATAGAAATGAGGGGGGGGGGGGCACCATTCAAAGCAGATCAGTGTGCATAAACACGAAAATGTTTTCACTTACCACGTACTTGACATTCGACAGCTTATGATATTTGCTATTAAAAAACCATTGAAATTCACTGAAAAAACCATAGGTTATAGACCATATATAGTTAGGAACTAGCATTTACAAAACCTTGAAAATTCACTGAAAAAACCATAGGTTATAGACCATATATAGTTAGGAATTAGCATTTAAAAAACCTTATTTTACTCACACAAAACCATTGAAATTCCATATATAGTTAGTTGCACTAACTATATATCGCGCACCCGCAATCCACTGCTGATGATGTCACATATTACATCATTCATGACATGGTCAGTGACATCACTGATGACATCACTGATGACATCTCAAATGACATCACTGATGACATCACTGATGACATCTCAAATGACATCACTGATAACATCTCAAATGACATCACTGATGACATCTCAAATGACATCACTGATGACATCACTGATGACATCTCATTTGACATCAATGACCACATCACTGATGATATCATTCATGTGACAATACAATGCATCTCCTCACACTTTAATATAACCTCTGTTACACCCAGTGTTAAATACAGAGTATAATTTTTGAAACCATTGACACACCAATACTAGTTACTACATACGCACTCAGTGATTCCTACGTCTACACACACATTCACTCATTCACCCATACAATCATTCATACATACAATCACTCATCTTTACAACACTATCATATGCACTCATACACCTATACAGACTCTCACACTCTGTCACTCATCCATGGAGTTACTCACACACCTAGTCAGTCCTGTAAATAATCAATCACACTTCCATTTTCTAATCTATACAGTTAAACATAGAGCACCTTACATTTTGAAACATATACTAACACATACTTACTCTCTTATACAATCATTGATACAAGTACACATTGATCTGCACAGAGTCACACACCTCCCAGCCAGCCACACACACACTCAGTCTCCCATACAAATACTTGGGCAATCAATCAATAACCCATATAGTTACTCATATAGCTACTGACCAACACATGCAGCAGTTTACAGAACAACAGACATAATGATGCACAAATTAAGACAGTTTAGTCACTAACCCATGCACTCAGTGAGACACATTTAATCACTCACTCATACAGTCAGTCACGCACCTACTAAATCCTTCATCCAGACACTTCTACATCTACTCATTCTTCAATATGTAAAACATATTTAAACTTTTCAGAAACACACAGTCACTGGATGATGTCATCAGTGATGTCATTTGAGATGTCATCAGTGATGTCATCAGTGATGTCACTGACCATGTCATGAATGATGTAATATGTGACATCATCAGCAGTGGATTGCGGGTGCGCGATATATAGTTAGTGCAACTAACTATATATGGAATTTCAATGGTTTTGTGTGAGTAAAATAAGGTTTTTTAAATGCTAATTCCTAACTATATATGGTCTATAACCTATGGTTTTTTCAGTGAATATATATATATATATCGCTGAGTTTTGACAGGTGTTAAACTACACTGCGAGGACGGGAATTCGCTTGCTCAACAGCAACACTTCCACCAAAAGGAGCACTCACGGGTGTAGTGTCCTGACTATAGTAATGACAGACACTAATTATGTTGAACATGGAGCTTTATTAGCTACCTCTTATCTTGTCCTAGTCCCTACTCTAACTAACTCCTTTCTTGTCCCAGGCCCCTCCTCTTCCTCCAACCCCGTAACTCCTCCCATCCCTACTACTACTAAAACCTCTCTCGTGGGCACTCTGCACCTGCAGTCTAGTCCCTGCACTATCGACTTCAGTTTCCGGGAGGCTGTGGCAGTATGAGGAGACCCGAGGGGAGCCCAAGTGATCCTGTGACATTTTGACATGACAAACTCACCCTGCTCAACGAGTTCAATCGGCAATTTCAACATAACCCCCCACAAGTTTTGACTCACCATCCTGGTTTTCCTGCATTACTAGGCATCCTGGGAGCTGCAGTCCGGAGAATGGAGAACGGACTGCACCTGCTGAGCGGTACTTACAAGGGGGAGGGGCGAACTCGTGTTCACCATTCAAATGGAAGCAGGGAGGAATCATGTGTCATGCTGGTGTTGGGCGCTGACGAAGGCACACGCCGAAATGCATTCGCCGCTATCAGAACTTTGACCGGGTGAATAAAGGCTGCCTTTCCTGTTTTCCTCGTGGCTTTCGCTTCTTCTTTCTGGGTTGGAGCACTTCCTGACATTATTCGTGCGGTTTCCAGTAGCGCACTTTTGAAAGTCCCTGCCACGCTTTGGGTCCGGACACTTACTGGTCTGCCTCGCGGCACTTTGTTTGTTCCATGTATGGATTAAGCCCGGTTCCCGCCACCCGCACTGAATAAGAGGAGCAGTGGAGGTATTAAAACCTCTCTCGTGGGCACTCTGCACCTGCAGTCTAGTCCCTGCACTATCGACTTCAGTTTCCGGGAGGCTGTGGCAGTATGAGGAGACCCGAGGGGAGCCCGAGTGATCCTGTGACATTTTGACATGACAAACTCACCCTGCTCAACGAGTTCAATCGGCAATTTCAACATAACCCCCCACAAGTTTTGACTCACCATCCTGGTTTTCCTGCATTACTAGGCTCTCCTTCGTTCACAAATGCTACAGCACCTGGAGCCTTTTTGCAGGGAAGGAGCCAGCTCGCAAGCTATAATTTGGCAGTCTTAAAGCTGGGCAGGCACCATTTTGGACAATGCAAGATTTATCCAGTTCACTCAGAGACTTCGAGAAGCGAACCCACTGGGGTAATACTAGAACTGCACTACATCACCCACAAGGCCATGCGAATGACCACGCCCACAAGGACAGGTGCTGGAAATTATAAACTGTGCAGTTCTACTTGCGCTTGCAGCCTCTCACAACTACATGCCACTGAAGAAAGGTCTTAACCTGAAACGCGTCTGGCATTTTATTCTAAAAAGCTGTCCCTCATTATTTCCTGCCGGCAGGCGACCAAAATAAAGAGAGCTGATTTACCTTCGTGTGGCACGTATCTTCAAAGGGTTTCCTGTTTGTGTTTGACATATATATATATATGTATATATATATATATATATATATATATATCGCTGAGTTTTGACAGGTGTTAAACTACACTGCGAGGACGGGAACTCGCTTGCTCAACAGCAACACTTCCACCAAAAGGAGCACTCACGGGTGTAGTGTCCTGACTATAGTAATGACAGACACTAATTATGTTGAACATGGAGCTTTATTAGCTACCTCTTATCTTGTCCTAGTCCCTACTCTAACTAACTCCTTTCTTGTCCCAGGCCCCTCCTCTTCCTCCAACCCCGTAACTCCTCCCATCCCAACTACTAGACTGTTCACATCATTACATCTCCCCCTTTGTTAACAAAAGAAACAAACTGACTTGATTATAGTTCTTCAATCAGTCTTTTGGGCTTGTGTATGTCTCTTCAAGGTCGAAGACTCACTCCAATATCTGCAGACGCAGCTTCTGTCTGATGATCAGGTCTCTGTGTTGTACCCATTTGACTAAGTCCTTCTGCATCTCCTTGGTCCGTGTCTTTGTCAAGGACCTCTTTCATGGCTGGGGTACATTTTTGAAAATGGAACACATTTCGGGTGATCCTTCTGTTCTCAGACTCTGCAGTAATCATGGTACCCTTCTGCTGAGTGATAGTCAAAGGTTCATCTTTGAATCTACAGTCCGTTTTCTTTGACTGATCTTGTTTAACCACCACACAGTCTCCCGTATGAAGAGATGGAGACTTTGCTTTCCGTAGAGTGTCTGCATACGATTTCATTTTGCTCTTGCCAGCTTGATCAGCCACCGCTAGTTCTCGATGGACACGAGCCGGAGACACCGGTCGTAGAGCTCCTTCCCATGTCGGGATCCGTGTTCTGATGGGTCGCCCCAACATGAGAGTGGCAGGACATTTTCCGGTAGTGGCATGTGGTGTTGTTCGATAGGCTCTTAGGACCTCATTAAGAGCCACTTGTAAGTCTCTTTTTTCCAAGGTGGCTTGTTGAAATGTCTTCTTCAAAGTGGCCATGAACCGTTCAATGGTGCCATTGGCTTGTGGCCACAGAGGCGTGACCTTACGATGTCGAAAGTTAAGATGCTTTGCGAATTCACTAAACTCATGTCCGTTAAAGGGGGGGCCATTGTCTGTTTTGAGTTCTTTGGGAACACCCCATGCAGCAAACACTTCGTCTAGTATGGCGATCGTGCTGGAGGCATTGGTAGAAGACACAAACTGTGCTATTGGGAATCTCGAATATTCATCCATGATAGCCAATACGTATTTGCCTGACTGGAGTGGTCCATAAAAGTCCATGGCAGTCCTTTAAGGTGAGCTCCACCATTTGGTTAAGTATTGGGAACCATACTCGCTCTCGGAGAGCTTTCTTTGTTGCAACAACTCCACGAAGACCCTCATGGGCGAGGTTAATCACACCTTGACGCAACTGCCTCGGGATGACAATCTGATGATCTCTCAGTAGGAGCCCCTCTGAGGTAGGGGACAACTCTTCACTGACATGTCGCAAGGCTTGCATTTCTTGACAGATTTGAGGATCACTCTTCTCCTCCTCACTGTCATGTCTCCAGCGATGTGTGCGCAGTCGGCGCACTACTTTCTGAATAATGTTGTCTTGCGCAGTGGCTTCCTGGATCGCTTCCAAGGGGATTGCCGGTGGCCAGGCTAAACCTACCACAAAGTGTATGTATTCTTCAGCTATTGACGGAGATGAGGCCTGGGATGCTTGAGGGTGTCAGGACATGTAGTCCGCAGGATTCTCTGCCTTTCCTGGTTTATGTATGATTGTGTAGGTGTATTCCTGCAGGCGTAAACCCCACCTTTCAATGCGAGGTGGCATCTTGGCCTTGGGATTACCAAAGATGGTGACAAGCGCCTGGTGGTCCGTGATCATGGTGAAATTTTGCCGTAAATGAACACATGAAAATGCTCGCAAGCCCATACAACTGCGAGACTCTCTTTCTCGGGCTGGTGTGGAAAAGTAAATTTTGCCATGTTATATGTGCCTACGTGTTCCCCATGTTACGTTATACGTGCATGATCGATATGCATGTATTCCCTTCTGATCGATTAAAGACGCAATTACAGTTGTGTCCATCTCTAGTATGCCAGTTTCCAGTTTTCGTGAATATAACGAATATCAGGCCTATGTAAAGCTACGTTGCCACGTTTTACAGTGTGCACGTTAATTCATTGAATTATCCCCGTTTCTAGGCCTCAAAAGGGCCCGGACTCAGATTCAGCTCCTGTTTCCTGAACCCTCTCCGAGGAGCGATACAGCCCCCACCTGTATCCCTGACCCTTCACTTACTTTCATGCCACGCAGTGCCCGGCTCAGCCTGGCTCTGCCTCCCAGTCTGCCAAGAGTATGTTATGTTTCTAGTTATCAGTCCAGCCCTCCTTCTCTGCATTCCTAAGCTACTGAATCGCATCAATAGTTTCCGTCATGGTCTAGCCTTTATGTCTCCATGTAAGAGAAATACTGTATTAATATTCATAGAATATTCCTCACACACACAATACATATAGAATAATGCATGCACCAGTCTTAGTGTCTGTTAGCCTTTATCCTGATAACTTTTGGATTCCATCAACATGTTCTCTAAACACTAGATACTAGATAGGCTTTAGGTACATGTCGCTCTGAGCCTCCAGACTTTAGTCTCCTCTTCTAGCGCAGAAGTCATAGCCCCCCAGTTCTCTCTAGTAACACGTCATTGTCAGTTTGCGCGCACCACTAGGTTAGAGGTCCCAGCTGCTCAGGTAGCCCCCTCCATGTTTCCGTCCCGTTTATGACATATTCTGTTACGTTTGCATCACATGTCTATGTACACATCTCTTGTTCTCTTGTTACACCCACTTTATGCCTTATCTTTCGCGACTGCTACAAACTCCGCCTACTGCTACGCCTACTGTATTGAATACAATGTATTTGTTTAACTATAAATATTGTGCACTGTTATTAAAGTTTGCTAGCCATTCCCAGATCCTGCCCCGGCAGCTGTCGGGCCCTGCCATCCCATCCCCGTACAGGCTGTCCTGTTCCAGTCCTTTATGCTTAATTAAAGCCTGTCAACTCCAGCTACCTCGAATCTTGACTCTTATTTATTGAGCTACCTGTTTATTAATTATAGTCAAAAAATAGAACCGGTAATTAATTGTTTATTTACCACATAATGGCGCCCGAACAGGTACTTGCCCTTTCCCCACGCGCCGGAGAAGCCACGCAAGCCCCCTGACCCTCTGCAGCCGTGACGGAACCATACCGTGCACGTGCAGATATTTCTGCTTCAAGTATCCCTCAGGCCCACGGAGGAGACGGAGGTTGCGGTCCAGCATCCAGATGAGGCGGTGGAGGAACGCGGCGAGTCCCGACCAGAGCCCAAGCCGAGAGTCCAAGGTCCGAGGTATCCGGAGGCCCACCTGTAACTGAAGTCCGAAGTTCGTCCGTCCGTCGTCGTAGCAGTCCAGTCCAGTCCGAGGTTTTCCGTTCTTGCTGCCCGGTGAGTACCGTTGCTGGGGTAGTATCTAGACAGGGTCAATTAATTTGTCTCTGGTCCGTGGGTTTGGGTACACAGATCCAACACGAAGTGTCCACTTAGGTGGATGCGGGTCCTGACGTGTCTCTTTATGAGACCGGTAAGTTTCGTACTGTTTTAGCAGTGCATCTAGTCTGTTCTAGTAAGTTCTGTTCTCGAGAAATTCATGTGTTTCTGTTCTCAGTATTCCAGGTAGTATTTTGTCCGAACTGTTATTATAAATGTTATTCCATGTGTTTTCAATGTCGTGGTATGAGTGATTTGTTTTTCTTAAAGTTATTATTGTGTTTATCGTGTATTGTATTGTGTCCAGATTCCAGTCTTAGTTATGCCTCTGTTCTCTAAGTTACGTCAGTTAAGAACTAGAAAAGGTCTGCTCGAGGAAGCAGTTCCTGTCCCGCCTAGGGACAGTCCAGGTCATTTTATGTATCATAAGCATGGCATAAGTGCCATATTATATCTAGACTTATGGGTCGAGTATACTAAAGATCTAGAAGAGAAATATAGATGGCCTGTATCAGGTACATGGGATGCCGAGTGCATCATGCGAGTAGAAGAAGTATTATGGAAAAAGAAAGCCAGACAGTCCCAGAAAGATGCCATCGAGTTATGGCGCAAAGAATCTCATAAAAGAACAGAGAAAGAAATCAGAAAGTCAGAGTTAAGTAGAGAATCCTCAGAAAGAGCCCAAGAAAGGGAATTAATCGAAATAGGTGAACGAGTTAAAGCCGAACAGTCAGACAGACAGAGAAATGCCCTCATTAAGGGTATGTATCCTCTTCTTGCCGAGGGCTTGCCGAAAGCAACCCCGGAAGCACCATGTAATTTTCCGCCGCCATTAGTTCCGATTAAGCTACGTCACAAACCGACCGCAGCTGATATTTTTCTCTCGTCCTATTTGGACGACACAGTCCCAGAATATGCAAATCCTGTTCCGCCAGCTCCTGTAAATAATGTAATTCCTGTTCCTCCAGCCACCGGGGCACCTGTTACAGCACCTGTTACGGTGCCCCCGGTCCCCGGTCCAGCCCGTAGTACAAGTTCCCGCTACATCGGTCACTCTGCCAGCACGAAGAGTATCAGTCGACGATTCCAGTTTAGGGGTCGCGGGGGGAGGTCCTCCTGGTACCCCGCCGCCACACAAACGTGTAACATTAGTCGAGTTACATGAACGTGCGTTACAGCGTACGCCCAAACATCAGTCCGTTGCAGATATCAGACGAGCTCTTACCGAATGCCGTTATGATCCAGTCCCAGGCGATGATAATATGGTTATATATTCATTGCATGTAAGACGGGTGATCGAGTATTTGGACACCCTACCGAATATGAAAGAAGATCTAGACAGAATATATCGTTTCATCCGTACAGGAGACGATCCAGAAAGTATTGGCGAAATCATGTCTCTAAGGAAAGCTGAGACCCAGCTCATGCTATTAAAGTTTCTAATTAATTGTTTAATAAGGGAACAAGATTATCCGACTAAAGATCCGACCGAAATGAAAGTTCTGACAAGGTGGAGTGATAATATAGCCGAGGGTAGACACAAGACACTCAGTAGTATAGAGAGTATGTACAAGAAAATTCGTAAGGAAATAATAAGGTTACACGACAAACGCAAAGCAGCACAAGTAAGCGAGAAAGAAAACGACTCTTCTACTGAAGAGGTAGACGACGAGAATTCCACCAGAATAGCGTATGTAGGTAGATCTAGACTTCCCGACCGACATTCACGCCTAGAACACAAGAAAGTTTTTCCTCCTCCAGCACCAGAACAAGGTTCTCTCGAACAAGTATTTCAAGCTACCGATCACATTCTGAAATCACGAGTCGGTTATAGTGAACTTAGTACCATGCATGAACAAAAACTAGCCCGATCAGCAGTCCGATGGATTACTGATTCTACCACTTTTCCAGATGAAATAGTGGCACAAATGTTTCTGAAACTGCCCCCAGCCGAGCAGCGACTGGTGGGTATGTATATGATCCAGCACCTCATTACACTGTATGAGGGACAACATTCTGACCCAGGTCCGTTACACGATGTTCTGAATGAGTTACTCCAGTATAGATGGAAAGGTTTAGGTACCGATTTGATTAGTGTCATTCTAGAACAGCGCCACAAATATAGAACGTTCCTGAATCCGCATTTTGTTCATGTCTCACCTCCAGACAGTAAACCATTCTATATAGATAGACAGCATCCGTTACGAGAAGTCCATCCAGTTAGAGGAACGGGTGGCGATCTAGAACGAGTATTTGTTTACACCCCGATCACAAAGATGGAACTCTTAGAGATGAAAAAATTAATTCCCTGTCACGACAAAGATCCAGCAGGGTTCCATCGAGAATTAAAAGACATGCTCCGTATGGGAGAATACACGTATCCAGATATCATTAAAATGTTAAAGGTCCTGTTGCCCGCAGGGGTATATGAAAAACTCAAGGAAAAAGAATGGGAGGTGGGAGAAAAAAAGATTGATTGGACAGCTCTAGAAGCTGAAGATAATGCACGAGTACCAGGTACCGGTCTTGGAGAGAAATGTAAAGAATTGCCCAAGTTATTGATTCAGGTCTTGCCAAGATTATTAGCCACGAAAAAGGAAGATTGGGATGCAATCTCAGCATGCAAACAGAAACAGGATGAAGACACTAGTGATTTTTATTCTAGATTCGAAAAATGTTTTATAATTAACAGTGGTCTGAAGACAGGTAGCGAGTCATACCCTCATCTTTTTGTTACTAAACTAGTCGAGAATTCAAGCCCACAAGTTAAAAATCGAGTTTTGAAAGTCGAAAGTACCTGGCAAGCTAATACCCCGTCAAAAATGCTTCAGATGCTCCAGTATCACCAGAATAGAATCAGGGAAGAGCAAGAACACGAAAGGAAACGTATGAAAGATACGAAAATGAAAGTATTAGTTGCCCAATCTGTTCCACAAGACAGTCAGAAGAGGGGTCCGAATCAAGCCAGTCATCCTGCAGCTCCCGTTAAAGGGACATGCAATTATTGTAAACAGCCAGGTCATTTTATAAACGAGTGTGCAGTTCTGAAACACAACATAGCCACTGGTAAGACTAAAGAAAGACCACGTCCGCCTAGACAAGAACAAGTTTCACAGACTTCACCGTCATCACAGAATGCACAACAGACAGTTCCAGCACCGCAGCCTATCGCTGCAACACAGCATGTTACACAGCAAATGTACCAGTATGCCCAGACAGAGTATCCAGAGTATCAACAGTATTCATGAAACAGCCTAGAGAGGGAGGTAGGCTTGCCTCTCATCGAGATACCTGTAGATCAAGAGGGTCCCTATGTACACAGTCAAGTATTAGGGAAAGACAGAAAGTTTTTGATTGATACAGGGGCAAGTAGGACTACTATCAGTCATGACGAGGTTCCAGGGGCTCCGCTCTCAGGCTCTAAAAATGTTTCCCTTGGATTTTCAGGAAAGCCTATTGTAAACGAGATTTCAAAACCAGTTTCTCTAGAAGTTGGTCCATTGTCCCGAACTACTGATTTGTTACTTACGAAGTCATGTCCAGAAAATTTGTTGGGCATTAAAACATTGAAAGAATTAGGAGCAGTTATTTGCTGCTCCCCAGAAGGAATCCGATTGTTTTTAAGAGACTTTAAAGGTCACTATGTATTACGAGATTTTGATCCAAGATTGTCAAATGTACCCCAGCATTTATGGGCGCAAGGTCCAACTGATGTAGGTTGTATGCAAATCACACCCCATCGTGTGACTCTCAAGCAAGGTATAGTCCTGCCACGAATCAGACAGTACAGATTGCCACCTGAGGCTGTAGCAGCCTTATCCAAAATTATTGACGAGCTCATTGCTCAAGGAGTGGTTGTAGAAACTGACTCCAATGTATGTAATTCTCCTATCATTCCAGTCATGAAACGTACTGATCCAAATGCACCTCCAGTATATCGATTAGTGATTGACCTTCGAGAACTTAATAAATGTATCATACCCCAGTATCCAGTAGTCCCAGATATTTCATCTCTGTTGACAGCTATTGATTCTGAAGCCATATTTTTTACGGTAATAGACCTCAAGAATGCATTTTTCAGTGTTCCCATTCATCCAGACAGCCAGTACCTTTTTGGTTTTTGTTTAAATGGAAGGAGCTATAAATTCACACGAGCTCCTCAAGGTTTCACAGAAAGTCCTAGTATTTACAGTCAAGCACTTAAAAGACAACTAGACAATATTCACATGCCAACAGACACTGCCCTGCTCCAGTATGTCGATGATCTACTGATCACAGCCCGTTCTGAACGTGACTGCGAACGAGCGTCACTTACAGTTCTGTATTTCCTAGCCGAGATGGGGCACAAGGTGTCCCCTTCGAAGCTCCAGTTCTGTGTCCAGCAAGTGATCTACTTAGGACACTTACTGTCCAAGTGGGGTAGGCAGTTGACACCAGACCGTATCCAGTTGATAGCGAGTCTTCCTCAGCCCAAGACCCAGAAGGAGGTACGAGCTTTTATCGGCCTCACTTCCTATTGCAGACAATGGATTCCTCAGTATGCATATCTAGCCAAGCCACTGATACAGTTAACGACACAGGAGGCAGCCGTATCGACTGTTCTCCCTTGGACATCTGAACATACACTTAGTTTTAATGAATTAAAGAAAGCTTTATGCCAAGCACCTGTTCTAGCTACACCGAACTACAGTAAGCCTTTTACCCTTTTTGTCACAGAACGTGATGGTACTGCATTATCTGTTCTCACACAAGATCAAGCAGGACAGTACAAGCCTTGTGCTTATTTTTCGAGCACATTAGATCCAGTAGCCCAGGCTCTGCCTGCGTGCCTCAAGTCAGTTGCAGCCACAGCTCTAGCAATCAGACAAAGTGATTCCATAGTATTAGGACACTCCCTGACAGTACAAGTTCCACATTCCGTGGAAGTTCTTTTAAACCGAACACAGACTCAGCACTTGACCATTGCACGTTTAACAGGTTACGAACTGACACTGTTCCAGCCACACATAGAAATCAGACGCTGCAACGTTTTAAATCCTGCTACTCTGTTACCGTCAGTTACTTCAAATCCTGCCACACATGACTGCGTGGAAGTAGTTAACACTATGACTAAGCCAAGACAAGATTTGACAGATATTGCATTACCTGATCCCGACCTGACACTTTATGTGGACGGTTCATGTATGAGAACAAGTACAGGAGAACTAGTAGCCGCGTATGCAGTGACTACTGACACTGAAGTTATTGAAACACACCGTATTGACACCTTGTCTGCTCAAGCAGCAGAGCTAGTTGCTCTGACCCAAGCCTGCATACGTGCCAAGAACCTGAAAGTAAACATATATACAGACTCACGTTACGCATTCGGAGTTGTACACGACTTCGGAGTGCTCTGGCAGGAGAGAGGTTTCATGACTTCTCATGGAACCAAGATTCAGCATGGTCTCCTCATTCAAGCTCTGTTAGACGCAATACATTTACCGACATCTATCGCTATTATGAAGTGCAAGGCACATACGAAAGTTACTGACATCATTTCCCAAGGTAACGATCTAGCAGATCGAACAGCCAAGCTTACAGCTCAGACACCAGACACTCCAGTTAACAAGACACAGACATCCACTCCAGAACAGACTACTTGTATGACAGTTAAGGACCCTACACAAGATGTCATAGACATACAGTTACATGCCACTCCCGAAGAAATCAAGAAATGGTCTGAACAAGGAGGGGTCCAGACAGATCAGGGATGGGTGACGAAGGGAAAACATGGTTTCTCCCCGACTCTATGGTTCAAGTCATTATCAATACCGCACATAGTCCAGCACATCTAGGAGAAAAAGCCATGTTAGACAGTATACAGAACCTCCTGGATTCCAACCTCCTGACCACCCTTTTGAAGTCCTCCAGATGGATTATATTCAGATGGAGCGATGTCGAGGTTTCAAGTATGTTCTTGTAGTTGTATGCGCTTTGTCCAGGTGGACAGAAGCATATCCAGTTCCAGATTACACAGCAGCGACCACTGCCAAGCAGTTGGTTCGTGAATTCTTCCCCCGTTATGGACTCCCTAGGGTCGTGTATTCTGATAACGGCCAGCCATTCTCATCTGAACTTATGAAACAAGTTTCCCTTCTGTTAGGGTACCAGTGGAAGTTCCATTGTGTGCGCCATCCTGAAGCAGCCGGTCTCGTAGAGAGACATAATCAGACCCTGAAAATCCGTATTGCTAAGACATGTAAAGAGAAAGGTGTAGACTGGCTAGTTGCCCTGCCAGTTGCTTTATTCTTTATGCGCATGGTTGCACATTCCAGATCAGGTCTGTCCCCGTATGAGGTCGTATTCGGCCGCCCCCCAAACATGTGGGGTACACCTAGACCTCGCAGTATTACAGATGTTTCCAGTAATATGCTGACAGATTACCTAGCTTCCTTGATGTCTGCCCTACACTCTTGTCGTTCACAGGTTGCCGCTGCATTTCCAGATAATACCGAAGTGAAACCGCATGAAATCGTTCCAGGAAGCCTAGTACTGGTCAGGAACTTTGATCGTTCAAGTCCGCTGGAGCCTCGCTGGAAGGAGCCGAGACTAGTCCTTCTGACCACCCATACGGCCGTGAAGTTGGAAGGCCGCAAGGGTTGGGTCCATCTGTCGCATGTCAAGAAATTTCATGGACTCCGAAACAAGACTTTTAATGACATTTCTACAGACATTTCCATTTCCAAAGACTGCCTGAAACCAGACTCTAATCCTGACATTAAGTCAAATCCAGAACTGAATGTTCCTCTGTTAGAGAAAACTCCGCAACAGGAGTATAAGTTAAAACTCCGGTCTAGTAAAATAAGTCAGCCAGTTTAATTGTCTAAGTCCCTCTCGGGTGAAACGGTTAGACAGGTATCTGACATGTATGAGATAGACCCCCATAGTGAGAGAGTTAGTCAGAACTCCATAAGATGTATCGTTTTTCTAAGTTTTCTATTGTTTCTAAGTTTGATGGTTACCTGCACCAGTTATGCATTGCATTTATGTTTTCCAATTTCTCATGTAAATAAGTTTGCTAATGCTACAGTAGAGCACACATTTAGTGATCTGCCTCCTCACGAGTTATCCTATCGTCTTGCTATGAGAAATAACACATTCATCAGAATGTTACACTATTCACACCAGACCAGCAATGCTACTAATTGTTGGGTGTGTGGTCGACTCCCCCCTTTCCAGACACCGAAGGGAGTTCTGCCACTCTTTCCTTATCCGTTTTCACATAATGGTTCGTGTGGAGCATGGTCCATGTTAACGTCATCTTCAAATGACATGTCCCTTCTGAATAGAACATGTTTTCCAGACAAGCAAGGTCTCCCCCATAGAACAGGGATAGATCTAGAAAATGAAGTTTATAATTTAGGTAATTATTCTTCGAATTTTATGGTCCTGAATGTTCAGTCTGATACTACTCCAGACTTACCTGCTATTTCAGTACTACCAGTAAAAGGCGAAATATGTGTCAGAAATAATGGTTCCGCACATGTAGGACATAGTGATTGTACTACTATTGTCAAGTATAGTGACAGTGGGAAATCTATTTTCAAAGCCTCACGTCATTCTTATTTTGTTTGTGGTCAGACCGCATATGTTCGTCTGCCCCTCGATTGGGATGGAACATGTTACATTGCCTTCCTACTGCCACCAGTTTTTCTAGCCCCATCTGATTATCACAGAAACACACATCTAGTACACATTAGACATAGAAGGGAGATCGAGTCGCCATTTGTCTATCAAACTGAAACTACTCTAGAACAATATCAAGATTTCAATAAAGGTTTCTTCTTCTTTATAGGACCTGTCCAGAATAGTAAGTTAATACGTAGACTAACCAGAACCCTTGAAGCAGTAGTGAATGAGACTACTTCCGCTCTAGGTAACTTAACCGAAGAGCAATCTGCTATGAGATTTGTCGTGCTCCAAAATCGTCTCGTTCTTGACGTCATACTGGCCGATAGAGGAGGAGCATGTAGAGTCATCGGATCTAGTTGCTGCATTTTCATTCCTAATAACGCGCCGTCTGTTTATTCAGCTATAACCAGACTTCATAAAATTGCCCATCAGTTACACCAGAATCCAGGCACCTGGACATGGTCCGGTTGGCTCTGGAGTATTATATCTGCCTGGGGATGGAAAGTATTGTCATTTCTAGGTATTGCAGTAATGATCATATTCAGTTGCTGCCTCTGTATACAATGTGGCCCTGCGATTTGCGGCATTTGTGCTACCTCTTGTATTCCTAGTCCTAGTCCCAAGTCCCGCTCTAAGTCCCGTTCCAAGACAATTTGAGACGAGCAAATGATGCTGTATGAAATGATAGATGGTATCATGAAAATAGATGTTTACTGATGGAAACGTAGGGCACAAGGAGGGAATGTGGAAAAGTAAATTTTGCCATGTTATATGTGCCTACGTGTTCCCCATGTTACGTTATACGTGCATGATCGATATGCATGTATTCCCTTCTGATCGATTAAAGACGCAATTACAGTTGTGTCCATCTCTAGTATGCCAGTTTCCAGTTTTCGTGAATATAACGAATATCAGGCCTATGTAAAGCTACGTTGCCACGTTTTACAGTGTGCACGTTAATTCATTGAATTATCCCCGTTTCTAGGCCTCAAAAGGGCCCGGACTCAGATTCAGCTCCTGTTTCCTGAACCCTCTCCGAGGAGCGATACAGCCCCCACCTGTATCCCTGACCCTTCACTTACTTTCATGCCACGCAGTGCCCGGCTCGGCCTGGCTCTGCCTCCCAGTCTGCCAAGAGTATGTTATGTTTCTAGTTATCAGTCCAGCCCTCCTTCTCTGCATTCCTAAGCTACTGAATCGCATCAATAGTTTCCGTCATGGTCTAGCCTTTATGTCTCCATGTAAGAGAAATACTGTATTAATATTCATAGAATATTCCTCACACACACAATACATATAGAATAATGCATGCACCAGTCTTAGTGTCTGTTAGCCTTTATCCTGATAACTTTTGGATTCCATCAACATGTTCTCTAAACACTAGATACTAGATAGGCTTTAGGTACATGTCGCTCTGACCCTCCAGACTTTAGTCTCCTCTTCTAGCGCAGAAGTCATAGCCCCCCAGTTCTCTCTAGTAACACGTCATTGTCAGTTTGCGCGCACCACTAGGTTAGAGGTCCCAGCTGCTCAGGTAGCCCCCTCCATGTTTCCGCCCCGTTTATGACATATTCTGTTACGTTTGCATCACATGTCTATGTACACACCTCTTGTTACACCCACTTTATGCCTTATCTTTCGCGACTGCTACAAACTCCGCCTACTGCTACGCCTACTGTATTGAATACAATGTATTTGTTTAACTATAAATATTGTGCACTGTTATTAAAGTTTGCTAGCCATTCCCAGATCCTGCCCCGGCAGCTGTCGGGCCCTGCCATCCCATCCCCGTACAGGCTGTCCTGTTCCAGTCCTTTATGCTTAATTAAAGCCTGTCAACTCCAGCTACCTCAAATCTTGACTCTTATTTATTGAGCTACCTGTTTATTAATTATAGTCAAAAAATAGAACCGGTAATTAATTATTTATTTACCACACTGGGAATAAGCCTTCTCGGTGTCTGACAGGCTGCGGCTGGCATAAGCCACAATGTGTTGTCGATCAGTGTGATTATCGTATTGAGCAAGGATTGCACCCAACCCCACTGGACTGGCATCCACCGTTATCTCCGTCTTCCTCTTGGGATTAAAGTAGGCTAGATTGTCCGCTGATTCCACCGCCTGCTTAATTTCTTGGAACGCCCGCTCACACTGAGGGCTCCACACAAACGGTTGTCCTTGCTTGGTAAGGGCACGGAGTGGGTGACTGATGGTGGCGTAGTCCTTTATATATCTGGCGCAATAGCTCGCCATGCCCAGAAACGATCGGATGTCACTCACATCTTGAGGGCTCTTGGTGGTATTGAGCGCTGTCACTTTCTCAGGGTCGAGCTTCATCCCAGCCCCCGAGAACACATGTCCAAAGAACTTAAGGGTGGATTGATGGAACTCACACTTGTCCTTATTGAGAGTTAGATTAGCTTCTAGGAGAGCATGGCATACTCGATCCAAAGCTTTGTCATGTTCCTGTGTGTTCGACCCATACACAAGAATATCATCACTATAGTTCAGTGAATTTGGTATGTGTCTGATAGTCTGACAGATGACCTCTTGGAATATTTCCGCCGCAGAGGAGATACCGAAACTCAGCCGTTTGTATCGAAACAAACCCAGATGAGTGGCAAATGTCGTTATGTACCTTGATTTTTCATGTAATTCCAGCTGATGATATCCCTTATTTAGATCAAGTTTGGAAAATACCCTGGCTCCATTCAATGCTGATATCATATCATTCAGGTGAGGCCCTGGGTGATGCTCTCTCTCTATGGATGTATTGGGAAGCCTCATGTCCACACATAAGCGTACCTTTTCAGGGGTGCCCTTCTTTGGAACGATGACAACTGGTGACACCCATGGTGTGGGACCATCCGTTTTCTCAATAATGTCAGCTTGCAATAGTTCCTGGATTTCATCCTCTACAGCTTGCTGAAGATGAAAAGGCACTCGCCTGGGATGTTGAGCCACAGGGCGCACTTGATCATGGATATGCAAGCGAATCAGACATTTGTTCATTTTTCCGAGCCCAGTGAATAACTTGGGGAACTTACGGACAATATCTGGATTATCACTGACTCGGTATAAGATCTCAACCAGCCGGAGGCGCTCCGCTGTAGGCAGACTAAGGAGACAATCAGCCTCTGGGCCCTCGATGACGTGCATATACGCCGACACTGAAGTAGATTCATGTTTAAGTGTTGTTGCAAATTTGCCCAGGCAGGGAAGTGGCTTTTTTCGCCATCCAGGTGAACACCCTGACATGTGCTGGACTCAGGAGGGGTGGTGGCTTCATTTTGTTGTATTCGGTCACGGGCATGTAATTCAATGATGCCCCACTGTCCAAAACAAACTTGGTTGCATGTGTCCCCACTTTGATGTCTAATGGAGGATATTTCTTAAGCTAGTCCAGGTCGGCCACCATGCATATATATTCATCCGTGTATACTGAATCCTGAGATGTTGATCTCGATTCTCTCGACGATGACCTTCTCGGCGACCTTCTTGTCCATTGGGATTTGCGAGACTCCCTGCTGGAGTGTGACGAACCAGAGGATGATATTGCTCTGTCCTGTACGGCTTTTGCATGATGTCGCTTGTTATCTGGGCGAAATGACTTTGTTGTCTCACTCCTTCTTTCTTTGCCATATACTCCGCACATCACCTCAAAGTGGTTTTTTCGTCCACATTTTCGACATTGTTGACCCATTGCTGGACATACATCTGTATGTGGGAAATCATACCCACATCGATAGCTTTTTCGTGGGCGCTCTGGCTTTCTGGCATGATTTGATTTCTTGTCTCTCCTTCCAGATTCATAGCGTCGACGACCTTTGTGTTGATGACGGGACACTGGTCGAGACCTTCTCAGTCGCTCGTTTGATCTTCTCCGAGTGCTGGTGTTTTGCATCCAATATGATTGCTCTCTTCGCTCACTACGCCCTATCTCCATGCTCTTGGCATGCTCCTCCGCTTGGTCATACACCCTAGTCATTTCCTCTATTTCGTCGAGATTATGACTTTTCCTTAGCAGCCGCCTTCGGAGTGTCTCTGAGTGGCAGCCCTCGATGACTCTTAGTCGGATAGCATCCTCCGTCGAGAACGCGTCAAAGTTGCAATATTGAGACAGTCGGCGTAGTCTGGATATGAATGTGCTCATCATTTCTTCCTTGTCTTGATGGGCTTGATGGAATACATATCTCTCGTAGTCCACATTTCTTTTGTGCACAAACGTTCTGTTTAATGCCTCTCGGACCTTGTCATAGGTATCTTTCTCGTCTGTCGGCAACTCTTTGATCACTTTGCAAACTTCTTTACAGACCAAATTGCGCAGTGCAATCAGCTTGTCTCTGTCTCCCGTGACTTTTGATCCTTCAAGATAGTCCTCGAAATCCTCCAGCCACTCCTGCCATCTGGGGCCCATGCTTCCGCCAGCCACCAGGGTCAGTGATTCGGGGGGGCGCAGATGTGAAACTCCAGGCGTGACAGGGGCAGCCGCCGCTGCACCGCCACCATTCTGGTGTGGTGAGTTCGACATTACTGGGCTGATGTATCAATGTCACTTTTTTACACTTGCTAGTGCTTGTTTGCTTGCTGTTTGCCGTCGTCAGTGTTTGCTTGCAATGACCAATGCTTGTTTTGCAATTACCAATACTTGTTTTGCAATTACCAATGCTTGTTTTGCAATTGCCAAGGCTTGTTTTGCAATTGCCAATGCTTAGTGGACAACTACCAATGCTTGTTTTGCAATTTCCAATGCTTGTTTTGCAATTTCCAATGCTTGTTTTGCATTTGCCAGTGTTTATTTGCTTAGGCCTTGTGCTGCCTGACTTCAAAATGGCTGCTTCCACACTGTACAGGGGGTTTGTCCTGCTAACTGCCTGGTTCCAAGATGGCCGCTCGCCTGGAAATCTCACTCCTCGAGATTTCAAACTCATTCGACTGCAGGCTCACAGGGAGTCACTCAGCACTTACCAGAAACCAGTGGGCTGCAGGCATCAATGTTCCCTCAATCCCTCACACGCTCATTGATCCAGGAGCGTTCATGGAAGAGCGGGTGAGCTCCCGATTGCGCTTCGTTGTGCCTCTGCTAATCCTCACGCATCGGGGGTGAGCTTCACTTTTGGCGCGCACCGGCTCTCTTTCTTCAGGGCACGTTCACGAGGCTTTAACAGTGCCTCAGACACCTCTCGGTCACCGAAGCAGCAGGCAGGATCGGGGTAGGCTCCCGATTTCTTCTTATTGAGTGCGTGCCGTTTTGCACGCATCGGGGGTGAGCACCTTTTTGGCGCGCACCGGCGTTTCACTTCAAATGCTCTCAGCGCTCAATGCCGCTTCTCCCCCGGGGCTCTACACGACCAGCCGATCGCTGAGCAGGGGCAAATACCACTGGCCTCTTGATCTGGGCGGCGGCCTCAATACAGACACACGTGTCTTCAGCAGCGTTTTTCTCTTTCAGCGCTGCAAGGGACGAGACGCTTCTTCGTGGGGTTCTAGGGATGGCAGACTGCTCAATCCCACCCTCGTCGCCAGCTGTAGTGTCCTGACTATAGTAATGACAGACACTAATTATGTTGAACATGGAGCTTTATTAGCTACCTCTTATCTCGTCCTAGTCCCTACTCTAACTAACTCCTTTCCTGTGTCAGGCACCTCCTCTTCCTCCAACCCCGTAACTCCTCCCATCCCAACTACTAGACTGTTCACATCATTACATCGGGGTGTTTCACTTGTGTAAATTCAGTAGCTTTATTCTCCACGACACGTTTCGTCGGTATCACCTTTATCAAGTGTAAAAAGTGCTGACATGAAACACAGAGTCTGGTTGGCTGTAAATATTTGTCATCACTCCTACTATTGGGGTATTCCTAGCCAATGGCAGGACTGCAATGATCGAAATGACAAGTTCATCCGGCTTCAATGCCGATCAAGTGCCGTGATTATCCCAACAATTTTTATATTGGTTTGAATGCTTTAAGATTGTAAATCCTTCCCCGATGAGATTACCACAGGGGTCCCGGCATCTCACTCTCATCTTCATAAACTGTCCAAACAGTCCCTCCGAGTTCAGCGCTGGGCTCAGACTATCACTCTACCCCATTGTGAGGATCACTAGCTCTATGCAGACATAGCGCCACAGCTAGCTGGGTTGCATGCCCAGATATGCCAACAGGTGTCCGTTAAATAAACGCAACACCACAAGTTTGTATAACTCGCATCATCCATGGATGACTGAAAAGTCTTTCAGCGGCGGTTCAGGAGTGAGTAAGTAATCTTCGCCCAATTTTCCCACCAGACACTCCAAACTCAGGACAGGTGCTAAACTCCACTGCGAGGACGGGAACTCGCTTGCTCAACAGCAACACTTTCAACGAAAGGAGCTCTCACGTGGTGTTTTCAGTTATGTAAATTCAGCAGTTTTATTCTCCATGATGCGTATCGGCGGGATCTCCTTTATCAAGTGTAAAAATTGCTGACATGAAACACAGAGTCTATATATATATAGTCAGTTATCTCAGTTTTATTTGATTTGCCCTTTAAAACCATAAAGGCAAACACATAAGCAAAATGCAAAATACATAATAAATCCTCACATAGCAATTAATAAACGATGCATAATAAAAAAAAAATGCAAAAACGTTTAAGAACATCATCCGGTGCTATTAAGATATTTCCTCAATCTGATCACAGACCCTAGAAAGCAGGACATTTTGTAGAAAATAGCCAGATAATTCAATTGCTGGGGAAACACTGCTTGAAATTATATAATCACGAAGAATGGGTAAATATATCGCTTATGTGGTATGGCATTAAAGGAGCAAACAAACGTAAAGTACAGAGTGCTTTGAGTTGAAAGACCATCTCAAGGACAGTTAATCAGGGCCGGTGACCAATCATTAATGCCTGGAAAAGTGATTAATCAGTGAAATATATCCAGCCTAAAGCATGTCAGCAGGTACCGTGGTCGTTGATTATGGACGGCCATGAGATAAGGCTAAATTGTGTCTGTAACTAACATCAGCTGGTTCCTAATGACACTAGCCTTCCCTGCAAAATCATTGATCAGTCTAAAATCATCCAAATTAAATTCCAGTCTAAGAGGAAGGTTTTAGACCTAATAGAATCTAAAAATGTGGGATATGTGGGAAAGTAAGGAAAGCAATAGGTGTCAGCATCTCAGAAGATTCTTCTTGGGTCAGAGGAATAAGTGTTAGCCTAAGCCAAGTACACCCATAATGTTGGTCAGGTAGTTGGTAATATAGGAGCTTGTCTTACCTGGAGCCTTAGTTGGAGGTAGCTTATGCTTCCCCATAATATAGATCTGCAGTTAGAACGTGGGACCAAGAGGGGGGCCCAGTCCAGCCTCGTCTGCGGAAGTGGGCAGACGGGCCCTCTCTTGGCCCGGTCTTCGCCCGGGTCAAGAGCCTGGATAGGCCATTATATATATATATATATATATATATATATATACACACACACATATATATATATATATATATATATATATATATATATATATATATATATATATATATATATATATATATATATATATATATATATATATATATATATATATTCACTGAGATAACCATAGGTTTCAGGCCTTATATAGTTAGGAATTAGCATTTAAAAAACCTTTAAAATGCACTCAAAAAACTATATGTTTTAGGGGTGTTATAGTTAGCTGGACATTTCACTCATACAAAACCATTGAAATTGCTCCTATATAACTATATTTCGCGCACCCGCAATCCACTGCTGATGATGTCACATATTACATCATTCATGACATGGTCAGTGACATCACTGATGACATCTCAAATGACATCACTGATGACATCACTGATGACATCAACCAGTGAATGTGGTTTGCTTCGTTATTTAAATATGCATTATATATATAGCAATTCGCTTTGATAAATGAGTGGATATATAAAAATAAATATTTGGATGGAGGATTTAGTAGCAGTGTAATTGACTGTTTACTTGACCAATTTATAGTGTCTCACTAAATATAGTGGATAGTTACTAAACTGTTTGAATATCTGTATCACTTTGTCAGTTGTTGTGTAAACTGGTTCTCCAGTTGGTTACTAGCTATGTGAAAGTCGGTATTAGTTATTGATTAGTTAACTGAGTATTTGTATGGGAGAGTGAATGTGTGTGTGGTTCGATGGAGGGTGTGTGACTGCCCAAAGATGTGTGAATAGTTTATTCACTAGATATATGAAGTTAAAACTACATGTTCTAACAGTTGTTTGGGTGAGTGAATATCTTTATGGGTGTGATGATGAGCAAATATATTTCTCAATGGTACATGTCCAACAAACTAGAAAAATAAAAGGCAGTGTATGTGTCAGTTGTTCTATATTAATAAGTATACATAAGACTCAATGATTGTGTGAGTGACTGTATGGATAACTTTATACTTGTAATAATGATTTTATAATTCACTAAGTATGACTTACTTCCTAAATGAATAGATGAAGTTGTGTTTGTATAAGTGTGTAGCTAAGTAAATATGTAAGTATGATCCATTGTTTGCATAAGTGAGTAGGATGACTTCATATGTGAATAGGATGTGTGCTGGTGTGTAATGTCGATTTAGGTGTATAAGTATTTTTGATAGTGTTCTATTGTTCATTGACAGCATGTATGAGTGAATCTACAGGTAAGTGATTAGATGTGTGTATACATCTAAAATCACTGAGTGGGTTTTTAGATACTTGTATTGCTGTAACAATGGATTCAAATATGATACTCTTTATTTTACAAAGAGTGATGAAAGATTTTACTAGTGTATGAAAAGGTGTATGTGATTGTCACGTGGATGATGTCATCAGTGATGTCATCAGTGGTGTCATTTGAGATGTCATCAGTGATGTCACTGACCATGTAATGAATGATGTAATATGTGACATCATCAGCAGTGGATTGCGGGTGCGCGAAATATAGTTAGTACAACTAACTATATAGGAGCAATTTCAATGGTTTTGTATGAGTCAAATGTCCAGCTAACTATAACACCCCTAAAACTTATAGTTTTTTGAGTGAATTTTAAAGGTTTTTTAAATGCTAATTCCTAACTATATAAGGCCTGAAACCTATGGTTATTTCAGTGAATTTTAAAGGTTTTTTAAAAGCTAATTCCTAACTAAATAAGGCCTGAAACCTATGATTTTTTTCAGTGAATTTCAAAGGTTTTTTAAATGCTAATTCCTAACTATATAAGGCCTGAAACCTATGGTTTTTTCAGTGAATTTGCAAGGTTTTTTAAATGCTAATTCCTAACTATACAAGGCCTGAAACCTATGTTTTTTTCAGTGAATTTCAAAGTTTTTTTTAATGCTAATTCCTAACTATATAAGACCTGAAAGCCCACCAGGAATCTCCAGTATGCGCCAGGGGACTGCATTGCAGAGAGGTGTAATGAAGCCACGC
Organism: Lissotriton helveticus; assembly: GCF_964261635.1. NCBI lineage: Eukaryota > Metazoa > Chordata > Amphibia > Caudata > Salamandridae > Lissotriton > Lissotriton helveticus. The sequence goes on from NC_136067.1 coordinate 855,152,401, forward strand.
CCCTTTTTACACCTCTCTGCAACGCAGCCCCCGTGCATATTTGAAGAGGGGGAACTAATTCCCCTTGCATACTGGGGGCCCCTGGGGGCCAACTAGCCCACCTTAAACCTCCAGTATGCGCCAGGGGGCTGCATTGCAGAGGTGTAATGAGGCTATGCCCCTTGTTACACCTCTCTGCAACGCAGCCCCCTAGCGCGTTTGCAGAGAGGGAACTAATTCCCCTTGCATACTGGGGGTCCCTGGGGGCCAACTAGCCCACCAGGAGCCTCCAGTATGCACCAGGGGGCTGCATTGCAGAGAGGTGTAATGAGGCCACACCCTTTTTTACACCTCTCTGCAACGCAGCCCCCGTGCATGTTTGAAGAGGGGGAACTAATTCCCCTTGCATACTGGGGGTCCCTGGGGGCCAACTAGCCCACCTGGAACCTCCAGTATGCACCAGGGGGCTGCATTGCACAGAGGTGTAATGAGGCTAAGCCTCTTTTTACACCTCTCTGCAATGCAGGCCACTGGTGCGTTTGCAGAGGGGGGACTAATTCCTCTTGCATACTGGGGGTCCCTGGGTCATATCTGCCCAAACGCCGAAATTCCGAACGATTGAAAATGACTTTTCTTGAGAAACATTTGGATTTGGATTATCATGTCCTATACTTTGGAATTTTTGAAAGACTGACTTTGAGGATGCTATAAATTACTCAAGTCTGCCCGAATTGTGTTGGGAAAATTGATACCTAGTCACTTTGAATAAGAATGTACTTACGTCTCGTCTAACATTTGGAAGACATATCTAGTTATATGACAACAGGATACCATCATAACTTGAAGGAAATAAGAACGCCCTGAAGAAGTTCTGTTGTACAGAACGAAACGCGTCTGCTGGCTGTGGTACATAAACTTAAGGATAATAAAAGCATTTGAATATACACCAAGATTCAGCGCTCCAATAAGGACTCTAAGTGATATGATTTGATTGGACTTATTGTGCAAGTGGTGCTGTGCCAAACTTTGGAATATTCTCCACTACTCTCTACTACTTACTCTCAACTACTCCACTACTTTCTAATACACACTCTCTACTACTCATTCTCTACTACTCTTCTACTCTCTACTACTCTCTCTCTACTACTCACTCCCTACTACTCACTATCTACTACTCTCTACTACTCACTTTCTACTACTCTCTACTCTATACTACTCACTCTCTACTACTCTCTCTCTATTACTTTTTGCTGAAATTTGCACATTAATTGATTGCTGCTATTTTTAAGTGCTATTACCGTTTTTAAAATTGTTTTAAAGTACTAGTGGGTTAAGGGACAGGCTGATTTATAGACTCTGCGCCTTGATTACTCACAGGTCAGGAGGCAGGGAAGAGAGAAGTGCGAAGGGACGCTCGCCTGGACGGCCGCCATCTTGGAGCGGGCCAGGGCTGAGCCATCCAGTCTTTCTCCTTCTCGGGACCTTCAAAAGGCGGGCTGGCGCGAGCGCTCGACCTGACTGCTCCTGAGGCGTGAGCCGGGAGCGAGGCGGATGACTAGATCTGCCTGTTGATACTTTTTGCTGAAATTTGCCCATTAATTGATTGCTGCTATTTTTAAGTGCTTTTACCGTTTTTAAAATTGTTTTAAAGTACTAGTGGGTTAAGGGACAGGCTGATTTATAGACTCTGCGCCTTGATTAGTCACAGGTCAGGAGGCAGGGAAGAGAGAACTGCGAAGGGACGCTCGCCTGGACGGCCGCCATCTTGGAGCGGGCCAGGGCTGAGCGGTCCAGTCTTTCTGCTTCCCGGGACCTTCAAAAGGCGGGCTGGCGCGAGCGCTTGACCTGACTGCTCCTGAGGCGTGAGCCGGGAGCGAGGCGGATGACTAGATCTGCCTGTTGATACTTTTTGCTGAAATTTGCACATTAATTGATTGCTGCTATTTTTAAGTGCTATTACCGTTTTTAAAATTGTTTTAAAGTACTAGTGGGTTAAGGGACAGGCTGATTTATAGACTCTGCGCCTTGATTACTCACAGGTCAGGAGGCAGGGAAGAGAGAACTGTGAAGGGACGCTTGCCTGGACCGCCGCCATCTTGGAGCGGGCCAGGGCTGAGCAGTCCAGTCTTTCTCCTTCCCGGGACCTTCAAAAGGCGGGCTGGCGCGAGCGCTCGACCTGACTGCTCCTGAGGCGTGAGCCGGGAGCGAGGCGGATGACTAGATCTGCCTGTTGATACTTTTTGCTGAAATTTGCACATTAATTGATTGCTGCTATTTTTAAGTGCTATTACCGTTTTGAAAATTGTTTTAAAGTACTAGTGGGTTAAGGGACAGGCTGATTTATAGACTCTGCGCCTTGATTACTCACAGGTCAGGAGGCAGGGAAGAGAGAACTGCGAAGGGACGCTCGCCGGGACGGCCGCCATCTTGGAGTGGGCCAGCGCTGAGCGGTCCAGTCTTTCTCCTTCCCGGGACCTTCAAAAGGCGGGCCCGTCTGCGCCCGTCCGCGCCAGATCCGCGCCTAGCGCCACACCCCCTGGTCGAAATGCCACTGACACGGCATGCCACATCAGATATAGACGGGATACACTATGGGCGTTAGGAGCCGAAACCAGAACGCCGGGCTGTGTATATTTGGAACTTCGAAACGACCCGCAGCTGACTCGACCTTGTTGCCCGAGCTGTCATACAATCCTCCCCATGGTTTCCTGGCTGCCTATCAATACCACCATGAATATCAATAGTGGGGAGGCGAAGGGTGAACGTGCTGATGTTAAATGTATGCTGTTGAATGCCAGATCCCTTGTCAAACATAGTATTGAACTGGCGGACCTGATACAGGAAATTGGTGTAAAGATAGCATTTATCTCTGACTCATGGACTGATGCTGCCTCGGGCCCTGACATTGTCAAACCCACTCCACCTAACTACGGCTGTCATGTTCAGAACAGACAGGGAAAGAGAGGGGGTGCTTGGCGATCATCTACCACGACTCAGTAAAAGCCAATTTTCTGCCAGTGACTGTTGCCGCTGGCGAGGCACTCGATTTTAATTTCTTACTGTCCCACCATCAATCCCTTAGAGGTTGTCTACTTTATAGACCCCCTGGGACTAAAGCCCCATTTCTAACAGCACTTGGAAGCCTTCTAGAGGAAGCAGCCTGTGCCAAGACATTCACAATTTTAGGGGATTTCAATTTTCACCTGGACTGCAGCTCAGACCCAGATACCCGGGAACTGGTGGAGTTAATGGAAGGGATAGATCTAAAGCAATTATTGGCGGGACCTACCCATAGGGCGGGACATACCTTGGATGGAGTCTTTTCTAACCACCCCTATCTAGGTGTTACAGCCACGCGCCCGGTCCCGTGGTCCGATCATGCCGCGATCTGTTTTAACATTGCTCTAGCCACACCCCTGAGATTGAGACAGGCCAAAAAACCAGCCAGGGCCATTAGGAAATGGAAAAATATAGAAAGCAAGTCATTAGACGAGCTTCTGACATCTACGATGGTACCCCTTATAGGTGATGCAGATGAGGCGGCTGCCACATACACTTACTGGGTGGACACAGCCTGTAGGCAGCTAGCACCTCCTAGACTCTGCCACTCCACTCGCACGTCTCCATTGGCCCCTTGGTTCTCAAAGGAGATCAGGGAGCATAAAATTATCTGTAAATAACTAGAACGGATATGGAGGAAAAACTATTGTGAGGCCGACAAAAAAAGATACAAATCGGAATTAGCCGTCTACAAAGACCTAATAGGAAAAGCAAAGAGTATCTTTTTCTCTAAACGTATCAGGGAGGCAAGAAACTCTCCAAAAGAACTCTACCAAACCATTCTTACCCTGGCAGCCCCCAAACCAGCAGCGGTCCTCCCCAGTCAGGAACTGTGTGAAGCCCTGGCAAAATTTTTCCAAAACAAAGTGGAGACTATCTTCAACTCTCTGGATGGTCAAACAAAGAGCAATTCCTCAGAGGACAACCCTGAACAAATAGAGAACAAGTCCCAGGAAGGCAAACTTCTGTACTTCGCCCCTTGTAATGAGGAGGAGGTAAGGAAGCGGATGCTGAGGCTTAAATCAGGCTCCCCTCATGATCCCTGTCCGCCTACCATAGTAAAGTTAGCTGTTACACCTATAGCCTCCGTGCTCACATCATTATTTAATAAAATGCTGGAAAGCGGGGAATTTCCATCCCGCTGGAAACAGGCATCCATCCTCCCTCTTCTAAAAAAACCAAACCTGGATATTGACGATTTAACCAGCTATCGACCCATTACCAGGCTGCCACTACCGGCCAAGATTATAGAGGGAATAATGAACTCTCAGTTAAGCGCATATCTGGCTACTGCCCAGGCTCTGGATCCATCTCAACATGGATTCAGGGCGGGGCACAGTACGGAGTCAGCTTTAATTAAATCTGTAGAAGACATTAGGAAAGTGATGGACGCTGGAGGAAGAGCCGCGCTGATTCTCTTGGACCTGTCTGCGGCCTTTGACACGGTCCACCATGAGATATTGGTGGACCGGTTGAGGGCTGCAGGGATTCAGGGCAAGGCACTTAAGATCTTGGAGGCCTTCCTCTCCAACAGAACTCAGGTGGTGACATTGGATGATTTAGAGTCCAGTCCGTTCATACTTCCTTGCGGGGTGCCCCAGGGCTCTTCATTGAGTCCAACGCTTTTTAACATGTATGTTTCCACCTTAGCACCCGTGATCAGAGCCTTTGGTTTTAATTTAACTTCATACGCGGACGACACCCAGATTGTGGTGTCGCTGCTACCAGGAGGTGAGGAAAGCACGGCCAGCAGATTTAAAGACTGCATGCTTGCAGTCAGTGACTGGATGGCAGGGAATTGCCTAAAACTGAACTCGGCCAAGACCGAAGTTCTCCTCTTTGGGGCCAAAGAGAACTTCTGGTCCCCGAGATGGTGGCCGGAAGAACTGGGCACTCCTCCCGCACCTGCCGCCAAGGTTAAGAACCTGGGGGTCCTAATGGATGAAGAACTATCCTTCAGGCCTCATGTAAATGCACTGTCCTCAGCTACCTATTTTGTTCTGCAGACTCTTCGCAAGATCCTGCCCTTTATTCCAGACGAGCATAGGAAAACTGCAGTATCGGGATTGATCATGTCTCGGCTGGATTACTGCAACGGACTATTGCTCAATGCTCAACAGGGGCTGCTAAATAAATTACAAACGCTGCAAAACGCAGCAGCCCGCTTGATCACGGGCATTCCCAAATTCGCTTCGGTCGCCACGAGCTGGTGAAACTGCACTGGTTGCCTGTGCGCAAGCGGATTGCATTTAAGGCACTATGTCTGGTCTTTAAGGCTCTGAAAGGGCTGGGTCCGCAGTGCATGACCCAGTACTTTCAGTGGTACAAACCTGTAAGATCACTGAGATCAACCAATCAGGGGCTGATAGTGATCCCAAGAATCAAAAAAGCCAGCTGGGGAGGCAGAAGCTTCTCCTTGGGAGCAGCAAAAGCCTGGAACGCCTTGCCAGCGGACATTAGACAGATACCAGACCTGATGTCCTTTCGGAAGGTCCTGAAAACGTGGTTATTTAGGCAATAAGCTGGCTAGCTTTCGGGAGTGGTCAACCAGCGCCAGGACACCATCTGGTAACAGTGCGCTTTATAAATGTTGAAAATAAATAAATAAATAAATATTACTCACTCTTTACTACTCACTATCTACTACTCTCTACCACTCACTCTCTACTTCTCACTCTCTACTACTCTCTACTACTCACTCTCTACTACTCTCTCTCTCTCTACTACTCTCTACTACTCACTCTCTACTACTCACTCTCTACTACTCTCTCTCTACTAGTCTCTACTACTCACTCTACTACTCACTCTCTACTACTCTCTACTACTCACTCTTTACTACTCTCTTCTACTCACTTTCTCCTGCTCTCTACTACTCACTCTACTACTTACTCTCTACTACTCTCTACTACTCACTCTCTACTACTCTCTACTACTCACTCTACTATTCACTCTACTACTCTCTACTACTCACTCTCTGCTACTCTTTCTACTGCTCTCTACTACTCTCTACTACTCACTCTCTACTCTATTACTCACTCTCTTCTCTCTACCTCTCTACCTCTCTCTACTTCTCTCTCTACTAGTCTCTACCTCTCTACCTCTACCTCTCTACCTCGACCTCTCTACCTCTACACCTCTACCTCTCTACCTCTCTCTACACGCACACATATACACATACATATATGCATATATATGCATATGCATGTATGTATGTGTATATATATATACATACATATATAAACATATATAATCTGCATATCTATATAAGTACAAATATAAATGCATGCATACATATACATATATGTATACATATGCATGTTATTTACATGAAAGTTTAAAAAACACTAATAAAAGCAAAGCTAAAAAGCCACCTCATTACAAACAGAATGGTTTTAACTTAAATGAGGGCGAGATCTATTGCATTTTCAATACTTGTTTACTTTGGTTCCATCAAGAAGGCATTCAGATGTGTCACACATTTGCCATAAATTCTGAATGTTAGCACTCTAGTTGCTCATTAGACCACACTGACGAAGGCGGAGATGCCGAAACGTGTTTGCTAAACCTTTTGAAAACTGCAGAAATGCTATAAATAAAAATATATTTACAACATGGGGTGGTGAGGGACAGAGTCTCTGAATTAAGCAGAATACTCTCACCCAGTCAAAAGTTCAGGGCTAGATCCAACACCGTTTTTTAGCTCATTGCACCATCCCAGTTTCAGAACCTGGCTGTATGCAAATTAGTCTGTTCCTGTCCCAGTGCATGATGGGAACAGGGCAAACCAAACTACAAAAGCCAATTCTTGCACTGGGAAGGAAACAAGCTTCCGGGGACCGGTTTCTGGCATTACAGCCGTCTTCGGCCCGGCTTGCTTGAATCCTGATGGTGCAATGAGCAAGGGACTCATGTCTGAGTATACCCTTCCACGCTTAGGGTGGACAAAAATATTTACAACATGGGGTGGTGAGGGACAGAGTCTCTGAATTAAGCAGAATACTCTCACCCAGTCAAAAGATCAGGGCTAGATCCAACACCGTTTTTTAGCTCATTGCACCATCCCAGTTTCAGAACCTGGCTGTATGCAAATTAGTCTGTTCCTGTCCCAGTGCATGATGGGAACAGGGCAAACCAAACTACAAAAGCCAAATCTTACACTGGGAAGGAAACAAGCTTCCGGGGACCGGTTTCTGGCATTACAGCCGTCTTCGGCCCGGCTTGCTTGAATCCTGATGGTGCAATGAGCAAGGGACTCATGTCTGAGTATACCCTTCCACGCTTAGGGTGGACAAAAATGTTTACAACATGGGGTGGTGAGGGACAGAGTCTCTGAATTAAGCAGAATACTCTCACCCAGTGAAAAGATCAGGGCTAGATCCAACACCGTTTTTTAGCTCATTGCACCATCCCAGTTTCAGAACCTGGCTGTATGCAAATTAGTCTGTTCCTGTCCCAGTGCATGATGGGAACAGGGCAAACCAAACTACAAAAGCCAATTCTTACACTGGGAAGGAAACAAGCTTCCGGGGACCGGTTTCTGGCATTACAGCCGTCTTCGGCCCGGCTTGCTTGAATCCTGATGGTGCAATGAGCAAGGGACTCATGTCTGAGTATACCCTTCCACGCTTAGGGTGGACAAAAATATTTACAACATGGGGTGGTGAGGGACAGAGTCTCTGAATTAAGCAGAATACTCTCACCCAGTCAAAAGATCAGGGCTAGATCCAACACCGTTTTTTAGCTCATTGCACCATCCCAGTTTCAGAACCTGGCTGTATGCAAATTAGTCTGTTCCTGTCCCAGTGCATGATGGGAACAGGGCAAACCAAACTACAAAAGCCAATTCTTACACTGGGAAGGAAACAAGCTTCCGGGGACCGGTTTCTGGCATTACAGCCATCTTCGGCCCGGCTTGCTTGAATCCTGATGGTGCAATGAGCAAGGGACTCATGTCTGAGTATACCCTTCCACGCTTAGGGTGGACAAAAATATTTACAACATGGGGTGGTGAGGGACAGAGTCTCTAAATTAAGCAGAATACTCTCACCCAGTCAAAAGATCAGGGCTAGATCCAACACCGTTTTTTAGCTCATTGCACCATCCCAGTTTCAGAACCTGGCTGTATGCAAATTAGTCTGTTCCTGTCCCAGTGCATGATGGGAACAGGGCAAACCAAACTACAAAAGCCAATTCTTGCACTGGGAAGGAAACAAGCTTCCGGGGACCGGTTTCTGGCATTACAGCCGTCTTCGGCCCGGCTTGCTTGAATCCTGATGGTGCAATGAGCAAGGGACTCATGTCTGAGTATACCCTTCCACGCTTAGGGTGGACAAAAATATTTACAACATGGGGTGGTGAGGGACAGACTCTGAATTAAGCAGAATACTCTCACCCAGTCAAAAGATCAGGGCTAGATCCAACACCGTTTTTTAGCTCATTGCACCATCCCAGTTTCAGAACCTGGCTGTATGCAAATTAGTCTGTTCCTGTCCCAGTGCATGATGGGAACAGGGCAAACCAAACTACAAAAGCCAATTCTTACACTGGGAAGGAAACAAGCTTCCGGGGACCGGTTTCTGGCATTACAGCCGTCTTCGGCCCGGCTTGCTTGAATCCTGATGGTGCAATGAGCAAGGGACTCATGTCTGAGTATACCCTTCCACGCTTAGGGTGGACAAAAATGTTTACAACATGGGGTGGTGAGGGACAGAGTCTCTGAATTAAGCAGAATACTCTCACCCAGTCAAAAGATCAGGGCTAGATCCAACACCGTTTTTTAGCTCATTGCACCATCCCAGTTTCAGAACCTGGCTGTATGCAAATTAGTCTGTTCCTGTCCCAGTGCATGATGGGAATAGGGCAAACCAAACTACAAAAGCCAATTCTTACACTGGGAAGGAAACAAGCTTCCGGGGACCGGTTTCTGGCATTACAGCCGTCTTCGGCCCGGCTTGCTTGAATCCTGATGGTGCAATGAGCAAGGGACTCATGTCTGAGTATACCCTTCCACGCTTAGGGTGGACACAAATATTTACAACATGGGGTGGTGAGGGACAGAGTCTCTGAATTAAGCAGAATACTCTCACCCAGTCAAAAGATCAGGGCTAGATCCAACACCGTTTTTTAGCTCATTGCACCATCCCAGTTTCAGAACCTGGCTGTATGCAAATTAGTCTGTTCCTCTCCCATGATGCACTGGGCCAGGGACAGACTAATTTGCATACAGCCAGGTTCTGAAACTGGGATGGTGCAATGAGCTAAAAAACGGTGTTGGATCTAGCCCTGATCTCTTGACTGGGTGAGAGTACTCTGCTTAATTCAGAGACTCTGTCCATCACCACCCCTTGTTGTAAATAAATAAAAATATGGCATAAAACTACGTAATACGACTTGAGTGCTCTTTGTTGCGAAACGACCCGAGAATTGGGATCGAGTGTTGTGGATATATATATATATATATATATATATATATATATATATATTACCTACTGGCGGTCGCCAGTAGGTATATATAGTTAGGATCGATTTCCATAGGGAAATCGCAACATTCTATTTGGAATAACTTTGGCGCCGGTTGAGCAATCAGGCTGGATTTTTCAGCAACTTTGCCTCGCGGCTCTTCGCTCCTTCCCTGAAAGTGTGGGGGGGATTCGTCAAGCGGGGGCTGAGATAAAAGGGGGGTCCCAAAATGTGTTTTTCCCATGTTAATTTCCATAGGGCGGTCTGTCGCAATTTTAGCTCGAACGGCTGAATGGATTTTCACCAAACTTGGCAAAATTGTAGGGACTGGTAGCCCGATGTGCCTTTGCTATGTCTCAAGATATGTGCTCCAGTGGATTTTGAGTAATTTAGGTTTAAAAAAATTTATATATCTGTAAGCGCGCCCCGGTACGCGTACCGGGGAGCGCTCCGGGCGCGCCACGCGACTTGCGCACGGCAAGCTGATTGGTTCTCGGGTGTCTGTAAACATTCGAAACAGTCAGGAGCGGCCGCCATCTTGTGTCTCGGTAGGATTGAGATACAAGAGGTGGCAAAAATCAAAGGGGGAAATGAGCAAAAGGGGGCAGGGTACACCCCCTGACCCCCTAGGTTTGATGTGGGGGTCATAAAAGGGTCCCGTGGGACAACATTTTATTTATTTTTTTCCGATTTTCGCGGGGGGAGCGCCCGGTACGCGCACCGGGGAGCGTACCGGGGAGCGTACTTTGGTGAAAAAAGTTAGAAAAAAGTTAGAAAAAGATAATCATTTGGAATGATCAGAGATAGGGTAGCCCTGAAAATGGCTTTTGGGTTCTGTGGCTGATTCAGGTACCTACAAGTAGGTACCAATGCACAGTCTTAAATTCAGGAGGAATATTCTATTCCCTTCATCTGAGAAGTGCACACCATCTTCTCTGTAAATATCTTGCATGTTGTAACGCAAGTTGTATATTGAACCCATTCCATAGTCTCTCATGTAAGCAGAAACAGATTTATTCACATGTTTCCGTGCTTTTTCAAATTGTGGACAAAATTGGTTGGACCACTTCCATTTCTGCCTTTGGCATATATTGGAATATACCAAGGCAGTTTGTGGAAAAAGTGCCATCAATTGATCAAAGGTGTCCTTTAAAAGCATTTCCAGACCCACACCAGTCAAAGTGCCCAAGTCATTTCCTCCACAGTGCAGAATTAACAGGTCAGGGTGTGGCAAATGCAAAAAGGTTTTCACCAATGGAATCAATTGGTGACATTTTAATCCTCTGTGGCCAATCCATTTTATGTTCACGTTTGATAAATCAAGGTTGTGTAAATTTCTGGTACTAGCATACCTTTGAGCCCAGTGGATATAGCTATGTCCAATAATCCAGACAGAATACATAGTCAGAGGAGATTCTGGTGCAGTTAGATGAAGTGTGGAAAAGAAATGGCAGTTGGAATAATAGGAGTTTGCAAAAAAAAACCTGTGGAGTTTCAGTGCTCTTGAATCACAAGCAATGATTGGTAGAATGAGATAGGTGAAAACTGAAAGTTAGGGTGCATGGTTGTGTTCTGTGTAAGAAGTAATTTGAATGGTTAAAAAAAAGTTATTTAAAGAAACCTTACACCAGATAAGCTGGTGTATTTGCAGGTCAAACATCCTTGCAGAGGTGATTTGCAACATTGTAGAATAAACTTTTGACCCTGGCAGCTCAGTAAGGAGGGAGTTGCTATGGTAACAGGTAGAAAGGGCTGAGGGGGGGGGAAGGGTGTTGGTTTGAATATAGAGAGGGAAGAGTTTTAATTGGTTAACAAAAAGGGATATCTGTGTAGAATTAGAGGTTTTCTGTGCCTTTATGGTTTGCAGTGCTTGGAGAACATACCTTTTACTCTGCTAAAGAAATATTGGTGTGTGTATCTGACACTGTTGTGAATGTCCTAAAGCATTTGTAAAGGTGAGTTATGATTCATTTAATATACATAGAGATTTGTATACTCTATGGAGAAGATTTGGAAGAAAATTGTGGTCTTTACATGTTGCTCTGTGTCATGCTTTTTGATAATGCTTGGTAAAAAGTTTTTACTGCATAGAGTAATTGTATTTTGTAAAATTGTGAATTTTTAGTCGTGACATGGAATGCTTCTACGTAGGACTTGTGCTGTGTTTTGTAAATGTGATGTAAAAAACGATTTTGGGGGGAACATTTTTTTTAACATTTTTTAAAAGGAATAAAAAATGTGTGCATGTTTAATAGAAATACATTTGACTCTTTACAATGATGTTACCTGTGTTAACTCAGTGTAGGAAGCATATTGAGTTTGTTTGCATAGAGGAATTGTATTTTGTAAAATTGTGAAGCTCCATGTGAAAGCGTTTGCCTCATTCTTATCCCTGTTGTGAGGCAGGTGCAAGATTTTGCCTCAGTCGTATCCCTGCTGTGAGGCAGATGATTGTAAATAGGATCTGTGCTGTGTTTCCTAAATGTAATGTCAAAAACGATTTTGGGGAAAATAAATGGTTTTTACATTTTTGAATATAATGTGGCACAGAGGTTTAAAAAGTGATGCATCTACCTACATGTGTCATTTTTTAAATATGGGGCAAAAAAGGTACTTGTTTGGGCTTTCCTGGGGAGCATAGGTGTTGAGGCTTGTGTCTAAGAGTGCAGTGGATTAGGCTTTATGAAGCCTATCTCTGCTGCATTCTTAGACACAGGTGTTTTGAGGCAAAATCTTGCACTTGTCTCACAACAGGAATACGAGTGAGGCAAACGCTTTCTCATGGAGCTTCACAATTTTACAAAATACAATTCCTCTATGTAAACAAACTCAATATGCTTCCTACACTGATTTAAAACACAGGTAACATCATTGTAAAGAGTCAAATTGACACCTGTCTCTAAGAATGCAGACAGGGATATGCTTCATGAAGCCTAGTCCACTGCACACTTAGATACAATCCTCACCACCTAGGCTCCCCAGGAAAGTCCAAACATGTATCTTTTTTCCCCATATTTAAAAAGTGACGCCTGTATGCGTCATTTTTTAAACCTTTGCGCCACATTATACTCAAAAATGTAAAATCCATTTATTTTCCCCAAAATCGTTTTTGACGTCACATTTAGGAAACACAGCACAGATCATATTTACAACCATCTGCCTCACAGCAGGGATAAGACTGAGGCAAAATCTTGCACATGAAGCTTCACAATTTTACAAAATACAATTCCTCTATGCAAACAAACTCAATATGCTTCCTACACTGAGTTAACACAGCTAACATCATTCTAAAGAGTCAAATATATTTCTATTAAACATGCACACATTCTTTATTCCTTTTAATAATCGCAAATCAGATAGCGATTTTAAGGGTGCCAGGGGTGTCCAAAGGACACCCTGTAGCACCCCTAAAATGCACAATTGAACAGGTGTTGCGCACACACATGTCCAAAGGACATGTGTGTGTGCTACATGCAACTTAGAAAAATGCTTTTAAAAGCATTTTTCTGAGTTTTTGCTATTTACCGAGAGGTCTGACCTCTCGGTAAATAGCGGCCCAAAAGTGCTAAATCGCAATTTTTTTTTGTGTCATGAATAGCATTTGAGGAATCTCTATTAGAGATTCCTTAAATGCCATTCCTCGCAAACATGCGAATTCTTAAATAGCGATTTTTGCATTTGGGATGATGAATACCAAATGCAAAAATCGCACTCGCAAAGGGCCAGATTCTCAGAATCTGGCCCTTTTGCGAGCGCTTTTAGCTACATGAATCAGGCTGATATTTTACTAATTCTCACCCTTGGCTTTAAGGTCACTAACATTTTCTCAATCTACCTCACTCCTGTGTTTTTACTCTGCTTCTCTCACTTATTTTATTCTCCATGTTTACCCCCCTTCCATTATTTACCCTCTCATATTCAACTTCTTTTGATCCCTATTCTTTACTTCACTTACCCTCTGTTCCCTTCCTTTGCTTATTTACTCATTCTCTTTTTCTTAATTATTTACCTTACTCCTACATATATAGCTCATCCCCCTCCCAACACATACACACACCTGTAACATACACCCCACACACACACCACACCTACACATCATACACACAAAAAAACCTCCCACACACACTCCTCAAAAACACACACACATTCCATACACACACATACATTGAACACATATACACCCCACACTCATACACTTCTCACACATATTTCACACACCCTCATCTCTACCCACACCATAACACTCCACACAACCACACCCACAGACACACCTTACACACCCACACTTTGACCTACACCCACTAACTCCCTGTAAGTCACACACACTGCATTACTTATCTTTTTTTGCTGTTGTACTCAAGCCCATTCAGGTACTGTTCCTTTTACTCTCTTTGTCCTCTCTCTTTGTCACTCACCATGTGTTATCCTAATTCAATATTTCTCCCTCTATCACCCCTCTTTACTTTTACTATGGGTAGCGCACCGGGGAGCGTAACAAGGGGAAAACAAAGAGAAACAGTAAAATAATATTTTAGAGTGCTTTGAGGTAGGGTAGCTGTTGTGTTGTGTGGGTGATTTACTTACTGCACTCCTTCCACTCCTTTTCTCAGTACCTCTGTTCTCACAGTTCTTCATTCCCGTTCACTCAGTCCGTCTATCTTACTGTAATTGTCTCTGTCTCTTCACTCTTTCACTACTTGTTCATTATGCTTTCTCCCTGAAGTTCAAGCACATTACGTTATTTACATTTCCTTGCTGCTTCAATTATTCCCTTTCTGTTACTTCTTCTTTTCTTCTTTTAGTTTTTTTCTCTGTCAATCCACATGTTTTAACTTTATTCAATGTTATCCATCTTATTTCATCCCTCTTTATTTATGCACACTACTTTTTTCTCTCTCTCCTTTACCAGTGTTATTTAAATCTGGTTCCGTTATTACCTTTTATTTGTACATCATTTTTTCTCTTTCCTTTTACTCTTTACAGACACTCACATTCTTCATGTGCCTCTGCTTTAGTATTCTTCTTCTCTCTTTCTTTGTTTCACAGCCTTATATTTTTTACATTTTCTCTCTTACACTTTGTTATATCTTTTACACTGTTTTACTATGTATTACACAGTACATCTGTGTTGCTCTCTCTTGCTGTCTGTCTCTTAACATTACTCTCTCTTTCTCTTTCTCTTATGCTCTCCTTCTCTTGTTTTTTTTTTCTTTTTTTTTGTGTTGCGCTAACGGGGCGCTCACCGGTGCGCGTACCGGGAAGCGCACCCATGAGAAAAATGAAGTGAAGAGTGCTAAAAATGTTAGTATTTTTTTTAAAAATGGGAGGTAGTTCTGAAAAGAACTTTTTTTTAATGTTTTTGTTGTTTTATATTTTTTTTATTTTTCTGAACATTTTTTTTTTTTGAACAATTTTATGTTTTTTTGGGGGGGGAACAACGAAAAACAGGCATTAGAAAGGGCTCAACAGGAGCAAAACATTTGTTTTATTTTTTGGGGCGTTTTGAGCACTTGTGATTTTCAAATGCTCTGTTTATCAAATTGATACTCATATTTGCACATGAAAGTAGGTCACCACAATAAAGGCACACTATCTTCATGTGCACAAAATTCTGTTGGATGTTTGGGACCGTTTCCCTCGCCTCTGGTCCCGACAGAGTTACCTGTGCCAATGTACTGGCCACAGGAGTTGGTGGGTTGTCTTGGATGTGACGCATCTCTGCAACGCTGTAATTCAGTGGATGCCACCTCTGCATATGACGGTGCATAGTATAGTTACCATAACTATACTTTTTGTCTGTACCTCTAGATAAAACATCTTTACAAATGAGGCATGTCACATGTCGGGCATTCACTTTTTTTTGGCCTCGAGGAAAAGAATAAAATTGCCAAATAAAACTGTCTTTGTGGTGGGATTTCCGGGGCTCTTCACGTAAGAACTGCCTCCGCTCTACTTCCTCTTCCTCTTCTTCTTCCTCTTCCTCCTCTGGGTTGGGAAGGAACTGTGGAGGTGGTCCTTCCTTCCTAGGTGGTTGTGGTGGTGGTGGGGGTCCACCAGCTGCAGCTACTACAGATGCCATTATTTTAATAAGCAAAAACAGGTCTTCCTCTCACAAAGATGAAAGTCAGAGTGAGGAAAGAAGGAGGGGTTTTCATCATTTGGGAAAAAAAAGTTCTAAACCAATGAAAAGTGTTATTTACAGGTCACATGACCTGTTACGCTTACGTTACGCGTCCCGCTCCGCGCCCGGAGCACTTCCGGTAAGCTGCGCTTCGCGCCTCGTTCGCGCACCGGAGCACTTCCGAGTGCGCGAACGCGGCGCGTCATAAGACGCATTACGCGGCAACGCGATACGTCGTGCTTATGCGACGCATCACGATGTTGTTCTTGAACGCGGCAGTTGTGCAAACGGTACGTTTCCCGGTACGCGGACCGGGTCGCCGCATAAAAATGAGCTAACGGGAAGCTACCCGGTGCGCGGACCGGTAGCGAAAAAAAAATATATATATACATAAAAAAAATATATTAAATACATATAAAATATATTTTTCCTTTAAAAGAAGAATACATTTAACAGCTTTTGATATTTGATATTAAAAAACCATTGAAATTCACTGAAAAAACCATAGGTTATAGACCGTATATAGTTAGGAATTAGCATTTACAAAACCTTAAAAATTCACTGAAAAAACCATAGGTTATAGACCATATATAGTTAGGAATTAGCATTTTTAAAACCTTATTTTACTCACACAAAACCATTGAAATTCGCATATATAGTTAGTTGTACTGATGTCACATATTACATCATTCATGACATGGTTAGTGACATCACTGATGACATCACTGATGACATCTCAAATGACATCACTGATGACATCACTGATGACATCTCATTTGATATGACTGATCACATCACTGATGACATCATTCATGTGATAATACGATGAACTTCTTCAGACTCTAATATAACCTTATATACACTCAGTGTAAACAGACACTCACAGAGTGTCACTCATCCATGGAGTTACTCACACACCTAGTCAGTCATGCAAAGAATCAATCACACCTCCATTTCCTCAACTATACAGTTATACACACCTTACTTATTCAAACAGATACTAACACATATTTACTCTCTTATACAATCCCTGATACAATTTCAGAATGATCCATACAGCCACTCACACATTCACTGGCTCTTATGCACAGTTATTTATATATGTCAACTCTCACATATACTGTGTTTTACATATGTTCTTACTTTGACATGTAGCACTGAGATATCCATTCACTCACCAATACACTCATGCACACAGTCAACCGCCCATACAGCTGTTCCCACATGCACTTTTGAACCCATACATCTAGTGAATCAACTGCTCACACATCTATGCACAGAGTCATACACCTCCCAACCACCCACACACACACTCAGTCTCCCATACAAATACTTGGGCAACCAATCAATAACCCATATAGTTACTCATATAGCTACTGATCAATACATGCAGCAGTTTACAGAACAACAGACATAATGATGCACAAATTAAGACAGTTTAGTCACTAACCCATGCACTCAGTGAGACACATTTAATCACTCACTCATACAGTCAGTCATGCACCTACTAAATCCTTCATCCAGACACTTATACATCCACTCATTCTTCAATATGTAAAACATATTTAAAGTTTACAGAAACATACAGACACTGGATGTTGTTATCAGTGATGTCATCAGTGATGTCATTTGAGATGTCATCAGTGATGTCATCAGTGATGTCACTGACCATGTCATGAATGATGTAATATGTGACATCATCAGCACTGGATTGCGGGTGCGCGAAATATATAGTTAGTACAACTAACTATATATGCGAATTTCAATGGTTTTGTGTGAGTAAAATAAGGTTTTAAAAATGCTAATTCCTAACTATATATGGTCTATAACCTATGGTTTTTTCAGTGAATATATATATATATATATATATATAAAACAATTTACATGAATAATAATGTAATAATTATCAATTTAAATTTCTTTTTTTTGATTAATTAATTAAATAACTTCCCACCCTATACAAGTATAAACCTAGCATCCAACCGTTAAAATATAACTAAAATAAATAAGTATAAAACAATGTACATAATTGATCATCTATTAACGTATTAATTAACAATTAATACTTATTTGTTAATTATTACTTAATTAATGTCTCGCCCTATATCCCTACAAAACTAACAACCCACAACTAAAATATAACTAAAATGAATCAATATTGCATAAATAATTAATAATTACTCAATTAAATATTGATTAATTATTACTTAACTTTCCACCCTATAACCCAACAGCCCACATCTAAAATATAACAAATAAATATAATTATTACACAATTTACATAATTATTAATTAATTAAGGGTTTAATAATAAATTATTAATTAATTATAAATTATTTATTACTTAATTAAGTTCCCACTCTATACTTCTACAAACTTAGCAGCATGCTACAACACTATAAATTGCTACTTGCAATTAAAATTAACCATTTTAATCATTTTAAAGTACAAACTTTATTTAAAAATATTAACAATTATACAAACATAACTAATTATGCTGGCCGTTGTGTGACCATGCCGCTGATGTGCCAAAGGTAAGCCAGTCTGCCCCATTCATGCTTAGATCATGCCCAGCGCCATAACCCCTGGCCCTACCACGTCCACGGCTACACCAACAAGGAGCTCTAGGCCCTGGACCCAGGTCACCACAATAACAGCTGCTTCACGGCCTCACTGCAATCTACTAAAGGACCCTTCACTTTCTGCCACTGCCATTTCGCCTGCCACACAGGACTTCTTGCCTGCATCAGACCTCACATATGCTCAATCAGACAACTATGAACAGACCAATACCGATCCAAGCGCATCCTGCTCTACACCTGCTCCCTCTGCAAATTTTACATTGCAACTACCATTACAACACATAATACTTTTAGGGTAACAGGGGGTAAGTGTTGAATAGTGTAGGGGTAAAAATTACTATTCCCACTTCAGTGAGTGCAACAGTATGGTAAGTGTTGGATAGTGTAGGGGTATAAATTACTATTCCTACTCCAGTGAGTGCAACAGTAGGAAAAGTGTTTGATAGTGTAGGGGTTAAAATTACTATTCCCATGTACCCCAACACCCATACCCACCCTAACACTAATAATATTCTCCATTACTTACTTTATAATGCGTTGTAATGGCATGTGTTGTAATGGTATGCCTTGTAATGGCATGCGTTGTAGTGACATATGTTGTAATGGCATGCGTTGTAATGACATACGATATAAAGCCAGTTGCATTGTAACAGCTGTGTTGTAAAGGTAGTGCATTGTAATGAATGCGTTGTAATTGTTGGTTCCCGTTCAGAATACTGCGATGCCTTCCAACCTCATTGCGCCCCTGGCCATCGACTCCCACCTCTACATCCTAATTGGCAACCTCAATTTCTACGTTGATGACCCCACAGACGCCAACTCTATCACCCTCCTGGAGAGACTGAACAACATTGGCCTCACCTAACTGGTCACCAAACCCATACACAAAGCTAGACATAAACTCAACGCCATCTTCACCAGCAACAGAATCAAATCACCCACGTCACTTCACCATCTCCAATGCCCAGCACACCATCACCATGCACCACAGCGCCACCCACAACAGCTGGGGCAAGGTAACCGACACACGATGGACACAGTCCATCAGCACCACACAACCTGAAACTTCAGCGGACCTCGACCAAGCCATCCATATCTTCTCCGCCTGTATCACCAACTGCACTGACAGATTTCTGCCGCTGAAAGCAGCAGAGGCCAACAGCACCTCAAAACAAGCCAAGTGGTACACCTAAGAGCTCAAAACCACCAAGCGCAGTTGCCAACAACTCGAGAAGACCTAGCATAACCAAAAGAACCCCTTTGACAGGGTTACTCACAAAGAGGCCCATAGCAAATACCACCATGCCTCAAGGAATTCAAAAGACCAGAAATCCCTGCCTGCATCGATACTGTGACCAACCACATGAATCAGCTTTTCAGAATAGTCCAGGAATTCTCCAACCCAGCTTCCTCTGAGAAACCCGTCTACCCCTCCCTAAAACTCAGCGTCAGATTCTAGTGCTACTTCCACAGCAAAATCACTCCCATCTACAACAATTTATCACCCAGCCCACCTCACTCAGCCTCGACAACCTCAACCTACCAGCGATCACCGGCTGGAATATCACCACCTGGTCTCCTCTCACCATGCAGATCACTGAAGTTATCATGTCATCCATCCACTCATGCAAAAACAACAGTTGATGGACAGAATGCAGAACAATGTCATACATTCACCCCAGTACAGAGATCTGGGCCTAAATCCATAGTTTTTTTGCTCACCATGCCATTCCAGTTTGAACCCAGCTATATGCAAATCAGTCTTGACCCTGTGCCCCATGGGAACAGTCCAGCCCGAACTGCCAAGCCAGGTCCTCTCTGGACTGGAAACAAGCATCCAAGGACCGGTTTCGGGCTTTCAGCCCTCATCAGCCTGGATAGCTTGATTCCAGTGGCATGGAGAGAACGGGACTCACGTCTGAGCATACCCGTCCCACTCAGGGTGACAAATGCAAAAACAACAGTTGATGGACAGAATGCAGAACAATGTCATACATTCACCCCAGTACAGAGATCTGGGCCTAAATCCATCGTTTTTTTGCTCACCATGCCATTTCAGTTTGCCACTCAGGGGCACTCACCGACCCCTGCCCCCGCCACCTTTTCAACTTTGGAGCCAACCCTATCAGCAAGGAATTCACTGTCATCCTTAACACCTCCATCTCCACAGCAACCTTCGCGGTTAAGCAGGAAACATGCAGGCCCCCCTCGCAGTTGACATCAGATCCCACTGACTCACCATAATCTTCTACACAGATGACACTCAACTAACTTTCTCACTCACCAAGGACCCCTCCAACGCCAAAACCAGCTTCTGCAATGCCTGTGACGACGCAGCCAAATGGATGAGAAACAACTGCCTCAAACTCAACTCCAACAAGACAGAAGTTCTGATCTTCGGGAAGAAAACCTCCACCTCAGATGACACCTGGTGGCCAGCAGAACTTGGACCCTCACCGACCGACCATTCACCCAACCTCATAATTATCCTCGACAGCCAGCTGACCATGAAATGACGAGTCAATGCAGTCACCTCCTCCTGCTTCCACACACTACGCAAGCTCTGATGAATCTTCAGATGTATCCCAATCAACACCAGAAAGACCAGCACATAGGCCCACGTCAGAAGCCGCCTCAACTACGGCAATGCTGACTATGCCAGAATCTCCACCCAACTCTTTGTAAGACTCCAGACCATATAGAATGCTGCTGCCAGACTCATCCTAGACCTTCCCAAACACACCCACATCACTTCACACCTCTGAAACCTCCACTGGCTACCCATCCAGAAGAGATGCCAGTTCAAGATCCTCACATGCCTAAAAAGCTCTTCACAACCAAGGACCATCCTATATCAACCACTGACAGAACATCCAGATGCCCTCAAGGCACCTGCGCTCCGCCTCGCACGCTCTCGCTCACACACCCTGCATCTGACACAGTACCAGCTGGGGATGCTACTTCTCTTACCTTGCTGTCAAGACTTCAGCACAATGCTCAAGACCTGGCTCTTCGACAGAGACAGAGCATCCTCAGCCCCCAGATAGCCCTAGGGGTGGTAGTGTTATGCTTTACAAATACTGATTGACAGTATAGCAAATTAATGTTGAAGCAAATGGCACTGTATAGGTAGTCAATTTAATTACATAGGTTGCTTGTTCATCAGCCAATGCCCATTGGACTAGGGTTATAGAAAATATTCTACAGAGAATCAAATAGTGCTTACTGTACTTTTATGCAAAAAACTTTTTGTAGAAACTTCAATAGTCCACCGAATCTTCTCCTTCCACTGACCAGTTCAAATCAGTTCATAACAAACATTAATCACGCAAATAGCACTGTCTATATTCTCGTTACCTGAAGCCCAACTGTGATTGGCTTTAATGATAATGATGATGTCATTACCAATAAAAATAAAAAAAATATGAATAATATAGACTGGTGAAACATTTAAATAATTAGATAAAGGAATAGACATTTTCTGAATTGGAGAAAGTAAAAGGGGTAGGGATGCATTTCTGCTTCCCTCTTCCTTGAACTTAGCATAGTACAATTTTATGTTACAGTGCAGATGATAAAACTAATGGTAGTTCTAAAAGTTCAACTTAAAATACTTAATTATAGCTAATCCTGCACAATAATTCACAAAACTTGTGGCACTGCCCTACACCAATGTGAAAGAGCAGGAATGCACCCTATGTATGAAATACGGTACATTCCAGTCCTTTCCCCCTGTGCTGGCACACAATTTGATGTTTAGAAACAATCCCAAGATGCGTTTTCCTCTTTCTATGTGTGCTACAGAATGCAGCACACATGGAAAGAGGAGAAATAAAAGCATTTCTCATCATTACACCTGCTTTGGGGAGGCATAAGGTTTTAGCGCTGTCCCAGGTTTACGTGATTAGATAAATCTGGGACAGCGTCAAAATCCTTGGCTGTTGCGTGGGAAAACCCACCGCAATGTCCATTGAACGCCTTTTTGATGCAGGGTAAGGCAAGGCAGCGACTTGCGCTGCTTTGTCTTACTCCATATCTACAGGGCCATGCAAAGCCATGCAGAGTGGCTTTGTGTCGCCGCATAGATATAACCGAAAGGCGTGCACTGCCGGAGCATCACTTTTTTTGACTCTCCGGCGCAAGTCTCTAATAAATAAGCCCCTTAATGCTTGGCCAGTGTCAATGTCACATTATGCTTTAAAATGCACTATTTTTTATGGTTGCTCAGAAACATTTTTGGAGAGAACAAGAATGAGGCCCCACAGGCATTTTTTCGCCAGGGATCTACAAAATCTTCTGACAAACCTGTTTTGTGGATGATGTGACGTAAGCATGGATGAATACTGATGTAATCACATCCACCACCAATCCACAACTCAAAAGCATTTGTATCTTTACTGTGGTTGCGCTAGCCCTTTGAGACTGTCTTGCCAGTGGTGGGGTTCAGGCTCACTGCGCCAATCCCCCTGGGTTTCATCCCTCACTTTGCCCACACACCCTATTTCAAAAATCTGCTCAGTGATGCAGAACATCAGTAGCCTCTTTCTGTCCATCTGAGTGGGTGCAGGTGTGGGTAGGTATTCTTCCATTTTGATTTACTATAATCTCTGCTTGAATTAGAAATACTTTCCTTTTTGTTGTTATCCAGTTTTAGTTAATGTATCCTCTGCTGCTTAAGTGGTATTGATTGAAGTGGTATCCATGGCTACTGATACAACATTTCCAGTGCACCTTCTAATCCAGGATTATTTTCAAATAGTAGGGCAACAATCCCAATGGAGGCAACTGTTCACCTCATATATAAAGGTGAGAATAATGTTGAGGCACATTTTGATAAAATTGTTACAAAGGATACTGCTTTACTTGTGATGAATTGGTACTTACTGGACAGAAAAGGCTCAGGATTATATTGTTGAACTCTATTCACCCATTATTAAGAATGAACAATTGTATGCATGATTCTCGGGTAAGCCAGGTGGACTGCACCTCAGTAGTGGCAAAGAGGAAATCGCATCTTTCCCTTGAGGGATATCTGTCCGCTTATGCTTTTTTAATGATCTTTGTTCACCAGGACAATATGGTCACATCTCGGAGTCCCTCTGTAGGTCAAATATGATGCTTGCCTTGATTTTACAATTGATGGAGAAAGTAGTCTCTGGCTTTGACCACATTCTCTCAACTTTGATTACTATATGGAATGTGCTTTTAGTAAAGATCCAAACAGGAACTCAAGATGAAGGAAATACAAATTATGGTGCATATTTATTTACAAAAGGCGTAGAGCACGTTTGCACCAATCAACCTGGTACATGGGCGATGCAGGGCTCTGAGTCAGATTTCTGTAGCCACGCAAATCTACGCTGTGTGGCTTTAAGTGGTATCATAAATCTTAGTAAGGCAACGCAGTGCAAATCTCTTTGTTGCCTCACTCTGGGCAAGGGAGACGTTCGATGGGCGTTGAGGTGGGTGTTCCGACGCAGTTGTCATGTGTTTTGACATATTCACAGATTTACAAGGACTTGTAAACCTAGGAATGCATCAACATCTTATGCACCCCAGAACAGGTGTAATGAGGAGAAATATCTTTATTCCTCCTCGTATGTTTGCTGCATTCTGAAGCACACATAAATGGAGGAATAGCTCTATGGATTATTTTTGTGCAGGACAAACAAAAATCATGCCGACAACACAGGCACCCTTGAACCGTGGTGCAAGGGTGCCTGCATTGTTGCTAGGCTGCCGCAATGGAACCAGCACAGGGGGGAAAGACAGGAATGCACCTTATTGGATAAATACAGTGCATTCCTGCCCTTTCACTTTGACATAGGGCAGTGCAGCAAGTTAACCTGCTGTGTTGGCCTGCACCAAAACCCCATAAATGAGACCTACATTTCTAAAACACCTACTTGTGATATTGGGGGCCTAATTTATGGGGATTTGGCATAGAGCAGCATAGCAAGTCACCTTGCTGTGCTGCCCTACGATGAAGTGAAAGGGCAGGAACGCACCGTGTTTATCTTATAAGGTGCATTCCTGTCCTTTCCCTCAGCGCTGGCGCCATTTCAGCAGCTTAGAACCAATGCAGTCACCCTGCACCATAGTGCAAGGGTGCCTGTGTTGTCGGCAGGATTGTTTTGTGCAGGAAGGAGCACCTTACTGCACAAAAACAATGCTGGGTGGCTTTTTCCTCTCTGGAAAGAGGTAAAAACGAAGAGAAATAAAGTTAACTCTCCTCGATGTGCCTCCCCTGGGAATGTGTAAGGTTTTGGTGCATTCCGAGCTTCTCATGGTTTTGTGAATCTGGGGAAACATCAAAATCCATGGGTGTTGCCTGGAAACACCTACACAATGCCCATGGAATGCCTCCCTAATGCAGAGTAACGCAACACATCAATTTGTGCTGCCTTGCCTTACTCCATGTCTATGAGGCCATTCAAAGCCACGCAAAGTGGCTTTGCGTGACCTCATAAATATGATTTTGTGATTTGCGCCACCGGAGCGTCACAAAAAGTGATGCTACTGCTGCGCAAGAGGCTCATAAATATGTCCGTGGGTATCTTGGGATTTTTGTGTTGATTTTCTTTAGAAAATAGTGTACACATAAAGACTCACAATCAAAGTTATGCGCATTAAAAAAATTAAGTTCATCAGGTCTCGCTAGGGAAATTTCTGATATTGAAAACAATGCAGGTCGCTGGATCCCATTCTTTCTCTGTTAAAAAAACATTTTAAATCAAATAAAATGGTTGATGACACTCTATATTCTCCATACAATTTGTTTCCATAAAAGTAGCAGATCAGATGTTTATGATCATGCTGATAGTTTTCCAGTGTATTCCCTTTTCTTTTGCACCCCATCTCAAGATAGAGGATAAAGCAAGAGTAATGACAAAGAAACATGTATATGAATAGACAGTCTCACAAAATACAAATTCGATTGACAAGGACATCAACCAACAACCCTAAAGCAATCTCTAGTGAAGTTGGTCTCCACTTTTAAAGTCACCAGACATCACAAATTCATCCATCACTGACTCCAATGGCATCTACCTTTTTTCAGCAATATACTAAATGTGGCCAGTGTAGCAGATGCTATAGACCAGAGCTCTTGCCCATACTCTCCTCTGACAGTGGTGTAAAAAAGGTCCCCACAGTCTTCGAATTGTGGGAGGGGACAAGCTCCAGGGGGGACCTCAGCATGGTACTCTGGCCTGAGAGCTCCTGAGTGAGTCCGGAGGGGGGCCCCTCCATGTACTTTGCAGCGGGGGCCCTCAATTTGCACATAAATCGAGCACCATATACCGCTCTGATAAGGGAAGGTCCCATGGCTGAGAAGCCAGGACTTCTGGAATGCCACAGGACAGACATCTCCATTAGGGAGAGAAGCCTGCAGCTACATGGAACCTGATCGGCTTCTGGATGAAACATAAAGCACCGGCCTGGGGTAGCGGTCGAAGCCAACTTTGGAGACAAGTATGCTCGTGATAAGGAGACGAGGGACAGAGTGGCATGGCAAAGTTACAGAATGATAAAACGAAGACTGAGGAATATGATCTCAGAGCAGAGAGGATGTAGTGGTGAGATTCAACCTAAACCGCTGAATTGGAGAGGTGGAATACCAGACTTCACCAAATAGGAATAGTACTCATTACAACACAAACATTTACAATGCATGCCTTTACAACGCAGTTTTTACACCGCAACATCCATTACAACGCATGTTTTTACATCGCTTGCCATCACAACGCATAGAAACTACATTTACAACGCATTCTATTACATCACATTATACCATTACATCGCATACCATTACATTGCAGGTAAGGTAAGTGTTGGATAGTGTGGGGGCAAAAATTACTATTCCCCCTCCAGTGAGTGCAACAGTAAGGTAAGTGTTGGATAGTGTAGGGGTAAAAATTACTATTCCCAGTCCAGTTAGTGCAACAGTAGGGTAAGTGTTGGATAGTGTAAGGGTAAAAACTATGGGTTGTAATGGTATGCGTTGTAGTGACATGTGTTGTAAGGACATGCGTTGTAGTGACATGCAATGTAATGGCAGCGTTGTAATGGCATGCGATGTAAAGGATCCTGCGTTGTAATGACTTCGTTGTTAAGGTAGTGCGATGTAATGACTGCGTTGTAAATGTTGTTTCCCAACAAATAGAAGGATATCCCTTGCAGCAATGACTCAAGCAAAAAGGATTATTTGAAAGGCAAACAGATGCCCCTCTTTAACATAATTCAGCAATGCAGGTAGTATAATTGTGAAAGAGTAAAACTGTCCAGTGTATTTTGGAGGACCTGGTTATTTTACAGATTTTCAGATGTTCCAACAATAAGACTGGGAGTGTTGCAAAATGTAGGCGTTGTGCAGCTTGACATACTAACCTATTTGCAACATACTAGTGAGACATAAAGATAACCTCCAGTGGGGTGCAGCCGACACCTTTGACGCGAGCGCCAGAGCTGAAGCCCCGCCCCTGGAACCTAGGGGGGAGTAAGAACCACTCCACTTGAGTGAGTTGAGTGCCCACAGGATCTTTAGTGGCATAAAAGACCTACATGGAAAAGTACCTGTGGCAGTGAACAGAGTGACACACCATCGCAACAAAAGAACATATTTGTAATAAAATACTGAACAGACTCCACTGATTTAGGAGGTTCATTGCTGTTGTTTATCTGTTCTCTCTTTTTTATTGTTTGTGGCATATGCTGGCAATACAAAATAATAAAATTTAAAAAAAACACCGCACCAGCTTACTAAGGTAAGGCCATTGGTTTTACTCGTGCTTATTTTTAGGTGGCATTTGGCACTGTTGCCAGTATTTTACAGGGGGTATTTTCAGATTTCTGGGCATGAAAAACCTATATTTAAACCTGACAACCTATCTGGTAAAGCGTACTGGGGGTACATATGAGTCAAAACTCAAACTACAGTTCTGGGGTTGCCATTTTTTGCAAAGCAAGAACAACGACCTCAGATTTTGAAAGGGTCTTCAGAATAGGCAGCCTGGTTTCCATTATTCTCAAATAAAAGCCTTTCTGACGACTTTTTCTTAGAAGATGGCGACCATTGCATTTCTCTTTTCTGATGTCAATGTGCTGTTAATTTACTTTTAATAATAGCTAAATTGTTTTTTAATTTCACTGCTATTTGGTATCCTCCGCGGAATGGTAGGCCAGCCCAGTAAAATGCCTCTTCCTTGTTGGTGACATGTAATTGTTTCGTTATGGCCTCAGATCTCCATACCCGCACAGCTGGAGTTAATTTCCATCCGGGGTGATGCAAAAGACTGCCTTCTTGGAAACCTGAAGATGGCATGCCTAGGCTTAGAAATGGGCAGCAATGTCCCGTGAACATTTAACAGAAGATTTCTAGGTGACAAAAAGATTCACAATAGTAATGTTACCTAGGGAACAAGTTCAAAAGATTACAGACCACTAGGCAGTCTAGTGGTATCCATACGAGTTTTGTACATATCCACATTGATCCTGAATGACAAAAACCCAGATATACTGAATGTACAACTGTGATTTTCGTATGTATGTTGCATATACCAGTTAGGCCTAGCATTAAACGGTAGCTTTACTGCAGCCTGACAATTTATAGGAGTTTGTATAGGGTAAATATTAGTTTACACATATTCCCCCTTTTTTCTCACGGAAAACATTTTTCCAGGTAGAGAAATTCCCTCTCAATGCCCCCTAAAAAATCATGGTAGTTGGGTTATTTCTTACACTCATTAAACACGTATGCCCTGGCCATGAACGGGCAACTGTATGAATGGATTAATCAATGATGTCTGTCAGTTCCTCACCTATGAACTGATTGGTAGGAGAGGTCTGCAGTGCTCATATGGTAACAGAATATTGAGGGGCATGTTTATGAAAAAGTGGTGCACTGCACTGCAGCAAGTCACCTTGCTGCAAGGCATCACTGGGAAAGGGTAGGATTGCACCGTATTTAAGACATACAGTGACACAAAAAATGATGGATGAAATGCTGAACATTGTCAAACATTCTACCCCAGTCCCAGATCTGGGTTAAACCACTAGTTCTTTTGTTCACCATGCCACCTCAGTCTTGACCCAGCTCACCATGGGTCCTGCCCGATCTTCCAAGCCCTGCCTGGACCAGAAAAAAAACATCCTATGACTGGGTTCATGGTATCACCCCTCATCAGCCAGACTACATTGAATCCAATGGCATAGTGAGCACATAAACTAATGTCAAGGCATACCCATCCCACTAGGGTGACTATAGCAACACAAAATTCTGGCTGGGTCCAAACTGGAATGGTGTGGTGAGCAAAATGAACATGGATTTAGGCCCAGATCTGTGTACTGGAGATGAGTGTTTAACCGCATGCGTGCGGGCGGAATTCCGCCCGTACGCTGGGTTTCTAAAAATCGCATGTTACGTGACGAGCTGGGCTCGTCATGAGCGTGCGAGGAGGCTACGCCATGACGAGCCCAGCTCGTCATGAGCGTCGAAGGGGTTAACACTGTTCAGCATTCCGCCCATCAATTGTTCTTTTTTCATTTATCACCCCGAGTGGGACGGGTATGCCCAGATGTGTGTCCCATGCTCTCCATTCTACTGAATTCAAGCTAACCTGGCCCATGAGGGGTAGTACCCCGAAACCAATCCTAGGATGCTCGTTTCCAGCCTGGGGGGGACCTGGCCAGGCAGTTCAGGCTGGACTGTTCCCATGGGGAGCAGGGTCAACAGTGATTTGCATATGGCTGGGACCAAACTGGAAAGGTGTGGTGAACAAAAAGCCGATGGAATTACGCCCAGACCTCTGAACTGGGGGTGAGTGTTTGACATTCTGCCCATCAATTGTTCTTTTTGCTTTTGTCACCCTGAGTGGGACAGCTATGTCCAGATGTGGATCCGCTGCTCTCCATCACACTGGATTCAAGTTATCCTAGCTGATGAGGGATGATACCTTGAAACCGGTGCTAGGATGCTTATTTCCATTCTGGTGAGGACGTGGTCTGGAAGTTCAGGCTGGACTGGTCCCATGGGTAGCAGAGTCAAGACTTATTTTCACATGACTGGGTCTAAACTTGGATAATATGGGGAGCAAATAAACTATGGATTTAGGCTGAAATCTATGTACTGCGGTTAAGTATTTGACATTGTTCAGCATTCTGTCAATCAATTGTTCTTTTTGCATTTGTCTCCCTTAGAGGGAAGCATATGCCCAGATGTGGGTTCAGTGCTCTCTATGCCACCGGTTTCAAACTATCCTGGCCGATGAGAAGGTGACACCCCGAAATCAAACCTAGGATAGCTGGTTCCGGTCTGAGGAGGTATTTGCCTGGCAGTTCGGGATGGACTATTCCCTCGGGGAGCAGGGTCAAAACTGATTTGAATATGGCTGGGTCCAAACTGGAATGGCTTGGTGAGCAGAAAAGCTATGGATTTAGGCCCAGATGTGTATACTGGGGATGAGTGTTTGATATTGTTCAGCATTCCATCAATCAATTATTCGTTTTGAATTTGTCAACCCGAGTGGGACAGGTATGCTCTGATCTGGATCTCATACTCTGCATACCGCTGGATTCAAGCTATCCTGACTGATGAGGGGTGATACCCTGAAAGTCGTCCTAGGATACTTTTTTCCAGTCTGGGGAGAACCTGACCTGGCAGTTCCCATGGGGAGCAGGGTCAAGACTGATTTGCACATGGCAGAGCACAAACTGGAATGGTGTGGAGAGCAACATTATGGATTTAGACTGAGATATATGTACTGGTGGTGAGTGTTTGACATTGTTCAGCATTTTATCTATCAATTGTCCTTTTTGCATTTGTAACACTGACTGGGACAGGTATGACTAGACATGAGTCCCGTGCTCTCCTTGCCAGTGGATTCAAGTTATCCTGGCCGATGAGGGGTGATACGCAGAAACAAGACCGAAGGTGCTTCATTCCAATCTACAGAGGGCATGGCTTGGCAGTTCGGGTTGTACTGTGTCCATGGGTAGCAGGGTCAAGATTAATTTGCATATGTATGTGTCCAAACTTGAATGACGTAGTGAGTAAAAAACAATAGATTCAGGTGAAGATCTCTGTATTGGGGGTGAGTGTTTGGGATTGTTCAACATTATGTCCATCAATTGTTCTTTTTGCATTTGTCACCCGAGAAAGACAGGTATGCCCAGGTGTGGGCCCTGTGCTCTCCATGCCACTTGATTCAAGTTATCCTGGCTGATGAGGTGCAATACCCTGAAAATGGCCCAAGGTTGCATGTTTCTGGTCTGCGGAGGACGTGGCCTGGCAGTTCAGGCTGGACTATTCCCATGGGTAGCAGGGTCAACATTTATTTTCACATGGCTAGGTCTAAACTTGGATGGCGTGGTGAGCAAAAAAAAACGATGGATTTAGGCCCAGATCTATGTACTGGAGGTGAGTGTTAGACATTGTTCAGCATTCCGTTCATCAATTTTTCTTTTTGCATTTGTCACTTTGAGTGGGGTGGTTATGCCCAGAAGTTGGTCCCATGCTCTCAATGCCACTGGATCTAAGCTATCCTGGCTGATATGGGTTATACCCCAAAATCGGTCAATGGTGCTTGTTTTGGTCTGGGGATGTCTTGGCATGGCAATTCCGGTTGGGCTGTTCCATTGGGAAGCAGGGTCAAGACTGATTTGCATATGGCGGAGCCCAAACTGGAATGGCATGGTGTGCACAAAAACTATAGATTTTGACACAGATCTCTGTACTGGGGGTGAGACTTTGAAATTTTGCAGCATTCTGTTCATCAATTGCTCTCTCTGCATTTGTCACCCACAGTGGGACAGGTCTGCCCAGACGTGAGTCCCGTACTCTCCATGCCACTGGATTCAAGCTATCCTGACTGATGAGGGGTGATACCTGGAACAAGTCCTAGGATGCTTGTTTCCCATCTGGGGAGGGCCTCACTTGGCAATTTGGGCTGGACTGTTTCTATGGGGAGCTGCGTCAAGACTGATTTGAAAGTGGCTGGGTCTAAACTCGAATGGGGTGGTAAGCAAATAAACTATGCATTTACAACCAGATCTCTGTACTGGGGTGAGTATTTGACACTGTTAAACATTCCATCCATCAATTGTTCTTTTTGCATTTGTCACTCAGAGTGGGACTACTATTCTCAGACGTTGGTCCTGTGCTCTGCATTCTACTGAATTCAAGCTATCCTGGTTAATGAGGGGTGCTACTCCAAGACTGGTGCTAGGATGCTTGTTTCAGGTCTGAGAAGGACCTGACATGGCAGGTCGGACTGGATTGCTCCCATGGGGAGCAAGGTCAAGACTGATTTGCATATTGCTGGGCCCAAACTAGAATGGCGTGGTGAGGAAAAAACACAGTGGATTTAGGCCCAGACCTCTGTACTGGGGGTGAGTCTTTGACATTATTCAGCATTCCATCCATCAATTGTTCTTTTCGAATTTGCCAGCACAAGTGGGATTGGTGTGCCCAGACGTGGGTTCCATGCTCACCATGCCACTGAATTCAAGCTATACTGTCTGATGAGAAATGATACCTCAGGTCACCCCCCATGCCGCACGGCTCCTCCTGGGTGTCCGTGACTGTGCCCCACTGCTGCCGCTGCCAAGAGTGCGCTCCTGGTGACCGTATTTTGCATGCACACGGTACCGCTAATTCTGTGTTTTTCCCCTCAGCACTGTATTGTTGTATTTTTCTGTATTTTTTTCTATATCTTGGGTTCCGGTTTTCAGGCATCCTTCACGCCCCTTGCCCTCTGGCCCCCACCCCACTCCCCGCTTCCCGCCGCTGTTCCCCTGCGGCCCGCCCCCTTTTGCCTTCTGTGTCCTGTGCCCTCACCCATTGGCCGCCCTGCTCCCGCCTCCCACCTGCTCCTCCCTCCCACTTGGCCTCTTATGGAGGTCGCCGCGCGGCAGTGAGTGTAACCTGACCTTAGGTCGCCCCCCACACCACACGTCTCCTCCTGGGTGTCCGTGACTGTGCCCCACTGCTGCCGCTGCCGAGAGTGCGCCCCTGGTGACCGTATTTTGCATCCTCATGGTACCGCTAAATCTGTTTTTCCCCTCAGCATTGTATTGTTGTATTTTTCTATATTTTTTCTGTATCTTGGTTTCCAGTTTTATGGTGTCCTTCGCGCCCCTGGCCCTCTGTGTCCCCCGCTCCCCGCCGCTGCTCCCCTGCGGCCCGCCCCCTTTTGCCTTCTGTGTCCTGTGCCCTCGCCCATTGGCCGCCCCGCTCCCGCCTCCCAGCTGCTCCTCCCTCCCACTTCGCCTCTTATGGAGCCGCCGCGTGGAAGCGCAGCGGACACGCGCAGTGTGCGAGCCGCTGGCGTGCCAAAGGTGCGCCAAACGCAAGCCTGTCCCCGCCCGACCGCGCCTGGTCCACGCCCAGCACCAGAACCCCTGCACCCCGCGCCCCCCGCAACGCCAGACTGCGCTACAACCCCAGCACCCTCCACGCACTCAACCCCGGACGATGCCACCCCTGCTGCCTGGCCATCCCGAAGCACACCCAAGGGCCTTTCACCTGCCAAAACTGCAAATACACCAGCATCCAGCCTGTCAAACCACCAACCAGAGAACCCAACCACCTCAGATGCATCCTCCTCAACACCCGCTCCGCTTGCAAGTACGCCATCGAACTGTGGGACCTCCTATATTCCATCGCCCCCGACGTCACCTTCCTGACTGAGACCTGGCTGAACACCACCTCAGCGCCGGACATTGCCATAGCCATCCCACAGGGATACAAGATCTCCCGCAGAGACCGCGCCAATGGAGTCGGAGGGGGAATCGCCATCGTCCACAAAGACACCCTCAAAGTCTCGACCAACACCGACGAAACCCTCACCATTGCCGAGCACATTCACTTCCAGATCCACACCGACCCCAACACGACCCTCAGAGGAACACTCATCTACAGACCACCCGGACCCCGACCACAGTTCAGCGACACCGTCAGCAGCCACGCCCTCGCCTCCACGGACTACATCCTCCTCGGGGACCTGAACTTCCACCTCGAGAACAACAACAATGCCAACTCCACCGCCCTGATCGACAACCTCACCAACCTCGGGCTCAAACAGCTCGTGACTACACCCACCCACGCCACTGGACACACGCTGGACCCCATCTTCTCCGTGAGCCCCCACGTCTCCTTCAACCACACCACCGTACCCCACTGGACTGACCACAGATGCGTCCACATCACCTTCAGGAGACCCACCGCACACCACCACACCCAACAGCTGCTACGCCGATGCTGGGGCAAGGTCAGCAAGGAACAACTGACCACCACCCTCGCCCTGAGACCACCCGCCGACCTCAGCGAACCCGACTCCGCCGCTACCAACCTCAAACAGTGGATCAACGATTGCGCCAACACCCTCGCCCCTCTCAAGATCTCCACAACCAACCACACCAACAAGATAGCCGCATGGTTCACCGAGGACCTCCGGACCTCCAAGCACACCTGTCGGAAGCTGGAGAAGAAATGGCTCCGCGACCGATCCCCAGACAGCCTCACAGCCCACAAGAACGCCACCCGCAGACACCACCAACTCATCAGGACCGCCAAGAGGACCGCCTTCAAGGACCGCCTAGACAACAACGCACACAACACCAAAGAGCTCTTCAGCATCATGCGAGAACTCTCCAACCTCAGCTCCAACACCAACGACATTCCACCATCACAAGAACTGTGCGACTCCCTGGCCACCTTCTTTCACCACAAGATCACCGACATCCACGACAGCTTCGACTGCGATCCCCCCGCATCCACCACCAAGACCACCATCCCCACGACCCCCACCCACACCAGCCGCCTGACAAACTGGTCCAGCATCAGCGACGAAGACACCATCAAAACCATGAACTCCATCCACTTCGGATCCCCCTCAGACCCGTGCCCTCACCACTTTTAACACATTGCCAGCACAACCATCGCACCCCACCTCCGGAAAACAATCAACATCTCCTTCGAGACAGCATCCTTCCAGGAAAGCTGGAAGCACGCCGAGATCAACGCCCTTCTGAAAAAACCCAAGGCAGACCCCAAGGACCTCAAGAACTTCCGGCCCATCTCCCTGCTTCCGTTCCCGGAAAAAGTGACAGAGAAGATTGTCAACAAACAGCTAACCCGCTACCTCGAAGACAACAACATCCTGGACCCCTCCCAATCCGGCTTCCGCAGCAACCACAGCACCGAGACCGCCCTCATCACCACCACCGATGACATCAGGATCCTGATGGACAAAGGAGAAACAGCTGCCCTCATCCTCCTGGACCTGTCAGCTGCCTTCAACACGGTCTGCCACCGCACCCTATGAACACGCCTCCATGATGCCGGAATCCAAGAGAAGGCCCTGGTCTGGACCACATCCTTCCTCTCCGGCAGAACCCAGAGCGTACGCCTCCCACCCTTACGCTCCAAAACCACCGAGATCGTCTGTGGCATCCCACAAGGGTCCTCCCTTAGCCCAACGCTGTTCAACATCTACATGGCACCTTTCGCCCACGTCGCACGAAAGCACAACCTCAACATCATCTCCTACGTCGACAACACCCAGCTGATCATATCCCTCACCGAAGACCCCCACACCGCCAAAGCCAACCTTCACAGAGGGATCAAGACTGTTGCCGAATGGATGAAGGACATCAGACTGAAGCTGAACTCAGACAAGACGGAGGTCCTCATCCTCGGACCCACCCTTTCAGCATGGGACGACTCCTGGTGGCCCACATCGCTAGGCACAGCCCCGAAACCCACCGACCACGCACGCAACCTCGGGTTCATCCTCGACTCCACCCTCTCCATGACCAAGCAAGTCAACGCCGTCTCCGCGTCCTGTTTCAACACCCTCTGGATGCTCGGTAGGATCTTCAAATGGATCCTCCCGACACGAGAAAGACCGTCACCCAGGCCCTCATCACCGGCAGATTCGACTACGAGAACGTCCTCTACTCAGGAACAACAAACAAGCTCCTGAAATGACTACAACGAATACAGAACGCCTCGGCACGACTGATCCTCAACGTCCCCCGTCGCAGCCACATCACCCCCCACCTGAGAAGCCTACACTGGCTCCCCGTCAACAAGAGAATAACCTTAAAACTCCTCACCCACGCACACAAAGCACTACACAACACCGGACCAACATACCTCAACAACCGGCTCAGCTTCCACACCCCTTCCCGCAACCTCCGCTCTGCTACCCTCACCCTTGCCACAGTCCCTTGGATCCGGAAAACCACCGCCAGCGGCAGATCCTTCTCCTACCTCGCCGCCAAGACCTGGAACGCTCTCCCTTCCAGCCTACTTCAGACCCAGGACCTACTGGCCTTCAGAAGACTCCTCAAGACCTGGCTCTTCGATCGGTAGCAGTCCCCCCACCAGCGCCTTGGGACCCTCATGGGTATGTAGCACGCTTTACAAATGCAGTGATTGATTGATTGATTGAAACTGTTCCTTGGATGCTTGTTTCTGGTCAGGGGGGACTTGGGCTTGCAGTTTGAGCTGGACTGTTCCCATGGGGTGCAGGATCGAGACTGATGTACAAATGGCTGTGCCCAACCTGGAATGGCATGGTGAGTAAAAGAATTATGGCTTTAGGCCTAGATCTCTGTACTGAGGATGAGTGTTTGCCATTGTTCAGTATTTTGTACATCAATTGTTCTTTTTGCATTTGTCACCCCGGGTGGGACGGATATGCCCAGATGTTTTCCCGTGCTCTCCATGCCACTGGATCAAGCTTTCCTGGCTGGTGGGGGTTACACCCCAAACTGGTCCCAGGATGCTTGTTTCTGGTCAGGGAAAGGACCTAGCCTGGCAGTTCGGGCTGGACTGTTCCATGGGGAGTGGCGTCAAGACTAATTTGCATATGGTGGGGTCCAAACTGGAATGGTGTGATGAGCAAAAATCGATGGATTTAAGACCAGATCACTGTACTGGGGGTGAGTGTGTGATATTGTTCAGCATTCCCCCCATCATTTGTTCTTTTTACTTATGTCACCCAGAGTGGGACGGATATGCCCAGACGTGGGGCCTGTGTTCTCCATGCCACTGGATTTAAGCTATACTTGCTGATGAGGGGTGATACCCCGAAACTGGTCCTAGGATTCTTGTTTCCGCTCTGGGGAGGTCCGGGTCTGGCAGTTCGGGCTGGACTGTTTCCATGGGCGGCAGGGTCATGCCTGATTTGCAAATGGCTAGTCCAAACTGGATTGGTGTGGTGAGCAAAAAAATGATGTATTTGGCCCATATCGCTGTACTGAGATTCAGAGTTTGACATTGTTCAGTATTCTGTCCATCAGTTGTTCTTTTTGTGGTCATGGCATTCGGTGCCTAGTGCTACCACAGGCCCCCGTGCACCATGGTGCAAGAGGACCTGCGTTGCATGCAGGATTGTTTTTGCACAGGAAGGGACACTTTCCTGCACAAAAACAATCCTCAGAGTTATATTCCTCTTTCTATGTGAGATGTAAAATGCAGCACACATCGAAAGAGGAAGTAACAAGGAGAAATAAAGATATTTCTCATCATTGCTTGGGGAGGCATATCTTGTTGGCACATTCCAGGTTTATAAGGTCTTGTACATCTGGGAATGCATCAAAAACCGTGAGAGTGGCTTGGGAACACCCACGTAATGCCAATGGAAAGCCTTCCAATGCAGAGTAATGCAATGCAATGATTTGCACTGCGTTGCGTTACTCCATATTTTTGGATCCACACAGAGCCACTCAAAGTGGCTCTGTGTGGCTTCAAAAATCTGACTGAAGTTTTGTGTCGCTCTTGCACTACGTTATGTTATGCAAAAGCAATGCAAACCAGATCATAAATATGGCCCTGAGTCTTTAATATCGTTATAGCATCATATTGTATCTAAATGCAGAACGCAGCACACATGGAAAGAGGAAACAATGAGGAGAAATAATGTTATTTCTCCTCGTTAAGCCACCCCTAAGGAATGCGAACTCACATATTTACGCCATGTTGTAAATCTGGGAATGTGTCAAAACCTATGGGAGTTGCTTGGGAACAGCCACTGCAATGCCCAAGGCATGCCTCCCAAACGCAGTGTAAGGAAACACAGTGACTTGTGCTGCGTTGCCTCACTCCATATCCACAAGGCCATGAAAAGTGGTTTTACGTGGCATTATAGATATAGCTAAGCCCTGTGCGCCACCTGAAAGTCACAAAAAGTGACGTTTCAGCAGCGCACAGGGATTGTAAATAGGCCCCTATGTGTCAAAAATGATCACAGAAAAAATGGCAAGCATAGAGAGCGAGTGGATCCAGATCAACTATCAACAACTACTGCCTCCATTTTAAAGACTGGAATAATGACACTGACATTCTGGAATACATAATGGTTATTTATATTATGTGAATGAACACAGAGGAAGAACTGGTTTGTTTGACATGTTTTCTACTTAGGCATAATTGATTAATTTTCCACAAAGACTAAACATTTCACGCACCATTCGTATAAATAAAAAGTCATGAAAACACAGGGCTAATGTTTA
Source organism: Lissotriton helveticus (assembly GCF_964261635.1). Taxonomy (NCBI): domain Eukaryota; kingdom Metazoa; phylum Chordata; class Amphibia; order Caudata; family Salamandridae; genus Lissotriton; species Lissotriton helveticus. The sequence goes on from NC_136067.1 coordinate 855,190,120, forward strand.
TTGAATAATATGTGAGGAGATGGATTTAAATGTGTAAATAAGAGACACATTCAGTAGTTTACTCTTATGGCGTCCCTGTAACACTATCCAGAGGAAAAGCAATAACAGACTAGCACAAGAGAACTCAAAATGGCACATATGTTTTTCAGAGTGTACCCGGCAGCCTGCTCTTGGCTGATGAACAAAGGGATCAGAGTGAGGGTTAATCCACTGAGAAGAGGTGGGAGTGGAAAGAGAGGTTGATAGACAGCCTCTCCTATTGGGAACAATATCACAATCCCAAGACGGAAAAACAAAGATGGAGGGGGCGCTGATTCTTGAACACAAGGAATGTGTCTCTTCTGCTAAAGCTCTAGTGGATGGTAACAAATAAATATTTTCCTATTATGAAACAAATATGTCACACATGTTTGATTTTGCTGTGTGTATGGGTCAACAGATTTTAACATATTTTGAAAATGGTTTCTAAGGATTGTTATTGTGAGTTCAAACCAACGGTCTGAGGAACTTTTTTATGGGTGTTTTAAATGGAATGTCTTTATGCCAATTAGTAAAAATGATTAGTGCATTACTACTAGAATAGAGAGTATTTGATGCATGAAACAAGGATTTTGCGATTTGGAATTAGCAAAAAATACTGATTTTGTAATTACAAGCCCATGAATCTATGTATACTGCCATAAAGCATGACGAAATCATAACAAATCATATTGACAAAATACAGAATTGCAAACGGGGGACTAGAATGCAAATTGAAAATGTCACATCTCAGGTATTAATGACATCACAACCAGGAAGTACACCACTACCTGCACATATTAGTCCAGGAGAGTACACAGAAAAGAAACCAAGGAGCCACAGAGACAACTATAATGATAGCAAGTGATGGAGGATAGAGGCAGAAAGTGAAAACAACATTTTAGTGACAAGTCAGAGATACTTGTGGAATGCCCACAATGACCAATTTCGAAAATCCCTCCTAAGGCTAATAAGAGGCAGCTATGGCTCTATATGCAAGTGAAGATCAATGCTGTGGACATAAAACATTGTACTACTAATCAAATACTTAAATATTGGTGGGACTTCTGGTCAAGAATTAAAGAGACATTTGCAAGCCAAAGGATTGAGGCAACTAGCATAGTAGAAGGAGGCTCTTTCATGTATCCATCATCTCAACCATGGAAGAATTGATTGAGTCAACATTCCATCATGAGGCAGTGGCTGGAGTAGGTACCATCATCACTTCAACATTATGTACCCTGTCATAGTTAAGTGCCCATCCCCTACACCAAATGCACATATCTTCCAAATATATCCACCAAATAGACATAGTGGGTCCAGGTATAGTACATGATCACTAATAGGCTCACACACAGCTCAAGGACCATACATTTCAGTTCTGTAGGAAGATACCTGAGAAATGTATTGTGGGACTTTTAGTCACATTCATTACATGAGAAGTAGAAGCTATCAAGGAAGCACAATGTTGTCTAAAATGAACTTGTGCAGTCATCCCTAAAGATGACATAAGACCATCAAACATAGAAATCCACATTAGTCAACTTTAAAAATGTTATGTCTCATGTGGCATGAAAATTACTTTAAACACTGCATCTACCTATAGATGGAAGTAGGAAACAGAAAAAGTAGAAAAGGGAAAGGGAGAGCCCTGCAGACCTGCAACCATGGACCCCCACGCCAAAGCCCACAGCTACAAGGCAAAGTGTTGCTCGGAAAGCAATCAAGCCTAGTCATATAATCTGCTTAAAAGCCAATATAACCACAACAGGCACAGGCAGATGTTACAAAAAGGCTACTAATATGCTGACTAATTAGTAGGCTGCATGCTGCAATCTGGCCAAGAAACACCATTGACCAAGAAGAAGAGGGTCTGGTCCCAACATCAGGGAAATTCTAAGAGATGGAGAACTCAAAGCTGGTGGTGCAGGCAAAGCATCTGAAGGCCTTTCATTAGCAAAAGGGTTGATGTCCTCAGCACACACATTGTGGAAGGGTACTAGGCAGATTCAAAACCAAACATTAGTACATCGAGGACATAGAAGAGGCATCAATTGCCCCAGGTGATGCATTACAAGAGAGGGCAAGCACACAGTGGCACAGAGCTCTCCAAAATTAAGGGACTTGCCAAATCTGTCTGCCACTTTGCCACAGTAGTGGATCAGACACGGGATGATTCTTTTGGTTTCTGTAAAGATATTCGTTCAGGGAGAGAGGACAGATCAATATAGATGTCACGAATCCACTTAACCTATGTCTTGGTGCAAAAAGGTGCTATTCGATAAAACTGCACCTTTCATGCTGCAATCCTTGAGGGATGTTAGAGACAACTGCTGGTGGTGAGTTTTGTCCAACATGGCATCCAGAAAGGTATGAAATGCAGTGCAACGTGCACTGAAAGTGCAAGGCTTTGAAGAGAACACATTCACTGCGATCAATAAATTCCACTTTCCCTCAAAATGAAATGTGCTCTTGCGAAACGCATGTTGACAGGCTGTAACTTAAAACACTGGAATTTTGGAAATATATGTCTTACACGAAAGGATTAGTATCCAGATGTATTGGAAAGGATCTTAAGGAATAATTTGGAACTGATTCAAAGCTGTCGCCTAAGACTGTAACATCTCTGCTTGAAAAGAAAGAACCCTAACTGTTAAACATAAGGACACTTCATCAGTGCTGAATAAGTCACTATCAGCCAGAGTCATCAAAGCAAAATCGGCTCGCAAAGGGCCAGATTCTGAGAATCTGGCCCTTTGCGAGCGCTATTTTTGCATTTGGGATTCATCATCCCAAATGCAAAAATCGCAATTCTAGAAATCGCTAAAGTGCGTTTAATTGCATTTAAGGAATCTCAATTTGAGATTCCTTAAATGCAATTCATGTACCATTTAAAAATTGCGAATTCACAATCTGGGGCCGCTATTTACCGCGAAGTCTAACTACGTGGTAAATAGCGAAAACTTAGAAAAATGCACTTTAGTGCATTTTTCTAAGTTGTATGTTACACACACACATGTCCTTTGGACATGTGTGTGCGCAACACCAGTGTACATTACAATTTCAAGGGTGCTACAGGGTGTCCTTTGGACACCCTGGGACCCTTGAAATCGCTTCCTTATTTGCGATTCGCTATTTGCTAATCGCAAATAAGGAATGACTCCCCATTCATTCCTATAGGCCTTTAGGCCCATAGGAATGAATGGGAAAGCCATTCCTTATTTGCGATTAGCAATTAGCGAATCGCAAATAAGGAAGCAGTAGAAATCGCAAAAAATATTGCGATTTCTACATGCATCCCGTTTTGCGAGTCTTTAATAGCGATTCCTTAAAAATCGCTATTAAGGACTCGCAAAACAGGACTTTGATGAATCTGGGGTTATGAAACAAGTAGGATTAATACTGTTGGAAAATAAACCTGTGTATATTCTTAATACCGCAGGACATTTTTAATAATTGTATTAATTTTCGGGTTTTCGATTTTTTTTGTGTAGTATACAACAGTTGTGAAGAAATTGAATTGTACTAATCAGTGTTTCTTTTCTACTCACCCAAAAACATTGCATTTCGTTTGCTCATTGTAATGCCTGAGTATTCCTGATAGCTGAGGGTACTGGGAAACATCCTTTACCCCGCATGCGTTACTCCGCATGCCATTACCCTGCATTTTTTACATCACAAAATCTTTTATAATGCAGGGCTTTACAATGCAAACTATAACAATACATTCCCCAAAGTAAAGCCCCCCTGGAGTTAGAATAGTAAATTGCGTTGTAATGGGAAATGTGTTGTAATAGACCGAGCTGTAAAGCCATGCAGTGTAAAAGATTTTGGGGTGTAAAGACGGCGGGGTAATGGCATGCAGAGTAAAAGTGTCCTATGCGAGGGTACTGTCAGGGGTGGATGTGAGCCAAGCAATGCCACCTAGAATTAATATGTATTTGTATTTGGAGCTTGAAAAGCGCATCAATCATCCTGAGGGACATCACTGCGCTAGGAAAGAATGCAAATGCTAGACGGATTACTCTTGGCCTAAATTATTGTTAGTTTCTGTATCTAGGAAAGAAAGTGGTTTTCAGATTTTTCCTAAAGAGTACATAGTCGCTTTAGAGAAAGATCTGTCACCCATTCTGACCTTTTTTGTGCCCTTGACTGAGGCAAAAGCCTGATAGCGTGATCTTAGGTTCCATGAAGGAACATGGAATTCTATCCTATCTCGTAGAATGTAAGGCCCTTTTTTATGCAGTGTTCTGTGTGCAAAACAAAGGAGTTTGAAACTAGCTCTTTGTCTTACTGGTAGCCAGTGAAGCTCTTTTAGGCAGCTGGAAGCCGAGCTAAATTCCTTTTTATTGCAAATAAGCTTGGCAGCTGCGTTCTGAACCACCTGAAGGCGGAAGAACAGATAATCGGCCATGCCAACATGAGGGCATTTCCGTAGTCCAGCCTGCTCAGAAACGGAGCTTGAGTCACCAACTTTCTACAATTTAGGGGAGTCCAAGGAAAAAGTCTTCTGAGAAGTTTTAGGGTAGCAAAGCCTTTTCCACACAACGTGTGAACTTGTCTTTGCATAGATAAGGCATCATCGATGATGCCCAGATTTCTTGCAAACTGCTTAGGTACAAGGGTGGTGCCCAAGGCCCTGGGCCACCAGCTATCATCCCAGATTGTATGGGCTCCTCCGAAAAGAAGGACTTCAAACTTTTCGGCGTTTAATTTTAAGCAGTGTTTGGACATCCAGCCTGCGATTTCTAGTTTATGAGGTTAGTCTTAGTATCGATATTCAGCAGCCTATTTGTAAGGGGAATCACCAATTGTGTATCATCGGCATATGAGCAGATTTCAAATCTCCATTTCCTACTGATGTCTGCCAGGGATGAAGCATATGCATTAAAAAGGGTGGGGCTTAAGGTGGCTCCTTGGGGGACCCAGTGCTTAAAGTTTTTTTGCGTAAGAGGAGCAAGATCACATTTGTATTGTTTGTGTTCGGTCTTTCAAAAATAATGCGACCAATGCCAGGGCTTTATGGCAGATCCCTTTTTTGTGCAGGATTCGTAATAAATTGGTGTGGGAGACAATATCGAAAGCCGCACTAAGATCCAGTAGGATCAATGCTATGGCTCTTCCCTCATCGACAAGTAGTATGATGTTGTCTGATATGGCTAACAGGGATACCTCAGTACTGTTATTGGTCCTGAAACTCATCTGAGAAGGGTCAAGTAAGTCATTAGACTCTAGGAAGGTATTCAGTTTGTTCACTAAACACTCCAGGACCTTGGAAAGGTATGGTAGCTGGGATATTCAACTGTAGTTTGCTGGATCATGAATATAGAGGACTGCATTCTTTAACAATGGGAAGACCACTGTTTTTTTCCATATGACCGGGAAACAGGCTGATTCTAGGGATTCATTGAAGATTCTGGTGACATAAGGGCATAGAACTGACTCTAGTTGTGAAAAGATGTAGTGTGGGCAGGGATCAAGTGGCGATCCTGCCTTAACCTCAGACATTGCTTTGGCTACCTGTTCTTTCATGAACGGAGTTAAAGCACCAAGATGGGCTTGGGCAAGGGGGTTGGGTGCTAGAATTTCCCAGTCAATATCGGTATCTTTAAAGGCATTGTCGAAGGACGTGTAGATTTTTGACACTTTATAAATAAAGAAGTTATTGCTCAATTCACAGTTCTCTATCGTGGGTTCCGTAGTTTGTGCCAGTTTAGTGGGATTACAAAGTTCTTAAACCACCTTATATAGTTCTTTAGAAGAACTGCAATTAGCTTCAATTCTTTTTGTGTAATAATTTGTTTTGGCGTTTTTCAGTGCAGCATGGTAATTTTTCAGTTCGGCTAGGTAATGCGGTTTATCTACGCTGTTTTTGGAAAGCCTCCATTTATGCTCGAGGGATCTGCATTTTCTTTTCTTTAACTTTAGGTCTGGTGTATACCATTTTTCAGAGCAAGGTTTGTTAGCTATGTTACTTATGTGTTTGGGGGCGCATTGAATCAGTGATTTTTCTATCTCTTGTTGTAGGTGCAATACTGATGTGTTAACAGATTTTCAGTGCTGTGTAGAGGGTTCACCGTGAGCGAAGTGATTGGAAAAGGATTCCTGGGTGACTAAATTCCAAGCTCTTTTGCATATCTGATAGGTTGGTTCCGTTCTAAGATGCTTGTTTGGTAGGTTGATTGAGAAGGAGATTAATGTATGATCTCTCCAGGGGAGTGGTTTTATCTCGAGAATGTTAGTATCTTTTATGTTGGTGAACAAAAGGTGCAGGGTGTGTCCGGCTATATGGGTTGGTTCAGAGATCAGCTGAGTGAGTTGCATTATTGCCATATCGTTTTCCAGGTGTTTGACCCCAGGGTTTGAGATATTTTCATAATTAAGATTGGAGTCTACTATGATTAGAAACGGATTCTGTTTTAGGCAAAGGGGGAGGAGTTGGGAAAGCAAGTTAGTGCTTAGGTCGGGGTAAAAACTAGAGGGGTTGTAAACATTTGTCCCCCCAGTAAAAGGTGTTCTCTTTCAGAAACTGAGAACTCTAGAATCTTAAGAGTGTCTATTTGGGTAGTAGTGGTGGTGATGCAGGAGAGGTGTTTTTTTAAGATGGCTGTACCCCCGCCTTTCTTGCCTTTCCTGTTCTGTTTTAAGATTTTGTAATCGGGTGGTAGGGCAGCGACAATATTAGGCGTGTTATTGTCGTCAAACCAAGTTTCTGTAACGAAAGCCAAATCTTGGTTTAGGTCATCTAGAGTTTCCCATATCTCGACGCTGTGTTTTGGGAGTGATCTGGAGATAAGATAGATACAATTCAGAACCTGGTCACTGACGTTGCGATTAATTGTTGTCTTAATGGGAATAGGCTGACCCTCTTCGCTTGTCCATTTACAGTCAAGGCAAGTGAAAGGTCCATCCAAATAATTCTTAGGGCCATATGTATCATCAAACTATTTTGCAATTCCTAAATAGCGAATTTTAAGGAATCGCTATTTAGGAAATGCAAAATGGTATGTATGAAAAAAATCGCTTTTTATTTGCGATTCCTTAAGCTTCCTTATTTGCGAATTCACATTTTGCGAATTCGCAATTAAGGAATAATTTTCAAACGATTCCTATGGGCCAGGAGGCCCATAGGAATGAATGCAAAATAATTCTCAAATTGCGAATTCGCAATTTGCTAATCGCAATTTGAGAATTATTGCAAGGGTGCAGGGGTGTCTTAAAGACACCCTGCTGCACCCCTGAAAAGTGGAAGGGTATACTCAGATGTGAGTCCCTTGCTCATTGCACCATCAGGATTCAAGCAAGCCGGGCCGACGACGCCTGAAATGGCAGAAACCGGTCCCCGGAAGCTTGTTTCCTTCCCAGTACAAGAATTGGCTTGGTAGTTTGGTTTGCCCTGTTCCCATCATGCACTGGGACAGGAACAGACTAATTTGCATATAGCCAAGTTCTGAGCTGGGATGGTGCAGTGAGCTAAAAAACGGTGATGGATCAAGCCCTGATCTTTGGACTGGGTAAGAGTGGTCTGCTTAATTCAGGCACTCTGTTCATCACCACCCCCTTTTCTGAATCAGCACCCCTGAAAAGAACATGTGTGTGCATATGGCGCACATACATGCCCTATGGGCATGTGTGTGCATCACATGCCACCTTTAAAAATGCCAAATTGTGCATTTTTGAAGAATTCGCAAGTTACCATCAACTACAAGTTGGTGGTAATTTGTGAATTCTTAACCAAAATTCGCAAGCCAAAAATGCTACATACATAGCATTTAAGGAATCGCAAAATTGCGATTCCCTAAATGCTATGGAAAAATAAGGAATCGCACATGTTTGCAATTCATTATTTTGGGAATGTTTCAAACATGCAAAAAGGCCGTTTGCGATTCGCAAAGGCCGAAATTCCGGCGAATTTCGGCCTTTGCGAATCATAAAAGGCTTGATACATATGGCCCTTAATCATACCGTATATACACTTGTTTATCCATACCTACCCTGTACAAAGCATATGCAAATATGCCTAATTTTTGCCAGGAGACAGTCTCCTCATTTTGGCTAGAAAATGTTCTGAACTCTGTCTAGGAAAATATCTTGACCCCCTGCCCTTGTAACTTGAGCCAACGAGCATGGTGAAGAAATAGTGATCACTTGCTTAATGAACTCAGTATATGCGTTAATTGTCAAAAGTAAATTCACTTGCATTTTTTGACTTTCTTAGTTCTAGTAAGTAGGATGCATGAAGAAATCTATTACAGACATAAAAGAAATACTGCTCGTTTTGTTATCCATTAGTTACACTTATAGCAGAAGTTGACTACTTTTCGCATCTGCTTGACTAGGGGTTGCACGACAAAATGCAAAAGAAAGGTCTTTCACCTGATAATGGACCGTATGCCACTGCCCAGCTGTCAAGAAAGCACAGTCCAATTACTTGGGTAAACCACCAATCAATCACAAAGGGCTGGTGTTGCTTATATTTTGCGGCAATATGGCCATGGCCTAGTACTACTTAGTGGGTCCTCCAGGGTCCGTCAATGCTTTCAAGGTCACAAAAGGCTTCCTGTCCTCATTAAAGAAATTGAAATGCAAACCTATTTTTAGAACATTGACGAACATCTTCCGATTAGTGTGATAGGAAGTATCTAATTATTAGATTAAATACATGTACCAAACAAGGCATATGTTTACGTATGGCATCAATGTAAAGTAAAGATAAACAGCCTGATTCATGAAAACCGGAATCTGCAATTTTCCAATTGCGATTAACTGCGAATCGCAATTTAGAAATCGCAGATCGGTATTCATGAATTTTTCCGATAAAAAAATGCGATTCGCACGCGGCCGCAAAAAGCGTTAGCGATTTTCGAAAATCGCAGATTAATCGCTATTTTCGGCAACATCCGTATAGGATTTGCGATATCGCAAATAGCGATATCGCTAATTGGGAGATCGCAAATACGCGGGATCGGGAAAACGGGAAGTCACATTTCGAGCACAGTGATGACATCACAACCAGGAAGCAGCCAGTTCCCACCCCCATTCACCACAGTGAGGCAGACCTCGAGGCAGCAACTGAGTCAGCTCCTGCAAGGACACCTGCAAACTTGGAATACCACACCCAATCTCACTGCAGCAATGGCAGAGGAGGTTGTGCCAGGGCCCAGCAACACCGGGCGCAAGAGAAAACTGAAGTTCTCCGAACAGGAGTTGGAGCACCTCATCGAAGGAGTGGGAGAGAACCACTCTAAACTGTTTGGGAAAGAGTCAAGGAGGGTGCCTGAGCAGGAGAAGCGGAGAATCTGGGTCGGGATAGCGGCCACAGTGAACTCCGTGGGCGTGGCAGACAGGTCACTTGAAGAACTAAAGAAGAGGTGGTACGACCTCCGAGGTCGTGCCAAGGAGAGGGTTGCCGAGAGGCTGGGAGAGTCCCTGGCCACTGGAGGGGTAGGACCTACAGTCCCTCCAAACACCACCATGGAGGACCGAGTCGAGGACACGTTGGAGTCCAAGGCGTGCATTGGAGTCATCAGATTGGACTCATTCCGCCCCACCCAAGAGAGCCAAGGTAAGTGACTGCGACCCTGTCCCCTATGAATGGCCATTACCCTATAGCCTCCCATAATGTTCCAAAGTCATGCCATCGGTGCACATTAGGTAATGCCCTAAAGCATTGTGGGACATGTAGTGTGGCCACAATGTACAAGTACCCCAATGCAGCCAGACAGGTTCCAAAGTACGCAATGCCACAGCCAGTCAGGGAATGTCATCCAGCATGCATGTAGCAACTGCACGTGTGACAGATACATGCAACTAATGGACGTCCACTTCCCCTCACAGGTGGCGCAGACAGCAGCTACAGTGACAGGCTGCTCATCGATGAGCAACCACAGGATGCGGAGGAGGTGCCGTCACAAACACATCCAGCACCAACAGGCGCTGCACCTACCCCTGCAGCCAGCCCCACAGCATCAGCGCCAGCACCAACAGGCGCTGCACCAACCCCTGCAGCCAGGCCCATAGCATCAGCGCCAGCACCAACAGGCGCTGCACCAACCCCTGCAGCCAGGCCCACAGCATCAGCGCCAGCACCAACAGGCGCTGCACCAACCCCTGCAGCCAGGCCCACAGCATCAGCGCCAGCACCAACAGGCGCAACACCAACCCCTGCAGCCAGGCCCACAGCATCAGCGCCAGCACCATCAGGCGCACCACCAACCCCTGCAGCCAGGCCCACAGCAGCTGGAGTCTCCACATCTGCTCCAGCGACAGCGGTGACACAGCGCCCACCCACTGTGGGCAGCCAGCAGAGCAGGCATGGCAGGGCTCGTCTGCAGAACAATGCACGCAGCGGCAGGAGGGGGATGGAAGTGTGATTGCCGAGCATGAGCATAGAGCGTAGAATGCTACGCATTCACCAGATGCAGGCACGCCGGCAAGGGGCCATACAGATGCAGCTGTATAATATTGGCCGCAATGTGGCAGGTGTGGGGGAGAGGATGGACCGCATGACGGCAGCCATGGCAGGTGTGGGGGAGAGGATGGACCGCATGATGGCAGCCATGGAGGCCAACACTGCTGCGCTAATATCACAGCGCAACACCGGCCGCCGCCACCACCGGCAGCTACTGACGCGGCTGTCGTCATACACCAGGTCAAACTACATGATCGGCAATGCGACATCCCAGCTATCGCGACGGTCCCTGGCGCAGCAGCAGCAGCTAATCCAATGCTGCGAGGATGTGGCCAGAGTATTAGAGCACCTCACCACTGCCGTTATGGCACTCCACCCCCCTGTACCTGGCAATGTCGGGGGGGACGATGCCAGCGAGGGCACCTCAAGTGTGAGCAGCCAGTCTGCCTCACAGGTAGCGGTGTTACGACGTAGCACCAGGCCCACTGCAGGGTCACGTGCGGTGGCAGAGGAGGAGCCGGAGAGGCGCTTGGGTGATTCGCGCCAGAGGCGCACCTGACTAACATGTATTTTTACAGGCACAGGCTGACACTATAAGCCTGCCCTGTGTTTTGGACGGAGCAGTATGGGGCAATACTGATTGCATAGGAAGGATGGCAACTTGCACTATTATTGTGAATCAAACAATAATATTTATTCTTGCATCATACATTGGCGTCCTGTCATTATTTCCATTTGCATGCAATTGTGATTTGTTGGGTGAGGGGAGTGGGTGCACTAGAAACTGTTCATTGTCATGTGGTTGCGGCGTCTGTGGCCTTCAGCTGGGTTCTCCCCGCGTGCATGACGCTCATGTGCAGGTGGCCGGTCGTCCCCTTCCGACTCACTGCCAGAGATGTCTACAGGTATCCTGCGCTTGGTAGCAATGTTGTGTAGTATTGCACAGACAGCCACAATGCAGCAGCACACATCAGGACTGTAGTACATGGCCCCACCTGTCTTGTGCAGTATGCGGAATCTGCTCTTCAGTAGCCCAAAAGTCCTTTTAATGCAATTCCTTGTCCGTATGTGTGCAACATTGTAACGCCGTTGCTGTGGTGTAGCAGGGTTGAGGTATGGGGTGAGGAGGTATTCCCGGAGGGTGTAGCCATTGTCACCTGAATGAGAGGAGCAGAGGGGGAGTGCCTGTGCAGCGCAGCTACTTCATCGCAATGTGACATTGTGGACAAAAGTGTACTTACCAAGTAGGTGTCCTTCCCCAAAGTCTCCCATGGCCAGTCGTGTGTGGAGGCCGATGTGCCGGAATATGAATGAGTCATGGGTACTCCCTGGGTACTGTGCCACTATGTCCGTGATGTATGTCTTAACATTGCAGACCATCTGGATGTTGAGGGAGTGGTAGGACTTGCGATTGCGGTACATGTACTCCGTTGCAGCTGGTGGGCAGATGGCGATGTGGGTACAGTCAATGCATCCTATCACATGTGGGAAATGGGCAACATTGTAGAATTGTAGCTTGGTCGAATCCAAATCCTGATGGCTGGTGGGAAATTTGATGTGTTGGTGTAGCTGGGTCAGCATTGCGTCAAGGAAACTCCTTAGGCAGCGGGACATGGTGGGCTGGGATATCCCCCCAGCAACCGCTACTATCCCCTGGAAGCTCCCAGAGGCCAGGAGGTGCAGGCTACACAATACCTGGACATGTGTAGGCACGGCATTGGTCCGCCTTGTTGGGTGCTGCATCAGGGGGTCAAGGTCCTGTATTAGCTGGATTATCATTTCCCCATTCAGGCGGTACTTTGCATATATTTGCTCTCTGGTTTGGCCCAGCAGGGTGACCCGCTGGCGGAATATCCTGTCCTGGATTCTGCGTCTCCTCCGTGCTGCTCGCTGTAGCCTTCGCCGCCTGACCACCATGTATATTCCTGGCATTGTGAGACTCCAAATGCTGCTGCTGATTCTCCTTATGTGTGTTTGGTCAGGCCTGCACCTGTTACTGATTGGCCAACGGTTTTTCAAACATTTTTTTCAATGGCTTTTATGGTTACCACCTGCTTTGGGTTGTCCTTAATTTGCACCTCGCAAACAGCGATTTTGGGGTTTTTCCGCTATTTGCGATTTTTCATGATTACCGATTACGATTGTATAGCAAAATCGCAATTTTTTTCGCAGTATCTGTGGTTTGTCGCATTTTCCGATTCGCTAATGCTCTCCTGCCGGGATTCTGCGAATCTATTTGCGAATTCGCTATTATGTGTTTGCGACTTCGCTATTTTCGTGGTGAATGCCGATTGGGGAAATTGCGCCCGCAATAGCATTTTCGCAGCTATTGCGAGTGCAATTTTGCTTGATGAATCAGGCGGAAAGTGTTGGAGAGTATTTCATGTATATAAAATCAGGATCCACGAATGGCACTGCAATCCAGACGTAAAACACAACCTGCAATCTCCACATAGGTCTTTTCAAATTCTGGATGAGTGTGACCTGGTTCCATGGTTAAAAGCTATCCTCGGGGGGTCAATTGCTTCAAGTGGCAAGCGGGGTGAATACCGCTGCCGTGCAATCAATGTCGGGCAAGTCAAGCGCCCTGGTTGTCAGCCGAAAGTGCGCACAGCAGCGGGATTCGCCCCGCTTGCCACTTGAACCAATTGACCCCCCCCGAGGATAGCCTTTAACAAAGCATCCAGATCCCATTTGCCTCTTGAACCACTGGACCCCCCTGTAGATAGCCGTAAACCACGCATCCAGCTCCCGATACGTCGTTACCTTCATTCTCCGAACACAGATTTCGTCTGTCGGATTTACTTTACTCAGTGGTCGTTTTGGATCCACAACTTCACCTGCGCCACTTGGCCACCTGCAATTGTCATTTGGATTGATACACTACTATCATCTCAGCACTATACTGAAATCAGTAACCATTGTACTGATGATGACCTGGAATTGAACAGGTCAAAACGCCGTTGTCTATTCAGCGCAAACCGTGGTGTTAACGTGGTTAACCGATTCCGTCAAAATACCTACCTTGTATATATCTGCCTTGTGTCATTGACAATATAATTACTTGTATTATTTGTTCTTCACCGTTCACACTGTTTTCTCACCCCTGTGTCAATGCGCATGGTCTCCCTTTCTTCTTCCCCTCCCTTAAATGATTTATACAATCCTTGTAATTGTCCTCATTAATGAATACCAGTTGAGACATTGTTGTTTTGTTACACACTCCACCCGGTCTTAACTGGGTTAACGGGTTTACTCCTGTGTTTCGAATTTCTACGTTTGATTGATGACTGGCATATCCTCCATATTTTGCCTCCAGAGTCTACTTGTCCATTCTCAGGACGTTTCTGCTCACGAATCTATTTAGTGACGTCTCTGTTTCTGTATATGTTGAGACTTTGTGATCCTGCAGAAGAGGACACACAAAAACAGATAAATACACGCATGCCAAACCAACACACTCACCTGTCCTAAACCTCTGTACCTTGTGCTTTATAAATGAATAAAAAGAGGAGTAAATACTTGAGAGAATGTAGATTTTTAGTTGGAGACGATTTGAATCCTCACCAAGTATTAATATCAGAATTCCGTACCAAGTTCAGTTAGGTTTCAATAATTGAAACTAAGTTCAACCCTTGGTCAGCTGTAGCACAGAACAAACCGGCTTAACTTAGGAGAAATGTGTAGAGCATTTATCAGTCCCAATACAGTTAAACAGTAGAAAACACAAAACAATCAAAATCCCTTTCCAATTTATAAAAATAGAAAAATGTAATGAACAAATAGACACCAAAATGACAAAGATTGGATGGAGGGAACCGGATATATGATTTTTAGAAATTTTAAGTTCTAATAGTGCGTAAAAGTACAAAGCAGCAATAGTAGTTATCTGGCTGCACTATACCAGGGTCCAAGTCAAAAGTTAAGGCTGACCGTAGCTACTGCTGGTCAGATACAGGGTCCAAGTTTGTCCTGATGAAAAGTTTGCCTTCTGACTTTGAAGATGTTCTGAAAAAAAGTCGACTTGTCATCGGTGGGTTGGGCTGCAGGCTGAGTCTGAAGGAGGGTATGACGACGGTGGCCTGGCGAAGTGTATTTCCTCTGTGTGAGCTTCGCCTCCGATGGGAAACTTGGCGCTGCCGGCTTTGATGGTAGGAAAGCTCACAACAGGCAAATTCTGGTATCTGTACTCAGGAAAGTCTAATTGGTGGGCAGATGCGGTTCGGCATTGACCTTGGTAAAGCCCCTTCACATTCCGACTTTGAGACTTTGCTGGAAGTTTAAATTCTTTCAGTGAGAGAAACTGGAAAGTTGATTCTGACCGGCGGTTCAATATCTGTAGCGGCAACTTCACACTTCCAGAGGAGAAATACACATCCTTGGTCGATAAAGTTAACAGCCCTGGCTTAGAAGACAATGTTTGCTTCTGAGCCCAGAAAAGACAGGGAAGGGTTAACCGCTGACCTGGTAGCTGGAATGAGCTATTTTGGAGGGAACAGGAGCAGTTGGCAGAACAAAGAACAGCCTTAGCACTCGCTCTTTTGATTCAGAGATGCCATAGAAGGCTTCCCTCTTCATCGCAGACCCCTCTTAGACAGCTAGGCTCCAGTCACAATAGGGGAGAGAACCAGTTTCCACCCTGTTAACTCAGAGGCGAGCTCATGTAAATAGGAGAGCAGCAGAGGAGCTAAATACAAACCTACCTGGTGACAGAAGGATTCTGCCATATTGAAACAGGGGCCACTCAGCACATTTACAACAAAAGTAGTTGGAGGGCTGCAAGAAAATACTTAGAATTGGATGGCAGATTTTCTCCAGTCATTGGCTAGTGCACAGGACAAATCTGCGACTTCCACCACTATCTAACAACCATCTTAACCACCACCTCCTCAACCACCAGTCATCCAACACCTAGTGGTTAGAAAGGTTTTAGCGGTGGATGAACCTCTGTTGTAGGGTGCTGGTCCTGTGTGAACATGATCAATTTATAGCTCAACGCAGTCCTTGATAACACTCATGTTTACTACTGGAGGTCACCTGCCTGTTATCTACTAAAGAAATGCCTCTGTCATTTACAAGTTATAGATTGCCTTTTACCATTCCATCCTATAGATGAGAGACATTATTGGATCACTTAACCATCTCCTTCGTTTATTAATTGATGGATTCTAAATAGCTACTGAGGAGCTTCATCGTCCAAGAGAGCCCCAATCATTGGGTAGATTACACAGCAAAATTATGTACAATAAAATCAGTAAACAACAAAACCCTCCCTCATGCCTCTCTCCCTTCTTTTTAGACAAAGCTTAATAATACTTCTGAATAGTTTCAAGGATACTGGACTCCCCAATCGTGTGCCGTATTCTTGCTTTGAGATCAGATATGTAGATTTGTATTGGTAAGGAACTATTCTTCACCATCCCATTCAAACTGGTTGAGAAACCAAAATCATGTCTTCAGCTGTCCTCCCTCCATCTTTGCTTTTACAGACAAGACTACAGAAAAGACGTGTTTGCCAAAAGGGCTAAGTGTCCATGTCTCCTAAAAAATGTAGGGGCTTATTTACAAGTCCCTATTGCCACAGGAACCTCACTTTTTACAACGTTCCAGTAGCTATAGGGGCTTCGCCTTATATACAAGGCGATGTTAAGCTACTTAATGTGACCATAAGACCATGGAAAACTTGGTCTAAAAATGGCGAAATGAGGAGAAATTTTTAATATTTCTCCTAGTTTTTGCTGTTTCTATGTGTGCTGCATTCATGGCAAAACTCCATGAATGAGGGACACCGTCCTGCACATAAACAATCATTAAAAAAATAATGATTTGCAACTTCTATGTGTGCAATCGCCATTTGTGATTGTTTTTTATGTGCAGGAAGGGACTCTCCAGTGCCTGTTTTTGGTCCTGGAGCCCCACACCCTCAGGCCTAATTTATTATTATGGGGACGGGGTAGTTAGCCCCCCTCCCTGAGTAATTTTGGCATCAGAGACCCCATCCAAGGGGGTGTGATTAATAAATATGGGGAGGGGGCATGTGGACCCCCTTACCGAGCTATATTCGGCGACAGGCACCCCATCCCCTGTGTCCAATTTTATAAATATCAATAGGGGGCAGGCGACCCCCCTTCCTAGGTACCCCATCCCCCCAGGGCTGAAAAAAGGGTTGGAGGATGTGTGGCCCAAACCCTGAGCCATTAATGGCCCAGGGGACCTCATACCTCAGAGCCAGCTCACATACGATGCCCTTGGGAGCACACCCCCAGGATGCACTGGTTCCCTGCCTGCACCAGTGTGGGCAGGGAAACTTGTGTTTGTACCCACCTGGCACTCTCACTAAACAATAGCAAACACAAAGTCTGCTTCCAGTAGGAGGGAGCTTTAAAAATGTTCCTGCAGGCTGAGACCAGACTTAAGACCTGTTTTCCTGCCTCAATGAAGTGGCAATAATCTGGGTTTTAGTGGGTTCCCCAGAGCTTTTGGGCCAGATGCCACTGCACCTGCTGCACCATTCAAATCAAGCACCTTTTAACTGAGAGATAAAAGCAATTGTGTCTGCCTGTTTAGTAGTCAAATATAGCAATATTATGTGTTTAAAGGAGTTGTGACAGCTTTTGGCCATTGCTTCTTCGCCTGCTGTACTATTTAAATCATGACCATGTTGCCTGCAAGATAACTGCACTTGTGACTGCCTGTTTAGTAGTAAAATATAGCAATATTTAGTGTTTAATCGAGTTATGACACTTTTTGGCCTTGTGCCACTGCACCTGCTGCACCATTTAAATCAGACACCTTTCAACTGTAAGGTAACCGCAATTGTAACTGCCTGTTTAGTAGTAAAATATAGCAATAGTAGGTGTTTAGAGAAGTTCTAACAACGTTTGGGCCCAGCGCCACTGCAACTGCTGCACCATTTGAAGCATGACCCTAGTTTCTGACCATGTTGCCTGCAAGATAACTGCACTTGTGGCTGCCTGTTTAGTAAAAAAATATAGCAATAATCGGTGTTTAGAGGGGTGACTGCAGCTTTTGGTCCCTGTGCCACTGCACCTGCTGCACTATTGAAATCATGAACCTAGTGCTTGCTAGATAACTGCACTTGTGACTGCCTGTTTAGTTGTAAAATATACCAATATTAGGTGTATAGAGGAGTCCTGATAACATTTGGGCCGAAGCAACTGCCCCTGCTGCACCATTCAAATAATGACCCGGCCTGCAAGATAGCTGCACTTGTGGCTGCCTGTTTAGTAGTAAAATGTAGCAATTTTAGGTGTTTAGTGGGGTGCCTAGAGCTTTTCGTCCCTCTGCCACTGCACCTGCTGCACAATTGAAATCATGACCCTCTTGTCTGCAAGGCAACTGCACTTGTGACTGCCTGTTCTGTTTCCAATTTTTTGCAATAATCTGGGTTTAGTGGATTCCCTAGAGCTTTTGGACCTGGTGCCACTGCACCTGCTGCACCATTCAAATCAAATTCCTTTTAACTGCAAGGTAACTGCAAATGTGAATGCCTGTTTAGTTGTCAAATATAGCAAAATGATGTGTTTAGAGGAGTTCCGACAACTTTTGGGCCTGGTTCTACACCTCCTACACCATTCAAATTATGACTATGTTGTCTGTGAGGTCACTGCACATGGGGGTGTCTGTTTAGTAGTTAAATATAGCATAGCTCTTGGATATTAGCTTTATTTTTAATGTGCAATGTTTATTAGAACATTTAGAATTTGATTATAATGACCAAATAGATTAAGCTAAAAAAATCATTCCAATAATGCCTACATAGTGCTAAGAACGGTACTGAGGCATGAATGGGAAATGCCACAAATGTTCTAAGGCTAAAGCATCTGCTGTACACAACTAAGTAATAAAAATCAAGCCTTCCAGCATACTCTTAGAAGCTGTCTGCTTTTTCCGTGGGAAGAGATCTTATATCGACAGTGAAAGGGGCTCAAACAGTGTTAACAGCTTTAAAAGAAGTATAGTAAATGGTGCAGCCAGGGGAAGTTAAGAAAAAAAAAGTTCCACACAAAAGCGAATGAACACAGTAATTCAGCTATGGGAACTGATAAGAGCCCCCTTTAGATATATGGGAATGCTCTGGCACATATTTTTGTCCAGGAATTCACAACGTTAAGTATTCAAACACCAACATAAATATATTAGAGGGGATTTATATGTCCATCATACATATTATGGTGTCTAGAGGCCTAGCTGAAAATTCGAAGTAACAAACGATACTTGAATGCAAATATTTGGGATTTCATGCTTATAACATATTCTCTCTTTGTTTAAGAAGTTCAATAACATGAATAGGAAAAATAAAATTCCAAAGTTTTTTTAAGAACCTGATGTTCCCAGAATCACAGGATATTGAGTCGATGCTGGTACCCGAACCTGGGGACATATTATCAAGGGATTTATCTCCGCTTTTTGGCTTTAAAAGCCAAGAAAGCGGAGATAAAATTATCTCCCTATTATGTAGCTGTCGCTAACACTAGTTAGCGACAGCTAGTAGGAGATAGCGACCATCTTGGGCCCCGCTTTGCATGTCAGAGAAATTTATCACTAATGACATGCAAAGTGGGCGTGCCAAGATGTTAGCGAATGGAAACAGTCGCTAACATCGCTATCTCCTATTACCAACTTTTGGAGATATTCGCGCTAAGCGCGAATATCCCCAAAAGCTAACACCTGCCCTGAGCAGTTCTTAGCCATGTTATCCAATGGGAGGTGGATAACATGGCTAAGAGCATTTGCTCGGTAATGCATGAATATCGCTGACTTTTCAGCGATATTCATGCATTTCGGCCGATTTTTATCCCTTAGGAGATAAACCTTGATAATATCAAGGCTCCTAAGGGATAAAAATCGTCTCTACACGGCGATAAAATTATAGCCGCTAAGCCAACATAGCGATAATTATCGCTAGTTGTTGGTAATATGCCCCCTGGTTCTCTAATTCCAAAGTCAGCAGCTCTGACCAATAGGCCACACCTCCTTCTCTACACCTGGCACTTAGCAGTTATTTTGTGCGGTTTACAAAATTGTAGGGGTTTTAAAAGCTAATAAGAGCCGCTTTTAAATTCACAGGCCAAGTCAAATTTAAATTACTGTTTTATTAATGTGACAATAATGCAATCTTACCACATCTATCTATTAAATACATGTACTGCAGAAGCAGTTTGAAAGCAAACTCGCGGTATATGACTGTTCAGTTGTCTTTCACTGCTGCATAATGTGGTTAGAACAGTTACTTCATCAAGTGCTTTGAAATGCCTTAGAAGCTGCACCATGATGTAAGAGCATCAAGAGATACCTAGAGTCAGCCTGTGTAATCATATATGGTGCTTAGCAGTATACCTTGGGACTGTATAAAGTGTCTAGACACAATGCATATTTTGAGAAGTGCGCCCACGCAATATAAAGTGCTCAGATGTGTCATTGGTGATTTAGAAAGACAATGCTTCTCCCATAATGAGTGAAAAGTTCGGGAAATCAGTCTTTTTCTCGCATCCCATTCCATGCAACCTGTGGTATATTTTATTTCAAAGCGATACAATTACTTCAGAATTCCAGCGAGAGGGGCACCTATGAGAGCTAATGCCTGCTTCAATGCCTTGAGTGATGTTGCACACCAACGGGGCAACATGGCTAAAAGGAATGGAAAATAGGGCTTCAACGTGGCCAATGCTGGCCCCATCATAGCAATTTTTTTCTTATGGTTGGGTTGGTGGGGGGGATAAAGCAATACTAGCGGGAAGGGATATAGCAATGGTTAACATGCCTTGCTGTAGAGTAGTGTAAAGCTCCGCACTTTCCCTATGGTTTCTCAAGTCAAAGTGAAAATAGTATATCGAACGGCTTCAAAGTCTAACACTTTGCCTAGTGCTGCTAAGGCTGGAATAGAAATAATCAGATCCCTCCAAAGTCCAACAATTTCCGAACTATTACCAAGGCTGGAGTGGGAATAGTAAATCTGACCCCTGCAAAGTACAACACTTTCCCTACTGCTACTTACATTGGAGGAGGGAATAGTAAATATGATAAGGTCCCATTTGTCAAACCCCTTCGTGGACCACAGACTGCACAGTTGTTCCGAGTCCCACAAGGGAGTTGCCAAAGTGAGTTTCCGGTCCCATCCCAAGCTTTTATTGGCCGCATGCCAAACCTGGATGGCGTGCTTGGTTGGGACAGTTAAGGAGTATTTCATGGGGCTCGAGTACAGGGCCCGGTTATAGCCACCGCTAGGCCCAGCCATCTGTCCATGGTGTACCCTTGATCATCAGGGCTGAGATAGGTGCCATGATTGATAGCAGCCAGGTGGGAAGTCCAATAATATTTCCTGACATCGGGGAGACTTATTCCTCCATCATACCAGTTTAAGACCAACTGATTGAGGGCGATCTAGGGCCTCTCATCCCATAGCAACTCACTTTGTAAGCTCTCAATTTCCCTGAAGTATCTCGCAGGGACCAGATCTGGTGAGTTTTGCAGGGCTTGGAGAAAACGGGGCAATGACATTATTTTAAATAGGGCAGCCCTGCCCAACAGTGAGAGTGGGAGTGCCTTCCAATTGGCAATATCACGCCTCAGTCTCAGCCAGGGTGGGAGCAGATTTCTCTTGAAGCGAGCTTGGAGTCCGCGGTGACAAACATCCAAAGGTAGCGAAAGCCATCCTCGACCATTTGTAGA